>NW_024501792.1:3000146-3600146 GCF_017590055.1 Onychostruthus taczanowskii | reverse complement strand
TAGTGTTTGCTCACAAGTAGGGAACAGGTGTATTATTCATCTTGCTGGAAGCAAGGAGTTTCCTCCAGAGGCTTTCCAGCTCCGGGCTCCCCTCGGGATCCGGGGCTAAAGGAGGGCTCTGCACATTCTGTCTCACCTGTCCAGGTGATGTTCTCTTTGCCCGAGGCCCCTCCAAATTGAATTCCTGCCTCATTTGTGTGCTGGCAGGGGTTTAGTGGAGTGGTGCTCTTTGAAGCTTCATAGCTTGGACTTCACTCTGAATCCTTGCCTTGTATTTCATGTGTTTTCCACCTTCATGCTGAGCTGGGAGAAGTGAACTTCCTGGTGCTTGTCCAGCAGGGCATTTACCCGAACAGTTCTTGGTTTGTCTTGCACCAATTACCAGCTTGCAGGTAGGAGTGATAATGAGGTTTGTGACACTTCTGGTACCTGGCTGGTCTCATCATCTGGGAACAAAGCTGCTGCTTCACCTCTGAGGCTGAACTGATGAAAAGCTGAGGGAAACACGGGGAATGGTCTTCCGTAATTTAATGTTATTTGGCAAAAACTTTTCTGTCATCCATCTAAATGTGCTGATCAACAGCATTTGGTCTTTAATTATTATAACCTTTACCCTTTGCTGTTATAGTCTTGAATTCTATGGAATCCATAAATTTTATCCATTGGAGATACTGTGTGGTGACTCAAGTTGTGGTCAGAGATATGACGTGTTGATGGAGATAATCAATGCCAACTTTATCAAATCACAGACAGAAGCTGTTAGCAGAGGGGAAAATCCAAAGGACATCACCTATTACCTCAATAAGAGCAGGAATAATTTATATTCAAATCAAGTTCACAGGAATCTGATTTCACAGACCTCCTCAAGCTGCTCCTACTTCACAGTTCATGTGTGTTGGTCTTTTTCCACGGCATTCTTTAACCCTGGAATGTTGTGCAAGGCACAGAAGTGGGTCTGGAAAGGTTTCGTGTTCAGTTTCTGCTGCTTGATGTACTCAGAGCTGGGTTTTGTCCTGGAATATCAACCTTTCCCTACGTCTGAGAGTGCTGGAGGTTTCCCAGTGTGAGCAGGAGCAGGGATAAACTGGCTGGATGCAGGGAAGCTGTGTTGTGTGATACCCAGCACTGAGATCCTCCTCTCTGTTCTAGGACAGAGCCAGAGCAGGGTGATGGAGAGGAAATGTGAGCATATCTGACATCCAGCTGGACTGCTCAGCCTGGAATTTGGGGGATTTGAGATGGGAAGTGGCTTTGGAGATGGGGAAATGCCTTCCAGGGATGTGCTCACATGACATCAGGTCTGTGGGTAAAAGCAGTGGGTTGCAAAATGTGAAACCCAGCACATTTCACCCTTTTACAGGTTTGAACTGGGCACTGAGATCTCTAACCCAGTGCTGGATGGAGGACAAGGATGTGCTTCCTACAATTCACAGATCCATGAAAGCATCCACTGTGTGCTTTTTAGCAATGGATTGTGATTCAGGACATTTATCTGGCTCATTTGGGCAGTTTTTGCATTTGCCTTCTGTAAACCATGAAGGCTTTTGCCTGGGGAGGAACGTTAGAAATGCAAATGAGAGAAGTGTTTGGCAACAAAGCACAGGGTAACCTGCTCCTCACGGGGTATTTATCCTGACACATCTGCCTGCTGAAGGATGTGCTCTGAGGCCAAGGAGCTGAGCTGGGAAAGTCTCTGTGGGCAGTTCTGTGGCTCAGGATTTACAGAGGATTTACTGCTGGCAAATCACCTGTGTGGAGCTGCCAAGTTCAAAGGGCAAATGTGATGTTAAATTTCTGTGGCCAAAATTCCATTAAGTCTGTCGGCTGAAGGGCTTTTTTTTTTTTTTTTTTTTTTGGCCAGTTACAAAGCAAGGATGAGGAGCGCTGTAAAAAAGACAAATCTCTTGTTTTTCATGAGCCAGCAGAAGGTGGTTGGACGGCTGGAATCCTCCTTGTTAGCTGGGGTCATTTGTCACGACAAAATTTGTGGTTTGTCATTTGGCTGTGCTGAAAAGGTCCCAGGAACAGATCCCAGATGTGAACCCAGGCTGAATTTCTGGGCAAGGGCTGCTCCAAAACCAAATCTTCCTCTGTGCCCTGCAAGACGTGGCATGTCCTGAGAGGAACATACCTGAGGCTGGGACTGTCACGTGTGCTCCTGGTGTGTCACAACAGTCACAGCTGGGCCCTGCTGAGGGGGGAGAATGAGGGAGGATTCTGCTGGTTCCTAAAGATCAGCCTAGAAAAATAACTTTGCCCTTCTGGATTGTTATGTCTCACATTTATTCACCGGAATTAAGAACAATTTGGCTCCCATGTGAAGAAAGACAGCCAGGAGAATGTTTGGATGTTGTTCAACACAGGGAGCCCACATTTCTTAACTCATAGGGGCTGATCCCAGTGCCCAGATTGCCAAATTCCTTCAGGTTTCGAAGTAAAATTATGAATTTGTAAAGCATTTTGGGGAAAGGAGAATGCACTGTCTCTGCCTGATGAGCTTTGCTGAGTTCTTTACATGTCTTGGATGAAGCAGGATGAGCATGAGTGGCGGAAGGACCGGAAGCCGCAGAGAGGGAGGTAAATCGATGCCAAATTTTGCTAAAACTTGCTTAAATTTGCTCAAGTTTTTTTAAATTTCCTTGAATTTGCTTTAATTTTCTTTAATTTGCTTTTCTCGGGGTGGTGCGCGCTGGCTGCATTTCCCGGGCGGGCCGGGAGAGGGCGCAGGACGCTCTGCGCTCAGCGGTTCCTTCGCTAATTCCTGAAAAATTCCCCAAATTTCCCAGAAATGAGCCCGAATCTGCCTCGGTGACATCCCTGTCACCTCCCCCGCAGTGCCGCCCCAGCGCGGGAGGGACGCGGAGTTGTGGCAGCGAGGCCAGAGGAGGCTCCAGGATGCTGAGAAAATGAAGATTATTCAGCTCTTCTGCAGAAGAGACCAGGGGTGACCTCGCTGTGACCTTCCCGTGCATGAAGTGAGCCAGCAGGAGAACTTCTGCAATGGTCTGGAGTGACAGGACAAGAGGGAGTGGCTTCAAGCTGATAGAGAGAAGGTTTAGATGGGAAAAAATTCTTCCCTGGGAGGGTGATACAGAGAAGCTGTGGCTGTCCCTGGATCCCTGGAAGTGCCCAAGGACAGGTTGGATGGATTTTGGAACACCCTGGGAAGGTGTCCCTGCCATGGCAGGGGGGGCACTGGATGGGATTTAAGGTTCCTTCCAACCCAAACCATCCTGGGGTTCTGTGATTCTACAGAGAAAGGATTTGTTTGGGGTTTCTTTGTTTGTTTGTTTTCCCTCCCTCAAGACCAAGGGTAAAACCGACCCTGAACAATGAGCCCGAATCTGCCTCGGTGACATCCCTGTCACCTCCCCCGCAGTGCCGCCCCAGCGCGGGAGGGATGCGGAGCTGTGGCAGCGAGGCCAGAGGAGGCTCCAGGATGCTGAGAAAATGAAGATTATTCAGCTCTTCTGCAGAAGAGACCAGGGGTGACCTCGCTGTGACCTTCCCGTGCATGAAGTGAGCCAGCAGGAGAACTTCTGCAATGGTCTGGAGTGACAGGACAAGAGGGAGTGGCTTCAAGCTGATAGAGAGAAGGTTTAGATGGGATGTTGGGAAGAAATTCTTCCCAGGGAGGGTGACACAGAGAAGCTGTGGCTGTCCCTGGATCCCTGGAAGTGCCCAAGGACAGGTTGGATGGATTTTGGAACACCCTGGGAAGGTGTCCCTGCCATGGCAGGGGGGGCACTGGATGGGATTTAAGGTTCCTTCCAACCCAAACCATCCTGGGGTTCTGTGATTCTACAGAGAAAGGATTTGTTTGGTTTTGTTTGGGGTTTGTTTGTTTTTCCTCCCTCAAGACTGCAGAAGAGACCAGGGGTGACCTCGCTGTGACCTTCCCGTGCATGAAGTGAGCCAGCAGGAGAACTTCTGCAATGGTCTGGAGTGACAGGACAAGAGGGAGTGGCTTCAAGCTGATAGAGAGAAGGTTTAGATGGGAAAAAATTCTTCCCTGGGAGGGTGATACAGAGAAGCTGTGGCTGTCCCTGGATCCCTGGAAGTGCCCAAGGACAGGTTGGATGGATTTTGGAACACCCTGGGAAGGTGTCCCTGCCATGGCAGGGGGGGCACTGGATGGGATTTAAGGTTCCTTCCAACCCAAACCATCCTGGGGTTCTGTGATTCTACAGAGAAAGGATTTGTTTGGGGTTTCTTTGTTTGTTTGTTTTCCCTCCCTCAAGACCAAGGGTAAAACCGACCCTGAACTCTCCCGAGTCAGACAAGTGGAAGGGGCTGAGAATTTATTCTGGGTCCATCCACTACCCAGGAGAGAAATTCTGCTCTTTCCTTGGTTTTCTGCTGAGTGGAGAGCAGAACTCCCCCTTCCCTCTAAGCGCCAAGTGCTAAATCTTCCCTGTTTTTCTCCTTAATTTAACCCAAAGATGTTCAACCGTAATTCAGAGGCCACAAGCAATGAGCCAAGCACCTGTAAAAACCTCCCAGGAGCCAAACTAAGCCCAGGCTTAAGTGGTATTTGGACAGTGGTAATTTGGGCATTGGCTGTAAACCACTCCTTGTCTGAGCATTCACCTCCTGACAGGGGGAATTTTACGCGGTGCTCATGAAAACCTGAATTTCTCTGCTTTTTTCCACTCCTAATTTCTCCATTCCTGTTAATCAAAGATGAGTAGGAAATGCTGAGGAGCAAAGGGTTTCATTCCCAGCTTTCAGGCTGGCATTTTAAATGCTGAACTCTGCTCTAACCTCATTAGAAATGCCGTGATGACTCGGTGTCCCTGCAGACCTGGCACAGCCACCACAGCTTGAGGCCATTTCAGGGCAAGGTTTGGATTTTCCAGAAGGATTTGGCTTTTCCCTCAGCCTCTTGAAGCTGAGGTGGGTTCTGAGCACCACACAGGGATGGCACAGGTGGAATTCAGCATTTCCTGCCTATATATTTCCACATTGCCTTTATTTCTTCCCATCCCCTGAAGAAGAGCTGCTGAATCCTGGAGGCACTGACTGGTTTTTCACCTCTAGCCCTGGTTTGCTGAGGGTTTTTGAGTTTCTACAGCTCCTATTTTCCACTATTTTTTCCAAATATTTTCACTTTTTGGCGTGGAAAGCTGCTCATTCCAAACATTTTCATGTGGGTCATCAAAAAGCCATGGCTGTCTTTAATTTATAGATCTGGGTGTGCTGAGCTCGCTGCTGCCTGCCCAAAGAGAGTTCAAAAATCAGAATTTGCACATTTCTTCTTACAGAGGATATCACTGAGAATCAATTTTCTGTCGATGTTTTCTGTCTGTGAGGAAGAAAAACAAATCAAAAGCGAGTGACAGCATCCAGGACTGTTTTACTCTTCTTAATATTTTATCTTCCTGCTTCCTCATGCTCCTAAATATGAACCATTACTGGATTCATATTGCTTTAAAAAACAGTAAAGAAAATTGATTTTCCTCCTTGTAACTTCCTGGAGCTGTCAGGAGCAGCCAGGACTGCAAATTAGTGTAAAACCACAGAAATTCTTTCTTTAAACAGGGTGATATTCCCAACATTTCATGATTTATAGGAATTTGTAAATTCCAGTCTTTCAAACAGCTGCTGTCTTGATGCTTTGGTCATTCTCAGGTTAAAAAAAAAAATTAAAATTTTATATATATTATATATTACATGTTATATATTATATATAACATATAATATATTTATTATACATTTTATATTTTATTTTTTATTTCATGTTTTCTATATTCTATTTCTATATTCTATTTCATATATAATGATTTTTTTTCCTTTTAAAATATTATCTGATGGGCAGGGTAAGGAGCTCACTGTGGCTTGCAGTCAGAATCTGCTGCTCCAAAACACACCCTGCCTCATTCCAGAGTGGCAGAGGCAGGAATCCTTTGGGATGCCAGCAGGAAAACGGGGTGGTTAAAACAAGGATTTGAGTTTGGCCTCCTGTGCAGCTGAAGCTGGACGCACAGGAAGAGAAAATGGGGTTTTTTTCAGGGGTGTGTTGACCCCAAAGCACCTCTGCCAATCCAGGGAGGAAGCGGCCGCGCTTGTAAAAGCCCTGGAATGTGTGATGTGTGCTGAGCCATCCCAGCACCACGGGATCCTGGAATCCTCGGGGTCAAAGGGACCTCTGAGCTCGTGCCATCCCCCCTGCCACGAGCAGGGACACCTCCCCTGGCCCAGGCTGCTCCCAGCCCCTGGTGCTCTCCAGTTTGTCCATCTCCAGACTCTGGAAGAGCCACATCCATTTTTCACCAAAAATCACTTTGAGTGGGCAAGAATTGCTTCCTGATTTCACGTGGAACCAAACCGAGCGTTGTTTGGTAAAGATTTGCTATCAAATCTTGGTTTTATGGCTTTTTGAGGGTGCTTTTGGGATGGAAAGCAAATCAGTGCAGCAATGTGACTGCACGATTGCCAAACCAGTTGAACCAAACTAAGCATTATTTGGCAGAGATTTGCTTAGGAAACCTCCATTCTGTGGCTTTTTTGGGGGTGTTTTTGTATGAAAAGCAAACCAGTGCAGCAATGTGACTGTGTGATTGCCAAACCAATTGAATCAAACCAAGCATTATTTGGCAGAGATTTGCTTAGGAAATCTCAGTTCTGTGGCTTTTTGGGGGTGCTCTTGAGATGGAAATAAAACCAGTGCAGCAATGTGGCTGCACAGACAATTTCCAAAACAAATTGAACCAAACCAAGCATTATTTGGCAAATATTTGCTATAAAATCTCAGTTCTGTGGCTTTTTGGGGGTGCTCTTGAGATGGAAATAAAACCAGTGCAGCAATGTGGCTGCACAGACAATTTCCAAAACAAATTGAACCAAACCAAGCATTATTTGGCAAATATTTGCTATAAAATCTCAGTTCTGTGGCTTTTTGGGGGTGCTCTTGAGATGGAAATAAAACCAGTGCAGCAATGTGGCTGCACAGACAATTTCCAAAACAAATTGAACCAAACCAAGCATTATTTGGCAAATATTTGCTATAAAATCTCAGTTCTGTGGCTTTTTGAGGGTGCTTTTGGAATGGAAAACAAGCCAGTGCAGCAATGTGACTGCACAGACAATTTCCAAAGCCAATTGAACCAAACCAAGCATTATTTGGCAAATATTTGCATAGGAAATCTAATTTCTGTGGGTTTTGGGGGTGTTTTTGGGACGGAAAGCAGGTCAGTGTACCAGTGTCACTGCACAAACAATTGCCAGCTGCTTCAGCAGGACGAGCCTGGCAGGATAATTCCCCCTGGAAGGTGGCTGAGGTGCCACAGCCAGATGTTTACCAGCTGCATGACCTGGAAAGGGATTAAACCTGACTCAGTTGGATGTGGGTCACCCCAGCCCCGTCCCCTTCCATGTCCTGCCGTGTCACCCCGCTGAACTTGTCACTTTGTCAGGCCACAGGTGCCCGGGGTTTCAGCTGGGAATGCCAAAATCCTGGCTCACAGCTTGCAACAGCTGCTGGCAGAGCCAGGCAGGGCTTTAGTCACGGCTTGCAGAGGCTGGGACTGGCCCAGGGGTGGCTGGTGGCTCTCAGGAGCTGCCAGTGCTCACCTCTGCCACCCCCAGCCCTGGCACTGCCAGGATTGCAGGAGGAAGCACAGTGAGAATGCCAGGAGTTGCAGGGTGTTGGGAAGTGTGGCTTTCAGGGGCTCCGTGGGAGAAGGAAGTGAGCCACGTTGAGGTTTAAACTATTTTTTAACTGGTTTCAGGCTATTTTTGTGGTTTTGCATGCCCAGGAAAGTGTGTGGATTCTGTGGAGCTGCTCCCAGAGCAGGCAGCGTGGAAGGCATCTATGGAAGCATTTCAAGAGAAGGCTGTTTCCTCCTTTTCTTTCATTTTCTTGGTTTTTCTTTTATTTTATTTTTCTCATTTCCATGCATTATCATCGCAGTGGAATTCTGTTGGCTGCTTCCGAGGAAAGAAAACATTCTCTCGCTCTCCTCCTACCTTCTGAGAAGGTATTTCAGACAATCTGCATTTTATTTTTCATTTGTATTTCCTCCTGAAATCCCACCCTTTAGAAATTCTATCCTCTAGAAATTACATTATCACTGCAATGGTCACGTTTGTGCTCTTGAGCAAAATTCAGAGAAGGCTCCTGGGGTCAGAGAAAATGGCCTTGAAATAGTTCAAGGTGTTGCACAACTGGGCTGTGATGTGAGCTTGCAAACAGCATTTTCCCTGTGGAATCTGAGGATCACGTGCCTTTGTTGCACAGCCCACTGTGAAATCCTGCCAGCACTTGCACTTGGCCTGCTGCAGAGAATGCTTGGGGTCAAGAAAAACTTGTTTCATGTTTGTCAGAGCCTTGGAGGGGCTGGGGGCTGCCAGGGGTGCCAGAGCATCCTTCCACCCCGTGCCTCGCTCAGGTGCCACACTCTGGGGTGGGACATCAGCAGCTAAAATGAGGATGTGGAGAAAGGGCTGGTGCCGTGAGAGTGAGGAATTCACAGGGAAAATCCTCCCCTGCCTCTGGAAGGTCAAACATTTTCACCATGGAACAGCTCCCTGGAGGTTCTGGGGGCTCTGGGTCCCCCCAGGAAGAGCTGAAGGGATTCACCTTCCCACTGCCATTCCCCTGGAGTGCCAGCTCCCTCCCAGTGCCCTGGGAGGTGGCAGAGGTGCCCAGCCAGGTGTTTGCCATGGCTGTGAAGAGAGGAAGAGCCTCCAGCTGTGCCCAGCTGTGCCAACCTGAACTGGCCCCATCCACAGGCTGTCTTCCCCTCCCTTTTTCTCTCTTGAGGCCCCTGGTGCTGCAGGAAAATCCAAGCTCACCTTTCCCCTCCTTTCCCCCTGGGAAAATGGCCTGGACTGTGATTTCCACCAGGCATTGTTTGAGTGCTGCTGAGAACCTGTCCAGCCACCTGCTCCATGCACTCTGGAATAAAGTCAGCTCAGTAAGAAATCCATAAAGCTGCAGGCTGGGGGCTTGGCTAGCAATGAATTCCCTGATTTTCAGCCTGCCTGGCTTTGGAAGTGGCTCAGGATGGCGTGGATAATGTTTTGTAGAGCTCTTCTAGCCACAAAGAGTGCAAATCCTTTAGCTGCAGTATGTGCCTCAGTGTTTCCTAGACTTGTGTTAGTGAAGCATTTTGTGTTGAGCAGCCCTGAAATGTTAAATAGAAATGCTAGCTGGGTTTAGATTTTCTCCCTGCAGCTCTTTGTTTTATACTTCTCATCTGTGGGATCTGTTTTCACTGTGCTCAGGTGGGAAAGGTCACAGGTTTTTATTATAATGGTTAAAAAAAAGCATTTTAAAATGCCCTTAGTGAGTGAGAAGTAACATCTCTGTTAGGATTGGGGTTCTTTTCATCAGAGGAACTGGCAGAGGAGGTTGGGAGCATCAGCTCCACTCTGCAGACAAAGTCTGGAGAGTCAGTGACAGGAAATCAGGCTGGGAATTGTGTCCTCTCCCTGTGTGTCCCTCAGCCAAGGGTCCCAGTGAAAGGATGAGCCCTGACTCCTCCTTGCCTGATTCCTGTGTCCTTTGTCAGCTTAATTTGCTAAAGAGCTGCAGAACACGGGTGCAGATCTGCCTGGGATGGGATGCAGCTCATCTCATTAACTCTGCACGTCACTCAGGTTGTATTTGTCACCAAGAGGAGGAAAGCAGCTCCAGCCAGCAGTTCCTGAGCGTGGCAGGAGAGAGGAGCTGGGAATTACCCCGTGGAGCATCCTGTCCTCTGCCTGGAGAGGGGCAGAGCACTGCCGGTGAGAGAGCTGCTCTCAGGGCAGGCAGACAGCTCCTGCTGGTACAAATGCATAGGGATGAGTCCAGGTGACACCATCTCAATATGAAAACGAGTTTTGATTTGGTTTTTGTGTTCAGACGTGTCTGAGCCAGCCCCAGACAGGAGCATGCGTGCTTCTTGGCCTTCCTGGGAACACATTTATCTGGGAATTGAGCTTGTGCTGGTCACACTGCTCTGCTGCAGGAATACTTGCAGTTAGTGCTGACTTTGACTGGAAGAGGATCTGGCAAATCCCATCAAGTTTTGCTCCAAGAGTCAAATATTTTGAGTGCATCTGGGGTGAGATGATTTGTGGAAGAGCTAAGGATGAATGAAAGGCTCCCTGTGTGTCACCAAATCCATCTCGTGTGTGAAGTTTTGTGATGAGTAAGTGACTCTGTTGGGAGCTGTCAGCCAAAATAGAATCCCAGGCTGGTTTGGGATGGAAGGGACTTTAAAAATAATCTTATTCCACTCCTTTCCATTATCCCAGACTGCTCCAGCCTGGCCTTGGACACTTCCAGGGATGGGGCAGCCACAGCTTCTCTGGCCTCACCACCCTCACAGGGAGGAATTTCTTCTGAATATCCAATCTAAACATGCTCACTTTTTACAAAAGGGAAGACAAAGATAGTCCTTTTGGTGCTGGGTCTGACCTGAGTGGTTCCCAGTGTGCAGGAGGCTGTTCCTCCCCTGGGACAAACTGCTCCATGGCTTTGGATGTGGAAAAAAGGAGTCAGAGGAGAACCAAATTACAGGAGATGCTCTGAGCTTAATAAGGTGAAGGACTGTGATGTACAAAAGATATTTATGTTCTTGATAACCCAGACAAAACATGGAAGAATCAGGGGTTTACTGAGTTATCCTGTCGAATGAGCTTTGTTGTGTTTCCCTTGCTGCTTTGCAGCCTGCCCTGCAGAGCTCCACGCAGCATCGAGGTGGTGCAAAGCATCCAGCTGAATTTTGGATGCCAGTTTGGATGATTACTGGGAGGCTCTGCCTGCAGACCCTTCCCAGGGCAGTGTGAGGGTTCTGGGGGTCCCAGGGCAGGGAGGGAGCTGCAGCAGCTGCTCCATCCCTGCCCTGGGATTAATCAGCCCCGCTGCCTCTCGGCAGTAATTGCTGTTTGCACAGCACTCTGCAAATATGAAAGCTGTGCTGAAATGCAAATGATAAATAGGCTGGCTGCCTCTGGAGCTTGCCCTCTCTGCTAATGAGGCAGGCAGACATTTGGGATGAGTGGAAAATAAGGGATTGGATCAAATGTGTGACAGTGGGGTCTGTCTGCACGAGCTCATCCCCTTCAAAAGCAGCTGAGCTCAGAAACCTCTGAGGGGAGGAATGTGCAGAATTCTGGGATCCTGATTCCACAGAGTGCCCTAAAAGCCATGGGAACAGCCGTGCCCGTGGTTAATTCCTGTGAGCTCTTGTGCCGTGAGGGTTGCAGTGTTTGAGTTTTCACCCTTGGTGCTGACATCACTTTAATTTTGGGGACGTGCACAGCTCAGTTACTGACCCAGGGATTTACTGGGCATGAACCAGGCACCTCTCAGCAATAATAAACTCCATCCTTAGCTCCTTGGGATTGTTTGAAATTGCAGAGCAGCACAGAGAGTGCGGGGGGATGACGAAAAAAGATCCAAAATGTGTATTGTTATTATTATTATTATTATTATTACTCTCTCCTATGAAAACTGTAATCACAGCAAATTAAAATACGTGAGGAAGTAAGGAAGTGTTCTCTTTCTCAGAGAGGAAGTCAGGTACTTTGATATTTCATGTGTACAGAATAATACTTTCAATTTAGCTGTTGCAGAACCCTGAGAATTGACACTGCTTGGCACTGGCTCCCCAACATGTAGGAGTTTAGGCTGCTGCATCATTTGGAAGCAGATTACTCTTTAACATAATGTATTTTAAGATTAATAATTTGAGAAGTTTCTGGGCATCCATTCAAGAGAACAGCTCCTTGGAACAATGTCTGGTTTTATTAGGTTATTGCACAAAATCAGCATTGCATTCAGATATTGCTGTCTCGCAGTATCACCCTGAAGGATTTTATTCAGGTACTGAAGTGATACTACAAAATGAGCATCATTTTACCACCACGTGAAACCAACCAGCAGAAAAGAGGAATTATTTGCAATGCTAGCATGAAACAAAGGCTGGAACACGGCTGTGGAACAGTTTTGCAAAGTTCAGGAAAGGAAAATTACATCATAAAGAAAATCGGGCTTAATAAATTACCAGTCCTGTGGGAATTGTCTTGTACTCTGAGAAGTAATTCTGGGTATTTCTTCTCATCAGGATGATGAATGGGCTGGTTCTGCCTAAGGGAGCGTGTTTAAGCACAAGGTAAGCACTAAAAATGAAAGCTCCGTGTTTCTGCAGCTGCCCTGTGTGAAATTGGCTTCTCTGAGGAAGAAGCAGAAATTAGGGTGGTTCCAAAGGAAGCTGGGCCAGTGAAATACAGCAGTTTCATTTTGTTCCATCAGAGAGACAGATTATCCCTGGAGAAGTCCCTGCCTTATGCCAAATCATCTCAGCTACCTCAGGCACTTGATTGTGGCTTCAAATTAGGAGCCAGGAGCTTTCCAGCTCTCCAGAACGTGGCAGCAGCAGCCTTGGGGCTCCCACAAACCCCCCAGCCAGGGAGAAGGAGCTGAAGGACTGCACATCAGTTCCTGGACACCCTTTTTGATTTTTTTCTTTTTTTTTTTTTTTTTAACGTGGCAGCAGCAGCCTTGGGGCTCCCACAAACCCCCCAGCCAGGGAGAAGGAGCTGAAGGACTGCACATCAGTTCCTGGACACCCTTTTTGATATTTTCTTTTTTTTTTTTAATTTTTTTTTACATTTTTGATTGATGAGTCCCTTTCCTGCAGCAGCAGGTATCAGGTCCAGGGTTCTGGATCAGCAGGTGATTTACACCGGCCTGGCTTCCTCTGGGGCTGACTCAGAGGCTGCAGAGTTTCAGTCCAGTTTCTATTTTAAGTTGCTACACCTTGCTGGTTCCTCCTGAGAGGGGCTGGATCTCGTAGCTGATATCACTGACATCTGCAGTGATAATCTGTGGGGTGCAGGGTAAAAACCTGCAGCAAACTGCAGCAGATGGATAAAGGCTGAGCAGGGCCCAGTTCCTGGGGGACAATGACTCCATCTCCCCAATTCCCATTTTTTTGGGGGTGTTCTCATGCTGCACTCCTGACATCATGTCTCTTTTTCAATTTTAAAGAATTACAATTTTTCAATTTTAACTAGACTGTTAACAATTTTCAGCTGGAAGAGAAATCACATGCAGGTGCTGTGACCCTAGAAATGCTGCTGGGAGTTCAGAGATGCATTTGCAGCCACAGCAGGCCTGAATATGGATTTAATTTTGTGCATTTTCCCTGGATTTTTGCTCCAGCAGAAGCCTGGCTGTGGCACTGGGTGTGCTGTGCAGGAGAGGGAGCTTTCACTTTTGGATGTCACGTCCCTGCTTGTGATGGATTCCTTTGGTTTTGTGAGTGTGTGGGGTTTGTTGCATTACAGAGCTTGTTTGGGGAGATAATCCACTTATCAGGCCAAGAACACCTTCTCTCCCTACCAGACAACAAATTAGCTCTTCCCTTTCTGAGGGAGATAAAAAGGGATATCCCAACCCAGAGGAACAGGGCCATGGCATGGGGCTGACAGGCTCAGAAACAAAAGGAAAGGAAGAAAGAAGAGAAACACATTTGTTGAAGAATGGCTGCAAAATCTGAGCGATTTACTGCAGCAACTCATTCATCAGGGGAATTTGGCCTTGCCTCACTCTAATCTAAATTGAATCTAATTTAGATTCCAAGCAAGGGATGGGAATCCTTTCCTGAACCAAAACAAGCCTTGCCACCTCCTACCTATTCATTACTCATTCCTTAATTTGTTTGGGTTTGTTATGTAGGACACTCAGGAAGAATAGCTTAAAGCTGTGAGTGCTGGGCTGGATCTGCTGTTTTAATCTCTGCTTTGCTGCACATGGGGTTGATTTTTGGTGCAGTTTTGATGCAGGGTTGTTTCCATACCTCTGCCCAGGGTCCCCAGGAAGTGAGGTGTGAACATCTTCCTTTTTTTTCCTGAGTGCTGATCTGCCTGGGAGAGAACCCTGCAGCCTGGGGCTCAAACAATTTCTGGTTTTTCATTAAAAGCCAGCTCTGCTCATGCAGAACCATCCATCAGAGCCATCAGGCAGAGCCCTCCTTGAAGGAGGGACTGGAGGATGGTTCTCTCCACCTTTGGGGTGTCCTGACCTACTTTCGGTTCTTGCTTTATAAGTCAATAAACAGCAAAACTTGGCCTCGCAGTCTGTGCCTGTCTGGGAATGGCATCACCCCTTCCCCAGGGCTGCCAGCACCTGCACTGGGCTCAGGGCAGTGAGCAGCCCTCATTCAGGACTCTCCTGCTGCTTAAAACTTGTGCCACAGTTTGTTCTGAGCTCTTTCCTGGGGAGAGGTGAGATTTGGGCATTTTTTTGGCATTGATTCCAGCACTTCTGTAATGTGGAGCAGTCAGGGCATGGCACAGACCGCAGTGCTGTCTCCTAATTTTTGAATTCCATGCCTGATTCTTTGCTTCTGTGTGTCTCCCCTCCCCCCTTCCTGGAAATTCGCCTCAGTTCTGAGGTGTTTGGCTCCCAGGGAATCCTCTGCTGCCTGCAGGGATCTCCAGTGACCCTCTGGGGATGTGCTCCATGGTCTGGTCACTGTCTCAGTGCCATAAATCCTGTCACACCCACAGACATCATTCCCATTAGACTAATTTGTCTCCTGCTGACTCTGAGCAGAACCTTGGGCTGTGCATGTTGTTAAACCCCAAGGATAAAGGTGTGGATTGCAAATTCAAGACTTGGGAAAAACCCTGCCTGCAAGCAGTGAGGGAGAAATGGGAATGGGAAAAATGAGGAGCAGCTCAACAGGGGTGTGAGAGTGGCTTGGATTTGGGGGTATCTGGAGAATTTGCTGGAAGAAAAAGCAACTTTCCCCTGCAGAAGTTGATAGGAAGGGTTGGACACCCCCATGGGAGCAGAGCATGCAGGTTCTGTGTGTGCAGCCCTGGCTGGCAGCTTGTGCCATCCCTGCCCTGCTGCTCCTCTCCGTGCCCTCCTCCAGAGCTGTTTGCAGCTGCTCCTCACGGGCAGCATTCCCAGGCTGCTGATGGAGCAGCACTGTGGGAATGCTGCTTCCTCCCCACTTCTACAGCTCCAGAGCAAGAACCTCCAGCACTCGTGAGCAGCTCAGGCAAAGGCTGGGGAGCTTTGTTGGGCTTGCAGGAGGAAATTCCAGCGCGGTTTGACCTCATTAGAGGCAGCCAAAAACCTCCTTTCCCAAGAAGCCTTTCTTGTTGCCAAGGTGAGTCTTGGGGTCTGCTGCTCCTCAGGCGCTTCTCCTGAGCAGGAATTCTGCCTTCTCCCACAGCCTGCTTTAGTCACGTCTCTCTCTCCTGTTTTTCCCTTCTGAAGTTTCCTCCCAGCAGCTGCTCAGCTCTTGGATGCAGTTTGGCACATCCAATCTGGCGGCACGGTCGTTTGGAGCTGAAAGGAATTTGCATTTTGGTATTCAGAGAGATTTTTCAGGCATGTAGAGCCACCCCATGAAATATGAGTTGGTGGAATGGAAACTGAATTATGTTTTTCAAATTCTTAATAATGACATTGAAGGGATCAGCACAATTTTTTTTTTTTTTTAAGAAAGTGTTTTTAAATTAGCGCTAAAACAGCTGGAGATAAGGAATTGTGAACTAGCCATGTTATCCTGCATTTCCATGGTTCAATCTGAGACCTGCTGGGCCAGGCAGGGCTGGGGTTTGGCTTGGACCCTTCCAAGTGAGCTGAGCTCTGTTTTTTGTTTTTTTGGGGTTTTTTTTGTTTGTTTGTTTGGTTTGGGTTTTTTTGTTTGTTTTTTTTTTGGGTTTGGGTTTTTTTGTTTGTTTTTTTTTTGGGTTTGGGTTTTTTTGTTTGTTTTTTTTTTGGGTTTGGGTTTTTTTGTTTGTTTTTTTTTTGGGTTTGGGTTTTTTTGTTTGTTTTTTTTTTGGGTTTGGGTTTTTTTGTTTGTTTTTTGGGGTTTTTTTTGGTTTTTTGGGTTTTTTTTTCCCTGGGACAGAGTTTCCATGTGATCAGGAAATGCTGCCAATGCCAGAGTGAGCAGATGCCTTTGGTGGCAATGTCAATACCTGGAACAAAACCAGGACAGGACAAGGAGGCAGCTCCTCCTCACAGCTTTGTCCTGTATGAACCTCCTGAGGCAGCATTTTGCCTTTGAGCCTAAAATAACCCACAGGAGGATCTATATTCTGCTGGAAATACTCCTGGCTGCAGTAGGTCTTCCTGAAAAACCTCAGCCTGTGCTTGGAATCGTTCCACGGATTCCCAGATCTCCCTGAGAATCCTCAGCCTGTGTTTGGAATCGTGCCATGGATTCCCAGATCTCCCTGAGAATCCTCAGCCTGTGTTTGGAATCATGCCATGGATTCCCAGTTCTCCCTGAAAAACTCCAGCCTGTGTTTGGGATTGTGCCATGGATTCCCAGATTTGGGGTCAGCCCTGCTCCATTCCGTGCTGAGTCTGAGTCATGGGAGGTCTTTCAAGCTGCCTGATGAGCATTTTTTTGCTGGAAAACACTAAATTAGCAGGTCATGCAGTCAGCTTATAGATAGTTGCAGCTATTTGCATATCTAATAGCTTGCAAATCATGAAATGCAGGTGATTTGATGCCTCAAGAAGGAAAAATGCACAGGAAGAGGACAAAAAACACAATGAAACATACTGCCAAAGGAAAGCTGATTTTAGTGCTGGAGCCCAGTGGGTGAAGGACTGTCTGAAGTTAAAAAGACAAAAGTTTTCAGTCCTCTAAAGCACTGAAGTGCTGCCTGCTGTGTGCTGCTCCTCTGTGCCCCAGGAGGGTGTTCCAAGGTGGGGAAGAGCCCGTAAAGCTCTGCCTAGAAAGGGAAATGAGGTGAGGAGGTTTTGCTGAGCAAGAAGAACGAGGGAAGGGGAAAGACAGACATTGCTAAAGCAGCCCTGGCGTGGTCATGGGGCAGCAATGAAGGAATGGGGGTCACTGTGGGGGTGGAGGTGCCATAAACTGGTCATTACTGCAGGAAACGGGAAGCGCAGGGCCCTCACCCCAAGGTTTAATGTGTGGCCTTGAGCAAATCATCACCTCACCTCGATTTACCCCTGCTCCCACTCTTCCTCCTGGGAGGGAGGGTTTGACACTCTGTGGGTTCAGGAGATCAAGGATTTTATTATTTTATGGATGGATGTGCCCACAGGAGACAGAAGGAGGTGCAGCATTGTCCCTCCTTGTGTGTGTTGCCTCTGTAGCTCAAATTCAATATTTATAGACCCCAGCTGGGAAAGGAAAATCATCCTTAATACCCTTAATACTCTTTATTCCAGCTGAGGAGCTCTCTGGCATTTCAGAGGAAGCACATTCCTCTATAAATTGAGATGAGCTCCCAGCTTTTCTCGAGGATGTGTGAAGTTTTATTGCTGCTGCCTCAGAAATGGCTTCATGCTTGTGCCTTCAGAGCGTGCACTAATGTGCTTTATTGCCTGAGCTCTCACACAAACAGCCAGCGTTGATATTTATTTGTGAGCTGTTGCCCTGAGGTGCTGGGAAAGGGTGGTGGTGCCTGTGGTGCGGAAGAAAAAGGCTTTTTTTAGATCACCGTTTCTTGGAAAGTGATGCGTCCATTCCTTGTCTGATTTGCATCAGGATGGGAGGGAGGAGGAGGAAGGACTTTTGTCCAGGGCCAGGGAGTTGCCCTGGACAAGGGTTCCATGCAGGAGATGAGAAGCTGACCCTTGCCAGACAAACAGATCACGCTCAGTGCAGTGCTGAGCACGTCTGGGAGGGCTCTCCTTATGGTTCATTGCTTGGCTCTTTTTGGAATGAAATTTCTGATATAAGCTGATATATTTTATAGAAAAAGGTATTTTTTTTTTCCTCTCCCTTCCAAAGGCTTTGCTCAAACATATATGTGACAAAAAGTGACACCCCCCACCATGGTTTTCTCATTGCCCCTGAGGGTTCTGAGCTCTGCCTCCCTCAGCCTCTCTGTGCAGAAAAGCCTGATAACATAAAATATTATCTTATTTGGGGTTTTCCAGTGAAAACTGTTCTTCCAGACATCTTTGTAATCGAGGATTGTTTGCACAGAGTGAAGAAAGGTGAATTGGGTGCTGTGGAGGGGCTGTGGGCATCCTGAGTGCAGGAATAGCCAGAATTCAATAACTCCTCTCCTGCTGTGTGGAAGAGTTTTACAGCGACTTCTGTGAGGCAGAGAGGAGTTTGATAAGAGGATCCACGTTTACCCCTGAAAGAATTTCTTACCAAGGCCCTTGACATAGAAACCAAGAAAGAAAGAAGGATAAATAAGAGAAACCTGCAGCTGCCTGTTCCAATGAGCACTTTGTTTGTCTCTCCTGACCAATGAGTAAACTGAAAAGTTTTGTAAGATTGTACAAAAAGCACCCATGCTGTAATAAAAACAGGTTTGAAACCTTCTGAAAATGGGGTGTTGCTTTGTGTTGTGATTGTCTCAGCTATGACACTGCTGGGCTGTGTGTGTAGTGCCACTGGAATGGGAATGGCTGTGCTTAGTGGGTCACACCAGTGACCTTTCACCTCCTCCTTCCTGAGCTTTTGTGGCCCAGGATGCTCCCAAGTTTGATATAAAAGCTATCCACTTTGATATAAAAGCTTTTATCAGTGTGAATAGGTTTCATTGTGCTCTGACATCATCAGTGTGGCTCCCTGTCCCAGCTCAGCTGTTATCACTGGCTGATTGTACTGCACAGGGATCCATTGGTGCTGAATAAGAGAAATAAGGAAATAGGGAAATCATTTGAATAAAACAAATAAGGAAGAAAAAGAGATTAGAGCCCAAATGGTTTCCATTTTGATAATTCACAGAATCAAAGAATCACTGGGTTGGAGGAGACTTTTAAGATTCAAATGTATGCATTAGAATAAAGAAAATGTTAGGAAAGTAGCTCATAAAATTTCTCTGTTCTCTCAGGAGAGCAAAGACAAGACAAAACTTTTTTTTTCCCCATTAGTAGGAATTTTTGCTCATAATAAAATCCTTCGGAGAGCATGGTGCTGATATTCTGCATTCCTCTGTGTGTGAGGGTGAGCAGGTGTGACCCTCACAGTGTCCCTTTGTCCTGGAGCACCTCCAGCACCAGAAGAAAACTCTGTTTTTCTAAAGTGCCACCCAAAAAGGTGTTGTTAATTTTGGGGCAGGGCAGGCAATCACGGCACCATTAGGGCCAGGAAGCTCCTGGATCCCTTGATTCATCCCCCACACATCGCTGGCAGCTAGCACCAATTTTTGGTCCTGGCCTAAAGAGCAGCTGGAGCTGCTGCCCTGGCTGCAGCTGCCCTTGGAACAGCAGCCTCGGTGACCTGCAGGGTCCCGGGGCTCCTGTGAGCTGCCTCTGCTCTGGGGATGCTCTGCTGGAGGATTTATTCCCGAGAAAACCATTCCTGCGGGAGGCAGAGGAGGAGCGAGGAGCAAGGCAAGCACGTGGAGCGGGGCAGGGCTGGTATTGGATGCCAGGGTTCAGCTGGAGAGGAATTTCTGCATCCCTCCTGCTGTTATTGTGCCCTGGAAATCTAATCCTGATGGTTGCTCAGAGATGATGATGATGCATCACTCAAGTCCTTTATGGCCAGATGCTTTCAGGATGTGTCAGAGCTGCTCTGCCTCAGACATTTCTTGGCTTTGCTAAACCAAGAACTCAAATCTTTGGCTTGAAAGGGGGAAATTGTCACAGACATAGTTTATGAAAAATGGAGAAGCTTCAGCTTCTCCATGTTTTGCTGATTTGGAATGTGATTTGGAGAATTGTTTACCCAACATGTGAAATTGTTTTTACTTGATGACCAATGACAGCCACCTGTGTCAACGCTGTGAGCAGTCTCAAGATTTTATTATCTTTCCTTTATCCTGGCATCCTCGAACACAACCATAGAAAATTTGCATTTGCTCACCACATATTAATTATTGATTAGTTGCCATGTGACACTTTAATGTAGATTTGCACCCCCAGTTTGGTTCTTTTTTTTTTGAGAGAATTGATGTATTTCTGCAGCATTTCACAGCAGCTGGGGGGAAGGTGTGATGCAGGCACCTCAGCTGCTTGTAGATAAATTAAAGAGCGTTTTCCTAGAGAAGTGATTTCCAGCTGAGCACCTCGGTCACTCAATCCTGGCGTTAGGAAAGGCTGCGGTGCGCGGTTAGCCGGGGTTTATAAGGTTTTGTGGCTGCTGGGGACTCTCAGAGGTGGATGATGAGCGATGACGGCGGGGACAGCGCGGGGAGCGCAGCGCGGCCGGGCCCGGGGGCACAGCGCTATCTGCCGGCCTCCGCAGCATCCCTCCCTGCCGGCTTAGCTCCCTTGCTGACCCCCGTATGGAGCAACTGAGAGGCGTTTTAAAAAGCTTTTATTCCATTTTCGGTCTCGTGTGAAGGCTGAGGCAATACGCGTGTTCACGCCATCACAATCAGAAGCCAACTATTTCCTCATTATAATATATTATAAGTGTTTCTTGGCCTATCAGCTTTCCTTACACCATGCTGTAAATGCCTTAAAGACGCCCAATAATCTAAAAGTACCCCTTGTGAGTCCTGTCACAATGCATCTTTCACAGTTCTATTTCTCCAAAGTATCTAGTCTTATTTGCGAGGCCACCCTTTGAAATTTTTTTCTATCTCCATTGCTCTCTCAACAATATTGTGGAAACCCAGAGCACTGGGAATATTTCTCTGTCTGCTCTGGGGTGCCCTGACCCCCAGGGCAGCACTGACTTTGACCCTCATTCATGGAGAAAGTTTCCTAGACTTCAAGATAGACTGGAATCCACAAAAGTGAGAAATAGATTATAGAGAGTGGTGTAGGGGTATCACTTGGTGAGAAATTGAAGGTCTGGATTTTGAGTATCTTGTGGATGGAAGCTGGATGGAGGGCACAGGGTGTTGTCCTGGGTTTCTTCTTCATGCTTCTTCTTCTTCTTCATGTGTTTGGGTGGCATTTGGTAATTGGGCAGAAAAAACCCACATTGCAGCTCTGTGGGATCAGTTATTGGGTTAAAAGGGAAAATAATCCAGGTGTCGGTTCTTAGTTGGATAGTTTAGTCTTAAAAGACCTTGGAACAAGAGATTGTTGGCCATTTTGTGCATTGCTGCCTAACTCAAGGTTGTGAGGCTGTTTTACTGATAAGAAATAATAAACACCTGAGTCTGAACACGAGCCACTGGCTCAAGTGCCTTCAATCCAGAGCCAGAGAAACCAATACAATGTCTGTCCTATTCCTTGGCATTCCTAAATTAGCATTTCTTGTCTCAAAGTTCACATACTATGTGAGCCTTCCATCAAACTTTAAGAATTCTCCACAAATTCACTCCCACAGCACCCCTCCAGGAGCGCCCTCCCCTGCCTGGAACGCCAGCTTGGATGTGCAAACACACACACACGTGTGCTCCTTCTCTTCCCCAAGCCCCCACACAGGCATTCTCCATCAAATCTCACCTAAGAGAAGGGATGGAAACCTACCATGGTCTAAATTCCTTTTTTTTCCCCCTGTTCCTTTGTTTAAAGTTAATAAAACCACCACTAAAATAAACAAACTGTGGCAGAACACCCAGCCAGCAGGAGGTGCCTGCTTAGACACCCAAGTGCCAGCAAGGAATCCCCTTTGGAAAATTGGTGTTTTGGGGAAAGAAAATGAGATTTTGCACATTCAAATCTCTGGGTACCTTCTGTTGTTTTACACAGCAGCTTTAAGTATGACCAGGGAGATGTTCTCCACTGACAGAAAACAAAAGACCTTTCAATTCTGTCATATTTAAGCTGGAAAACTGTTTCCTCCTTCCTCCTCCTGCTCCTTCCTCCTTCTCTTCTGTGGTGTCTAATTTATTACAAATGTCTTTGCCATTTTAGGTGAAAGAGGCTGACAGTGTGCTATGAGGAGGACAAAGCTGGGAACCCCAGATGGAGGGTGCAAAACACAGCCAAAATCCTAAAAATTTTCTGTTTCACAATGGGGAACTTGATTGTGCAAAGCAATAAGGGACATCAGACCAAAAATCTCCATTGCCAAGTCTTCTGGTCTTTTAAGGGATGTGGGATGATTTATGTCTGTGTTTACTGACAGCTGGGAGCAGATTCAGATTTATTTCCTTTATTCATGTTTAAAGAAAAGCAGCAGCCAAGGTAAGACAGCACCATTTGCTGAACAAGCTTTCCTCCACAAAAACACAATCCTCGCACGGAGCTGGAATAATTGATGCTCTTGTGTGTTTTACAAGCTGTGAGAATCCCGAAATTAAATGAGCAGATGTCGATGAATATGTGTGGCAAAATGACACACTAATGGGTTCCATCCAGGGCTGAGGTGAACGAGCTGAGGAGAGGCCTAAAAGCAAATCTGAAAGTGCCACCTCATTAGGCTGGGGTGGCTAAAGCAGCACACAAAGGCTTCCCTCTGTGCCTGATTTTCTTGGCATCCAGTCCCAGAAAACAATGCCCAAAAGCACCTGGAGCCTCACCAGGACTTAGGATTTCCAGGATGTATACAATCACACCCCTCTAAATAAGGCCTGGGGTAAAGGTCGGGGAGTGGGGGGGGTAAACAAAAAAAAAAATTGTTGATTGAATTGCTGACCGCAAGGTGCTAGCAACGTGCAGGAATGTGCTCCGTGCTCGTGCACACAGAGGGGAATTTTCAGCCCAGCCTTCGGAGCGTGGCTGCTGCTCCAAGGAATCCCTGACCCTGCCGGGCCGCTGTGCATGCGCAGCTCTGCCTGACGTGGGGCTGCTCCTGTCTGAGAAAATGTTTCCCTGGCTCTGGGAGTGCTCTGGGAATGCTCTGGGAGTGCTCTGGGAGTGCTCTGGGAATGCTCTGGGAATGCTCTGGGAGTGCTCTGGGAATGCTCTGGGAATGCTCGCAGCCAGGGCAGGCTGCGGGCAGGGGCAGCCACTCCTGGCTGACAGAGGGGAGGGCTCGCTGAAATCCAGCCCCTGTGGTTGTGGGTGCTGATGGAAAAGCAGCCCCCAGAGCCAAGGAGGAATAGAGGAGGCTGAGCACGCCGGGGTTGTGTCTGGGAGGGGAGGGTGGCAAACAAATTGTGACTTGTGGGCCCTGGGGGAAAGAAGGGAGAGCAGCAAATCAAGGACAAGCTCATTCTGTAGCTGACACAGAGAGGTCCTGCGGGTGTGTCTGACAGAAATCACAGATTTGCTCAGGGTGCAGCAGAGTTTTTGGGAATCATGGGGGTATTCACGCTCTGTTACACTCCATGGGGAGGCTTTTCCTGCCTCTGTCAAGGTTGGGATCAAAGTGCTCGAGATTATATTTTGTGTTCAGACTCAAATATTTATTATTTCTTATCTATATCACAGTCTTACAAGTCCTGAGTTCTACAGCATTCTACTGACAAGCTACAAAATGGCTCACTATCTTTCTGTACAAGGCCTTTTAAGGCCACACTGTCCAATCAAGAAATGACACTAAATTATTTTCCCTTTTAACCCAAAGCTCTCAGCATCCAGAGCTCCAACAGAGCAACACAAATGCAGGTGTGATTTCTGCGTGGAGAGAGCAGGTTGGGCAGCAGGGGCACTCTGGGGACCTGCACCTAAAGGCATTCATAAGGATCTACCCCTGGAATGTTGGCTGGGAAGGGGCTGGAAACTGCAGATCAAGTCCTCAGCATCGGATCTGTGCATCAGCTGGGAATGAAGGCACAGAGGTGTGCGAAGAGCAAAGCTGGAGCTGCCTCCAGCTGAGAACAATCAGAGGATCCAGGTGTTGGCAGGTACACGAGGAACTCATTTCAAACCACGAGTGTGGAAAGAGAAAACTGAATGAGCCTTTCTAACCACCCTGTGAAAGCAACCAGAGAGAGAGAGCAGCCCTCCCTCGCCTGGGATTTGTGCAGCACGGATGTTGGAGCGCGTGGGAAGGGTGCCTGCATCCATTAAATCCAACATCTCTAAACTGGCATTCATTATCCTGTAGGGCTCCTCTGCTCAGCCCCGCTCCCTCCAAATCCCGGCTGGAGCTGCTCGGGGGGAGCAGGGTGGGGAGCACCAAGGGGCTCTCTGCATTTTGAGCCTCGGGGCTTGCAGGGCTGGCTGTGGGAGCCCTGCAGGGCTGGATCTCCTCCTCTGGGAGCAGCTGATGCCGGCCGTGGCTCTGCTGTGTCCCCTGGCAGCCAGGAGGGGCCGGCCTGATGTGATGGGGACGGCAGAGGAGCCCAGACGCTCCGACTGCCCTGTCCCAGCCTCAGGGACCATGACAGTGAGGGATTAGTGGGGGCAGGGTGCTGAAATTATTTTTATCTCCTCGTCTTGTTGTGCCTGTGCACAAGTGCCAGCCTTTTCAGCCTTTTTTTCTCTTTTTTTTTTTTCCTCCTGTGAAGCATTAACTGGGTGGGTTGCCATAGCAACCCCCGCATGATAAGTTGGGCTGCTTCTTGCAGAGATTTCTCCCTCTACAGTCAAGATTTCTCTCTCTCTCTCAGCATTGCATCCCCTTCCCCATGTCCCCTGGAGTGGCAGTGTCCTCTGTGATGCCCTAAAGGCCACCCCTGTCCCCCAGCCAGCTCACTGGAGGCACCGGGGCTGGGCAGGGCAGGGAGGAGCAGCTTGTGCATCATCCTGGCGTGGGATGGGGTTGGGAGGATCTCTGCTCTCCATCCCTCGTGCAGGGCTCAGAATTGAAACAGCTTTGAGTGTGACATCCTGATTATTTGCATGTTTTCCTGAAGAGGGCAGGGAGATGTTTGCTGCCTGTCCTAAGCAGGCTCGGGGTGACATTGGAGTGGTTCCCAGATAAGCCCAGATTGTAGCAAGAGTGAAATGATCTTATCCTTTCATTCAGTCACTCTGAGAGAGCCCAGAGAGGTTTGCTTTGAAAACAAAACCAACACAGCTTGTGGCAGGTTAGGAATCTGGGGGACTACAGGTGTTTATTGCAAATCACCCTGGAGCTTGTCTGTGGTAGGCTTGAGGTGAAGAATAAACTTCTCCAGAGCTGGGGAAGAGGGTGTGACCTCCCTGACGTGTAGCTTTTCATCTCAAAATCCACCCAAATCCAAGGCCAGTTTCACCAGAGGTTTTCTTCACCTCAGGGCCCCATTTCCCTTCTTTAAATAGCAGCTACAACGCTGGTCTGGAATGAAGTACTTGGGGTTGGAACATGAGTGATTCTGAGGGAAAACTCATTACTTTTTCAGGACGTTTGTTTGCCAATATAATTTGAATTGTTTGGCAGGCGGGCTCTGGGGTGCCCGAGGTTAGAGGAGAAAAGGTTTCTCTTTCTACCTGAGGAGCAGCAGGGGCTGGGGGTCAGTCAGTGACTCTGACTGAGTCAGTGTGGTCGAGCTGCTGCTTCCTCTTAATCCTCTTGGCCCCTGAGTCTCATCCCTGGCAGGATTCTCTGTAATAGATGTAATTAGAGCGGCAGCAGCACAAACAGTGCAGCCCTGCTGATCCCTGCTCTGCGCTCTGCCAGGGCACCTGGCTGCCTGGGAATAGCTCTGATTTCCATGGTGCTTTGTGGAACAGGTGGTTGTCAAAGGAAAGAGCCAGGGACGTTTTCCAGCAGCTCCTGGGGCTATAAAAAACCCACCCCCAGCACTCATCTGCTGTGCATGGCATGGATTGTTCCAGAAGGGGTAGGAGCAAATCCTTGTGGCTTAACCTGCCTTCCCTTTGTTCTGTTGTGATGATAACAAGGGGAAATGGGATAAAAGAAATGGCTCAATGTCCTTCATGCAGCTCTGGGTATCACATTTGCTGTTCTGTCTTCCCAGGGAGGAAATCAGATTTTAAGCTTTCTATATCCATGATGGATGACTCCTAAGGGGGGGGATGGAATGCTGGCATCAGCAACCTGCAAGCTGTTGGTCTCCCTGGTCACACCTGGCTCCTGCAGGTACATGAAATATGTTTATTTTCTTCTGCTGGGCTGCTGGAAGAGTGCACTGGAGCCCAAAGAAGCCTGGGAGCAGAAGGGACAGTGAGAACAACCTGACAGCCAGCGTGTGGCTTTGGCCAGTCCCTGCTGGAATACTTCAGGCTGCAAAGATTTCAGGAATCCCAGTCAGCTGTGGGCGCAGCAACCTGTGCAGTCAGCACAGCGAGGCAGAAGGAGGCACCAGGAGGGTGTCCTTAGCTGGGAATTGCTTGGAGCAGCCACTGGAGCCTGTGCAGGGTGACGTGCAGGCAGCCGCTGCGCGTGGCCGCTGGCAGATGATGAATGCAGCCTGCTGACACAAACACAATTAGGTGATGTCTAGGAAAAGTGTTGGCTTTGTTCTGTGCCTGCTTCGCTCCAGCAGTGCAGGGACTTGATCTCACGTGTGTGCCCCTGTGTCCACCCTGGGGAGGCCACAGAGCTGTGGCAGTGGCCACCACCAGCGGGGAGTGCCCAGCTGAGAGCCCGAGGACAGCTGGAGCTGATTTTTTCTGCTGCCTGCAAACATCTCTGGGTGGGTCTGGCCACCTGCACGCTGAGTTTTAGCACTGCCAGTCGCTCCTGTGTCATCCTCTGGTGGGGCTGGCCAGGTTTAACTCAATAGATTGTGCTGTGTGTGGAGCTGCAGGTGCTTTAAAAGGAGCACATGAAACAAATGCTTCATTTCCCCCTCTCTGTGCACTGTGACCTTCAAAGCTGGAGGAGCCCTCCAGGGCACGGTGGCCCCCGTCCAAGGAGAGAAAGCCCAGCCTGCTGCTGGCATTAAATTCCCTGGAATCAGGCAGGAACATGAGGCAAGAGGATTTCCCAGTATTTCCAACTGTGACCTTCAGAGCCGTGCAAATGTTAGTATTAAACTTATTAGCAGCAGAGGCCTTTCTGTGACCCCACAGGGATAACTCCCCCCATTTCCCCCAGCCTCTTGGCTTTTTTGGAGGCAGGACAGTGATGCTGATCTGTTGAGACAGGACAGGAGCGAGGGGTACAAATGGAAAGAGGAGAAATTCAGTTTTTGGGAAGAAATGCTTTGCTGTGAGGGCGGTGACAGGGCATCCAGGGAGGTCGTGGCTGCCCTGGACGTGCTCGAAGGTTGGATGTGGCTTGGTGGGAGTTGTCCCCAAACATGGCAGGGGGTGGGACTGGCTGAGCTTTAACGTCCATTCCAACGCCTTAACACTCCGTGACTGTGTGATATCCTCTGTGTGATGTCTCCAGCCAAGCTGGGCGCTGCCCCGGGGACCACCGGAGCCCCAGGCTGCTTGCGCTGAGCCGGGAGGAGCCCGGCGCGCCCGGGGCCGGGGGAGGCGGCCGCGCATGTGCCGGCCGTGCCCCCCGCCCGGGCTCCTCCAGCATCCTCGGCATCCTCTTCAGCATCCTCCTCGGCATCCTCCCAGGCATCCTCCCCGCGGGGCGCTGCGCCCCGCAGCCCGCGCAACAAAAGCGCCGCGGCCGCGCCCCGCGGAGCCGCTCCCGGCGCGGGGCACCTGCTGCTGCTGCTGCTGCTGCTGCTGCTGCTGCTGCTGCTACCACTGCTGCTGCTGTTGATCCAACGCTGCTCCCGCTCCGCTCCGCCCGCGCCCTGCGCAGCGCCGGCCGCGCCCGCGGAGCCGCGGAGCCGGCGGAGCTGTCCGGGCTCGGGCTCTGTGCCGGCTCCGGGCTCGGGCTCTGGGCAGGCTCCGGGCTCGGGCTCTGTCCGTGGTGCTGCCGCCCCCGCGGCCGAGCGCAGCCCCCGGACCGCGCCCGCCCGGCCGCTCCCCGCCCGGCATCCTGTTGCGCCGGGAGCGCGGCGAGCGGGGGAAGAGCATCCAGGAGCATCGCGCCGAGGAGCCCGAGCGCCGGCCCGGCTCGGAACAATGGCTGCGCTGCCGCGGCTGCTCTGCGCGGCCGCGCTCGCCCTGCTGCTCTGGGGTAGGTGCTGCCATCCCTCTCCACCCGGCCCCGCCGGGGTTTGCCGCTGGAAAAAAGGGGGATGATCCCTTCGTACCTGCCCTCCGAGTGGGGTTTTTGTTGTCGGGAGAAGGGAATTACGCTCGTGCGGAGTTGGTGTGGGTGTGAGGGAGTGAAAACACCTCAGTGCCGAGCACAAAGCATGTGCTGGTCCTTTGCTGGTTGCTCTCGGTCTGGGGTTTGCAGCGTAATTTGACATCGAGTTGCCTCGGGGAGGGTGTGCAGCCCATTAAGAGGTGTTTTAGTGCCGGTTTCCCGTGCAGTCTGTGTAAACTGGAGTTAATCAATCGATTGCAGCTGCAGTTTGATTCCTGCCATGAGAAGAGGCTGGGTGGTTTTGCCACATTCGATGTGCGTGTGTCTTCAGCCCTGTGTGTGGGTGCCTGTCTGTGTGTGCAGATTCTCAGAGAAAAGCAGGATCCTGGAGCTTTTTCTTATTTCTCCCTGGAAGCTGCTGCTGTCCGTGGAGCTGGTAGTATTGGGAGAACTGGACCCAGGCTGCTTCCAGGAATAGTCCCGGGATAATATGTTGCTTGAGAGAGTGGGTTAATGGTGCCTCAGAGGCTGGGGAGGAGGGAGCAGCCAGCAAAGTCAGCGTCTGGGCTCTGGAGACAGCCTTGGACACACAGAGCCCGGGATTGTTTAGCCCGGGGGACAAATGTCAGCAGGGATTTGGTCGGGGATGTGGCGCTGGAACAATCCCTTTCTGCTCGAGCATGTGGCTTCACATGCAACGATTTCTGTCCTCTTTGCAAGAGCAGCGTTCGAGAGTTGCCAGCCTTAGCACAGCTCTGATTGGAAGCGTTTTGAGCAGGAATGCCTGGGAAATCAATAACTCCTCCTGCTGCCAAATTCACTCCCGTCCAAGCCCCTTGGTTCCCAGTAGTGCCCATGGATCCTAGGGGAAGGAAGGTTGCTGGACCCTCCCAGTTTTGCTGAATTAAAGCATCCAGACCTTCCAATTTAGCACAAAGAGCAAGCTGATCCTCCAGTCTGGAATTCTGGGCTTCCCCTCATCCCAGACTGTAATTGCTGCTCTAACAGGAGCATGCCCAGCATGCATGGGAGGCAAAGAACAATGCCTTTAAAGTGGCATTAATTACCAGGAAAAGATGAAAAGATGAAAGTTGTGGCAAAGCAGAGGCTGGAGAGGTGATTCTGTGTGAAGTGATCACCCTCTGTTAATTATTATGAATTATTAATAACTCAGGAGAAGGAAGCCTGGTAAAATTTGACATTTGAGACATAATCTGTTATCAGACAGCACTAGTAATAAATCAAGCCATTTTCCATTAGGGACATTAATGTCAAGATGTGAATAACTGATATTTCTCTAATTCTGTCCTAACACCTCTTCCTCTGCTGCTCCTCTCCCCCAGCTGGATTTTGTTCCTCCGTGTGTGTGGAAGTTCCATCTGAGACAGAGGCTGTCCAAGGGATGGACATGAAGCTGCTCTGCATCTCCTGCATGAAGAGGGAAGAGGTGACAGCCAGCACGGTGGTGGAATGGTTCTACAGGCCCAACGGGGGGAAGGATGAGCCTGTAGGTATCACTGGCATCTGAGTCCTTTCTCTTTCTTTCCTTGCTTATCCCATTCCCACACCTGGGCACAGCACGAACTCCTGGCTGGAAAAGCTGCAGTCAGTTGCTGAGGTCAAACATTTGGGTTGTAGATTAATCAATGCCAATTTCCAGACCCATTCCCTCGATACCTCAAGCCCAGGATCTGAGGATGTCAAAGATGACTGACCCTTGGTACTCTCGTCTGAATCGGTTCTGAATCCCAAAGCTGTTCTTTTGGAGGTGAAATTAATCAAAATAAATCTGTAGGGTGGGATTTACTTCTCTTTGCCTCAGAGAAAGCTGTGTTATCCCAACTGTGGGAGGATCTCCAGGAGCTGCTTTGGATCCCTGTCAGGAAAAGGTAAAATTGATTTTCAGAGTGAATCAAAATGGAAATTGGACAGATGAGGAGCAGCTGGAATTCAAGAGAGAATGGTGAAATGGAGAACTAGATAAAGGCTGAGTGCACATTTCTTTCTAGCTATTTTATCTGACTCTGAAGCATTAAATCAGTGGCTGTGATTGATCAGGGCCTCGCAGGATGACAAATATTCTCCTTCTGTCTGAGAACAAAAGGGACCAGGCTAAGGAATGAGATGGGAATTCACTTCCAGTGCCCCAGGGGATCCACTTGCCAGTGGCAACCCACAGAACACCAACCAAAGCGAGCTGGGGTGGGCAGGGTCATGGTGGGACTGTGGTCAGCCAGAATGTCACACTGTCATACTTGCCCTGCAGCACTTCCATCTCAGCTGAATACCCCAGGGCTTCCCAAAAAGGGCTGCTGGTCTTCACTGTGGGTATTCTGAGGTTCTTTCCTAGGTGGTCTCACATGCACTGACTGACAGGCACATTGCTAGGCATGAAGAATCCCAGTTTTCTGTTCCATTGCTGATTTTTTGTGTCCACGTGCATCTGTGTTTAGCTGCGCCTTAGCTCTTCTCCCTCTCTGGTGGAGATATTGAATTCCTGATCACTAATTTTCCTGTCTTTTATAAAGTCACCTGATACTTTGAGGCAAAGGATGATGGAATATGAATAGCTGCTGTTACCAAGGGAGCTCAGAGCATCCCTGAGTGTAGCTGGAGGGGGATGCTGCCCCTGGCTCCTGCTGTGGTGCTGTCCGAGGCAGAGATTAACTGTGGTATTTTCAGGGTTCCCCAGATGGAGAAGGAAGGAATGAATCTGACTCCATGTTCTTAGAAAGCTAATTTATTATATTATGTTACTACATAATATTAAAGAATGCTATACTAAAACTATACTAAACTATACTAAAGAATACAGAAAGGATACAGACAGAAAGCTAAAAGATAATAGTGAAAAACTCCTGACTCTCTTCTCAGAAAGTCCAACACAGCTGGCCATAATAAATAAAAACAATTCACCTGCAACCAATGAAGCAATCACCTACCACATTCCAAAGCAGCAAAACACAGGAGAAGCAAATGAGATAAGAATTGTTTTCCTTTTTCTCTGAGGCTTCTCAGCTTCCCAGGAGAGAAATCCTGGGTAAGGGATTTTTCCAGAAAATATGACAGTGACAATTAACCAGCACATCCCTTTCTATTTCCTCACAGATCTATCTATATTTATATATATATATATATATATTCCTCACAGATCTATATATCCATTATTTCCTTACAGATCTATCTATATTTCTATATATTTATATATATAGATACACACACACACACACATATATATATATATTCCTCACAGATCTATATATCCATTATTTCCTCACAGATCTATCTATATTTCTATATGTTTATATATATAGATATACACACACACACATATATATATTCCTCACAGATCTATCTATATTTCTATATATTTATATATATAGATACACACACACACACACACATATATATATATTCCTCACAGATCTATATATCCATTATTTCCTCACAGATCTATCTATATTTCTATATATTTATATATATAGATACACACACACACACACATATATATATATATTCCTCACAGATCTATATATCCATTATTTCCTCACAGATCTATCTATATTTCTATATGTTTATATATATAGATATACACACACACACATATATATATTCCTCACAGATCTATCTATATTTCTATATGTTTATATATATAGATATACACACACACACATATATATATTCCTCACAGATCTATCTATATTTCTATATGTTTATATATATAGATATACACACACATATATATATATTCCTCACAGATCTATATATCCATTTATATTTATTTCCTCACAGATCTATCTATATTTCTATATATAGATATACATATATATATATACATATATATTCCTCACAGATCTATATATCCATTTATATTTATTTCCTCACAGATCTACGAGTACAGGAAAACAAACCACGAATTTCCAAGCCGCTTCAGCGGGCGGATCCAGTGGAACGGCAGCAAAGACATGCAGGACGTGTCCATCACCGTGCTGAACGTGACCCTGAACGACTCGGGCGTCTACACCTGCAACATCACCCGCGAGTTCGAGTTCGAGATCCACCGGCCCCTCTTCCAGAGCTCCAGGGTGATCCACCTCACCGTGGTGGAGGAGGGTAGGGATTGGTTTTTACCAATATCGCTGATTGGGACGTGCCTTGACTCGTCCAGCCCTGCTGCTGAGCCAAATATCAGCAACTGTGGCGTTCCACCCCAGAGACACTTTGGGTAGCTGTGGGTCGCAGTTGGGCACGTGGGGACACGTCCGGGCATGCCCAAGCTCCGGTGGTTGTGGCTGGAGCTTGCTGTGGAAGAATGTCACTCCTCAGGCCTCCCTGTGCTGGAGAAGCTTTTAAGGCGATGGTGAAGGAAGGAGCCGGTCCTGATGGTGGGTTTTAATCCAGAGGTTTTATTCTGGGCCGCATGGCCCCCGAAGCTAGCGACAGCTCCACCAGAACTCCAAGCATGTGGTGTGCTTGCCCTTTTACCCGGGGGAGAGGGGGAGGAGGGGAGCCAAGGACCACCAACCAGCTACGGGGAGGGCAGGTGTCAGGTGAGAGGGACACCTGGATGGGCCAATGGCCCCCAGGGAGGGAGAGCATCTTTTGAATCGGCCCAATCACTCAATGCCCCCTGGAATTTCTGAGTTGATAGACAGTGCCCAGTAGGAGTCAGGGCGGGGGAAAGGAGAGGGGATTGACACCTGGGGAAGGACCGGGGTAACTGAGGCAAGCCATGACATTACACTGCAACAGGCAGGAGGGTGTTTTGTGCTGTCACTGGCCAGGGTGGTCCAGCTCACTGTGGTGGAGGAGGGTAGGAGGGTGTTTTGTGCTGTCACTGGCCGTGGGTGTTGTCACCCAGGGACAGAGTTTGTCACTGCGCCGCAGGAGACGGCTCTGAGTTTGGCATTGACAAACGCGGCTCAGGAGGAAAAACCTGTGGCTTGTTTGGTGGCTGGAGGCTGGTTCTGGGCACAGGCTGGTTGTGTGTGGGTGTGGGAAGGCACAGTGAGCCGGGCACAGCTGGGCACAGCTGGGCAGGCCCCAGCAGAGGTTTCCAGCTCCTCCCGTGGCCGCTCTGGATGTTACAGCGATGTCTTTCCTAGGGAGCCGCAGTGATTCCTTGCTGCCGCCCCCTCCCTCCTGGAACAACGACTCATTCTCCATTTTGATAGCAGCCTCCTGCTTCTCCTCCTTCCCTCTGTGGTGCTCCTGAGTCTTTCTGTTCCTCTGGATGCTGCTGGGTTCAGTGCTGCAATGGCGGCATGTTACAGACAGTGCAGGGGATTCTGCTGCTCTCTTCAGAGAGGGCCGGGAGCTCTCAGCCCTTTTGTCTGCCCTTTCCCCTCCCTCTCCCCCGTGAGCACCTCGGTGTTTTGATCCTTTACAAATCACTGGCGGCACAACAGAGCCGAGTAACACCAGCGAGTGGGACACGGGGAGGAAACAGAGCGTGAAGATGAGCTAGGTGAGCAATCCGTGAGGATGCGGGGGTGGCACAGGATGCGAGGCACAGACAGGGCTGCGCGTGTTGGATCCCTCTGCGATCCCTGCCTGTTGCAGGTCCCTCTCTTTTGCCCCCTCACAGCCTAAAGGCACCTGGAGATTCTGGCAAGGCAGGTTAGGAAGGATGACACGAGGGTGGAAACTGTCCAGGGAGCTGCATGGAAATGATCAGGGGTTGTTTCATTTTATTCACAGCTGGAGAAGACTTCACCTCTGTCATCTCAGAAATTATGATGTATATTCTGCTGGTCTTCCTCACTCTGTGGCTGCTGATTGAGATGATCTATTGCTACAGGAAGGTCTCCAAGGCAGAGGAGGCCGCCCAGGAAAACGCGTAAGTGTGGAACCCCTGGAGTTGAGATCTGTTCTACAAGAGCTCTTCACGTGTCCCAGAGCTCTCAAATGTGTATAGACCCCTGCTAGTACAGGATAATCAGGTCTAAAATTGATGATTTTTTCTTCCTGATGATTGAATAAATTGTGTAATATTAATTCCTTCTGCCTCACCTCATGTACTGTAAAACCCCAAGGAGCTGTTTCTGTACCAGCAGGAACCTGTGCCTGTAGGGCATCTGCAATATGGGACAGACCCTGGGTAGTTTGCCAGAAATCCTCAATAAGGTTGACAAAGTGAGTAGTGATTAAAACATGCTAGAAGACTGCAGGAAGACTGAACTTTGCTGTGGCATGGGTTGGTTGGCATTTGCTTTGTCCAAAGTCCTTGCAGTGTTTAGGAGCACCAAGACTCTGCCCCCTTGCACCACACACCAGGCAGGAAGTGAGCAGTATTCCAGGTTTGGACCACGTGGAGATGCTCTCCTGGAAGGTCTGGTTTCATTCTGGCCCATTCCCATCTTTTCACACACCTGGCTTGGTTTAGAGCACTCTTTGTACATAGGAAGGCAGAGAAGACTCGGTGTTTGCCCCTGCCTGTGCCAAGGAGTTTCCCTCTGTGAGCATCTACAGGTGACATTTGTTACCTCAGAGATGCTTCCAGGCTCTCAGCAAAGGTGAGTTTACCCAAGCTGGGCTTTACACTGTGTGCTCTCCTCCTTCCCTCCAACTACAGGACAGACTATCTTGCAATTCCATCGGAAAACAAGGAGAACTGTGCTGTGCCTGTGGAGGAGTAGCAGAGGGGAGGCAGCGCAGTGAACGGCGCCAAGGTGGGTCATGAAGAAGTGGTCACTCCTTGTGTCTGTCCACCCCTCAGCTTCCTTGTGGTGGGGCTGGAGACTCCTGGAGCATGGCTGTGCTCCTCTGGAGCTCCCTAGCGACCTTAGAAGCCATACAGATGTCTTTAGGTGTGGGGTGTACTTGTATTGCTTGAACCCCCAAACCAACACAGGCCACGATGTATTTGTGCCTCCTTACCTATTGCTTTGGAGTTGGGAATCTTCACTTTCCCCTGCAGCTGTGCCCATGAGGACTGGAAGGGCTCTGTCTCCCAAAGAAACACGTTCTAGGAAGGAATTTGTGTGCTACAGATTAAAATCTGGATCTCTTACTCTCTCGTTCACCTGCGGTCAGTTCCTGTGCTAACTCTGTTGCCATCCTCACCCCTGTGAGCTCCAAGAGGAATTGTCTCCCTTGCAGGGGCTCTGAAGACAGACGGACCATGCCACACCAGCCAGCTTTGAGGGGGAGCTCTGCGCCGTGGGGAGGAACACGGGGAAGTGTAAATTCTCTTCCATTTGCCTTGGACTCTGTACAGCCTTGACTTTGGTCCTGTGACCCCACCTGAGCTGCCAGCCCGGTGCTGAAGGACTCCTGTGTGGGAGCAAGTGGAGCAAACAGCACAGGGTGTGGGCAGCGCGGCTCCTTCCCGACTTTCCGCTCCATCATCACCTCAATGGCTTTGTAAATGTCACCTGTCACTTCTTAGCTGCTCTCACCACCACCTTTATTTGCTAAATGTGCTACTTCTCCACTGCAGAGGTTAAGGGTATGTATGGCACGTTGCTCTGAGCTGCAGGACTGTGAACAGGGATCTCTTAGGGGGTTATTCCACCACATACTGTGGCCCAAGAGGTTTTCTTGGTGTTAGAACAGGAAGAATTTAATTAATTAATGAAATCACTCTGAATTTTAGGCTGTCCATGCACAAGCAGAGTAGGGTGAAGACTGTAATGCACTAAAATTGGAAGTGTACAGTAGGAAGGACAGGTCCCTGTGTCATGTTCACACTTTCTTCTGGAGGGAACTGAGAATACAGACCGAGTATTCCTGCTTTGGGAAGCAGGATGATGTAAGTATAAGAATCCCCTGTGTCCCTCTCATTTATCAAGTGTCAAACCCCTCATCCCCTTCCACCTGCCTGGCACAGCAGGTTTGCCCCTGGAGTGCACAGTGGGAGGAGGAACCTGCAACAGCTGGCAAGGCAGCAGGACAAGGTAGGGGATCCAACTTTTCCTGGGAAACCCCAAGAAGGAAGGCAGCCTCATGCTGGTAGGCAGGAGAAATAAATAGGATGCACAGCCCTCACAGCTTAGTAAAATGGTTGTAGTTTTATAACTGTGGTGGTTCTCTGGTGCTATAGCAGCACCATCTAGAGGGATAGACAGAAAACACCCACTTTTCCCAGTTAATCCTAATTCTCTCTTGAGGTAATCACCGGTATAAGTAGTCTGGATTAATCCTAAATGATCTTCTGGTGCCTCGGAATCACCCTGGAAATTCCATCTTTCCTATGCAAACTTTCCTTTTCTGAGGGTTAAGCAGAATAAAAATTGTTTTCTGCCCTTCAGTGCAGATCAGTTGAGCTCAACAGCTGGGACTGGAAGGGGGAAAAGGCAGAAGCATTGGCCAGGGTGGAACTGTGCTGTAAAACCAGGTGGGGAAGGTTTGGGCTTGTTGCACGGCAGAGTTGTAACATCCCTGCTGCAACGGAGCCTGTGCTGCTTTGCCAGAGTTGACAAATTCTGCTCCACTTGTAAGTAGCTCCAACGTGCTCGTGGCTCCAGGCATGCTCCCCACCCACGGAATCCCCTCTGCTTTGTTCTGCTGCTTTTTACGTGCTCGCTAAAATCATGGAAATTACCCCATTTGTAAGGCAGGCTCAGGCCAGATTTCCAACTGGCACTTGTTCAAAACCCTTTTTTTAGAGTGGGTGTCAACTTTAAGTCAACTACTCCAGTGCAGTCTTGGTGGTAGGACTGCTCCCAAACCCAGAGCCAAGCCTGGCAAGGGGAGCACATTTTCCAGATAAAGCACACTCACAATCTGGGCACCAGTTCCCAAAATCCTGATATCCAAAAGGGATATCCAAAAGAATATCCAAGAATATTCAGCTGGAAGCCATCTTTTTCCCTATCCCAGTTTGCCTGGCAGGATCCTGAGCTCCACAGAGGGACTGGGCTGTAACTGGGGTTTCCAGCACTGCCCACGGCACTGAGCCCCTGCTGAATTTTAGGACACCTCTCTCCCACTCCAGCTCTGCTCCTCAGTCCCTGTGAGCCACAGAAAACCCTCTGGTGTCATACTGTTAAATCAAAACAGGAGTGAACCCAAGAACTTCTTGAGAGCTACCTCAGGTGGTAAAGAAGGGCCGTCCCCTTGTCCTGCACCTCCCTGAGTCCCACAGGCATCTTCTGGATGCCTTTTTGGACAAATCTTTCACTTTTCCAGTTCCTGCAGACAGAGGTGACCATTGCCTCGTGGTGTTCCAAGCAGGAGGAAACGGGGTGCAAAGTTCTGCTCAAGAATCTCGCAGGGAAAAAAGGAATAATAATTTAAAAATTGGTGATTCTTCAAGACCTGGAAGAGAAAGTCCCAGCAAAGACTCTGTGTGTGTTTGGAATGAGAGAGGAGATTCTGGAACAGGCAGGATAATAAAAAGAACTAAGAGCCACGCTGGTTGTTGGATAGATTTTTTAATTGATACCGTACTTCCATGGTACTAACTACTTACACGGAGTTTGGCTGCAGAGCCTGTACAATTCCTACATTCCACACGTACGTTCCAGTATCGCTTTGAACCGCGGGTTGCTTGTTGTTTTGTTTTGCTTTTTTGTGGTGTTTTTTTTTTTTTTTTTGCGCACAGCGCAAAGTTTCTGACAGTCGGGACAACTCCTAAAACAAACCCACAATCCTTCCCCCCACCCACCCAAGAGTCACCTCAGCCATCAGCCCCTGGGTCTGGAGGGGATTCCAGCAGGGAAGCAGGTGCCTGTGGTGGTTGTAGGAGCCGCTCCTGTGCCGTGCTGAGGAGAGCAGACCCTCGTTCATCATCCCTTGTGCACAGGAACTGCAGGACCCGCGTGGCGAGAACACGCCCCAGGGTTTTAGCAGCTTTCTCCAGCCCTGGAGCACGGGGTGGGAGATGAAATCCCACTGGAATGGTGATGTCCTGGGCTGCTCGTGGGAGGTTGTGATGCTGCCACTGCTCTGCTGCTCTTCCCTCCCTCCACATCCAGCCCAGAGCCAGGTCGGTGCTTCCACTCCTGCTCTCCAAGGGCCATTTCCCAGCAGGTGGAGATGGGGATGACGTGCGTGGCACAGGCTCCACCTCCCTGCTGGATGGAGCTGTAACAGCGGCTCTCCCAAATCCTGATTCCACTGGGCAGCTCCAGAACCTGAGCTGCACATCGGGGTTCATTCCCTACCTACTCTCGGGGTTTGGGTCAGGGAAGGTGGCCTTGAACGTTAGCAATGGAATTGGCCTAAATGAGTGAGGTAACAGAAACGGCCAGAGGAGGAACCTCCCCGAGCCATGTGCAAATATAATTCCTTCAGCAGAAGGAAGTCCTTTTCCCTACTGAAAAAAAAAATAAAATAAAACAAAACACATTCACTTGAAGAGCATACAGACTGCAGGAGGGGAAGGCAGGCAGGGACAGCACCAGGTCAGACCATCTATGACACAGGTAATGATTGTCCAGCAGCAGAGGTGCGAGGGGACAGGGAAAAGCCATAGCAAGCACTGCAAAACGTGTGGGAGAGGAGGAGGGCATGGCATGCCATGATCCATGCTAAGAGAAGCCCATGCTGTCTGCCTAGATCAGGGAATGGCCTTGATCACAGTCACCCAAGACACGAGAGTATTTGGCCAGTGTGCACATCTGGAAAAAGAGAGGTTTTATGGCACAGAGAGACTCGTGCTGGAGAGACTGCAAACACAGAGATCAGAGCGTGTCTGGTGGGGAACAGGCTGGAAAATCAGCACAGGAACCAAACTGGCACAGGTGCTCTGTGAGCCACAGTGATCACAGCATGTCCAGTGGGGAACAGGCTGGAAAATCAGCACAGGAACCACCCTGGCACAGGTGCTCTGTGAGCCACAGTGATCACAGCATGTCCAGTGGGGAACAGGCTGGAAAATCAGCACAGGAACCACCCTGGCACAGGTGCTCTGTGAGCCACTTCCCTCGGAGGCTTTGGTTCCAGAGTGTCTGTTCTGAGCTGTGTTTTAAGCAAGCCCCTGTCAGTATTTTAAGTGGTGCTGAGGCTGGAAAGATGAAGCCAGAGGCCAGGGAACTGTGCCATGGGCTGTGTCAGTGGCAGCCTGGCAGAGATCCGTGGGGAGAGCCCCTTGGAGCTGAGCAGGCAGTGCAGAAAGCACTGATCTGTCAAGAGCTGGGGGTGGCAGCAGCTGCCTGGGCAGACAGGACAGAGCTGCCTCCCCTGAGCCAGGCACTGCTGCTTTAAACAGTGATTTTAAGACTGATTTTCAGTGTAACATGGAACCAGACAGTTCCAGCTGTAAATCAGGAGTTTGTTTCTGTGCTCGTGGGGAAGGGCAGGTGCTCCTGGGGAGAACAGCTGCTGCAGCACACCAGAGCAAATCCAAAAGGTCTCAAATGCCCAGACCAAAAGTGTCTTCAGCCACTCTCTGGAAAAGAAATTTCTACCTTTTTGCACAAAGGTAAGAATAAACTCTTATGTGACGACCAGGACAGTGCTGAGGAGCCAAGGAGGCTGAAGTGTCTGTCCTTATCTACACCCAGGTGAGCTGCTGAAGCTGTCTGATAAGGACATGGATTAGCATTCCAGGATTAGCATTCCTAGAGGGGATCTCCCAGTACATGCCCTGTTATTTCACAGGCAGTTTTGTGCCTTCAGGGCTCCAAATCCAGCAAAGCCTTGTGCTTTGAAACCTTTCCTCTTCCAACCCAGGGTCATACTTCACTAGAGACATTCCCTGTGTCCAAGGTTTCTGTTTTAAGATGAGAAGCATCCAAGCAGGGTCAGGTGTCACCCAGCAGACAGGGACAGCAGCCAGAGGTGTAAATGCAGCCTGTGTGTCACACAGGCAGCTCAGGGGACATCAAAGGCATGTGCCTCTCTTCTCCTGTCCCAAAGGCAGGCAGGAAGGGCTCAGACACAAGTCAGTATCAGTTAGTGTGACTTCACAGCACAGTTTTGTGACTGAGGAGTGCCTGGAGTGCAGAGCACCCAAAAAGCTCATTATCCTGTTAACAGCTAACTCCTTCCCACTGCAAGTGCCTCTCTGCCTTTCATTTTCCCATATTTACTCTCTGGAATGTGCAGGCCCAGCAGTGCCCCTGCCTTGGGATAATCTGGTTTTTGGTTGGAATAACCTGGTTTTTTGGTCCTTCAGAGGCTTCACAGGCAGATGCTGCTGTAGGAACCTCTGGTATCCACTCTGGGAATGCCTGGCTGCACAGCACTGACCCAGGACTCAAATCCACTCAAATCCCAGCTGCCAGAACTCTAAGATAAGCTAAGCTAAGGTGTGTATTTATCAGGGCTGAGGTTGTGCCAAGGTAAGATCAGTGAGGATGTCACAAACTGGTGGATCAGAGCCTCCTGCTCCCCCTTCTCCCTCCTCCCAACAGGAAGCATCTTCCTTGGCAGGAATGAGGCTACAAGCTGTTGGCATTGCTTTTGCATGCTTGGCTGGAGAAATGCCTTTTAAAAAATAAATATAATTTTTAAAAAATCCCTGTTTTGGTGGTTGTTCAGATGGTGCAAATCAAACCCCAGCAGATGTGCAGGTGCAAGGGTCAGACTGGAAGGGGAAATGCACCTGGAAAGAATCCAGGGGGATTTCTGATGAGTGAGCAAGGGGAGAAGCAAAACCCTGCTGCTGGAAGCCAGCCTTGGCTGTGAGTGCTGGGGGAAGCACCACCCTCTGTAACATTATTCAGGCCTCTCACTCCTAGAAAGTGTTACTGATCCCTCCAGGAAATGTAATCCAAAATTGTCTCTGGCTCCAGAAGGAATTAGCCTGTCAGCTGGGACTGCTCAGGGGCAGCTGATTCCTATCCCAGCTCTGCAGAGGAAGTGAAAACACTCCAAGGTTTTCTTTAAACCCTCACCCTTAGTGCCTTAAGACCTTGCGTTTCCCCTTTTTATTACTACTGTGAGAGATTAAGAGGCAAAACAAGACTGTGAATCCCATCCAACTCCCAGGCAGACTGGCTGCCAAGTGGGAAAAAGAAAGAGCCAGAAAAAGCCGAAGCCCTAAGGCCTCAAAAAGAAATCTCCCTCAGTGTGAAGGACACTGCAGCACCAAGTTCTGCTGCCCTTGTGCTCTCACTGAAGGAATTCACATTGCTGAGTGGCAGGATGGGTGTCAAACAATTTAAAAACCCCACTTTAATGTGCAGGTAGGACAAATATCAGTGGTGAGATTGCTACAGCTGCCTGGCCTGACAGTGATTTAATAGAGCTTGTGCAGTTCTGTCTCTGGGGCTCAGCCTGAGGGAACATCCTGAGCCTGCAGCAGGAAATCTGCACGGGAGAAAGGATTCAGGGGGAGAAAAAGGGCTCCTTGCCTCCCTGACAGAATGTGAGCAGCAAACACTGATCAGCAGCATTTATCTGTGACCCTCTCTGCTTTCTCTGCATGGAAGAGTCCCCACATTCCAGGTTCCTCTTGCACAGTGTGCTCTTTCCTGGCAGGGTGGATCCCAGGCATTCCTCTGCGTGGTCCTGCCTGGTGCTTGAAATTAAATTCTAGAAGAGGGAAATCCCAGCAGCAGGAGAATTCTGTGTGCTTAGTAATTGTGGGAGTGGCTAAGAGGGGGAAGGGGGACTCTGGGACAGTCTGGCAAGTCACAGTGGGGAAAATGAGCCCCAGAAAGCCCTTCCCAGGCCCTAGCACCTCAATTTCATGGTACAGCAGCCATTTCAGCAGCCTCCCTGGGAAAAAGTCAGGGAGCAGTACAGTAGTCAGCAGCATTAAATTAAATAAATAGTCATAAATAGCCATTACTCTCTGGTTTTCCCCAGCTGGAGCTTGCTTTCACAGTCTGAAATGTCCTTTTGATAGCCTGGCTCCATCCATGCTCCTGCACATGGGAGTCTTGTGTGGGGCATGTGTTTAGCACTTGGTCCTGGGGAGAAATCAGCAGGTCACTCCTGCATCCACTGGAAAGTGGGAGCTTAGAGGGTTTTCCTCAGGCTGCACTGAGGATATTCTGTGCTACAGAATGGTGTGAGACCAATTATTCATCCTGGAGGAGCTACAACTGCACCATTTCCAAACTGGGGATGTGCAGCTGCCTCCCTCCTGCCAGCCAGAAGGTGGAAAAATCCCAGTGTTGGACAAAGTGGGACTCACATTCTCATCACCCACCTGGCTGGGGGAGAGGCAAAACCATTTATTAAACACTCCAAGAAGCAGCCTGCATCCCCACTCCAATCCCCATGGAGTCTGTGCATTGCACAGCACAGCCAAGCTGCCCCTCTTCCCCATCTGGCTGCTAATGGAGTCTGGAATTATCCCCCAGAAGAACTGAAAATGCACACTGGCTTTCTTCTAGTGCAGCTCTGGCACCTGGCTGCCTCCCAGGGCTGCACTACCCAGCTGATGGAGACACCCTCACAGCCAGCTCTGTCCTGCCACCCTCTGATGGGCCCTTTTTCCTTTCCTCCCATGGTCCCTGTCACCTTCCTGACCTCTCCTGGATTTTTGGAAGCCTTGTTGCTCCACAGATGCAGTCACATAAATATCCACAGTGATGGCTCTTGCTGCATAGATACAATTATGTAAGTTTATCCCAGGCAAGGAAAGGAAGCTGGTTTCCCCCCCCCCTCTGTTTTCCCACAGATTTTACAAGACAAGGGCTGGGTGAACAAACAGGAGAGAGATTTGCTGAGCTGGGTAGTGGGAGTGCTTGCAAATCAATCCTAATTTTGGTTTTGTGTTTAAATTTGGGTCCTCCCACCGTGGTGATTCCAGCAGCGATGCAGACCTGCAGCACAGGGGTGGCTCAGTGGCAGGGGCCCAAGCACAGGGAAAGCAGAGAACAGGAAAAGGGGACACTGTCACAGGTGTGCTCTCCCCTTCCCACACACCTGGCAGGCAGACCCTCCCCTGGCTCTCACTGCATCAGGACAGCAGGAACACGGGGGGGTTGTGGAAGGGATTGCAGCTCGGTCACCTCTGTGCTCTGCTCTCTGAGCCAGCCTGGCTGCCCTGACAGCAAATTCCTGCCCCAGGAGGGGCCTGCCAGGGGGATCTGCCCTCCACAGAGCCACAGCAGCTCCCCCTCCTCTCCAAAGCAGCTCTGCAAGGGATTGACTGCGACTGCCAGCCCTGTGTGCCCTGCAGGCAGCAGGGGGAGGGAGGTGACAGTGTCCCCTCTGGGAGGTAACAGAGCCAAGCAGGGACCTCCATGCGCAGGGAGGGGATGGGGACGGGCAGGGGGGCACTCACACTGATGCTTCCCTTTGAGACAACAGAAACAGACAGACAGACAGACAGGAATATTACAGAGGAGCAGTGCACGGGCCCAGGGAGCAGAGCTGGGCACGGCCCTCAGCACACCTCAGTGCTGGGAGAGCACAGCCCTCCCACACACACACCCACACGCCCAGAGACCCTCCAGTTCAGCCAGTGTTGGAGGTCACTCCTTCCCCTCTTCAGGCTTTTTTTCTTTTTTTTTTTTCTTTTTTTTCTCTTAAAATCTGTATATAATATATATATTTATATCTGTATATATATATATATTTATATATATATTTATATATCCTATTTACACATATTGCACACCGTCCTCTGGCCTCCTGCATTCCTGCCTGTTAATGGAAACGTTTCCTTTTCTCCTCTGGATCTGACCCGAAGTCCCTGGACCCGATGCCATTCTGGAGATTTATTAGAGAATCCTTCATCTGCAAGACAAGAGATTTCTCCACTGTGGTGCTACCCTAGAGGAGAGAACTTGGGGGTTTCCTTTTTCCCTGTATCAAGTATTGTGGTTTTGGGAGTGGGGAGTCAGGGCTGGGATGCACAAATGGGGACTGGGAATGTGGGGCACCATCTTCCAGGAGAAGGGGTGAGCAGAGTCCAGGGTAAGAATAAACTCCTGTGTGATACCAGCACAGTGCTGAGGAGCCAAGGAGGCTGAAGTCTGTCCTTACCTACACCCAGGTGAGCGGCTGAAACTGTCTGATAAGGACATGAATTGGCATTCCCTAAGTTCTCTCTCCTTAGGGGAAAGCAGCTCACATTTAGGGACTTATGAGGAAGCAGCTCTCATTTCTGAACTGTGTTTTCAGCAGCCCTGTGTGCTTTTTAGGGAGCACACCCTTAAACTCCTGGATTTATGAGGAAGCAGCTCTCATTTCTGGACTGTATTTTCAGCAGCCCTGTGTGCTTTTTAGGGAGCATGCCCCGAAATTCCTGGACTTATGCTACAAGAGTTTGTGCCCTTCCTCCCTGAAAGCTGCATGTACATCCAGGGTTCAGCTCAAACCAGTTTGCTCTCCAAGCTGGGATGACAGATGAGATACCAAATGTGCCCATATGAGGTTTTTGGCCCTGCAGGGCTCTCTCCTTGATGTGCACGGACCCCTCTGATGGGAGAGAGCAGCCACAGCCCCCTGTGACTGCCCTTGTGGTACCCACCAGCAGCAGGGGATGGATCTAAAGGAGCTGGCAGACCTGAGGGGCTGTGGTGGAAGCAGGAGGTGCTGAAGGATAGGGAGCAGGACTGGGAGGACACAGTGACACCCTGGTCACAGCCCTGCCTGCAGCTGTGCAGTCTCACCTGGTCCAGGAGCATCACCGAGGATTTGATGATCTCGCGCCATTTCTGCAGCTCTGAGTCGTGGTACTTCTGCTGGGACTCCAGCAACTGGGCCCACTCTGTCTGAGACTGGGGTAACCTGCCACAAAAACACAGGCAAGGGTCATAAAATCCCAGTTCGTACAGAGATTTCTCTTTCACAGAATTCACAGAATCATTGGATTGGAAGAGACCTCCAAGATATCAGGTCCAGCCCAGCCCCAACAGCTCAACTCAACCCTGGCCCCCAGTGCCACATCCAGGCTTTGTTAAACACACCCAGGGATGGTGACTGCACCACCTCCCCGGGCAGAACATTCCAGAACTTTATCACCTTCTCTGTGAAAAACCTTTTCCTGCTACTGCTGTCCCTCAGGTCCCTTTCTGCCTTTATTGTGAGGAATAGCTGCTCTGGCTCTTTTTTCCAAGCCTTTCCCTTCAGGACAGATGGAAGCATTCCAGGTGCTTGGATGGATTCAGGTGCTTCCACAGCAATCGTGGCTGCCACACAAAAATTACCCACGTGGAGCCACCCACGTAATTCCAGCACTTGCACATCACACTGTGCAACCAGGATGTAAGTTCTGTACTTAAACACTATTGTAGTAGTCTAAAAATCACCAAGAGCACCATAGAAAGATAAAACCAAAAAAGATAAAGTCAAAAGTATCTATAATCACCTAAACTATCTTTCTGTGGGGAAGTAGCAGGGCTGGTATGGGGAAGATAGTAATTCCTTTGCTAAGGAGGAGAAATGACACAAATAGGGCAAAAAATTCCAACACAGAGGTAGCACATGGCTATGAATGCTTGAAGTGTAGCCAGGGAGCAACTGGGACTCCAAAAAAAGGGACACAAGGGGACAAAAACACCTCGGAAAAGTGGATGCAGGACGTTCTCAGCCTCTAAAACAGACCAGAGACCACTCAGGCAGGACATCTGCATCCACAGCTTCCAAAACACAAACCTGACAGACCGTGTGTCCCAGGCCCAAATTCTCCTCTGACACAAAGGGATCATTCTAAGATGCTGCAGATACAGAGGGAAGTTTGGCCATCAGAGGAGGGGAAGTGATCCCCTCAGCCCAAAACTGCTGAACATTTATCCACAGAGCATCCTCTGTGGCCTTAACTCTGCTCTTCAGCTGCAGGGGAAATGCACACAGCCCTTCAGCTTCACGTGTTTTGCACAGCAGTGAGAGCCCAGAGCTCTGCTGTGACAGGGAAGCCCCTGACACCCAGAAAAGCCAAGGAGAGCCCCAGCAGGCCTGGCTGTACCTCTCCTGCAGCCTCAGGCCCTGCCACGCTGTCAGCGTCTGCGTGGTGTACTCCAACATCCAGAGTTTGTAGAACAGCATCATGTTGAGAATGACCAGCAGCACCAGACTGCAAAGGAAGCAAGAAAACAGCCACCTCAGGAGCACTCCACACTCGCTGCCTGCCAGGAGCACCTGGGACAACAGCCAGCCCTTCAGGAAGGTGTCTGAGGCCCAGTCCATGCTGTGAGTGGGGATTTCATCTGAGTGAGCAAAACTTCACCTCGTGGAAGAAATGTGTGAGCCAGGAGGACAGACAGACAGACAGGGCGGGGTGAGTGGATGTGCTGAATGCACAGAAAGGGAGGGAAATGGGAGAGTAAAGAGGTAAAAAAAGAGAGAGACAGTACCTGAAACAGATCCTAATGGGAGCAGGGAAGAGAAAAGACGGAGCAGCTGCAGGTTAGAAACGGACTGACACAAACTGGGTGGGAGGGGGAGGCTCAGACAGTGCAGGAGGTGCAGGGGGAAGGGAGCAGAGGGAGGAGAGGCAGAAGGACAGACAGGAATCTGTGAGCCTGCACTGCTGGTGAAGTTCCCTCAGCACAGCTGGGCTCCTGGGGACAGCAGGCAGCTGTGCAGGCACTGACACACACACAGTGCTCACAGCCAGCCTTTCCCTATCCTAGTGCAGGCACTGACACACACACCGTGCTCACAGCCAGCCTTTCCCTATCCTAGTGCAGGCACTGACACACACACCGTGCTCACAGCCAGCCTTTCCCTATCCTAGTGCAGGCACTGACACACACACCGTGCTCACAGCCAGCCTTTCCCTATCCTAGTGCAGGCACTGACACACACACCGTGCTCACAGCCAGCCTTTCCCTATCCTAGTGCAGGCACTGACACACACACCGTGCTCACAGCCAGCCTTTCCCTATCCTAGTGCAGGCACTGACACACACACCGTGCTCACAGCCAGCCTTTCCCTATCCTAGTGCAGGCACTGACACACACACCGTGCTCACAGCCAGCCTTTCCCTATCCTAGTGCAGGCACTGACACACACACCGTGCTCACAGCCAGCCTTTCCCTATCCTAGTGCAGGCACTGACACACACACCGTGCTCACAGCCAGCCTTTCCCTATCCTAGTGCAGGCACTGACACACACACCGTGCTCACAGCCAGCCTTTCCCTATCCTAGTGCAGGCACTGACACACACACCGTGCTCACAGCCAGCCTTTCCCTATCCTAGTGCAGGCACTGACACACACACCGTGCTCACAGCCAGCCTTTCCCTATCCTAGTGCAGGCACTGACACACACACCGTGCTCACAGCCAGCCTTTCCCTATCCTAGTGCAGGCACTGACACACACACCGTGCTCACAGCCAGCCTTTCCCTATCCTAGTGCAGGCACTGACACACACACCGTGCTCACAGCCAGCCTTTCCCTATCCTAGTGCAGGCACTGACACACACACCGTGCTCACAGCCAGCCTTTCCCTATCCTAGTGCAGGCACTGACACACACACCGTGCTCACAGCCAGCCTTTCCCTATCCTAGTGCAGGCACTGACACACACACCGTGCTCACAGCCAGCCTTTCCCTATCCTAGTGCAGGCACTGACACACACACCGTGCTCACAGCCAGCCTTTCCCTATCCTAGTGCAGGCACTGACACACACACCGTGCTCACAGCCAGCCTTTCCCTATCCTAGTGCAGGCACTGACACACACACCGTGCTCACAGCCAGCCTTTCCCTATCCTAGTGCAGGCACTGACACACACACCGTGCTCACAGCCAGCCTTTCCCTATCCTAGTGCAGGCACTGACACACACACCGTGCTCACAGCCAGCCTTTCCCTATCCTAGTGCAGGCACTGACACACACACCGTGCTCACAGCCAGCCTTTCCCTATCCTAGTGCAGGCACTGACACACACACCGTGCTCACAGCCAGCCTTTCCCTATCCTAGTGCAGGCACTGACACACACACCGTGCTCACAGCCAGCCTTTCCCTATCCTAGTGAGGACCTGACACACACACAGTGCTCACAGCCAGCTTTCCCCATTCCCAGTGAGGCCCTGTCTCTCACACACACACAGTTCACATCCCCCCATCCCAATGAGGCACTGTCTCTCACACACACACTGTTCACATCCCCCCTTCCCCATCCCCACCCCAGCACTGGGACACACCCCAGCCATGCCCTGCCCAGCTCCTCTCACCCCCACCACGCAGGGGGGCATTTCTGCTCCTCCCCAGGAAGAGATTCCAGAATGCCAGGCTGGTGCCTGGCTCTGAACAGTGCAGTTATTTTGCTGGAAGAATGACCCACTATGACCAGCTCAGTCAGGCGGATGGCAACGGGCCAGAGGAATATTCTGGAAACACCACAGAGGGCTCTGTGAGCCAAGTGAAGCTGTCAGGAGACGCTGGCACAGAGCTTGGGTACCTCTGTGCTATGTTCTCATCATGACAGCACCTTACAGCACCTCATTTATCACTGGCTGGGTGCTGCTGCAAGCCTCTGCATCTGTGCCCCCTCTGGGACCAGGGAACACAGAAAGGAGCTCAACTGGAGCTGTCATTTCAGCCCTGAAATCCCAGCTTCTCCCCACCTCTCTGAAAGCCAGGTGGAGCTTAAGGAAAAGCTGAGCTCAAGTCAGAAAAGCCTGGATCACTGCTTTAGACTGTTCTGCTCCACAGCAGCTGCCCAGTGAGCACTGCAGCACTGAATGAAGCCTGCTGTCAGCCCGAGGGCAGAGGAACAGTAAAACCAGTGAGTTTGGGTATTAAACTGAGCCACAGGGACGTGAGGGGCCCATTCCCAGCTCCCTTGGAGAGCACATCCCAGTCCAAGACCACCAATCCTGAAAGGTGTGGCAGGAAAGACCCAAACCAAACAGCTCCTGCTGCTGAGCTGATAAAATCACTCCAATCCCTCACACTTCAGCTGTTTCTTTACTTATTGTGCAGAAATCATCTCTCGAGGGTCTGGCAGCTTTCTGGCTGTACCTCTCATCAAAATCACTGCCCAGCACCAGACATGAAAAGGTTTTGCTTGACCAGATGTGACAGAATCCTCAGAGACACTGAGCCCTGCTGGGGTAGCCCAATGACTCCCAGAGAACTCTGCACAGTCATTGTCCCTCACAGCAGCTGGTGTGTCAGCAATTGAATCATTTGTTTTAAATTACCCACACACAGTTTCTGTGTCATTAAACATCTGTAAGCTGCATCCCTGAAGTAAAAAACTAAAAAATAAAATGCTTATACTTGTTGGATTTCTTCTCTTGTAGGTATTGACTCCTCTCTTCTTGCACAGCTGCCTCTGTCCTGATTCTCACTGTCCCTGACAGGTCCCAGACCTGCCTTTAGGACTCCCAGCTCAGAGCTGCAAAGCCCATGTTTGGCTAAAACAGGGGCAAAACCCAGGGGCAAGGAGAGAAGGGAGCACAGAACTCCAGGAGCACAGACAAACCAAAGGTGTTCAATGCTGGCTGGCGAGGAGAGCAGAAAAAACCTCACTTACACAAAGCTGATGACAAGGAGCAGCTTGGAGACACTCTGCAGGTGGAAGCCACTGGGGCTCTCCTCAGGGATGTGCCGTGTCTGAGTGGAACCTGAGGAGATGGGATGCATTTGGGATGGGAAACAGGGAAGGGCAACCCCTGATCCTCTACCCACCCTCCACCTCACCCAGACAACCCCAACACTGCCCCTCCGTGACAAACCCCTGCTTGTCCCCATCCCCAGCTGCTCACCTGCCACGTGCTTGATTCGATGGGCAACCTCCTCATCCGTGGGGGTGGTGACGGGGCTGAGCACCTCCTCCAGGTGTGGCACCCTCAGGTGGGCGTGGGCGCGTTTCCGCCGCCGCACCGTGGATTGCTTGCTCACCTTCTCTTTGGGGGATTGTCTGTGCACCTCAGCCAGGTACGTGCTCTCTGTTTTGGTCAGCTCGCTCTCTGCAGCACCAAGGGGGAGCATTTTGTAGAGAGAGAGAGGTTTAACCCCTCTGCTGTGGTGCTTTAGGATTTCAGCTTTTCTATTTTCCATCTGTTTGTAACCCTGCAGTTCTTTAGTGCAGAACTCCAAACTCCACACACAGTGGGAGCTGCTGCTTCCCCATTTGGGGCAGACACAACAATTCCTCTCCAGGCCTGGCAATCAAGGACACCTCACTGCCTCAGGCCTGAGAGATGGAAACAAAAGGGAGTTGGGGGAGCAAACTTGGGGTCAATGACTTCATTGGCTGAAGCTGGAATTGGCAGATTCACCCCGAAAATGCAATGGACCAAACTTATGAAAGTATGAAAACCCGTGACCCACTGTCCATTTTTGGGTGGGCTTTGCCTGCCCTAAATGTACCTGAAGGTCCTTCAATAAATAAATCTGCTTTTTATTCTCTTAATTTTGCCTGGCCACTGGTTTTAAGTAGCCCCCAAAAAATCATCAGCTGGACCAAAGAAGCTGCTGCGCAGGGTCTGAGAGATTTGTGCTCCACATTCCTCGCACCTTTCACCAAAATTTGACCCCAAACTGCCTGACAGGGAGCAGGATTTGCTGCCCTGATTAATTCCAGCAGGTCATTTATTCCAGCTGTGGTAGCCCCTTTTGTAAGCCCCCCCAGGGCTGGCTCATGCTGCCCACTCCCAGGGAAACACGAGTGCCACTGGCATTGCCTCTCCTACCTAAGTGACGGAAATAATCTTCCAGGCCGCTCCAAAAATTCTTCTCAATGAAGGATTTCACCAGCCCCCAAGGCTGTTTCCTGTAGCGTAATTCTGTGGAAACCCTGTGAGGAGGCAAAGGTCAGTCATTCCCCTGGTTTTGCTTCCTGGGGGTGATGTCAGCTCACAATCCTTGTCAGTGTAAATCCAGGAAATAATCATGTACACTGTTATTTCTGGAATGCTCTCAGCCCTTCATGTTTCCAGAGGAAAAGCACTGCTGGAAAAATCCTTCCAAAGGCAGGAAGAGCCTCTCCCAAGAGCACTCCAGGGCCATTTGGCAGACACTTGGATTATCATTACTGAAGCCACACGGACATAGCTCTGCCCAGTACTCAATTCCTCTGTTTAGTCCCAGGACGTTCATCCTGTGCTTGTCACAGTCTGCAGTGCTAACAGGCTCTGCAAACCCCTGCATCCAAGAGAGAGGCAAGAAAAATCTGTAAATCCTCTCCCTGATGCAGCTGTAATTCCTCTGCACTGATGGCAACCCAGCAGGTGAAAATCCTGCCCCTGCTCTTGGTGACAGGAATGTCCCAGCAACAGGACAAAGAAGAAGATGTGACAGAATCCTCACAGACACTGAGCCCAGTGACTCCCAGAGAACTCTGCACAGTCATTGTCCCTCATAGCAGCTGGTGTGTCAGCAATTAAATCATTTCTTTTAAATTACCCACACACACAGAGTTTCTACGTGTCATTGAAAATCTGTAAACTGCGTCACTGATGTAAAAAAATAAAAAATAAAACACTTGTTGGATTTCTTCTCTTGTAGGTATTGACTCCTCTCTTCTTGCACAGCTGCCTCTGTCCTGACTGTCACTGTCCCAGACCTGCCTTTAGGACTCCCAGCTCAGAGCTGCAAAGCCCATGTTTGGCTAAAACAGGGGCAAAACCCAGGGGCAAGGAGAGAAGGGAGCACAGACAAACCAAAGGCATTTAATGCTGGCTGGGGAGGAAAGCATTAAAAAATAATAATAATAAAAAAGAAACAAACAAAGAAATAACCCCCTCAACCCCTCCTAACACACCCAAACAGCAAAACCCCCTCCCAAAGGTGCCTTTTGCTCATCGTTCACTCCCCAGGAGAGGTACCTGAGTCGGCTTTTGTTTCTGGCAACACGAGTCAACGTGTAGCGGTTAATGGTGTAGAAATAATCGTGGTAGGGGACGTCGTGAGTTAGCACCTCTGCATCTATGACATAGCACTCGCTCTCCTGGCTGGCTTTGTACATTGTCTGCAGGAAAAACAGCGTGCAAGGCAACTCTGAGTGTGCTCAGGATGCTGCTCTGAGAGACTGGCACCTCCAGCAGCACTCTGCGAACAGGAGACACCGCCACGCCCCAGCCCCGCTCTGCAGCTCTGCTGTGAGCAGCTCACCCCGAAGGGAAGGCAGAGGAAAACCAGGGTTTCACCCAGATGCTTCTTGTGAGTACATTTTTAAAAGGGCATTCAGCTCCTGCCTCCAGGATTTTGTAACAGAGGTGTTACACACAGTGCCAGGTGGGGACTGGCTCACTAGGACCTCTCCAAGTGGGACCTCTCCTAGTGGGACCATTCCAAGTGGAACCTCTCTGAGTGGGATCTCTCCAAGCAGAACCTCTCCAAGTGGGACCTCTCTGAGTGGGATCTCTCCAAGTAGAACCTCTCCAAGTGGGACCATTCAAAGTGGGACCTCTCTCTTCCACCAAGTGGGACCTCTCTGAGTGGGACCATTCCAAGTGGGACCTCTCTGAGTGGGATCTCTCCAAACAGAACCTCTCCAAGTGGGACCTCTCCAAGTGGGACCATTCCAAGTGGGACCTCTCTCTTCCGGTGTCTGCCTTGTCAGGGACCCACCTGAGATTTTAGCATGAATTCTAGCTAATAAATTGTCTGGCATAAATCATTCTGTGATTCTAAACACCGTAAGAACGCATCACTTTCTTCTTTTAAGTGCTTCTGATGTGCTTTTCCCTTTGCTCCAGAGCAAATCTCCCCCAGAGGACAGACAGACAGACACAGGTAAGCACAGATCCCTGGACAAAGCATGGCTTTTCCTGCAGACTGTTCCCACTCAGCTCTGCAGTGAGGACACACAGGGGGTGCTTTGGTGGTTGAGCCAAACTCAGAATTAAATAAACCATGGTTTGTTTATCTGAGGGTGTGCACTTCCCTTTGCTCTCCCTTTTCCTTTCTGCTCCCTGCACCTCTCCTCACACCCTCACCAGTCCCACCTTGCTGCTGGCATCCCCCTCTCTGAAATGTGGTGCTCAGACCCCTTTTCCTGGCTCACTCTCAGCAATCCCTAAAGCTCACTCTCAGTATTTACCCTTGGCTACTTGAACACATCTCTAGACATGGAAAGAAGCTTTTCCTCCCCGCTAGAAACAGCCAGCCTGGCTCCTCCCAGTGCATTGTTTCCCTTTTTTACCTTTTTTAAGAGATCATCTCACTGTCCTCAACACAACAATAAATCCACAACACCCTGTGGAGCTATGAGAAGGACTGGTCAGGCAGTATCTGACTTCCTGAGTAATATTTGCTGGGCTGAGCACAGCTCAAAAACCACCAGTTTGGGTGAGAAAACCCTGCCTTGTTCACAAACTCAGCTGCTTTGCTGGGAAATTTGGGGTGCTTTCAGGAACTATTAACTATTCATGGCTGCAGTGATACTGGGCAGCAAGTTAAAGCAAGGAAATGTGAACAGAAAAATGGACAGGGATAACGAAAACATGCTCAGGATTAGAAAATAACTCTCAGAAAAGTTCCAAGCATCCCAGCCCTGCTCCACTGTCACTTACCTGAGTCTCAGTGACTGTGGCAGTTTTGGGGGCCAGAGGGTTGGTGAGGGTGATGGTGTACAGGATCACTCTGGTCTGATTGCCATTTTCCTCCTTCTTCCAGGGGTGAAAGATAATGTCTGAGAGGATAAAGCAACATTCCAGTCAAGTGACTGGGGAGGGACCTCAGTCAGTCCCCTGGGGAAAGGCAGAGCCATATAACCAAGCTGGGGATGGGATTTCCTTCCCCTTGGGGAGCCTGGCTGCTCTAGAGCTCAGCTGAGTGTGAAACAAAGGCCTCCTGTGCTAAATGTGAGTATTTTCCCCTCTTTCAAGGGCAAGGAAAGGGGAGAGGCTGGGGATTTATCTCCTTCAGCAAACCTACAGTTACAGGGAAAGGAGGACTATGACACACTGAGGAATTCTCTCTGCAGCTCTGTCTGTGTCAGGTGTGGAGCTGGAAGAGCTTTTTCCTCACACTGCTAAGCCTTGAACAGAAGATCAGGCTTTAGGTGATGATAAAAAATAAGAAAATCAGCTTTTTCCATAAAAAAGCTGTTCCAGCTGTTAGAAAATGAAACCAGACGGGCACATAGATCCTGCTGCTTTTGGCTACCACCAGCACAGGCCACTCTGTCCCAAAATCTGCTCCGAATGTCACCTAAGCAGACAAAATTGTAGCTCCAAGGCAGAGCCCTTCCCCCTGCAGCCCCTGGGCAGCTCCAGCAGCAGCAGCAGCTCACCAGAGAAGCGGCGCTGCTCCATGAAGTCCCTCTGGAACTGGGAGTCAGTGAAGAGCAGGTCGTAGAGCTTGTCCACGCTGAAGTTGAACACCTCGTTCACGTACTGGCGCCCGTTCAGGTCCTCGTAAAAGGCCTGGACTTCCCCTGTGGGCAAAGAGAACCTCAAGGTCCAGCCATGACCCTCCAGGGTGATGAAAAATGTGCTTCCACAGCACCAGGACCTCAATATTTCAGATGGAATCTAAAGGAGGACTTCAACTGATGCCTTTTCTATTTTTCACATTCTGTGCTGCTTCAGTGTGTGGGTCTGGGTTCACATCAGGGGATGGGGAGCTCTGCACAGAGCAGGGACACAAAACAATTCCTGCTCCAGCTGGGCCCCAAGGACAAATGATCCAAATCTCAGCCCAAGAGCACAAACAGCGTGGGCTGGAGAGAGAAAAACAAGCAGGATGGGAGTGCAGGGGCTGAGCTGGAATTGGATACGGAACTGCAATGTGCACATGGAGCAGAGCTGATCCCAGGGAGAGACCCCGTGAGCGCTCGTGCATTTTGGGACCATTTGGGTTCATCTTGGGTGCAGCCCTGGCTGGGCTCTTGTGCTGCCCAAGGTGCAGCCATGGAGGAGATCCTTTTAATAAATCCCTGCTTTATTCTGTAACTTGGTCCAGCCTCTGCTCTAGGCCAGCTTTCACAAGGCAACACAACTCTTTTCCTGCACTGATCCCAGGGCAAGAAGTTGGGACATCAGAAGGGATAATTAATTACATAGGTAAGGGGTAATTAATTATTTTAGGCACATCCTAAAATATTTAACCACATCCTAAAATGTAAACACATTTACTTTCTGCAGCCCACAATGGGAATTCTTTGCATCTTCAGGGTCCAGAAAGGATTTCAGTAGTCACCACTCCACTCCCTCACAGGGAGGGATGGGATAAGGCTGGAAGGAGCCCTGATGGAGTGGATGATGGAGTGGCCTTTCCCCACCCACCTTCATCGTGGGTGTCTGAGGAGTCACTGAGCTCTGTGGGAATGTCCTCGTTGTCATTGAAGTCCAGGGAGGGGGAGTTCACAGGGCCAATGATGTCGATCTTCTCTCCCATGATGTTGGCAATGCCAAGGTCCTTCTCCACAGGACTCTCTGCCACTGCCTCCTCCTCTTCTGGGAGCACTCCATCGAACTGCAGCAAGGACAGGGCACAACAAGGGCAACATCAGCACCTGCAAATGGGCTTTATTTCAAAAAACCTCACATCTCTGAGACTGTCTCTGAATATTTGGCTTTAACTTACCTGGAAATTAAATAGAGAGAGGAGGACAACTGCTATACAGTGTTTGTAAAACCTCCTTCCAAACAATCAGTGTTCAAGCTTTGAACACCACCAGGATTTTTGTTCAGACAAGAACAATATTGTCCAATACTGGTATTGCTCCTGAACAAACTAAAAGAACCTAAGGTAATATCTAATCAAGGTCTGCTCTGCCATAATACCAGGAGGGTACACACTGTTTTCCAGGGAATAACTGAAGGCAGGGAAGAAACTGCAACCCTTTTATGTCCAAAACTTTTCATCCAGAAGTACAGAAAGGAAAATGCTCTTGCTGCTGAGAGTCCCAGTAAAAAAATCACTAACCAAGGACTGAAATCAGCAGCAATGGAAGAGGAGCTAGAGGTGAACAAACCTCATACAACCCACGGGGTGCTGGATTTCAGGGAAAACAAATTCCTGCTGCCAGGGGAGGGAGAAAACTCACCGAGGCTGGGGCTTCACTGCTTCCCGTGGAGGTCAGGGTGCTGGCAGTGACAGATTTCTTTGGCAGCTGAGGGCTGGCTTCTGGCTTGGCCTCCATGCTGCTCTTGGAGGAGCTGTCGTTGACTTCATTCTCCTCCACGGGGATTTCTTCGCAGTAGCTGGGACGCCACAGAGAACACAGGTTTTTATGGTTACCCCTCTCACAACAGCTACAGCTGCACACACAGAGCAAGTGAGAATGTTTCTATGAAGTTTCCAGGCTGTCCAGAAGCAGGAATGGCTCAGTGCAGGGGAGAGCAAGCCACAGTTTTTTGGGTGTTTATACAGGGATTGACAAGCATCAGCATTTTCTGGCCATGCAACACTGCCTGGCCTTGTGACCGGGGTGCTTTGGCATTTCTAGAATTGTTCAGCTGGCTCAGCAGGCATTTCAGTCCCTCCCAGTGATGCCTTAAGTTTGAGCTTTTCTATTTTTCAGATCCTGTGCTGCTTTAGTGTGTAGTTCTGAGCTACATATTAGGGGATGGTGAGCTCTCTTCACAGAGCAGGGAGACAAAACAATTCCTTCTCTAGGAATTGAGAAGGAATTGTTGACAATTGACCAATAGTCCTTGGTCCCCTTGTTCTTGGGGACCAAGGGCAATCGATACAAGGTTCAGGCCCAAGAGCACAAACACGATGGGCTGAAGAGAGAAAAACAAGAAGGATGGAACTTCATAACCTTAAGCTGTAATTGGACAATTAACTCCAATGTGCAAATGGAGCAGAGCTGATCCCAGGGAGAGACCCCGTGAGCGCTCGTGCATTTTGGGACCATTTGGGTTCACCTTGGGTTCATTTTGTGACCATTTTGGTTCATCTTGGGTGCAGCCCTGGCTGGGCTTTTGTGCTGCCCAAGGTGCATCCATGGAGGCCTTTTAATAAATCCCTGCTTTATTCTTTAATTCTGTCCAGCCTCTCTCTAGGCCAGCTTTCACAAGGCATCACCAGCTTCCATGAGGAACCCTCCACTCCCACCTTCTAGGCATCACACATTCCAGAGCCACCACTGGTCCAGGTCCCAGATGTGTCAGCACAGGCAGCATTTGGGGCATGCAGCACCCCCTGCTCCCCTGGGGCCACCTCTGCCCCCTCCCAGAGAGCTCAGCCCTCCCCACTCACCCCATGGTGTTGAAGTCATCATCGGGAGGCACGTAGTCTTCGTCGTCGCTGGTCAGCCCCAGCTCGTTGCCGTAACACTGGTGGACAAAGTGCCAGAGCTCCTTCGGGCACAGGGGCTGCAACAGGAGCACAGAACATCACACGTGTGCAGCTGAGATTGCAAAATACACTGGGAGTCTGGGATTGTCACTGCCAGGACATTCCAGAGCTCCTTTGGGCACAGGGGCTGCAACAGGAGCACAGAACGTCACACGTGTGCAGCCAAGAATGCAAACTACACTGAGAGCCTGTAATTGTCACTGCCAGGAGGATATTCCTTGCCCTGAAAGAGGTGAGAGATGCTGATAATTGAGGTGAGAGCCTTTCTGTGGGCTCAGCTCTGTGAAATTCCATTTTATGGACTTCATTATTATTTAATTTTTATTACTTATTTTGTATATATTTTATTTCTATTTATCTATTTTTATATATTTACATATATGTGTGTGTATCTATGCATATTTATACATATGTGTGTGTATGTATGCATATATATATAAGTATGTATAAGTATATATATGTATATCTATTTATTTTTTAAAATGTATATTTATATATGAGGTGAGAGCCTTTCTGTGGGCTCAGCTCTGTGAAATTCCATTTTATGGACTTCATTATTATTTAATTTTTATTACTTATTTTATATATATTTTATTTATATTTATTTATTTTTGTATATTTACATATATGTGTGTGTATGTATGCGTATTTATATATATGTGTGTGTATGTATGCATATATATATAAGTATGTATATGTATATATATATCTATTTATTTATTAAAATGTATATTTATATATATACATGTATATGTATACATGTATGTAATATTTAAAATATTATAAATGTAGCCATTATATTTCTATAATTATACATATGTAATTTATGTAATTTATGGTAACATTTTCTATTTTAAATATTAATTTTAAAATAATTTATTCTGGATATATTTTATAAAAATTATATAACTTTATTATAAATATACTAAAATATAATAAAGGCTACAATACATAAAATTATATATAATGTATTATGTATATAATTTTACATATTATGTGTAATATAAAATATTATATATAAACATACATACAATATATAAAATATGTAATTATATATATGATAATATATAAATATATATAATATATGCCATTATATGCAATGTTTTATTATAGCTATATTTTATTATTTATTTAATCTCTGACCTAGAGATTCCCCCACGGAGCACAAACAGGCCCTGACACCAATAATCCCCCACCACCAGCCCCACATCTGACACTGTGATTTTTCCATGCCACAATCTCCTGTTCCTTTGAAATGCCAGCAAGTACACCCAGAGCAGCTCAGGGATGGGATTTCCCACGAAGCAGGGCTGGAATGTCCCAAAGGAAGCTCTAAACCTGCATTTCCCTCCACAGATCTTTTCCCACCTCTTCTGCCGTGCCCCCATTCAGTGTCTGCTGCTCCATCAAACCCAAAGAATTTATGAGGGTTTTTTTTTTTCCCTCCCCTTCACCTTTTTTTAAAATTAAAGCTGCCCAAAGAATCCCAGCTTCAGGGAAAATTATCTAAAACCATCTAGAAAAAAATTTAAAACTTAAATAAAATAAAAAAAAATTAAAGAAATTAAAAATTAAAATTATCTAAAGCAATGAAGAAAAACATTTCCTGCTACAGTTTGGAATCAAAATGAGTTTGTGTCACCAGACACACCTGTGAAAAGTAAAAAAGAAGTAAAGAAGAAAAAATTAATTACCCAGCCCATTGAAAAAAGCCCATTTTAGGGATGCAGGTCAGTGATCACCACATGACTGTGACATGAGGCTCTGAAAAATGGGGCAGGAGAACTTGTGATTAAAGATGAGCTACAGGCATGAAAGGGGATTTTTACCCCTAAGAAACTTATGACCAACGACAAAGATTTCTTGGTAATGAGGGGAAACAAACCCAGTGAAATTTTCTGAGTTGCTGGCTTGAATTTCTTCCCATAGTAACTGCATGGGATAAGGCAGGAATTTTTTTAATCTAGCTCCCCACAGAAGCAACCAAAAGCATGGAAGAAAAAAAGCCTCTGAGAACTTCATCCAGAGCAATCTCCTCCTTCCCACACACATTAACTCACACCCTTGTCTTATCAGGAAAACTGGACTCAGCTTTTTCTCCCCTTTTCCTGCCAGCTACAGATCCCACATTTGGAAAAAGAGCTCTGGAAGTGCTTCCTGTGTTTATCACCCCCTGCCTCAGCTCCCTTGTGCCTTGACCCTGAGACCAAGGACGCTGAATTTCCTCGGGAGCTCCAAAATCTGCTCAGGTTACAACCACAGGCAAGGTGATCCTTTCTGCTCCTAAATCCTACCCCACTTTTTTTGGGACAGGGTATTCCTGGTGCCTCATTCCTCCAGCAGGGTCTGAATTCTAGCCAGGACACCCCGAGATGCTGGGAGCAGTGTGACAGCAGGTTTATTGCTGCCAGGAATGCCCTCCCCACTGTGGAACAGCTACTCAAATCAAACCCAGGATTTACAGGGTCTCTGGCACTGCAGGAGCAGATTTATTTTAAAATCCAACCCACTGAGCCCTCACCCAGTGCACCCTGCACCCACAACTGCTCTCACTCGGATTTGGGATGCCCTGAACGTTCATCTTCTGTCCTGCCTGGATCTCCACACTCCTGGAGCACAGATTTACTGAGAGCTCTGCCTGCACAGTGAGTTATTCCTGCTGCTTTTTGAACTGCTTTCTTGAGGGCTGCTCCACTGTGGAATAACAGACTTCCCCAAAAAAAAAAAAAAATTCCCTCCTGAGACCCTGATTCCTCAGCAGAGTGGCACCTACTGTGTGTGATTTGCCCCAGAAAATGGGTGATTAACACCAGCAAAAAAAATTCCCTGCAAAAAGAGGGAATTGCCTCTGCAGTCATGAGCCTGCTCTGCCTGAACACTGGTGTTTAATGTCCCTACTGCCCAAAACCACTTGTGTTTTATGTCCCTTCTGCCCAAACACTTGTTTTTGCTGTCCCTGGGTGTTTTCCAGCCAGAAGTGATGCTCCTGCCCACACCCATCCCCCCCAGCTCTGAGGTTTCTCTCTGTACCTTGTCAAGCAGAGCATTCTGCCAGAGTCTGAACATCATCATGTACGTCCTGTCCCGAGCCCCAAAGGAAGTAAAAAAGTGCTGGATGGGGAGAGAGGGAGAGAAAAATCAGCTGAGAAAAAGCCAAAAAACAGGAGAAGAACACAACAAGGCTGTTTGGGGTCACTTTCCAGCTGGGGTGAGCCATCCACAGAGCACAGAGTGAAGCTCATGGAGAGGCTCTCACCAGGGAATGGGCACTGAAACAGCTCTGTTAGAGATGTGCTGCTGTAAAACCTGGATATTTCACCTGGCCCCACGCCTGAGCTCCAGCCAGAGCCCAGCTCAGCACAAGCCCTGCTCCCAGCCCTTTGCCCCGCTTGGAAAAACCCCACACACACTCCAAACGCCCTTCCAGCCACGCAGGGGTGGCCTCAGCTGGGTGGGATGTACCTTTTCAGTGTCAGTGCAAACTTGGATGGCATTGGGAATGAGCCGTGCTGTCTTCTCCTTGGTCATGGAGCAGATGTCCTTCAAGCGAACTGTCAGCTGCACCAGGCAGGGAAAAACACCAGGGAAGGGAGAAATTCATGAGAAAGGCAGCAAAAGAGCTTTTCCAAAGCCAATGTGGGCACAGCTCTGGGGTTGGCAGCACTGGGAGAGCCTCACCAGTGTCTCAAGGCAGGGAAAAACACCAGGGAAGGGAGAAATTCATGAGAAAGGCAGCAGAAAAGACATTCCAAAGCCAATGTGGGCACAGCTCTGGGGTTGGCAGCAGTGGGAGAGCCTCACCAGTGTCTCCCAGGCAGGGAAAAACATCAGGAAAGGGGGAAATTGATGAGAAAGGCAGCAGGAAGAGCCCTTCCAAAGCCAATCTGAGCACAACTCTGGGGTTGGCAGGAGGGGGAGAGCCCCAGCAGGGTCTCCCAGGCAGGGAAAACACCAGAGAAGGGAAAAATTCATGAGAAAGGTAGCAGAAAAGACATTCCAAAGCCAATGTGGGCACAGCTCTGTTGTTGGCAGCAGTGAGAGTTCCTCACCAGTGTCTCCCAGGCAGGGAAAAACACCAGGAAAGGGGGAAATTCATGAGAAAGGCAGCAAAAGAGCTTTTCCAAAGCCAATCTGAGCACAACTCTAGGGTTGGCAGGAGGGGGAGAGCCCCAGCAGGGTCTCCCAGGCAGGGAAAACACCAGAGAAGGGGAAAATTCATGAGAAAGGTAGCAGAAAAGACATTCCAAAGCCAATGTGGGCACAGCTCTGTTGTTGGCAGCAGTGAGAGTTCCTCACCAGTGTCTCCCAGGCAGGGAAAAACACCAGGAAAGGGGGAAATTCATGAGAAAGGCAGCAAAAGAGCTTTTCCAAAGCCAATCTGAGCACAACTCTAGGGTTGGCAGGAGGGGGAGAGCCCCAGCAGGGTCTCCCAGGCAGGGAAAACACCAGAGAAGGGGAAAATTCATGAGAAAGGTAGCAGAAAAGACATTCCAAAGCCAATGTGGGCACAGCTCTGTTGTTGGCAGCAGTGAGAGTTCCTCACCAGTGTCTCCCAGGCAGGGAAAAACACCAGGAAAGGGGGAAATTGATGAGAAAGGCAGCAGAAGAGCCCTTCCAAAGCCAATGTGAGCAGCAGTGAGAGAGCCTCACCACTATCTCCCAGGCAGGGAAAAACACCAGGAAAGGGAGAAATTCATGAGAAAGGCAGCAGAAGAGCCCTTCCAAAGCCAATGTGAGCAGCAGTGAGAGAGCCTCACCACTATCTCCCAGGCAGGGAAAAACACCAGGAAAGGGAGAAATTGATGAGAAAGTCAGCAGAAGAGCTCTTCCAAAGCCAATGTGGGCACAGCTCTGGGGTTGGCAGCACTGGGAGAGCCTCACCAGTGTCTCCCAGGGAAAAACACCAGGAAAGGGAGAAATTCATGAGAAAGGCAGCAGAAGAGCCCTTCCAAAGCCAATGTGGGCACAGCTCTGGGGTTGGCAGCAGTGGGAGAGCCTCACCAGTGTCTCCCAGGGAAAAACACCAGGAAAGGGTGAAATTCATGAGAAACGCAGCAGGGACAGCCCTTCCAAAGGGAATGTGAGCAGAGTCCTGGGGCTGGAAGCAGGGTCTGGGTCTCCCAGGCAGGCAAAAACACCAGGAAAGGCAGAAAGGGCTGAGGAAGGCAGCAGAAGAGCCCTTCCAAAGGCCTCACCAGGGTCTCCCAGCGGAAGATGTTGCTGTAGAAGCAGATCCAGTTCTCGGAGAGGTAGAGGCGGCCCTGCAGGAGAATGTCCCTCTGGAGAGCACATGAGTAATCTGTGGAGGACAGCACGTGGTCAGCGAGGAGCAGGACACCACAAGAAGCCACTGATGCCTTAAGATTTTTACCTTTGTGCTTTTTAAATCCTGAGCTGCATCAGTGCATGACTCTAAACTCCATGTCAAGTGTAGTTAACTTTTCATGTTTTGGTCAGAAAAAATAATTCCTTTGGGCCTGAAAATCAAGGACACTTGACAGCCTCAGGCCCCAAAAAGTATAAACAAAAGAGAATTGGGGAAGGGAAGAAACGAGGGGAATATGACTTCATTACCTGAAACTGCAATTGGACAATTAACCCCTGATATGCAAATAGATCCAACTTATATTTGTCTGAAAAATTTGTGACCATTTTGGTTGTAGCCCAAATACATCCACTTCATGGATATATTTAATATATTTAGGGATATAAACATATGCTAACATATATAAATATAATATATATAAAAATATGGATATATTTATATTATTTATATGTCTATATATGTGTATATATATAAACATGGATATACTTGTATTATTTATTTATATATGTATGTATATATATAAACATGGATATATTTATATTATTTATTTTTATATATGTATATATACAAAAACATGGATATATTCATATTATTTAATTTTTATATATTTACATTTTAAATATATGCATATGTATATATATAAACATGGATATATTTATACTATTTATTTTTATATATGTGTATATATATAAACATGGATATATTTATATTATTTATTTGTATATATGTATATATACAAAAACATGGATATATTTATATTATTTATTTTTATATGTGTATATATATATATATAAACATGGATATATTTATATTATTTAATTTTATATATTTACATTTTAAATATATGCATATGTATATATATAAACATGGATATATTTATATTATTTATTTTTATATGTGTATATATATATATATAAACATGGATATATTTATATTATTTATATATATATGTATGTATATATAAACATGGATATATTTATATTATTTATATATATATGTATGTATATATAAACATGGATATATTTATATTATTTATTTTTATATGTATGTATATATAAACATGGATATATTTATATTATTTATATATATATGTATGTATATATAAACATGGATATATTTATATTATTTATTTTTATATGTATGTATATATAAACATGGATATATTTATATTATTTATATATATATGTATGTATATATAAACATGGATATATTTATATTATTTATTTTTATATCAGGGAAAAACACCAGGAAAGGGAGAAATTCATGAGAAAGGCAGCAGAAGAGCTCTTCCAAAGCCAGTGTGGGCACAGCTCTGGGGTTGGCAGCAGTGGGAGAGCCTCACCAGTGTCTCCCAGGGAAAAACACCAGGAAAGGGTGAAATTCATGAGAAACGCAGCAGGGACAGCCCTTCCAAAGGGAATGTGAGCAGAGTCCTGGGGCTGGAAGCAGGGTCTGGGTCTCCCAGGCAGGCAAAAACACCAGGAAAGGCAGAAAGGGCTGAGGAAGGCAGCAGAAGAGCCCTTCCAAAGGCCTCACCAGGGTCTCCCAGCGGAAGATGTTGCTGTAGAAGCAGATCCAGTTCTCGGAGAGGTAGAGGCGGCCCTGCAGGAGAATGTCCCTCTGGAGAGCACATGAGTAATCTGTGGAGGACAGCACGTGGTCAGCGAGGAGCAGGACACCACAAGAAGCCACTGATGCCTTAAGATTTTTACCTTTGTGCTTTTTAAATCCTGAGCTGCATCAGTGCATGACTCTAAACTCCATATCAAGTGTAGTTAACTTTTCATGTTTTGGTCAGAAAAAAATAATTCCTCTGGGCCTGAAAATCAAGGACACTTGACAGCCTCAGGACCCAAAAAGTATAAACAAAAGAGAATTGGGGAAGGGAAGAAACAGGGGGAATATGACTTCATTACCTGAAACTGCAATTGGACAATTAACCCCTGATATGCAAATAGATCCAACTTATATTTGTCTGAAAAATTTGTGACCATTTTGGGTGTAGCCCAAATAGATCCACTTCATGGATATATTTAATATATTTAGGGATATAAACATATGCTAACATATATAAATATAATATATATAAAAACATGGATATATTTATATTATTTATATACATATATATGTGTGTATATATATAAACATGGATATACTTGTATTATTTATTTATATATGTATGTATATATATAAACATGGATATATTTATATTATTTATATACATATATATGTGTGTATATATATAAACATGGATATACTTGTATTATTTATTTATATATGTATGTATATATATAAACATGGATATATTTATATTATTTATATACATATATATGTGTGTATATATATAAACATGGATATACTTGTATTATTTATTTATATATGTATGTATATATATAAACATGGATATATTTATATTATTTATATACATATATATGTGTGTATATATATAAACATGGATATACTTGTATTATTTATTTATATATGTATGTATATATATAAACATGGATATATTTATATTATTTATATACATATATATGTGTGTATATATATAAACATGGATATACTTGTATTATTTATTTATATATGTATGTATATATATAAACATGGATATATTTATATTATTTAATTTTATATATTTATATTTTAAATATATGCATGTATATCTATAAACATGGGTATATTTAATCCATATAAACACGGATATATTTAATATATTTATCATATGCTTTAAACTTTGTCTGGCCTCTGCTTCTAGGCAAGCCCAAAAAAAGGCACCAGGAGAGCCTAAAGGAGAGGATGAGCAGCAGCATCAAGAGAAGCCACTCCAAGGCAAAGGCAGGGGCTGAGCCCCAGCTGCTGCCTGTCCCCTGGGCTGATTCTCCAGGGGCCTGTCACACCCAATCTCTGTGCCTGACTGACGCTCTGCCTCACCAGCTGCTCGCTGTGCACCATCCCAGGTGCTGGTTCCAGATCTCATCCGTCTCCTCCCTCCCGGTGTCACGGTGAGTTTTCCCCCGGTTTGAGCAGCGTGGGCACAGGAGGGGATGCCCCGTTCTGCAGGACACGGCAGCAGAGGCATCTCACCAGCCGGGAGGTGACGTTTGGGAAGGGCAGTGTGTGAGCAGGGATGATGGTGTCAGGAAAATTCATCCATAAACACCAGAGTTAGATGTCCAAAAAGTCCTGTAACTTTATTCCAATCAAGGGAGAGGCCATGGGGCATTCCCCTGGGGTCTCTCCAATTTTTGGAGGATGCAGCCTCCTTTTTATCCCAATTTCCCAGCCACATTTCCCTCTCTCTTTCCCCACTGGCAGAGGTACTTGACAAGTTCAGACTTCCCAGAACACCTGATCCAAAAGATTCCCCTCTAATGTATAACCCTGCCTTTTAATGTTTAATTCTTATGGAATTTAGGGGTTTTTCTTCCCCATTGTTTCTTTCATCTTTCAATGTCTAATTTCATTGATCAGCCAACCTACATTTTATTTGTACAAGTAAATATCCTTTTCCATTCATCAATCAGTGGAATCCTTCCCATTGTTTCTTTTCTCTCTCAGTGCTGGTTTTATCTAATCACTGGCAGAGGTACTTGACAAGTTCAGACTTCCCAGAACACCTGATCCCAAAGATTCCCCTCTAATGTATAACCCTGCCTTTTAATGTTTAATTCTTATGGAATTTAGGGGTTTTTCTTCCCCATTGTTTCTTTCATCTTTCAATGTCTAATTTCATTGATCAGCCAACCTACATTTTATTTGTACAAGTAAATATCCTTTTCCATTCATCACTCAGTGGGATCCTTCCCACTGTTTCTTTTCTCTCTCAGTACTGGCTTAATCTACCAGCAGCCCCACATCTCATTTGGAAAGACAAATCCACTATTCCTGTCACTGGGAAAAAGGGAGGAAAAAAATCACATCATCCCCCATCAAATGAGGAAAACCCATCAGAAAGTGCAAAACCCTTTGGAAATGGGCTCTGCCTGTGCTCCAGGTTTGTTGTCAGTGGCAATGTCTGGAGGTGAAAGGAATGAGGGATTTCTCTTCACCAACTAACTGGTGGATAAAACTACCACTGAAAAGAAACAAAGGGAAGGATCCCGCTGACTGATGAATGGAAAGAGAGGGATTTGTCTTTCCAAACAAACTGTGGGTCTGCTGATAAATAAAACTGGATACTGAGAGATGAGAGAAACAATGGGAAGAACCAGGAATTCCAAGGAATTCCACTGATTGACACAAGGAAAAGAAAGAAATAAAGGGGGGGGGGGGGGGGGACTGTGCTCCAGGTTTGTTGTCAGTGGCAATGTCTGGAGGTGAAAGGAATGAGGGATTTCTCTTCACCAACTAACTGGTGGATAAAACTACCACTGAAAAGAAACAAAGGGAAGGATCCCGCTGACTGATGAATGGAAAGAGAGGGATTTGTCTTTCCAAACAAACTGTGGGTCTGCTGATAAATAAAAGTGGATACTGAGAGATGAGAGAAACAATGGGAAGAACCAGGAATTCCAAGGAATTCCACTGATTGACACAAGGAAAAGAAAGAAATAAAGGGGGGGGGGGCGAATGACACATTAGAAGGGGGTTTGTAGAAGGGAAGTCTGAACCTCTCAAGTACCTCAGCCAGAAGGGAAGAGAGGGGGAAATGTGGCTGGGAAATTGGGATAAAAAGGAGGCTGCATCCCCTAAAAATGTGAGAGACCCCATGAGAAATACCCCATGGCCTCTCCTTTGATTGGAATAAAGTTCCAGGACTTTTTTGGCCATCAAGCCCTGGTGTCAGTGGATGAATTTAAGAATGAAAACCTGGCTGGGTATGCGCTGCCCTCCTCCCCAGAGCCCCCTGGGGCTGCCCTTACCCACGATGAGGCGCTCGGTGTCCGGGAGCTGCTTGAAGAGTTTCCTGAAATCCTCATTGCGCTGCTTGTACGTGGGGCTCAACACCTGCAGAGAAAAAGGGGCTGCTGAGGAGAGGGACGGCCAGGACACGGAGTGGGGACAACAGGGACACCTCGGGGACAGGAGGAGAGGGGAGGCAGAGGCACTGAGGAGCTCCCATCGCAGCCATGGGAGGGTTTGGGCTTTATGCAGGGAGGGAGAGGAAGAGGAGAGCCTGGCTTGGGAGAGCAATCCAGGCTGGGAAGGCTGCAGAGAGGAATTCTCTGTGCCTGCACGCTGTCCAAGGTGGGAGCTGGGCTCTGCTTGCAGCAGTCACCTGCCAATGGCCAGCAGTGGGGCAGCTACCCCAGGAAATGGGGGAGTCACACCAGAAAATGGGGATTCAGTACAGAAAATGGGGATTCAGCACAGAAAATGGGGATCCAGCACATAAAAGGGGTGATTTACCAATAAAAATGGGGGATTCAGCACAGAAAATGGGGATCCAGCACATAAAAGGGGTGATTTACCAATAAAAATGGGGGATTTAGCACAGAAAATGGGGATCCAGCATATAAAAGGGGTGATTTACCAATAAAAATGGGGGATTCAGCACAGAAAATGGGGATCCAGCATATAAAAGGGGTGATTTACTAATAAAAATGGGGGATTCAGCACAGAAAATGGGGATCTAGCACATAAAAGGGGTGATTTACCAATAAAAATGGGGGATTTAGCACAGAAAATGGGGATCCAGCATATAAAAGGGGGGATTTACCAATAAAAATGGGGGATTTAGCACAGAAAATGGGGATCCAGCATAGAAAATTGGGATCCAGCACATAAAAGGGGTAATTTACCACCAGAGACGGGGGATTCAGCACAAAAATATTTACCCCAGAAAACAAGTGATTCACCCCAGAAAATGGGGGATCCAGCACAGAAAATAAGGAACTGAGCCTAGAAAATGGGGGATTTACCCAAGAAAACAGGTGATTCAGCACAGAAAATGGGGGATTTGGCACAGAAAATAGGTGATTTACCCCCAAAAAATGGGGGATTCAGCACAAAAAATGGAGGATTCAGCACAGAGAAGAGGTGATTTACCACCAAAAATGGGTGATTCAGTGTAAGAATCCATGTCTTAGTGCAATACAACAATTCAGCAAAGAAAATAGGTGATTTACCCAGAAAACAGGTGACACACCCCAGAAAACAGAGGATTCACCCCAGAAAAGCGGTGATTTACCATCCAAAAAGGGGTCATTCAGCACAGAAAATAGGGAATTCAGCACAGAAAACAGGTGATTCAGCCCAGAAAATGGGAGATTCACTCTAGAAAATGGAGGGTTTGCCCCAGAAAATGGGGGATTCACCCTAGAAAATGGGGGGTTTGCCCCAGAAAATGGGTTACTCAGCCCTGCCAGAGGATCTTGAGCAACCACTGTCACTGAGAGCCCAGGATCCCCCATGGCCACCCCTGTCCCCAGTGGGAACATTCCAGTGGGGCTCCAGAAGGGCTTTCCCAGTGTCCTGCCCTAGTTTTGTGTACTGGCCTCAGGGAAGGGCTCAGGGAACGCGGGGCTGGAGGGACACCAGGCTCCTCTTGGGGTTTAGGTGTGACAGCCCACACCTCCTGCACCCTGCTCCCGACACCTGCAGAACCAGGCAGGGCACACCACACCTCCCAGAGACTCTGCAGGGCTCTTTCTCCCACAAATGCAGAGAAGAAGCCACCTGGGGTACAACATTTTCCCTCTTTATCTCACAATCCAGAGGCACTGATCTCCCAGGGAAGAAATGTGGGCGTGTTCCAGCAAGGGCCCCAAAATTCTGAGATTAGAGAAGACAGTTTCTGCTTAAGAATGGGGTGGGAGGAATACAGAATTTATTTAGAATTAGCCTCACAGCATTGCCAAAAGCTGTCAGATCACAGCAGATTTGACGTTGGTTGTCAAATCACAGACAACCCCTCGCCCCCAAAACCATTCCCTGCTCCTTGCAGCAGCTCAGTGGAATAGAAACAGAACATGGCAACACTTGCTCCAGCCCTGTGGGCCCAGAGAAAGGGATCTCTCTCTGAGTAAAACCTGCCAACCAGCTGATGACAGAAATATGAATTGTACTCACCAAACTCCCAGCCTGAACATCTGGAAAAGATCTTGGTCTGAGATGGGCTCCAGCAAGAGCCCAAGCCCAAGATTTCCAGGAACAAGCAGACAGGAGAGGGACAGAGTGGGGAAAAGGGATTATAATCCCTGCAGGGCTGAGCTTTGGGCTCAGTGCAGCCCAAACTAAAACCTGTCCTACCAGAGGCTCTGCTCAGCCCCAGCAGCTCCGCCAGGGTGCAACCAGCTCAGTTTAGAGACACTCACAGCTGGGATTTCATCAGGTCCAGGGCTGGCATTTCCTCCAGAGAAGTCCACAAGTCCCTCTGGGTCCCACCACGGCAGCTCTTGGTCCAGGCAAAGATCCCAGAGGGAGCCACACTCCAGCAGGGAATCCATCTCCTTGCCCAGCCCTGCTCAGCTCCCCAGCTCCACTCCAACTCTGCTCTTCCTGCTCCCACTGCTCCTCGTTTGTGTCCAAAGCCGAGAGAGGCGCAGCCTGGCAGGAGTTCAGGGGGTTTAGGTGCCTTCCCCCGCTCTCCTGCCCACACCCAGCTCGTCCCAGGCGGCCCCTGAGGATCCCAGCGAGGATTTCCCCTCCAGAGGACTTTTGCCAAAGAGGCTCATCGGGGTGACTGTGCTGCTGGGCACCCTCTGTGCTCTCCTGCTGCAGCCTCAGCAGCTTCTGGCTGTGGGCATCCCCTGCAGGAGCCCTGGAGGTGTGAGCAGGGCAGCACAAGCCCCAGATATCCAGGAGTGCCGGCCCCGACCCCAGACAGCTCCGGCCGCCGGCCCCGCTGCGACTCACGCGGCTCCCGGGACCCGACGGGAGGCAAACAGCTCCAGCTCAGCTTTTCCCCTCTCTGCAAGCAGAAAAGCAGCGATTCTGCCTCCTCAGTGCCTCAGGCTCTGCCCTGCAGTCCCTCTCTGCTCTCAAAGGCAGCCTCAGTGTCTGTGTTTCTCATGGAAGGGGCGGGCGGGGAAGATCCCAAAATGACTCCACATGCCTGGAGTTACTGGAGCTGGGGAACTCTGGCGGCCAATGCCCTGCAGTAACCCAGCCCTGCCTCCCAGCAGATGTTTCCTGTCATGGAAAGTTGCTGGACAGAGTGTGCTGGGGAGGCTGAGGGGAGGCTGGGACGCGGGCTCCTGTCCCACTGCCTGCACAGGGGCCCTGTCCCACTGCCGGCAGTGCTCAGGCCGGCTGTGCTCTCCCAAATGCAGGTGGGCTCCTGTTGATCTGCACACACTGACTAGGACAGCAAATATTCCTGATGGTCTAATATTTAAGAATACCTGAAAGATACAATTGGTGGGTGAGGGGTTTGGAACACAAACCCTGAGAGGAACCCCTGAGGGAGCTGGGGGTGCTCACCTGGAGAAAAGGAGACTCAGGGGTGTCCTCCTCACTCTGCACAGCTCCTGAAAGGTGCCTGTGCTCAGCTGGGGCTGGGCTCTGTCTGCAGGCAGCACACAGCCCCAAGCTGCACCAAGGGAAATACAGGCTGGATAGCAGGAAGAAGATTTTTACAAAAAGGTGATAAAGTTCTGGAATGTTCTGCCCGGGGAGGTGGTGCAGTCACCATCCCTGGGTGTGTTTAACAAAGCCTGGATGTGGCACTGGGGGCCAGGGTTGAGTTGAGCTGTTGGGGCTGGGCTGGACTTGGAGGTCTCTTCCAACTCAATGATTCTGTGATTTTCTAAATTCTGTGATTCTTTGTCTTTTCTCTGCTCAGGTCAGTTAAAGGAAGAAGAAAAATATTCAGGCATGTGACAGATAAAAACACAGGATGTGGCTGGGAGGAATCAGCCGTGGGAGGCCCACACAGGCAGAATCTGAGGGGCTGCACCACTCCTGGGTGCATCTCTGAGCCCACTCTTCTCTCCAAGAAATGGGACTTTCCAGGATTCATTCATTAGCCAGGTCACTTTGGAAATGAAGGGCAAAATGAAGTCCCTGCAGGTCCAGGAGGTTGCTTGGGCTGCTGGCACCCCCTGTGCCCCCTGCCCTGAGTGCCAGCCTCTCCAGCTCCCTGCTCAGGCACAGAAGTGCCCAGGTCCATGCCCACAGCAGGGCACCAGATCTGCTCAGCTGTGAGCAAACACTGAAATAAACCCCTCATTCTTCCAGAGCTGGGCACACAGATCTCAAAAAGCACCAGGAAGCCAACCCAGCCCCTGTAGAGCTCTGCTCCAGGCCAGGGGAGCAGCTTGCCCACTGACAAGCTCTGTCTGCTCAGCTGCACCCCAAAATCATTGGGGCACAGAGGAGTTTCCATTCAGCACTGTAGCAGTGCACCCATCTGCACCCCAAGATGAGGGAATGATTTAAAAAAAAAAAACATTCTGTAGCCTGTGAAGGACAAAGAATTGGCATTACAGCCACCTGCACTGCTTGACTGAATGGCCCCTTGGCTGGAAACTCCAAAAGGGACTGAACAAAAATGAAAACCACCCCCAGCCACCTGTGTTTGCAGAGATGGTGCCAGCAGGGATGGGAAGAGCTGACCTGGAGCTGGAGACATCAAACATTAACTGCACTGCAAACACAGAGATGGGACAGGATGGCACTGCCGAGGGGAGGGAGCTGCTCCCTGGGGAGATGGGGACACAAGGGTCACTCCCCGGGGTGGCATCTCCCTGGGGTGACATCTCCCTGAGGTGACATCTCCCTGGGGTGACATCTCCCTGTTCCACACAAACAAATCCTCCACGGGAAACTTCCAGCAAACACTGCTGGGGAAAGGGACAGCACAGAGAACACAAAACCTGAGGAATGATGAGTTTTGGACAGCACAGAAAACAGGGAGCAGAGATGGCACAGAGGAGAGGGGGAAGGAAAAGCTCATCCAGTTTTCATGACTGATGGACTTCTGTGACTTATTTTATTTATTTATTTATTCTGTGACTGTGTTTATTCCAGAAGCTGACTGCTTCTGGAATAAACAACACGTTTCTTACTTGTGTGGGAGGGTTTAGACCCCACTGACAGCAGGGCTGGTGTGAAAAACCAGCAAAGAAAGCGGTCACCTGTCCAACAGCATCTCCTCTAAACCCATTCTGGTTGCTCAGATTTTCCATCTTTTTCCTTTTTCTCCTTTTAAAATTGAATGGAAAGCAGAGGAAGATGCTTCAAATAATCACTGGGATCTGGGCTGGAAAATGGATCTGAGTTCATCACCACAGGAGCTTGCACCAAAAATTTATTGCTAATTTAGTGCCTCTACAACCCAGCAACTGGTAATTCATCCACACACTGAAAGTCATGTAAAATCTGACAGGATGAAAAGCACCTGAAAGGCAGGGAGTTAACATTGCTCCAGAAATAATTTGATGAAATGGTTACTGGGAGTTCAAAGATGATTGTGTTGATTTACAAAGAAAAGGGAGAAAATCTGACAGGATGAAAAGCACCTGAAAGGCAGGGAGTTAACATTGCTCCAGAAATAATCTGATTAAATAGTTACTGGTAGTTAACCATTATGAAATGGTTACTGGGAGTTAAAAGATGATTGTGCTGATTTACAGAGAAAAGGGCTCTTCAGCACCTTGCTCACTCATCAGGCCTCACTTTTTGCATTAAACTCCATTTCCATGATTGCTGCTGCTGAGGGAGGCTCACCTGCCACCCCTGGAAAAGTGTTCCTGATTTTCTCCCCAAAATGAGGCAAAATTTCCCTTTGCCTTTATAGGGAACATTTTACCCTTCCAGCAGCTGAGTTTCCCCTCCACTGCGGCATCCACGAGGTCTCCAAGAACAGACACAGCACTCTGAGCCAGCCAGGGCTGATTTCTTATCAGCCTTGTGATGTCTGGGTATTCTCCAGAAGCTCAAGAGCTGCTCAGAGTTCCTCACAAAAGCCCTTTGCATCCTCACAATCCACGACAGATCCTCAGCCAGCTCCCCTGCACAGGCTTTCCCTGCATTCCCCCAGAGGAAAACTCTGGCCTCTCTCCTTTACCTGCCTCCCCACTGGCATTTTGGGGTTATTTTAAGGACTCTGAACTCCTGCCAGGCTGAGGGCTGCCCTGTGTGCACAAATTTGCTGGCAGAGCTGCAGGAGCAGGGCTCCTGTCCCTCTCCCTGCAATCCTCAGTGCAGACTTTGCTCTCCCAAACACAGGAGGGAAGGGATGGGCTCCTATTGACCTGCCCACACTGACTGGGACAGCAAACATTTCTGATATTCTAATATTTAGGAACAGCTGAAAGAGATAACTGGTGTCAGTTGAAGAAGAAAAATATTCAGATATTTTTATCAATAGATAAAAGTAAAGGAATTCAGAGCAAGGCAGACCTTGGGATGTAAATGCCAAAGTGAAAACCTCATGGATTTAAATCTCACCTCTTCCCTGGTGTCAAGTGAGTTTTCTCTAGCTTTTCAAGATCATCTTATTCATTCTGTATTCCAGAGCATCCCCTGGACTCTCCTGGTGCTGAATTTAAGAAGGAAGCCTTGCTGCAGAGCAGCAGAAATGCTGCAGGATGTTGAGACACACAGCCTCATTTGGGAACAGGGAAGCAGAAGGGCTCACAGCCCAAGTGAGGCAGAATGAGGCAGGAAAACCACGGCAGATTTGCCAGGCTCAGAATGTCAGGCTCAGTGACACAGAAATGGGGCCCTTTGCCCAAACCCCAGAGAAAATAAGGAGAGAAGGACAGAGATTTTATCCCTGGCAGCAGAATATCTCCAGTTTGTCTCTCATTTGAATGGCATCTGCTGGGTGACAAGTGTGGAGCTACTGACACCCCCACAGACAGAGCAGCTCCTCCTTGGAGTCCTCAGGGAAGAAAACCCAAATTTCCACCTCTCAGAGCACCTCAGGGGTACAGGGTAAGGCACATCTCTGTTTCAGCAAAACTACAAAGGAAGTTTAGTTTTAAGGCCTGCATCTGTTTCTATGAATTCTTTTTAAAATAATAAATGAATTAACAATAATTCACCGTGCAGACACACAACCCAAAGCAGACACTACTGATGGTTAAACCACAAGTGACCAACAGATTTTTGCCCCCCTAAAAACCACAATATTTCCAAACCAAAGTCTCCATGTACACAATTCCTCACTAAAGGCACGAGAAGCACCTCAGGGACTTTTCCTCTTTTCCTTTCCACTGACCTCCTGCTCTTCCACCACGAGGCCAAGAACACAAAGCAAACCCCAAAAATCTGAGTGCATTTATCCCTGAACTGGGGTTCTCTTCTCAATCTCACAGAGCACCTGCACCAGTTTGCATTTGTCCTCTGCAAAGCCAAGAAGAGAAAGCACAACCAGAGAGAGGGGCAGCTCTGCCAAACCAACCATGAGCTCACTTCACCCCTTTCCTCCCACTCCTCCACGGGGCAGGGATGGAAATCCCAAAAAAGCACAGGAGAACACACAAGGCAGGAGAAGTTGGTGGCATCTTAAGGAAAAATAAATAATAGAGAAAAAGGAATCCAGGAGAGGGGAAAGGGAAGGTTCCAACTGGCAAAGAGGAATGCAGTGTTCCAGAGACAAAAGAACCAGTTAAAAGCAGCAAAAAAAATGAAGCAAACTGGTGATGCCCTGCAGATCTTTGAGGCCCATGTGCTCTTTTAGGGATTATTTTTTGGGTCGGGTTTGCAAAGTGCCTGGCACACAGAACAGTGTGGAGTTTGCTCTGGGCACAGTGGGGTTTGTGTAAAATCAGAGTGGGGGAAAGTGGGCAAAGAACTGGTGAGGTTTCATGATTCATTTCTAGAGCTGCCCTCAGAGAGGAGAGGAATGGAGGAACCAGAATGATCCAAATGGCAGAAAAATCCTGCCTGGAAGGAGCTGGCAAAGAAGGGAAACTCTATCAAGGAGATGCATTAGCAAATTTTTAATGGAAATAACACTGCCAAGTAGGACTGATTGACTTCCTGGAGTCTGTGCCTCATCCATATTTTCACACTGCTGCTTTTATCTGGCCAGAATGTCTCTGCTAACTAGAAAATGAGCTTGTTTTGTTTTGTTTACAAAGGAAAATAATGGGGTGGGGTGGGGAAAACCACAAAAAAACGCAGCCAGTGCTTACTCTCCGGATGTACTGTCTCTCATGCTGAAAATATATGGAGGAAAAACAAGAGAACAGAAAGATAAGATAGAGAGGACATGAAAACACAAGAGACCCACAGAAGCAGAGCACAGCAAAGCATCATGCAGCAGGGAATGGAGCTCAGCAGCTACAGGCAGAAGCAGTAAGAGCCAAAGTCACCTCTAGGCTGGTGACAGAGTCAGGGCTTGACAGCAGCCAGGTCAGACTGAGGCATCTGCTCACAGTCCATATCTGCCACTTCTCCACCAGTCTGGCCCACCTTGGTTTGTATTTTGTTCTTAAAATAAATATTCTTTTTCTTTTATTCACTGCCTCTGTCCCTCTGTGCCTCTGGGGTCTCCTCCTGCGATGCTGTTCACACCCAGCAGGTTCCTAACTCTGCCTCTCCCCTCTGCAAACCCCACCTCATTGTTTCAGCCAAAATCCCACATTCTGCTGGCCCCCATCCTGCTGTGGATGGCTGCAGGAGGGCAGGAACTGTGGCTGGCCATGGATGGCTGCTGCATTTGCCTATGGCTACTTCAGAGCCTCCAGGGTGGGGGCCCGACCGTGCAAAGGTGACACCAACTTTGTGCCCACAGCAGGGCAGAACAAAGGAAAAACACCCAGGCAGAAGCAAAGGGTGGTTGGTGTTTCTCTGGGGTTGGTAGAAAATAATTCCTCTATGGCCCCCAGACCTCCCTGAGAGATGCAAAGGGTTTGCAGGGTGGCAGCTCTGTCTGTCACCGCGTGTCACCGCGTGCCACCACACCAGAGGTGCAGGATGTGGGGAGCATCACCAGAGTGACCAAAAGGACAAAGCTTCTGCTCTCTGTCTCTGGCATCCCTTTGCTCAGGATGCCAGCCCTCCTTTGCCAGTGCTGAGCCATTTCCAGCTCCTCCTCCTGGAAATGGTCAGAGTGCCCCAGTGCCACTGCAAAGCCCCTTGGCACCTTCCCCCCGCCCAGCCCAGAGCACCCAGGGACAAGAGAAACGGCAGTACTTACATTATACCAACTCTGGCTTTTCTGTAAGGACAAAATAAAAGAGAAGCATTAGTCAGCACAGAGATCTTAGGATCAAAAAGAAAGAGGGACAGAGAAAGCAGGTCCAGTCTGGTTTGGATCATTAGTGAAGTGAAAGTGGGATTAAAGAGAAGATTTCAATGGGTTTCACAGCGTGGTCTGACACAGTTATCCCCAGTTACAGGAGCAAGGGACAAATCCAGCAGCAGGAGTCTGGAACAGGAAACAGTTCAGGCCAAGGTGTGCATGTCCACATGCACACACACACAGACATGCTGTCACCTTGTCTGCAGACCAGCAGTGCCAGCCAGCAACAGAGGAGCTCACCATCACCATCATCACCATCACTGCCAGCCACCTCTTTAGGGCCTTCATTCTTCCACTGGCCCAGTGGTAAAACTCACATTGCCCTGAACAGCCCTCGAAGCACTGCTAAGGGCAGGGACAGAGCTTTGCCCACAAAAGACAAATGTTCCAAGGGTATTTTGAATTTTAAAAGGGAGACACACACACACAGAGCCAGGAAAAGTGCTGTAGAAAATTGCTAGAGAAGCTAGGCAAGGGAAAAAAAAAAGCTGGGATTTTTTTTTTTCAGCATTTCAGCGCACAGTGTTTTGCATCATCTGCACATGTGATTTTTTTTTTTCCCCCCATCCTTATCATGGCATTTCAGATGGTTGGACAGGACAGGCCACACGTCACATCGGAGCACACAAAAGAGCTGGCTCAGCTTGGAAAGTCACGCTTGGCAATTTTCAGCTGGAGGTGAGATTTATCTGCACAGGGAGAGGAGGAAATGAGCTTCCCACTGCAGCCAGGCTGGCTTTCCAACAGCAGGACTCTGAGCTCCTTCAGGACACAGGAATCCCCCTTTTTTGGGGGGATTTCCCTCATGGCAGTGAAGCCTGGGGGCACCAGAGCCTTTCCCAGGAGGGTGGGCAGCTCCAGCTGTGCCGTCCCCTCTCCCAAACACTGCAGTGGGAGCTGAGGATAACACACAAGGACAGAAGCAGTATCTCACTGCCTTTCCTCCTCTGAAGCCATCTTGATTCTGACCTTGGAGAATTTTCCAGGCTTTGCAGGCAGTTTGGAACAGGAAGGGAATCGTTCTGTGCTGTGCCTCGCCACAGAGGCTGCAGGAATTTCACTGGGAATTCCCTGGAATATTCACAGGGACACAGCCACTGCCTGCCCACCAAGGACACACAGGCTGTTCTGCCACAGGGAAGGAGGGGGAGTGTTAATGAGGTCAGATTGGAACAGATTTTGGAGAAGAGGCAGGGGCTGCTCTGTTCCCACCCCTGGATCTCCCTGCTCCACGTTCCCTGCGTCCACTCCAGCCACAAACCCTCACTGGATCCATTTCTGAAGGATCCATTGCAGAGCTCCCAGTCTCTCGTGAAAGGCCCCACAGTAATACAGTACACAGGCTAAAATACAAAAATGTGACATTAAAAAGAGGAACGCCCCCTTTTTTCCCCAGATCCTGGGGAAAGGAGATGAGCTGAGGGACTGAACACAGAGCATGGCTCATATCCCACACTCATTCCTCCAGGCAGAGGAATTTCCTCCTACTTCCCACTCTTTTCCATACTTGGCCATACCTGATCCATTCATAAAGGATGGGGTTGAAGTCATCCCTCTCTGCAAGTAGGACGTGAAAAAAAAGCCTTATGCAACCCAGTCCAGACTAAAAAAAGAACCAGGGTAATTAATCTGAGCCATGCACACAGCACCTTGTCCTCAGGAGCACAGGCCCTGAGATGGAGTGATTTTCCTGCAGATTTGTTTTGCCATCTGTCTGCCTTAATGAGCAAAAGGCGGAACTCAGAAATTCCTGGGGAAAACAAAAAAAAACCTTCATAATCAAACTATAATTGGCACACACACACCAGAGGCACTGCTGTCACTGTGCCTTGTAAATCAGGGTGCCCATGCTGAGGTGTCAGCACAGCCCAACAGGATTTCAGTCCACTCTGCTGCATTCATTGCAGGAACTATTTTTTTTTTCCCTCCTAACATTTGAATTTCCCTGAATCAAAGGTACTCTATAAAGGAGCTCTGCAGGTTCTTCTTTAAGCTCTTCCACACAAATAATTATACTGAGATCCATAATTATATTGATGTCCACAATTTTACCAACATCCTTAATTATACCAACACTCTAACCTCAGCTTTTGCCTCCATCAAGTTCAACAGACTTGTCCAAAATCCAAACAACCTCAGCCCTTAAATCTCTCTTCTAATTTATCTTTTTTTTTTTAAAACTCATGGAGAGGGAGATGCAAACTGTGAAAATCAAGAGACAGTAAAATGGAGAGGGGGAGGAAAAAAGAAAGAAAAAGGAAAAACATATTCTTACTTTGAGCAGGTTAAGTCTGTCATACTGGAAAAAGAAACCATAAGCATTAGAACTGAAAAGAGAAAATAAATAAGTAACAGAAGGAGGGGGGTGCACACAGACAGGGAGAAGATGGGACAGGTTTGCAGAGATGATGCTACAGGAGCACAGAGCAGAGCTCGTGGTTACAAGGGGGCTGTAACCAGGAAGAGCTCTGGAGGAATGTGAAAAATGGAATATTTTCTCTAAGCCTTTAATTGCTGCCTCTAAATAGTCACGATTTAGTGACCTGACATCTGCATGCACTGCAAGGGAAGGTGACAGCTCTGCAGGGCACACAGGTCACACACCAACCTTGGACTGAAACTCCAAACAGAGCCTCGCTGAGTCAGCATCGCTGGCAGCAGCACCACAGCTCACTCCTTGCTGCTCCCAGGGAACTGAAACCCTTTGCCAGGTGAATGGCATGCCACAGAGCTCCAGGAGCATCCCTAAATCCCTGAAGTCACACCTGGGGAAGCAGAGGCACAGAACCAGAGCTCAGAATTCCAGAGCTCTTTCTCCTGATCTGTGCAACGCTGCCCAACCAGCTTCTAAACTTTCTTGGCCATAACTCCAAACTTCTAAATTTCTTGGCCATAACTCCAAGAAATTGATGGAATTTGTTCCCCAAACCCTCTCACCCCAGCCCCAAATAAACAGAATTTCACTGCCTACTACCTAAAGGGGCTCTGTCCCACCCAGTGGGAGGGTGGATGAGAAGACACAGCCAAACTCTTCTCATCGTGGCACCCTGGAGGGACAAGGTGTAGGAGGAGGAATTCTAGAAGACACAGCCAAACTCTTCTCATCGTGGCACCCTGGAGGGACAAGGTGCAACAGCCATTGGCTGCAGGAGGGGGAATTCTGTCTGGAGAGGAGGAAAAAGCTGCTCACCAGAGTGGTTAAGCACTGGAGCAGGGGCCTGGCCAGGATGGGGCATCTCCAGCCTTGGAAGGCTGAAAAACGTGGCTGGACAAGGGTTTGGACCAAGCTGATTTAACCCTGCCTTGAGCAGGGCTTGGGTGAGAGACCTCCTGAGATCCCTCCTGACCTGAACTGTTCTACAGCCCCCAGGACTGCACCAAAACTCGTATTTCCCCCAACTTAATATTAATCCTCAGTATTCACCATTAGCTACAGGCATTGGGAAGAATCTGAAGGAAACCACTTTTATCCTCAGGCAAGAGCAAAATAGTTAAAAAATACATATTTTATCCTTGGCTACTGGCAAAAAGATGGGGTTTTTCTCAGTTTGGAAAGCTGTCCCAGAAAAGCCTGAGGCTGAGTCAGACCATGGCACAGTGTGGAGTCGGGGTGGCAAAGAGAGCTCTGGGAAGGATTCCCTCAGGATGCAATTCCAGGGCTTAAAGACCCCTGGCTGAGCACTCCACTGCTTAAAACTCCTGCTGGAGCACTCCAGTGTTTAAAACTCTTGGTGGCACACTCCCTGGGACAGTTCCAGTGTTTAAAACTCCTCCTGGAGCACTCCCTGGGACAATTCCAGTGTTTTAAACTCCTGCTGGAGCATCCCTGTGACAATTCCAGTGTTTAAGACTCCTGCTGGAGCACTCCAGTGTTTAAAACTCTTGGTGGCACACTCCCTGGGACAGTTCCAGTGTTTAAAACTCCTGCTGCAGCACCCCCCTGACAATTCCAGTGTGTTTAAACTCCTGGTGGAGCACTCCCTGTGACAATTCCAATGTTTTTAACTCCTGGTGGAGCATCCCTGTGACAATTCCAGTGTTTAAAACTCCTGCTGGAGCACTCCCTGTGACAACTCCAGTGTTTTTAACTCCTGCTGGAGCACTCCCTGTGACAATTCCAGTGTTTTTAACTCCTGCTGGAGCACTCCCTGTGACAATTCCAGTGTTTTTAACTCCTGGTGGAGCACTCCCTGTGACAATTCCAGTGTTTTTAACTCCTGCTGGAGCACTCCCTGTGACAATTCCAGTGTTTTTAACTCCTGCTGGAGCACTCCCTGTGACAATTCCAGTGTTTTTAACTCCTGGTGGAGCACTCCCTCTGACGGCAGCGCTGCAGCACAACAGAACAGCACAGACAAAAGAGGGCAGGGAGCTCAAGCAGATCTGGCAGCAATTGCACCAACACAGCAGCAAACTCATGGGCTCAAGCTGTTCCACCTCATTAGCCAGACAGGTTGGGAAAGCAAACCATTCTTCCTGCAGGAGATGGGTGGGGAGAGGAGAAGAGGCTGGGAGAGTTGGGAATCTCTGCCCTCCAGTTTTTTTGTTGCTGACCTCTCCCTGTGTGAGCAGACAACAGAATCGTCGGCATGGGGGCAAGCAGGGCGGTTAATGCCTGGAAATTCTTCATTTGTGCCAGAGGAAGCACAGAACAGAGCTCCAGGCTGCACACTCGATGATCCTCGCGGATCCAGCTCAGAATATTCCGTGTGAGCAGGGCAGGAGGCTCTGACAGGCTGCTGGGGGTCCTGCCTGGGATCCCCTTCCCTCTGAACTCATCTGGGCTCTGCTTCCCTCAGTTCCTCCAGCTGCCCCACAGTGGTTGGGTTTTTCCCTCTCAGAGAAGCAGGGGCTGGCTGCAGGCACCTCCCAGCAGCACTGCACACACATTTTACAAACATCCCTCTGTTCCAGGCTTCTTCCCACCAACCCCTGTCCTCAAACCCTCTGCACCTCCAGCTCAGCACAGCCTGTCCTGGCCCACACACCTCGGCTCGCCAGCAATCCTGTCAGGACTCTGCTACTGCACACCTTGCACAGCACTTCTTCCACTCCTCACCTTGAGACTTTAGCCCACGGTGCCCCTCTGCAGTTATCCCAGCTACACATACCAAGCACAAGACGATCTGTCTAAAAAAAACACGTCAGGAAGCTCCCAGCAGACACCAGCTGATCATGCAAGGTCAGGCTGGTCACAAGGACCACGACCAAGGGAGGACAGTGAGCCAGCACTGCTCTCTGAGAACTTGCCTAGAAGGAAACCTGAGGCATCCACTGGGATAAGGATTCTGTGGATTTTTGTGAAGCCATCCAAGCCATTCTGCTGTCATAAAGGGGAAATGCCAACAGCCTGGCACTTTCTCCAACAACATCCCACCTGTGTTTCTCATTTTTCCACTCTTCTGAGGGCAGCACAGAGCTGTGAGATCAAATCCCAAATGATCTTATCTCCAATTCAAGCACCCACAGAGGGATCTTCCACTTATCACCTCTCAGAGCGAGCCCATGAATTCTCACAATTCATTTGGGACAGGTCTGTTCTACCAGGTTCAAGCTGGGTTCACCTGAAATCACTGATCTTTAATATTTACATCACACAGCAGAGCGTGCAATGGCAGTAAGCTGAGATCACTGGCCACAAAAATGCTATTTATCATGAAAAGCAGGGAAGAAGTCATGGAGAACAACTCTCGTTTCTGAAATCATGGGGGAAGAAGGAAAGAGAAGCGATCATGGTTCTGTTCAACTCCAGAGGATTTCTCCCTGGCAAAGACAGCAGCTCACTCTAAGGGACAGGGGAAAGCAGAACTTAAAGGCTGAAATGATTTGGCACAGCTGCAGGGTGTGATGAACAGGCCAGTTCTCAGTCTGTGTGAGCAAATACCAGCGAGATGCCAGTGATGTAAGTGAACCCAGCTTCCAGCTACAGGCACGGGGCTGAGCTCTTGCTGACATTCTCACAGCCACAGCAGGAGAATGCCTGACTGGGGTCAGCACTCAGCACCACACGGAGGGTTCCTGAGTGATGAGGCAGCTCTACAGTGGGGGACAGGAGAGAAAAAAGAAGGCTTACTTTGGAGAGGCGCTTGTGTGACTTAATCGGAGAGAAAGCATGCAGGAATGAAAAGAGAGAAATTAGGGAAAGAAGAAAAATTACCTCGCAGATCAAGAGAAGGAAAACCCACACACCCAACAGAGAGCACTGTACCCCCTCTTCCTTGTGGAAAGCACCAGGAATTAAAGTTCAGCTTCAGCAGTCACCGTGTTGGTAAAAATCTCACTCCCATGACCTTTTGAGGGCCAGGGTGATGCAAATCCTCTCCGTGGTTCCCCTTCCCAAGGAGCCCATTTCCCTGCGAGCACCCCCAGCGTGGCTCCCAGCACAGCGTGCCCTGCATCCTCCTGCCTCCCATCCCATCCCATGGCTTCCTTTTGGGAACACAGTGCTGGCAAGGCCGCACTGGGGGTGTCACCCAGCGCTGGGACGGGGTTTGTAGGTCACTGCGTGCACAGGAAGCCAGGCTGACCTCAAGGGCAACCTCAGAACGCCAATGATTCAGCTTGAAAAACCCTTTTCCCCCCTCTTTTGAACTCACAGACTCCCCCCCAGAGTGGTGAGAGATCAGAATGTGGGCCACTGAGTCCTGTTCCCTCTGCTGAGTGGCCACAAAGGGGAGGGGAAGATTTCTTGTCTGTGACACAATCCAGCAATAAATCAAACAATTCATTTTATACAAGCCATCAGAGTTCTGTCTGTGAAATTATTCAGGCTGAAACATCCCACTTCAAAAATCTGGGCAAACACAAGTGCTCCTGACAGCTGACACGTCACTGATCTCAGGGTTATAATTAAAGGTTTGTTTGGTACCCCAGGCTCTCGTGTGTGTTTTCCCAGGCCCCACTGCTCACACAAAAATCTAGAGCCAAACCTGAAACCCCTTTCCCTACACAGCAAAGACAAGGCTGTTTCTAACATGGTCCAAGACACAAAACCTTCCTGGGGTAAATATCAGCTGCCCTGGGCAAGCCAGCTGTAACACTGCAGCCATGGAAGGAATGGGCAGAGGGCTGGAGAAGTGATTCTGTGCAATCTGAACTGATCTCAGAGGGCTTGCACAGGACTGGGGAAATGCACAGGCCCATCACAGGGGAAACCTTATTCATCTCATGATCCAGGTGATAAAAAGCAATTGAAACAGCTGATTTTCAAGGCCTGTTGAAAACCCCTCGTGGAGGAGTGTAGTCATGATATTTTATGAAAAATCCTTTGCTAAGATTTTTCTCCTATTTTAGCTGAGAAGCCTCAGAAAAGAAATGCAAACAATTAACTATCTGATAGCTGTGGAACGTGGTCTGGACATTGTTTACCAACAGGTGCATCTTTGGTTGGTCCAGCTGAGTTGTTTCTACTTAATAACCAAACAAAGATGCAGCTGTGTGGACTCTGAGAGTCACAAGCTTTTGTTATTCATTCCATTCCTTGCTTTTCCTTTCCAGCTTTCTGATGGATCTTTTCTCTCTATTCTTTTTAGTATAGTTTTAGTATAGCATTTTTAATATAATATAATACCATCATATAATAAATCAGCCTTCTGAAACATGGAGTCAAGATTCTCATCTCTTCCCTCGTCCTGGCACCCTCAAACACAGAGTTTTCCCACAGAGCCTCCCAAAGAACGGGACCTCGAGAAAGAGACCTGGAGAAAGGTCCTAGAAAGGTCCTAGAGAAAGCTGTAACCTCAGAGCTGTGCTGACCTCTGACCCAGGCGAAGGACCCCAAGTTAGCAGAACCTTGGGGGAAGAGGGAGGGAGACCAGCCAGAGAAGAAGAAGAAGAAGAAGGCAGAGGAGGAAGCCGGAGCAGCGCGAGCCCAGCTCCGCGGACACGGCGCGCCGCTCGCCCCTCACCTTGGAGTTCTTGGCCCCGCTGCGGCCTGACTGGGAGGAGCAGCTCCGCTGGACACCCTGCTCCGGCGTGGACGGGGACTTGTCCGAGGAGTGGTCGGAGCCCTTCTCCACCATGGCGTCCCCCGGGGCGTCCTGCGGCGTGGGCGAGCGCGAGCGTTTGCGCAGGATCGGGGAGCAGGCGGGCGTGCTGCGGTTGGAGTTACTGGCGGTACTGCAGGGCAGAGCAAGGGCAGAGAGAGCAGGGTTAGAGCATCTCCACACTGAAAGGGCTGCGCCCCGAGCTGAGCAGCGCCCGCAGCACGGAGCTGCTTCCTGAACCATCGCCCCCCGTGGATTCAGGCAGTTCTCTTTTAGCAGAGGCAGAGGAACTGCTGGCAGAGCCTTTCTCCAACCACCCTCCGGGCCCTCAGACCACAGAGCAACGCCCACAAGAAGGAACTCGTCGGCTCCTTGGGGCTCCTGGAGTTTCAAATGATGATCTGAGCTCAGAAAAACCAAATGTGTGCTCAAGAACGAGAGAGGTGTCAGCGTGTTCTCAATACAGCCTCGCTCTGCCCCTCCTTTTTTAGTGCAGCTCTTCTCATCAGGATGCACAAAAATGGGGTCACACCTTTCAGAAAACACCCCATCAAAGAGCATCAGAAACCCCAGGGCTCTGGGAGGGGAGTCATGATGACATTCAATGCAGCATTTCCTGTACAGAACCATCCTTTCCCACACCAGTTAGAGCTGGGCATGAAAATGGTTTGCTGTGACCCAAAAGTCTTTGTGATTAAAAAAAAAATAAAAATTGAGTTACTTTTTCACAATGGGAAAAGCAAGGTCTTTCAGAGTTTTACAGAAATTATGAGGGGAATGGAACTTCTCATTCTCTTTCCTCAGCAAACACCCCAGCACCTAGATCAGCAAGCCAGTAATGTACAAACTAACACAGAACAGGAAAACTCAGATTTCCTCACTGCTCCTTCTCTTTTGATGCCTCTCCTTCCTGCCAGACTCTTCAAAACACCACACACTACACCCATTTTTCCCTCCGTCACTCATTTCCTTCAGGAGTCAGATCTATTTCTGACCAGCCCAGACATCCTCGAGGCTTTTCCAGCTGCGCTGCTCAAGTCAGCAGGTCACAGAGGAGCCTGTGCAAGGACTGATCTGTGCTAACTTCTCCAGGAGCCTGTTATGAGCAACACCAAACAGGCCACATCTGACAGCACAGGCAGCAGGGAAAGGATGGAGGAATTACAACTGCAAGGGACTGAGTTAAAGAAGTTGTTGCAATCAGACTCTTAAGATTTAAGCCAAATTGCACGCAGCAACCACAATGATGCACAGCACTGTACTCCAAATGGATCATTTCCTCCCTGAAAACCTAGAGGAGCTGAACACGTGCCTGAGGTTTCATTAATTCCCAGATAAAAACCACGTCCATCTCTCCTTACTTCTGAAGATGCCAGAACCATTTTACAAGACACGAGCAGCCAGTGTAACACATTCCCCCAGCAGTTCCCAGGTTTGGTTTGGTTCTGGATGAACTGGTCTCATAAATTCTCCTTTATTTGCTCACTGCTTGTGTCAACGCACGAGTGATGAAACTTTCCCTGAGCAGCCTGCAGGAAGCACACAGCCAAGCTGCTTATGCAAACAGGGCCAGAATCAGATTTCCTAGGAGCTGGCACGGGGCAGGAACAGCAGCGTGGAGCTTCCCAGGAGCCCCTGAGAAGATGTTTTCACCCCTAGAAAGCGTGGAATTTCATTTCAGGCTTGGGAAAATGGGCGTGCAAAATGTTCTGTAGGCAGGAAGGTGGATTAAGTTAAACTCTGCTCTGTTACCTGAGAAATACAGATATAGAGCAATAAAAATCTGTTCAAATACCACCCAAACCCCAAGGCAGCTCCAGTGCAGAGCAATTCCCCTTGGCTTGCGGCTCTTCACCAGAGCAATGGCACATCCCCAAGGGAAATATTGTCACATCATCTTGTCCTGTGCCCTCCCTTTCCCTGGACAAGGCACAGGAATATTGAATGCTAAGCCAGTGTAGCAATAACTGTAGCAATATTTAAGATTTAATCCTCCCAAATAATAACTGAAGCAAAAGACAAACAAAAACATGGTCTGGATCATTCTCCCAGCAGCTCTGGGAGTTTACCCACAGTTTAGGTATAACATGAAGTAAAATTATCAGGGATTTCTTAGTTTACTGAAGTATTAAAAAGCATCAGGTTCCTTCACAGATTTTCTGCTGACCCAGTCAAAATGGGTGTTTCACCTGGTCTGTGCTCCTGCTAAACTCAATTTTAGCAGCACAGCAGAGCTACATTGGTGATTCCAAATTCAGCAGCAGCAGTCCCAGAGACAGAAACAGTCCTGAATTACCATTTTTACAGACTGTAGAAAAGCCAGGCTTCTAGTTAAAACCTCCAAATTCTGAGGCTGCGCTGGCCCTGCTTGTTGTTGAGGCAACACAAGCTGGTTTGTGTGAGAGGTCCCCAAAAACACAAGGCAGGAATTTGAAGCCACTGTCCCTGCCTAGCACATCACTGGCTAAACCTGTCTGAACACATGTACTAATTTTTCCTCCACAGCTCTACAAAACCTGAGTTTACCACACACAACCTCGTCCCATTTTCAGTTTGTGTGAGCTCAGTTTCACTTTGAGCTTGAGTTTAGAGCAGCTCTGCAAAGACCAAGCCAAATTCAGTCCAGCCTCTGTTTGCTTTCAGTTTGCAGCTATGAGATTTTGCTGCTGCTCAGTTAAAGCTCAGAATGAGCAGCTCAAAACCAGGGTACAGCTCCCACAGCGTGCAGGTGAAACTCAAGATGAAAAATGCTGGAAAGCTTGGTGCTATTTCAGTCTTTTTATGGTCTTACAAAGCCCCTCAAGGTGGGTTTTTAGTCACAGCCCAGCATGCCCTAGCACTGCAGCTGCACAGGAGCACACCAGCTTAGATGTTTTAGATCATTTAGATGCATTCAGATCATTGCTTAGAGCTGGCAATTTTATTTTTGCCCAGCTCACACACTGCCACAGCCACAATTTTTGGTGCCAGCTCTGCCAAGCACAACCTTGGGCAGATTCTGTCTTTCAAGCTTGTTTTTTGGTTTGAAAAATTAAATCCATCCACAAATATCATATTAGGCGTGTGTGGATTCTCACCTTTGCAGAAATAAGGGGGAAAAATAACATCAAGGGCTCCTTCTTTGGCTCTCCCTGCAGTGAGTGGCACAAATATCAAACCCAGGAGGGCTGAATTCCCCTCCTACTCTCTGCTGACTGGGAAAAGCTGAATATTTCTGACACGAAGGACCCCACAGGCAGAGAAAATGAGAAGTGTGTTAGCTGATGACGGCGAGGATGGGCACGGAGAGCCCAGGGCTGCCCCTGCCCCGAGCCCCTCAGAGCTCTCCCTGCTCCTGCTCGTTCCCTGGAGTTTGAATCCAGCCCAAGGCACAGCCATGACGAACGCTTTCTGCAGTTGCCATGGCGACCAAGGCCCGCAATTGAACCAGGAATCAACGCCTGAAATGCCAAAACGGCTTGACCCACTTTGAAAATAAAATAATTGTAATAAATAACGCTTTAGAGACCTAATTGCCCCGAGTGCATTCAGGGCCTCACGTCCCCCTGCAGAGCAGCCTTCAGTAGATGAGACAGATTAAGTGAGGGACAGAACACAAACAAGCCCACCTAAGCAGCAGCCCCTTTGCTCAAGAGGTGAAAACCTCTGCACGGAGCATGTGAAAGCACAGAAGGCTGGGTTTGTCTCCTTGGTTTATGTCCTTGCTGTCCCTAAAGGAAAAACCTCATCAAAATACCATCAGCAAGCGTGGTGTGGGTGGGAAGGGGCCAAACTCTGCTCAGACGTGGAGGAAAAGCATCAGTATCTGCAGCAGTGCAGTAGAGAATCTGTAGCCTGCCAGTACCTTGGAGCTGGAGAGGGATTTTTTAGCAGAAATTGTAGGATAGGACAAGGAGTTATAGATTCAGACTGAAAGAGGGGAAATTTAGGTTGGATAAATGGAAGAAATTGTTCCCTGTGAGGGTGGGGAGGCCCTGGCAGAGGGTGCCCAGAGAAGCTGTGGCTGCCCCATCCCTGGAACTCCAAGGATAGGGCCTGGAACAACCTGGGATAGTGGAAGGTGTCCCTGCCCATGGGACAGATGACGTTTAAGGGCCTTTTCAACACAAACCATTCTGGGATTCTGGAAGCTTTCCTTCAGCTGATGAAAAAGAACATTTGGCAGTGCACGGACCAGCCCCTGAGAGAGCAGGCAAGAGACAGAAAGGCCAAATTTCTCCTGCAACAGAGTATTCCTGTAAGGGTCTGAAGCAGGTGATGAACAGAGGTTCACCAAGCAGTCACTTCTGGAAAGGTATTCCACAAGTTAAGCTTGGTGCTCTTAAAACCATAAAGGAACTCTTTACAAAGCTTTCATGGAGAACTCCACAAGAAACCTGCCTTTGCTGCAGTCTGGTAAATGAATTCTGCAAGAACAACACCCAAGCATCCTGAAGTGACACCAAAGTCTGTCCATCCCACCAGCTCTGAAATCACAGCCATCCCTGGGAGTGACACCAGCAGCTCTTTCCCAAATCACAGCGCCCCAAGGGCCAGCAGCCAGCTCCACAGGGCACTGTCACAGCACCTGTGACACAGCTCAACACAGCAAATCCCTTCGCCTCTGCCACTTGCAGGATGTGAATTAGAATTCAGACACAAGTAGGAAAAGGACCAAAGAATTTTGCAACTAGAGCAGCTCAGCTAAACAAGCAGCAGCCTCAGGTACTCAGCTGTGACCACCAGCAGCTCAGGGGGCAGAAAAACACCACCCACACCACTCCCTGCAGGGCATTTCTCAAGCCCTTGGATTTCCTCAAGCTAGTCCTGATCTGGAAAGCTTAAAGGCCTCCAAGTCTTCTCTCATTTCTCAACAGAATTTGCTTTCCAAGAGTCATCCTGCAATTACTCACTTCTCCCTGCAGCACCGACCTGGTAACGAGCTGTTCCAGTCAAGTCTTCTCTCATTTCTCAACAGAATTTGCTTTCCAAGAGTCATCCTGCAATTACTCACAGAATTCTCCCTGCAGCACCGACCCGCTAACGAGCTGTTCCCGGCCCAGAATTGGGGTTTGTGCTGCAATCTGAGCTGAGTTCTGGAAGTGCTGAGCAATATGTCCCCAGACCAGCAGAGATGCACACATTGAAGCACATACTGAACTCTCTCTGTCTGAAATGCATGGGCTGTGCAAAGCCAAGCCTGTGCCTACACTTTCCTGAACGAGACCAGAGGAGATCCTCGAGCACAACACAGAACTGTGCTGGTAGTCTGGAAAAGAGCAGAGAGGTCAAGAAGGCACCTCAGGCCTGGCTGCAGCACTGAAAAGAGTTAATTCTCCTAGAAACAGCTATTAGAGGGGTTAATTAGACGCCTACAAAGATACTTTTCTGCCATCCAGTCTGACATCAGTGGAAAACGAGGAGATTCAGAAGCTCATTATGCAGTCTCCCGAACAGCAAGCAGATGGTAACAACTTTTGATCACCAACCTACACTCCCTTCAAATTGATAATCCAAGAATGAAAACCTGCACAGATCCTGGAGCAATTCCCTGGGCTCACCATTGCTCTACAAGCAGTAACAAAATGTTATATTTCTATTACATCTCCCAGCAAGAGAGACAAAAGAGAAAGCAATAAGTCAAAAAAGCAATGACACCTGCAGGGCTGTGCAGAAACCAAGGAGTCTTTCATGACAAGTGCTTTGAAAAGAATGATAAAAATAGTCTGCCTTCTGCATGTTTTTTTTAGGAGGAAAGTCCAGCCTCGTTTTAAGATTTACTCTGCCTATTTTGACATTTTACAGAATGCTGTCCTCCCATGACATCCAATCACATGTTTACATATTCATGAAATAAAATTAATGCAATTATTATGCCTCAGAGGATTAGCAAATCACTGCAAGCATTAGGAAGGAATTTGCCTTCTGCCCACAGCCAGCAGAGCGAGGATGGGCAGATGCATTATTAACCATGGCATTGTCCCCGTGGATCACCCGATCCTGGTTACCACTGGAGACAGACCCATGGACAAACGGCCTCATCTCTCACAGAAACTCCCCCTCGGCCAGCTTGGAAGAAACCTCTCCCTTCCTGCCTGGAGTGACTGCAAAAATCCCGAAGAAAAGTTGGAAAATGTTTCTGAAATGCAACAAGAGGGATCTTAATAATAAATCCAGTAACGCACCAGTCACAGCTTGGAAAGGGTCATTTAAATGCAGGGAACCCCCATGGGTTATAAACCACACCCTAAACCCCTCCCTCAGTCACAAATTATTGTAATTCCACTTGCTCCAAAGGAAGGCGAGCCGCATAAAACAAAGTATGATGGATAACACAAAGAAATCTGGGAAGCAGCGAAGGGGAAACAGCACAAAGTGAGACTGTCACATCCCTCTGGAGGTGACAGACACAGCCCCACCACAGTCACCTGCGGGTCACCCACTCCACAGCTGTACTTCCCAAGGAGGAACAGATCCAGCTTTGTTTTTCTCCCCTCCCCACCACAAAGCCAACAGCTCCTGTAATTAACAGCAAGATCTGCAATGTCTGATGCTTCCATCAAATCTCCAAGCCTGGAACTTGGGACAGAACAGAGCTCGAAAGCCTTGTTTAAAAAATAAACAAAACAACAACAGACACTGCTCAACCATCTTTGATGTGAGGGAAGTTTTGAAAACCTGACAGCTCAAAGGATCAAAATAAAAATTAAAATAAATCCAAGCTGGTTATTTTAATCCTTGTTGTTTCCAAGCTAACATCAGAATCTTTCAGTGCTTTGGGGATGCAATGCTGCTGTCATCTGTGCTTTATTTCAGGGGAGAGTGAGATAAAGCAACAGAGCTGGTGATGAACAGCCAGGCCCACTTTTGGGTGGGGATGTAGGTGTGGTACAACTCCCTGATTCCCTCCAGAAGAGCTCAGCCGCTTTTCCCTGCCGCAACTCCAGCAAGGCTCCGTGGACTTTATCCGCCTGAGCACATCCCAGCCTTGTGGCAGGGCTGACAAAGCCCTGGTGGAAGCGAGCCTGAGGAAGGCTCCGAGGAAGGCTGGGAGCAGCCAGCGGGGGCGGACAGGGACATTGTGCAGCAGGAGACAAAGCTGGAGCTCTGCAGCGTCCCACTCACTCCCACAGCTCGTCAGCACAGCCGTCACAAGTTAATGGAAGATGTTGTGATCTTCAAAGCTGGGATCAAAGCCATTTCCCTTTGTTCAGCCCTTGATGTTTCCTCCCGTTACCTTGCTGAAAATAACAACGCCACAATTTCTGATCGATCCCCTCCGTGCATTATCCCCCTGCTCTGCTCCAGCCACGCAGCAGCTCCAAGAAAAACCACAGAGGGCCAGAGCCCCCCAGTGCAAGAGCCACAAAGTGCCCTTTGTCCTGAGGACCCGGCTCAACCTTGTCCCCCTGCCCTTAAAAAGATTCTCTCCTGCTTCACCCAGCTGTTTATCAGATGAGGGTTCCATCCAGCTGTTTATCAGATGGGGGGTCCATCCAGCTGTTTGTCAACTGGGGGTTTCTCCAAGAGAATGTTGGGGGTTCTGAGTTATTGCATTGCTGTAAATACATCCTGAAGATTTGACCTGAAGTTTCCATCCTAGTGAGTCAAAATCACAAGCTGCATCCTAAATCTACCAGCTTCTCCGGCAGATGCATGTGATTTAATGGAGCAAGGGAACAGGAATATATTCTCTTTTCTGAAGCAGCATTTCCATGATGCACAGGACAATGCCAGCCACCAGTAATCTAAGAAAAAGCAATTTTTTAGGGCATTCAGCAGAATCTCCCTGTCTATGAACACACACAGTGCAATGAATCCTCACTTCCTACTGTTCTCCCTTGCCAAAAAATATTAAAAAAACAAAAAGCCACCTGTATAGACTCTGGAGCAGAGCCTGAAAAAGCAACACAAACCAAATCCTGCCTCTCCCCGTCAGTGCAAACACACAAACACCGGGAGAGGAAGGCAGAGCGGAACCACGAGCCCTTGTAGAGGCAGGAGAGCACATGGGCAAACAAATCCAACCATATTCCTGCAGCGGCTCCGTGACACATCCATCCCCGACCCCCTCCTGCCTCCCTCTTTCCCTGGACCCAGATGTTATGGCAGGAATAAGTGTCCCCGTGGGAATGGGGGATGGGGGACACAGCAGGGCGTGAAGGGGAAATGGGGAGGGGTGAGGGGAATGAAAGCTGGGGGAAAAAAAAAATAAAAAAAAGAACCCAAACAATCAGATTTGCCCATTGTTTCGAACAATCGAAAAGGCTGTTTTAGCAATTCCGCCCTGCAGGAGAGGCAGGGCACGTGCGTGGGGGGAGACAACAAGGAGAGGGGGGGGAAAAAAAATAAAACAAAATGAAAATGAAAAAGGCATCAGCCCGCGGAAAGGAAGAGAAACGGAGCATCTCTGCACCATGATGTCACGCCGCCTGCTTCCCAGTCCCCCGAACGCAGAGGAGCAGCAGCAGCAACCAACATGGACTCCAGCTTTAATCTGCCCGGAGAGCGCCTGTGTGCGATGGAGCCCTGCGTGTGGCACATGTGTGACAGCGACAGCACTAACCTGGCAGCCATTCGGGAGCGTGGAGCGGCGCAGCAGCAGCAGCTAGGCGGAATCCACCCGGGATCGCTCGGCACTCATGGGGTTCATTCATTCATGCACTCGTGCGGCCGGCCGGGAGGGTACTCACCTCCTGCAGCATGGCACGGCCCTCGCCGGGGCTCTCAGGGGCACCGCGGCGCTGCCGGACACGCTGCCCCGGCCCCGGCCGTGCCCATGCCCGTCCCCCCGGTGATGCTGCCCGGTGCGGCCGCACACGCTCCGCGCACACGCGTGCGCAGCGCTTTACATAATGCGCCCACCCCTGCCCGCCCCGCTCGCATCTGCCCGGCAAAGGGACCCCCGAACACACTACAAAGGCTTGAACAAACGCTATGAGTTAAAAATCCGGCAGGTTGGAAATGTTGTGTTTGTCCTCTTTTTACAGACTGCGCCCGCCCCGCTCGCATCTGCCCGGCAAAGGGACCCCCAAACACTTTACAAAGGCTTGAAAAAACGCTACGAGTTAAAAATCCGGCAGGTTGGAAATGTTGTGTTTGTCCTCTTTTTACAGACTGCGCCCGCCCCGCTCGCATCTGCCCGGCAAAGGGACCCCCAAACACTTTACAAAGGCTTGAAAAAACGCTACGAGTTAAAAATCCGGCAGGTTGGAAATGTTGTGTTTGTCCTCTTTTTACAGACTGCGCCCGCCCCGCTCGCATCTCCCCGGCAAAGGGACCCCCAAACACTTCACAAAGGCTTGAAAAAACGCTATGAGTTAAAAATCCGGCAGGTTGGAAATGTGTTTGTGCTCCCTGTTTTACAGAATGCCTGCCCGCCGCGCTCGCATCTGCCCGGCAAAGGGACCCCCGAACGCTTTACAATGGCTTGAACAAACGCTACGAGTTAAAAATCCGGCAGGTTGGAAATGTTGTGTTTGTCCTCTTTTTACAGAATGTGCCCACCCCGGCTCTCCCCGCTCGCATCTCCCCGGCAAAGGGACCCCCGAACGCGTTAGAATGGCTTGAAAAAACCCTACGAGTTATAAATCCGGCAGGCTGGAAATGTTATGTTTGTCCTCGTTTTACAAAATGCGCCCACCCCTGCCCGCCCCGCTCGCATCTCCCCGGCAAAGGGACCCCCGAACGCGTTAGAATGGCTTGAAAAAACCCTACGAGTTAAAAATCCGGCAGGTTGGAAATGTTGTGTTTGTCCTCGTTTTACAGAATGCGCCCACCCCGGCTCGCCCCGCTCGCATCTCCCCGTCAAAGAAACCCCCGAACGCTTTACAATGGTTGGAATAAACTCTAGGACTTAAAAATCCGACAGGTTGGTAATGTTGTGTTTGTCCTCCCTCTTTTACATAATGTGCCCGCCCCGCTCGCATCTCCCCGTAAAAAGGGACCCCCAAAGGCTTCTTGAGGATTTAAATAGCACTACGAGTTAAAATCCGACAGCTTGGAAATGTTGTGTTTGTCCTCCCTGTTTTACATAACGTGCCTACCCCGTTTGCATCACCCCGGCAAAGAGACCCCCAAACTCTTTACAAGAGTTTGAAAAAACGCTAGGAGTTAAAAATCCGGCAGGTTGGAAATGTGTTTGTGCTCCCTGTTTTACAGAATGCGCCCACCCCTGCCCGCCCCGCTCGCATCTCCCCGGCAAAGGGACCCCAAACGCTTTACAAGGGCTTGAACAAACGCTACGAGTTAAAAATCCGGCAGGTTGGAAATGTTGTGTTTGTCCTCGTTTTACAGAATGCGCCCACCCCTGCCTGCTTGCTCGCGTCTCCCCCAGCAAGGAGACCCCCAAATGCTTTTTGAGGATTTAAACACTACAAGTTAAAATCCAACAGGTTGGAAATGTTGTGTTTCTCCTCCCTGTTTTACAGAATGCGCCCACCCCTGCCCGCCCCGCTCATCACCCCAGCAAAGAGACCCCAAACGCTTTTCCAGGGCTTGAACAAACACTACAAGTTAAAAATCCGACAGGTTGGAAATGTGTTTGTCCTCCCCATCTCCCTCCCTGCACACCCCGCTCCCATCTCCCCTGAGGAGCCCCAAAAAAAGCGACCCCAAATGCTTTCCAAGGACATCAACAAACCCTAGGAGTTAAAATCCCACAGGTTGGAAACATTGTGTTTTGTCCTCCGTGCCGCACACGCGCTGCTGGGAGAAAGTTTCAAAGCGTGTAAGCAAGAACAGGCAGGAAAATTAAACCCTAATTAAGTGGCCACGTGGATTATCTGAGCTGAATTAAACAACGCTCATTCAGAGTTAAGGTGACCTCAACTCAATTTAGCCGGCTCCGTCTAGGAAGCTAATTTGGTTTCTTTTTTTTGTTTGTTTCTTTTGCCGTGCTTATCCATGTGTAAACAGGCCTGGGATTTTTAAAGAAACATAATCAAGCAAAGTTTACAGCTTTTTCAGCATTGGTAGGTGGTGTTTCTTTTGAGCACACTGTATCCCTCCAAACCTGCTTGGGGACATCTTTATTCCAGAATAAGGAGATGGACTTCAGTCCCTCTCAAAACAATAAATAAGGGACAATAAGTAAGTCCCTCTTAGTACAATAAAAATTAAGATGAAGGATTGTGAGAGCAAAACAATCACCCAGCTTGCACTTTGCCTCCCAGTCTGTGAAATCAGGCCTTGTGTGTGCAAGGAAATAGAGCAGAACTGAGCTGGAACTGCACTGACACCCCTGATTTCAGCACAAGTGTCCACATGTGGAATTACACTGAATTGGGATGCACAAGGAGCTGTTCCTTGAATGCTGTAAATACTGAGCACTCTGCCCTTTGCTGCTCTTGTCACATTTTGCCCTTTCCACACCCAGGGTTGAACATTTTCTCTTCTCCTGACAATCAGTCCCAGCTTTGGGCGCTAATTCCCAGAAGAGCATCTTCCCAAAAGGCTGATTATCCATCACTCCACTGTAATCAGCATCAGTGGGAGCAGCAGGTGCTCCAGCAGGCTCAGATCAGTGTGGTTCAAAGGCTGCACAGGATTTTAAACTGAAAGCAGCACCACCATACACACCTTTGTCTGGATACCACAACACTACCATCACCTTCACATTACTCACAGATTACACCTAGGTGCACATGAATTCACTGTTCTAATAACTTTGTTGCATCCATCAGCCTGAGGTCAGTTTTGTTGTTCCAAATGCTTCCCAAAGTTTGCCAGCTGGAGAATTAGAAATTTATTTCAAGGAAATGACGTTTTAAATTCAATTTTTCCCACTCCCTGTGCCCAAGGATGGTGTGACTCCCACTGAAAGGCCATGTGTAGGATTGCACCCCGGTTCAGTGAGTGGATAATCTGGATAAATCCAGAGAAGAGCAACCAGCACTGAAGGCAGTGGCACTGAATCCTTCCTGCACAGCCAAGGAATGGCAAGATTGAACTGCTCACCTGGAATCCAGGTTTGATCCCACTGTGGGTATCAGCTGCAAGTGCTGAAAGCTGGAGCTGGATAAATCCTGACCAGACAAGAGAAACCTATTTTGGGAAGCAAACAAAACTAACCACTGTAACTAATTCAAGGCTCAATTACCCATCTGTGGCAAGCATTATTATGCAAGGGTTTGTGTTCTCCCAAACACTGTTCTGTACCTCCAACCAGAATCAATTCAAGCCTCACACTTTGCATTCAACAGCACTTGGAATGAGATATATGAATGGTCCCATTTTGTATGGATCTTTCAGTGGTTTTTTTCTCTTCCAGAAAGTGAGAAAATAGTAAAAAACCAAAATTCTTAGCCTCCACACATTTTGATACTTTAGTCTGAATGAATTTTAAGGTTTGAACAGATGCTATTTTTCAGTAGTCACATGAGTTACACTGACCCAAATGCTGAGATAAATTCAATATAATGGCTACTTCAGATCTGGAACACACGAAGGCTCAAAGCAGGTCATGGAGTGGCAGGATAGACATGAAGTTAAGTCTAACCCACCCTTCAGACTGTCAGAGAGAAGATGAATCAAACAAAAGTCCTCCTTCCAAAAGCACTGTGTGAGAAGCAGTAAAAATGCAATATTTATATAGTTTACTCAGAGAAAAGCTTCTTAGGCTTATCTGGCATGGTGTGCGAGGGGCAAAGTTATGGGGAATCTGGAAAACCACACAGAACCTCAAAGCTTTATAAACTTGGTCAGACCTGCAAAGTTTCACCCCAAACTCTTGGAAGGACAAAGAGTTTTTACATTTGTGCAGCACCATCCCTGGCACTGCAGACAGCTCATTTCATGGTGATAAAAGTTGGATAAAACTGCACTGAGAGAGGATCTTTAGGAGCCTTTAAGGAAGCTCTTCTGGACATAAAGCTGCAAGTTCCTGTCTCGTTCAAGAGCTGCAAGAATGCATTTTATGTCAGCTGGGCTCGCTTGCACGAGTCTGCTGCTCAAGACTCGAGACAAGGACTTTATTTCATGTGTGAAGGACAATGTGAGCATCTGCCTGCTGAGCATGGCACGGTCACACCCCTCAGCCTGGACAGCACAGGAGCACCAGAGCCACATAGTCACACCCCTCAGCCTGGACAGCACAGCTCTGCCAAGCCCTGCAGGAGCACCAGAGCCACATCTGGGGATCCCTCCCTCCGAGGATGCTCCAATTTCCTGGGTCAGGCTCTCCAGTGCCCAGGCAGGCAGCACCTTCTCCTTGCCCAAACTGCCCCTGCAGCGCCTGCAGGGCTGTTGTGCTGCTGTAACACAAGCACTCTCATGCATATTGCATCTCCCAGCCCCGAGGAAATGAGGCACTGGCCGAGTAATTAAAGCCCAGGGCTGGTGACAGATCCGTGGGACACAGCAGGGCCTGGATGTCCAGGCCTGCAGAGCATCAGGTGGGGCTGGGATCAGCTCTCCAGAGCAATCCTACCCTCCCTGTAAGCCACACCGGCGGTGCAGAACAAAAAGAAGCCTTTAAAATCTGTCTGCAGAATGTCAGGCAACAATGAGCACCTGGATGGGTCAACACGGAGGGTTTCTCATTTCCCCCCGTAATTCTTTGCCCATCTTTAATATGATCTGGTTTGAAAACTTAAAGCCATTGGGAGAGCTCTTCCCCAGTATCTCTGCCTGTCAGCTGAGCTCAGAACAGAACCAGGGGGACACACTTGCATTGCATTTCCAGCCTTGCCTTTGAAAAAGACACAACTGAAATGTCAAGAAATATTGAAGGAAAACATGTCCTGAGGGAAAACCCAGTGTAACACCTCAAGATGTTGGATTAACTGGTGGGAAATGATGCAGGATTAACACTGGTGGGAAACTGGGTGGTAATTAGCATTTTGCACATGTTTAATTTGCTTTTCTGCCATTCACCCTCTTCAGGAATGAATGGGTGGACTCCTGACTGCACAGCTCGGGACAGAGGAACCCTCTGGCTGGGGTATTGGTCCTGTTTGACAACTCCTGCTCAGCCCACGGGTGCTGCTCCTCAAACCCCACAGGATTCCCACCCTGTCAAGCAACAGGAAGCACTCTCCCTTTCTCCTTGTGGAAAATGGGCTCCTAGACAGGTGCCAGGCCAAGCAAAGCTCTTTCTGAGCTGGCAGTGGCATTTTCACAGAATCCATGGATTCCTACAGCAGTGGGGGCTGGAGGAGGCAGGCAATCATGTGCTCACAGGCATGGGGAGGAACAGGGGGAGGAGGAGAACAAGGGGAGAGAGAGAACAAAGTGTCAACATCTTAACTGGGACACACAAAGAGCCAGTTCTTAGTAAGAACTTAATCCAGGATTAACAAGAGGTCAGCTACCTCTGCAAGGAGACTGCACTAAGAGGAGCTAATTAGCTCTCCTTAATTGCACAAAAGGAACCACGCAGAATTAAAGACATTCACCGGCAGCAGGTCCCACCTCACCCAGGAAACACAGCCCTACCTGTTGTCCCCAACACCACCCTCAGACAGTCAGGAGTTGGATGCAGAGAGCTGCAGGGATGGATGGGGGGGAAAAGGCTGTGGGGATGGATGGGGGGGAAAAGGCTGTGGGGAGGGATGGGGGGAAAGGCTGTGGCTTAATTGCACAAAAGGAACCACGCAGAATTAAAGACATTCACCGGCAGCAGGTCCCACCTCACCCAGGAAACACAGCCCTACCTGTTGTCCCCAACACCACACTCAGACAGTCAGGAGTTGGATGCAGAGAGCTGCAGGAATGGATGGGGGGAAAAGGCTGTGGGGAGGATGGGGGGGGAAAGGCTGTGGGGATGGATGGGGGGGGAAAGGCTGTGCTATGGAGAGGCTCAGCATAAAGTTCTGGAGTGAGAGCTGGAGCCTCCACCAGCCAGGACAAGCATTTGCAGCATGGCCAGAATCTGTCTAGGCAGGTTCCTCACCAGCCATGGGCTGCCCCAAATCCCTGAGGAGTCACAGCTACCAGTTCACAGTGATGCCCATGAGGGTTTAATGTAGTTCTGGCCTTCTTTAAATCAGTGATCTCTGAAAATGAGGAGGAAGAGTAGCACAAGGCAAGCCAGTTTTTCCCTGTCGGCTGAGGCCAAGAGAATCCCATCCCAGCACGGAGAAGCACTGCAGGATAGATGTCAGGAGAAATGCAGAGCACACAGCAGCAGGGACAGGCAGCAGATCCCACCTGGAGGCTGGAATGATGCAGTGGGAAAGGCTGGCTGAGCTGCCCACCCACAAATCCCCTCTCTAGGATTTCTAACCATGCACCACTCACACACTGAGGAGTCACAGCTACCAGTTCACAGTGATGCCCATGAGGGTTTAATGTAGTTCTGGCCTTCTTTAAATCAGTGATCTCTGAAAATGAGGAGGAAGAGTAGCACAAGGCAAGCCAGTTTTTCCCTGTCGGCTGAGGCCAAGAGAATCCCATCCCAGCACGGAGAAGCACTGCAGGATAGATGTCAGGAGAAATGCAGAGCAGCACGGACAGGCAGCAGATCCCACCTGGAGGCTGGAATGATGCAGTGGGAAAGGCTGGCTGAGCTGCCCACCCACAAATCCCCTCTCTAGGATTTCTAACCATGCACAGATCCCACCTGGAGGCTGGAATGATGCAGTGGGAAAGGCTGGCAGAGGTGCCCCCCCACAAATCCCCTCTCTGGGATTTCTAACCATGCGCCACTCACACACCTGGAGTTCCCTGTCAGCCTCTGCTTGGCACTAAATCCATTTTTCTTCCTGGGGAGCCATTGCATGTTCTGTCCTCCTGCACTGGTGCATCTCTTACCTCAGAAGCCCTTGCTGTGCTCTGACAGATAATGGACCCAGCAGCCAGTGCGCTTGAAAATGAAGATTAACAGGCACACCAAGAACGCCAGCAGATGTCTCTGAGATGGAGCACTAACAAAAGGAACTCCTGCCTTTATTGGGGTTATAGCACCGTGCTGAGGGCTGGGGAGATCAGGCAGACACGGGCCTGAGTGCATCTCAGCAGGAGCAGCTCCCCTTTTCAGGGAGGATGAAGGGAAAAGCAGAACAGGTGAACCAGGGAAGGCTGCCCTGCACACAAGGAAAAATAACACAAACAGGAGCTCAGCCTAATTACAGATCCCTGTGAAATCACCACAGTAATGCCTCCATTATTTATCTTTTCTTCCCTCAGGACAGAGTCAAATGTTTTGCCACTGTATTTCCAGGGCAGCCAGAAGGGACCAGCAGCACCAAAATTTCACCTCTAACCCAAAACAAACAAATGAGTTCTTGGGATGCCACTGGGAATATGAGACAGCCACCCCCTCTGTGCTCCCAGGAACTGAGCAGCAGCCCCCAGTCGTGCTGCTCCTGTGCAGGCTCAGCACAAAGGGAGAGCTCCCTGACATCTGGCTAAAGCTTCAATAGCTGCCATTGGGGAGAGCAGAATGAACATGCACGGAGCTGTGCCAGGGGCTGGCCTGCAGCAGCCTCCTGGCACAGACAGGCCCCATCCAGCACCCAGCACCCCTCTGCTCCCTCTGCCCTGCTGTACGGAGCTGCAACAGCTCACAGCTCATTCATAAAGAGAAAAAAATTAGGAAATTGTCCTAATTGTCCTAAAATGGTTCCATGGGCCAATCTCTTCCTCCAGCCCTGGCTGGTGCAGTGAGTGCTTCTGCATTGTGTTGTTCTGTTATGGATATTCCAGCTTCTCCATTCCTCCCAGCTGTTCCAATCTGGTTATCCAAACAGAAACCAGCCTCTGCAGCCTCCTACACAGCACTGCCCAGCCTCTACCTTCAGACCTGCCCTGTGCCACCTCTGATTTCCGACCCCAATCCAAATGGATTCACCCCTGCTCCCACTGACTTACTGAACTTTACTTGGCCCTTCCTTCCAGATTCCTGGAATCTGCTGGGCTCACCCCAAAACTGACCAAAACCCCTGCAGAGCTGCTCAGTGCAGCCCCTGCCCCCAGGCCCACAGAACAAGGTGGAGAATAAGGCTGCCCTACCCACAAAGAAAAAGACCAGAATCACCCTAATGACAGGTCCCTGTGAAATCATCACAGTAGTGCCTCCATTATTGATCCTTCTTTTCTTCCCTCAGCACAGAGTTAAATGTTTTGTCACTGTACTTCCAGTGTCACTGCAGGGGCATCCAGAAGGGACCGAAATTTCACCTCAAACCCAACATCAACACATCTTGGGATGCCACTGGGAATATTCTCCACCTTCAGTCTTCCCCAGCTTTTCCCCCACATCCCTTCCACCCCGACTGACATTCCCCCATCAGCCGCATCTCCATCCCAGCCCCGCATCCTTTATCCCGAGGAACTCTGACCTCCCAGCACACACACACACACAAGTGAAGGATCCCCCGCCTGCCTGGGAGATAAAAAACGAGGATTTAAAGGATTCCACGGGCACCTGTTAGCGGATGGCCCTTCCCGGGAGCTGCCTGCGGCTCTTCCCCGCTGCTCCCCGCAGCCCGCAGCGATCCCGCCGGGGGGGACCCCACGGAACCGCCGGAGAACCTCGCTGCTGCTGCTCCGAGGCATCTCAGGGCAGCCAAAGGAGCTGTGCGCTGCCCGGCTCTGGCATCCGAGCCGGCCGCTGCCCACTGGGGAGAAAAGCTCCCGCTGTCGCTTTAAGGATGTCCCACATCACCCGGTTAACCCTGGTCGCTCCTCGCTGCCCTCACCGAAGAGGAATTGCAGGATTTCTGCTCTTCTCCTGCCCTTACCCATGGGTTCTGCCGCCCTGGCACAGCTCCTCTGCGCTGCCACACAGCCCTGGCACCCCGAGCAGAGCTTTATTAAATATCCCCGTCCTCCCCGCCGTGCAAACCACCAGGGAGCACTTCTGTGACGACAAAGGAGCAGAGCAGTCAGCGTGGACATAAACATCCCAATTACCTCGAAATTCCACTTCCCCGCTCCCACAAAGCTCTGGCTTTTCACCCTGAGGGGCTGCACACACTCCTAAACCTTCAAACCATCGATTTCCCTGCTAGAACAGCAGGCAGCAACAGGAAATATTTAGAATAAATAGAAATATTTGCCTTCAGCACATGGGCATTTCCAAATACAAGCTCCGGGAAAGGCCATGTTCTGCACGGAGGTTCCACAATGCAGAAGGTAACAATGTGACTCATCTTGAAAGTGTATATAAACACACTTAAAAAAACCTGTCTGAGGAAAAATAAACAGAGGCTATGCCCGATTCCTGCCTGGGAAAAGCAGGAACGCAGCCCTGCTGCTGTCCTTGGCTTTGTACCTACTCCAGGCAGGTGCAAGAGAGGAAACGAAGCCACAGCCAGCAATTTAAAGAATTCAGAAAGCAAGAAAGCAGCACAGATGGACAGGGGAAGAGCAGAAAGCAAATGAAAAATGTCCCTGCAACATGATACAGGAGCAGGGAGGGCTGATGTGACTGGGAGCTGATCAGGCACCCCTCATGGAATGATGAAATATTTGCTCTGTATGATCCGTCAGTCCCAACCAGGAACACGTCTAGAAGGGTGGCAAAGAACCAGACAGATTTTCTTACCCAGCAATGAGTTCAAAGGAAGGCAACAAAAACATCCCGGCACTCATGAGGCTCGTTTGTGAAAACAGACTTGAAGGGTAAACAAAGTGGAGTGGTCAACAAATATTTGAGGAATGTAAATATTGAAGAAAAAGGAAAGCTGTATTAAAAGGTTTGGAGTTGTTTTTTGGGTTTTTTTTTGAACAATGAGCAATGGGATGATATGAAATTGTGGGAAAGAAACAAGGCCAAAGTCAAATCCTCACAGCCAGGAGCAGGAGAGAAGTGGAATAAACTCATTCACTTGTCACGTTCTTAAACAGCAACAGGTAACTGTTAATAAACACAAACAGGCCTGTAGAACCACAGAATATCCTGAGCTGGAAGGAACTCACAAGGATTACTGAAGTCCAGCTCCTGGCCCTGTACAGGACATCTCATTGGCAGGAGCATGGATCAATACCTCAATAATATCACACTTCTTTCAGTCTCTAGCTCTGCTTTCCATTATTTCCATTATTTAAAGAGGCAGCAGCCCAGTTTGCAGCCCAGTTTCCAAACCTAATCTATTGCAATGATTGCAAATCTGTGATTGCAAAATTGGGGCTGGTTGAGTGTTACAGTTTCAAGGATTTTGTTTTGACTTGCTGCATTTTTGTCCCCAAAACTTCCAAGACACACGCAGACATCCATGGGATTTGGAGTTTGTGGGAAATCTTGCAAAGTGACATCCAAATCATCCCAAATTCCTAATCTGGGCTGTGATCCTTGAAAGAACAGATATCCTCAGGATAATTGTGGTATCTTCAAATACGAGCAAGGCACGGGTTGTTTTGGGACAATTATAAGGATCCAGGATGTTTTGGGACAATTACAAGGGTTCAGTTTGTGGCTTTGGGCAAGTCCCCTGTGGGAGGTACAGGGGAGAGGGATGGATGTTTGCATTTCTCATCCTGCTCTTACTTCAGCAGAGTTTGCTCTCTTTAGGGAATTGTTTAAGCTATAATAATTTTTTGCTCTCCTAAGCTAAGCTTCCAGTAGGGAATTAATACACAGCTATTCATAAACACATTAAAAGGAAAAACACCTCTAATCTCCATGTGCCTCATCTCCAAACCAGGACTAATTCCACTTCCTTTCTTCTACCCTTTGTCCATCTTGACTATTTAGGATGGAATCTCTTCCTCCAAACTGGAGGTGGGGCACGAAAATCTCCCAGCACAACAAATCTCTGTTTTCAAGAGCCTCTTTTGCTGTAAAACAACACAATTTTAGAAACAGTCCTATTTCCCAGATCAGTTGTGCTATCAGCTGCCCTTAAAACAGAAAAGAATCCATGGGGAACTTGTTCTTCCTGCTGGAAAAATAATACAGCAGGTATTTGAAGCAATGCTGCAGCTTTAGTGCCCTGGAGCAGGCTCTGAATGTTGCTCAGGTTCTGCGAGCCCTGGCCTCCAGACACATCCTTCTTTCATGGCCTACAGCTAAGCTCGGCTTTGCCTCCCAAACCTCATTCCCAAAATGTGCTTCAGGTTGTGCATCGCATTTCTCTAACAGCTGACAGCTCTGAAAAAGCCAAATTCCATCTCTGAGGGCAGCACAGCAAAGGGCACTCCTTCCACATCCCCACAGCTGCTTTATTTCTGGTCCTGTGGGGTCAGAAATACACCAAAATTACAGCTCTGCCTCTGCAGCAGCTCTCTGAAACTCCTCTGTCTGCATGCAAGCCTTTTAACTCACAGCACCTCGTGTGTCCCCACTGCAGCAGGGCTGGGACCTTGCAAATGATCTCTGCAAAGCTCAGGCCTGGCCACCTCCTCCTGTCCTTTACACACAGCCTGACTTGCTCAGCATCTCGTTAAGGGAACGACTCTAATTAGAGGGAGCTGTTCTTGAACTAAACAAGTTGTGTGTTCCCCCTCCAGCTAACTTGTTCTAATTTTATGTGCATAGCTGGACATTTCTTCTGCTACCAAATCTTTGCTACTCCTCAAAATACACCTAATTTTCCCCCAAAGTCCTTTTCATTCCACTCATTTTCTCCTCCATTTTTCTCCTTCCAATTCCAAGGCCTGAAATTAGCTGTGGTCCAAAACCACATTCTACCAAACCTGGTATTCTGAGTGGTTTGAAAATTATTCAAAATACATACCCCAAATATATGAATCTCCAAAAAAAAAAATCCCCAAATTCCTCTTTCTCTGCTCCTCTGCCACATGCATGGAGTGGCTGTGACCTTGTCAAAGGAGAGTGGCAGCATTTTGCATCTTTTTTTAGTTGGGAAAAAAAGCAGAGCATCTGCCCTCAGATCACTTGGCTGTGACCACAGAGATCACTCTGTCCTGGACAAATGGTTACAGGGGAATAAACCGCTGGAAAATGTAAAATATAATCAACAGCACAGGCCTAAATCTGGCCAAAAGGAAAACTTTAGGAAAGGGGAAGCTCAGAGAACATTCCAGCATCTTGCATTCAGCACGTGGCTCTGCAAGGGCACCCAGAAGGAAAAGGAATTCTGTGCAGCATTTTGGGTTTGGTGTCTCCATTTCCTGAGCTTGGATATTCCATCCTTGGATACATTATCACAGCTTCTACAATTTACTTCGAACAGGCTCAAAATCCTGAAATTAGTAGTTACCAGTCATAATAAGCATCAATTAGATTAATAATGCATTAAGATTCACTTTCTAACCAGGGCCCTGAACTCAGAGGAGTTCTGGGGAAGGTTCAAGCAAAAACACAGCAGCTGGTCAATCAACCAAAGTTTAAACTGTTTAAAATAGAGAGAAATCTGGAATTTCAACTGGAAAAAGCAGAAGAGGCCTTGACCAGGACACAGTAGTTGTGTCAGGGAGCACCACAAGAGTTTTGATGGCAATTTTTGCCTCTTCCAGGCCTTGCCCCTGCCCACTTGCTGAGCAGAAATGAAGCAGAAATTCCAGCTATGTGAGTGCTCCTCTTCAGTCCAACACAACCATCAACACACACGGGGTGAATCAGACACTTAAAAACGTGGGACACTGTCCAACAGCTCCTTCCAGCACTTGTCCCACGAAAATCTGTGCTCCAGGCAAAGAGAAAAGGAAGGGGAGGGTGATTTCTGCCCAGCATCTCCTTCCCAAAATGTGGGAATGAAAATCTCTGCTCCTGGAAGGGGGAGAAGGAAGAGGAGACTGATTTCTGTCCAACATCTTCTTCCAGCACTTGTCCCATGAAAATCTCTGCTCCAGGCAAAGGGAAAAGGAAAGGGAGACTGATTTCTGTCCAATAGCTCCTTCCCAAAATGTGGGAATGAAAATCTCTGCTCCAGGAAGGAGGAGAAGGAAAAGGAGACTGATTTTCTTTCTTACAGCTCCTTCCCAAAATGTGGGAATGAAAATCTCTGCTCCTGGAAGGGGGAGAAGGAAGAGGAGACTGATTTCTGTCCAACATCTTCTTCCAGCACTTGTCCCATGAAAATCTCTGCTCCAGGCAAAGGGAAAAGGAAAGGGAGACTGATTTCTGTCCAATAGCTCCTTCCCAAAATGTGGGAATGAAAATCTCTGCTCCAGGCAAAGGGAAAAGGAAAGGGAGACTGATTTCTGTCCAACATCTTCTTCCAGCACTTGTCCGATGAAAATCTCTGCTCCAGGCAAAGGGAAAAGGAAAGGGAGACTGATTTCTGTCCAACATCTTCTTCCAGCACTTGTCCGATGAAAATCTCTGCTCCAGGCAAAGGGAAAAGGAAAGGGAGACTGATTTCTGTCCAACATCTTCTTCCAGCACTTGTCCGATGAAAATCTCTGCTCCAGGCAAAGGGAAAAGGAAAGGGAGACTGATTTCTGTCCAACATCTTCTTCCAGCACTTGTCCGATGAAAATCTCTGCTCCAGGCAAAGGGAAAAGGAAAGGGAGACTGATTTCTGTCCAACATCTTCTTCCAGCACTTGTCCGATGAAAATCTCTGCTCCAGGCAAAGGGAAAAGGAAAGGGAGACTGATTTCTGTCCAACATCTTCTTCCAGCACTTGTCCGATGAAAATCTCTGCTCCAGGCAAAGGGAAACTGATTTCTGTCCAACAGCTCCTTCCCAAAATGTGGGAATGAAAATCTCTGCTCCTGCAAGGGGGAGAAGGAAGGGGAGACTGATTTCTGTCCCACACCTCCTTCCATCACTTGTCCCATGAAAATCTCTGCTGCTGGAAGGGGGAGAAGGAAGGGGAGGCTGGTTTGCCTCATTTTGCAGGCAGGGAAAGTGGGGCAGAGGCACCGTGAGGATGAAGATGGTCAATGACAGATCCAGGCACAACCAGGGCCTCTCGCGACCCCCAGCTCCCACAGGCAGCACCTTCCTTCCCTCAGGAAGGGACCAAGCTCTCAAACAGCATCCAGCAGCCTCAGCTCCATGTTTTATCTCTTCCGGACTGATTTTTCCACATCTTCAGGCTTTTTAGTGGGGAAAAGAATCTCTGGGACAGCCCCACTGCTGCCTCACTCGCCTCAGCTCCAGGCCCTGAGTGGGCAAAGGCTGCAGGATTGCAGAGCCACTCCAGTTTGCCCTTCCCTTGACATTCCTGAGGACTGGAGACAGAGAGCAAGGTGATCTTGCTATCTGATAACAGGGGAAGGCAATTTCCCAGCAAAACAAGCGATTGGGATTCAATTAGCCAAAATAATCTGCAGCCCAAGGAGAGATCTGGAGGAGAGATTCTGGGTGCTGCAAAGTGCAGCTTCTTCACGGCCTCAGTCAAAGAACTGCTCTGTCTGCCTGTCCTCAGAGAGGTTTCAATCTGCACATACGTATTAGAGGACAAAATTACAGATGTTTTTCCAAATTTAAATCAAAACTTGATGCCAAGAACCAACCACATAAGAAACAAAAATATTAAAGAGATGCTTTTGCCAGTCCATCATCACACAGCAAACCCAGTCTCAGATCAAGGGTTTGAAAATGCCTTGGTTTTATTTCAAGAGGTCTCCTTCCACTGTAATTTCAGACTTTTGCTAAAATAAAAGTTGTGCTTCACAGCCTGTTGCCACTGCAGGTATTAATCCACTGTGCAGCCCAGGACAAAAACTGGTGCTGGGCTGACACTTTTGCTAAAATAAAAGTTGTGCTTCACAGCCTGTTGCCACTGCAGGTATTAATCCAGCGTGGCACAGTGCAGCCCAGGACAGAAACTGGTGCTGGGCTGATCCTGCTTCTATTTCTGCCTCTCTTGGTGCCCACGAGCACAGCCTGGCCAAGGGTGTGTGCAATGCTTTTCCTCGGCTTTAGTGGACTTGTATTAGGCTCCTCACGGCTTCCTAGGGCTTCCCACTATGGAAAAGGGCAGAAAAAATACACCAGGGCCAGAGAAATTAGCACAAAACCTGCTAATTACCCCTCAGTGACTGCATGCCACAGAACCATCTCAGAATAAACCTGCCAAGGCTGCTCCAAGCTGTCCTTCCAGACACCTGGAACAACATCATCTTGCTGGAAAAGGATAAAAACCTTAATTTATGGACAGCCAGAAGGTTCAGGACGTATGGCCAGGTCAGAATGTTCTGGATGCAGGGGAAAATGAGCGACCTGTTAATGAGGTTTGCTCTTCCTGCCGCAGCGCCAGCGAAGGGAACATCCTGACTCCTCAGATCCATTTGCAGAATTCATAAGGAGCTAAGGCCTCTCCTTCCCCAAAAACCATATTTATATGTATGTGGGTCAGCTCTGGTGGTTTTTAGCCAAAGATTATCAGCACCTATTTCTTCCCCCTGAATAAAAGGCACAAAGGATGATGTAGGAGCAGAGGAATCAATGAAGACAGGAAAGACTGAAAATGCAACATTTGAACCTGTAATGTGAAGGTCAAACAGCACAATGGGCACAGCAGCACAATTATGTAACTTTCACAGAACTATTTTGCGAAGCTTCTCCAGAAATTGAGGAAGAATTGATTTGGAAATCCAATTTCATTTGGGATCTTCGCAGTGCCACGGGACGAAGTTCATTGCACGCAGCAGATCTTTAAGGCTCTGCAGCTTCAACTCCAAATTGGAAGTGACTTAGGCAGCTTCATCATTTCCTGGGTAATCAAGGAGCCACGAATCCCAAACACCCACGTTTGTCACCCCTGTGTAAGTGAGGACAGAACCTTCCCTCCCGTGCCTGCCTCACCAACCTGTTATTTTACATCTCAAAGAAGCGGCAAGGCTGGGAGAGCAGAGCTGAGTGTGGCAGCTCAGGAACCCCTCCCTCCCCTCTTCCCCACCCTGAGACATGGATTTCCAGCGGCAGGGAAGGGCAGGGGTCAGCCTGGTGCAGGTACCAAGGGCCCCTGCAGCCGCAGCCTGCAGAAGGCAGAACTGAAACTGCCTGAAGTCAATCTTCACTGCTCCCTGACATCAAACAACTGCTAATTTTAGCTCTGCTGTTCTGTAACCCTACCTAGTTCCCATCCCACCCCCACAACTACATAATAGATCCTTCCCTCAGATAAGTAGGGTGTTGGAACATTGAGAGTTTTGTTGGGTGTTTTTTTTTTTTCTCACCCACAGGCACTAGCAGAAAAATGAATTACAGATTTATTTTTAGTGGAGCCTTTGGCCCTTCTTTTCTCTGTAGGTTCCAGATCGCAGGTTCTGCAGCTCAGAACTATTCCAAGCAACACAGCAGCACAAGCAATGCAGAAGGAACCACAAAAGAAGGAAAATCAGACAAGCAGAGTTTTACTCAGTATCCCATTTATGGGACATCAATTCAGCCACCAGCTTGTTTTTGTCCCTGCAACGCTCTTCTGGCATTAGATTTCCATTGCTCATCAAAGATCTAAATTAATTTCCATCTCTGCTGGATCATGGGTTCCCCAAAACTCCTAAGAAGGAAGAGCAGGGCAAGCAGCACGGCCTGAGATGGAAGGGGAGGGAAAGGCTGCTGTGGTTTTTGGCTTTCTGAGATGTAAGGCCTGGCTGATTACAGTCCCTGAGGAGCTGTGAGATAACAGTGATGTCAGCCTGAAGGCAAAGCTTCTCTCTCACAATACCATGTCACAATGTAAAGAAGGAAACAGCATTAAAACACAAAAACGACCAATTAAACCAAGACACCAGACGGTGATGAGGCAAACCGCTGCTGTCATCTGTCCTGCCAGCACCCTCGGGGGCTGCAGCATCACTGCTGCCACCAGGACGCTGTGCTGGAGCGGCGTGACGCCACAGCAGGCCCTTGCATCGTGCCACTGGCACGCTGCGATGTCACCCAGCCCCCCTGGCTGTCCCCAGCCGAGCCGCAGAGCCCCGGCCAGACGGGGATGAGATCATTTTGGGCAGGGTGAGGTGGCGAGCTGCAAGAAATGCAGGGCATGCTGTGAGGCAGCAGCACGCTGGCCTGGGCCAGGACAGGCCCAGAGGTTCCCTGATGTCACACACAGTGGGATTTGGTGTGATCCCACGGCACAGGATGGATGTGGGGCCTGAAAACTGGGAAAGGCAAGTCCTGTTCCTCAGGGTCAGAGCAGGCGGCTGCTGCTGACAGCTTTCTGTCCCTCCCTGGTACAGACAGAAATCATGTGTCTCTCTGAGCATGGCTCCGGGAGGAAATCTGGGTTAACCCCAGCAGTGCTGCTCCTGCACCAAGGAGCAGAGGATTTGTTTGCAGCCCACGCACTGGATGTTTTTTTCTTTATATAAATAACAACCTTCTAAGCCCATTTTGTATCAAGGCTGTGCAGCCCACATTAAATACCCCAAGCAGGTTCAGAGAGCCCTGCATTCATTCTGTCCTTAAATCTGTGCTCCTCCAATCAATCCAGCAGGGACAAACACACAGGACCTGAAATAACGTCCCTAACTCACCCTCCTGCTCTGGATATTGCAGCACAACCAAATAAACAAAATATCCTAGGGGGAACAGAGTGACAGCTGCAGAGATCCAGAACGCTGTATAATTAAATAAGGGAAGCAATCAAAATATTTGATTTTGGGGCTGGGATGAAGGGGGATGCTGAAGAGGCAGGGCTTGGGTAGCACCTGTCAAATGATTCCAGGAGAGCTGGGGGAACTGCTCGGGATCTTTATGGAGAACAAAGGGGCTCAGCACTGCCCAGAGCCCCCGGGGCCCTGCCGGGAGCCCGGGGAACGGAGAGGGAAGAGCGTCACCTACTGCAGCCCGGGCAGCACCTCCTGCAGCGCTGCAATCTGCTTACATCCCCAGGCAGCCTCCAGCACAGCAGCAGGATGCTCCGCCGGAGCTGCCCGGAGCGCTGGGATGGACTGGGAACGCCAAAAGCCCGCTTTGAAGGGACCGAGCTGCCGGGTTTGTGGGCAGGCAGCGGGGCCATGTCACTGCAGAGCCACTCCATCCCAGCGTTCCCAGCATCTCCAGCACATGCTTTGCTCTCCCGGTACTCCACTGAGCTATTATGCAACACCTCAGCCCAACTGCACAGCACAGAAGGCAGCGGATCACTGCGAGAAAGGGGCTTTTTTTCACTCCAAAAAAAAAAAATCGTGTAATATTTTCAAATGCTAATATCTGTATCATTTGTACAGCCTGTGTGACACAGAGCCATGTACACACAGGGAAAATTCAAAGGCTCTCAGTGTAATTAAATAAAAGACAGAATTAGAGAAATTAGAAAAGAGATGACCTATTGAGTCATCCCTGGCTCGGGTCTGTCCCCTGGGGCCCAGTACAAGATGCTTCCTAGTGCTATACTGTAGTGCTTTTATTTTTTACACAGAAAAAAAAGACATAAAATTAAAATAGCAACAATAAGTAAAATAACAAATGCAAAATAACTTTGCTGTTTTCTCACACTTTACAGGCAAGGATCTCAAAGCACCACATTCATCCTGATGTAAACTAGCACACTTGAGAAGGAGGCTGTTATTTCTATGATTACTTCATTTTTCATTACAGGAAAAAAAAAAAAAAGGATTAAGGAAAAGAAACAGGCCTTCCCATTGCCCTTGTCATCCAATTCAACCCAAATTACGAAGTCACATTCCACTGTTAACTGTGGAACCATTCCCATCTGATAAAGTTCTGGTTAAATCAATTTCATCATCATAATTCATAGCCTATTTATTCCAACTAAGTGGTTTTGACATATTGGAAATTTAAAGTGGTTTTGATATACTCGGGATTCTACGTAAGCCTTTGGTGGTCAAGTTTATATTATATTTTATAGAGAGATATATAATTGTATCCCCTATTACACGCACACATATACATATATTTATATTTACCTACCCCTGTAAAATACAAACTCGACCAACAAAATATCTCCGCGGGAACACTTCAGACACACACACACCGAGTTTGTCAATTGCCTTTCACCCACACAATGTTTTCTTTCACTGCCCACTTAGCCAAACCTGGTGAGTTTCCCCCCAAAACACGCAGGAACGATGAAAGAATTATCGAGCCCTCGGGTACCTTGCCGGCAGCTCCGGGCTCCGTGGAACTCTGCTATCGATGTCCTTACAGCAGCACGCCAGCGAGGAGCATCCCCAAAATCCGCTGCTTAAAGGACAAGCCGAGCAGGAGCCATGCCACGCACGCAGCACCCAAAACACTTTTTTATCCCCCACCTTTCTTCGGCACAAACTGCCCGTGCTTATTTTCCCGTGGGATGCGGCTCGGGCAGAGCCGGGCAGCGGAGCAGGGCAGGGGGATGCAGCCGGAGCGCTCCGCGCATCGCGGCGGATGCGGGGCTGCCCGGACAGCAGCGGCCCAGCGCCGCATCCACGGCCGGAGCCTCTCCCGGTGCTCCCTCCCCGCACCCAGATCCCGCCGGCGATGCCGCAGCGGCCGCGCCGCCAACTCGGCGGAGCTCATCCCTTTTTTTTTCGGGGAGAGAGGGGGACCACAGCATCCCCCCCGAGCCCTCCTCCCCACCGCGCGCTTACCAGGCGAGCTTGAACCCTTTCATTAGTACAGCCACGATAATCCGCTGCCCGTGTCCTTGTCTGCCCAATGACAGCTCCAGAGGTCCCGGCACATATTGGAGCAGCCCCGGCCGGTCCCGCGGGGAGCGCCGAGCCCCATGCGCCGAGCCGGGGCACGGCCGCCCCCCGCGCCCCCGGAGCCGCGGCGAGGCGCGCAGGGCTCCCCGCAGCAGCGGCAGCAGCGCCGGGGGCTGGGGCTGAGCCGCCCCGCTCTCTGCTGAGCATGTGCAGCAGCGGCGGGACCGCAGCATGCCATGGCACCCGCGCCGCCAGCGCCGAGGGCCCGGCCTGGGGCACCCCCCGAACTGGGGCTGTGCCCGGCCTGGGGTACCCCCCGACCTGGGGCTGTCCTCCCGATCAAGGGCTGGGCCCGGCCTGGGGCACCCCCCGAACTGGGGCTGTGCCCGGCCTGGGGTACCCCCCGACCTGGGGCTGTCCTCCCGATCAAGGGCTGGGCCCGGCCTGGGGCACCCCCCGAACTGCGGCTGTCCCTTCTCTGGGGCTGCTCCCCGCTCTGGGGCTGACCCATGCTCTGGGGCTGTGCCCCCCTCCCGGGTACCCCCCCTCTCTGGAGCTGTGCCCCGCTCTGGGGCTGTGCCCGATCTGGGGTAACCCCCGATCTGGGGCTGTCCCCACTCTGGGGCTGTCCCCACTCTGGGGCTGTCCCCCCGATCTGGGGCTGTCCCCTCTCTGGGGCTGTCCCCCCGCTCTGGGGCTGCCGCGGGGTGTGTGATGCACAGCGAGGGTCAGCTGGTGCCAGCCCCCAGCCATGGCAGGGACAGTGCCTGCCAGAGTGTTTTGGCCAGCCTTGCACACTTGCAGGGATGGGGCATCCACAGCTTCTCTGTTCCGGGGTCTCACACCCCCCACAGTAAAGAATATTTCCAATTATCCAACCCAACCCTCCTCTCCATCAGTGTGAAACCACACTGCACTCCGTGCCCCTCACAGTAAAGAATATTTCCTATTACCCAGTCTAACTCTACTCTGTGTCACTGTGAAGCCATCCCCCCTTGCCCTATCACTCCATGCCCCTCACAGTAAAGAATATTTTGTATTATCCAATCTAACCCTACTCTGTGTCACTGTGAAGCCATCCCCCCTTGCCCTGTCACTCCATGCCCCTAACAGTAAATATTTCCTAATATCTAAACCTCCTCTCTGTTAGTGTGAAGCCATCCACCCAGCCCTGTCACTCCATGCCCCTCACAGTAAAGAATATTTCTGATTATCCAACCTAACCCTCCTCCCTGTCAGTGTGAAGCCATCCCCCCGCCCCATCACTCTCATAAAAGCCCCTCTCCATCTCCCCTGCAGACTGCCCTCAGTCCTGGCCATGCTTCCCCACTTGTGAAATCAGTTTCTGGGGCCAGCAAGAACAGAATGGACTTTTGAAGGCCCCTCACACACGTGGGCTGTGTTCCCTTGGCCTTTTCCTGCAGCAAGAGGTTGATTTGCTTTTCTCTTGCAGCACCAGGACCTCTCCACGCAGGGCAGCTGGAGGAAGAGGAGCCCAGGGCTCTCCCCCCTCTGCCACTGCTCCAATATTTGGTGGTTGATGCTTGGGGGGGATTTGCCAAAGCACCACTCCAATTCCCTGACTACCCCAGAGCAGGGATGAGCCGATTGCTCAGGCCAAAAAAGAGAAATCCATCCCTGCTGATGCACCAGAAGCTGGGACATGTCACCCGAATTTCAGTCTGCACCCATTTCTCCTCGTCCTATCACCACAGCTCCTGGCAAAGATCCCCTCTGCAGCTTCCTGAAGGGAAGAGAGTCAGCCCCCCTGAGGCTCACCTGAGGGCTGTGGGAACTAATGGAACACTGAATTTCCTAATGGAAGAGTGAATTTCCAAATGGAGAACTGAATTTCCTAATGGAAGAGTGAATTTCCAAATGGAGAACTGAATTTCCTAATGGAAAAACAAACTTCCTAATGGAAAACTGAATTTCCTCATAGAAAAATGAATTTCCTAATGGAAAACAGAATTCCCAAGTGATAAACTGAATTTCATAACAGGAAACCAAAATTCCTAATGGAGAACTGAATTTCCTAATGGAACACTGAATTTCCTAATGGAAGAGTGAATTTCCAAATGGAGAACTGAATTTCCTAATGGAAAAACAAACTTCCTAATGGAAAACTGAATTTCCTCATAGAAAAATGAATTTCCTAATGGAAAACAGAATTCCCAAGTGATAAACTGAATTTCATAACAGGAAACCAAAATTTCTAATGGAGAACTGAATTTCCTAATGGAAAACTGAATTTACAAATGGGAAACCAAATTTCCCAATGGAAAACCAAAATTCCTAATGGAAAATTGAATTTCCTAATTGAAGACTGAATTTCCTAACAGGAAACCAAAATTCCCAATGGAGAACTGAATTTCCTAATGGAAAACTGAATTTCTTAACGGGAAACCAAATTTCCCAATGGAAAACCAAACTTCCTAATGGAAAACTGAACTTCCTGATGGAAAACTGAACCTTCTGATGGAAACCAAAATCTTCAGCGAGGCAGAGGCCAAGCACCTGCCCTGGAGCTGAGGAGGGGGATCCTGTCTGGCAGCCCTGGCACTCTGGAACTGCAGAGCTGTTGTTGCAGCATCTCTTTTCAGGGCAGAAGCAGAGCTCTGCCCCCCAGCAGCAGCAGAGAGCCCCTGCACCCCACACCCACAGGGCAAGGCCTGGCCCGAAGGGAAAAATACCAAATATTGCATTACCACCCCCATTTCCTGCAATGCACCTTGATTTTCCCTGGAATTCTTATTTATCTCACGGGATCTGAGCACACTGCATGCAGCAAGGGGTGGGGAGTGGGGCATGTATCTCAAATAATTTATAATTTCATTATTTATCTGTAAAGTTCTTCAAAAAGTGAGGCCTGGGAGTGCTGGGGATGGACAGCCACACTTATTCCACACAGCTCTGAAGGGTTTGGTCCTGGGATAGGAACACTCTGGATTATAAATCCTGCAGGAATTCAGCAGTTTTAGGGGTGGCAGAGGAAAGAGAGCTGTGTGTAAATAAAGATTCTACTCTCTTGAAGGGCTTTAAATGGTATTTTGTCCATTTTTTTCTCCTACTGTGCCTAATAACAACAAAGAGATTTTTTTCTGGTTCTCCCAAACCCTGAAGAGATGAAGAGCAGCAAAGTTCCAGTTCTGAATTCAGCAGAACGTCACTTTTGGAGGGCTTGGATCATTCCAGGGCAAGTGAAATGAAACAGCATCTTGGGCTGAAGTTTGAGAAACTGGGGGAGTAACACTGAAACGGGGAGTTCTGCAGGAGATCCCAAATCCCTGCCTTGGGAATTTGCTCCAACAACAACTTTGCAGCGCATTTTTTGTTTATTTCTAGAAAAAAAGCACACGTTTAACCATAAAGTCAGGCACAGGTTTTTCCCCACGACAAACAGCATGGAAAAAACACCTTCAAATCTCACCCCTCATAATCCCAGCCTCAGCCCATTTTAGGTCCCACCTCTACAAGCTTGGGCTGGGCTTTGGGCTGGCTAATGGAACACTGAATTTCCTAATGGAACACTGAATTTCCTAATGGAAGAGTGAATTTCCAAATGGAGAACTGAATTTCCTAATGGAAAAACAAGCTTCCTGATGGAAAACTGAATTTCCTCATAGAAAAATGAATTTCCTAATGGAAAACAGAATTCCCAAGTGATAAACTGAATTTCATAACAGGAAACCAAAATTCCTAATGGAGAACTGAATTTCCTAATGGAACACTGAATTTCCTAATGGAAGAGTGAATTTCCAAATGGAGAACTGAATTTCCTAATGGAAAAACAAACTTCCTAATGGAAAACTGAATTTCCTCATAGAAAAATGAATTTCCTAATGGAAAACAGAATTCCCAAGTGATAAACTGAATTTCATAACAGGAAACCAAAATTTCTAATGGAGAACTGAATTTCCTAATGGAAAACTGAATTTACAAATGGGAAACCAAATTTCCCAATGGAAAACCAAATTTCCTAATGGAAAACTGAATTTACAAATGGAAAACCAAATTTCCCAATGGAAAACCAAACTTCCTAATGGAAAACTGAACTTCCTGATGGAAAACTGAACCTTCTGATGGAAACCAAAATCTTCAGCGAGGCAGAGGCCAAGCACCTGCCCTGGAGCTGAGGAGGGGGATCCTATCTGGCAGCCCTGGCACTCTGGAACTGCAGAGCTGTTGTTGCAGCATCTCTTTTCAGGGCAGAAGCAGAGCTCTGCCCCCCAGCAGCAGCAGAGAGCCCCTGCACCCCAAATTCACAGGGCAAGGCCTGGCCCGAAGGGAAAAATACCAAATATTGCATTACCACCCCCATTTCCTGCAATGCACCTTGATTTTCCCTGGAATTCTTATTTATCTCACGGGGTCTGAGCACACTGCATGCAGCAAGGGGTGGGGAGTGGGGCATGTATCTCAAATAATTTATAATTTCATTATTTATCTGTAAAGTTCTTGGGAAAAATACCAAATATTGCATTACCACCCCCATTTCCTGCAATGCACCTTGATTTTCCCTGGAATTCTTATTTATCTCACGGGGTCTGAGCACACTGCATGCAGCAAGGGGTGGGGAGTGGGGCATGTATCTCAAATAATTTATAATTTCATTATTTATCTGTAAAGTTCTTCAAAAAGTGAGGCCTGGGAGTGCTGGGGATGGACAGCCACACTTATTTCACACAGCTCTGAAGGGTTTGGTCCTGGCATAGGAACACTCTGGATTATAAATCCTGCAGGAATTCAGCAGTTTTAGGGGTGGCAGAGGAAAGAGAGCTGTGTGTAAATAAAGATTCTACTCTCTTGAAGGGCTTTAAATGGTATTTTGTCCATTTTTTTCTCCTACTGTGCCTAATAACAACAAAGAGATTTTTTTCTGGTTCTCCCAAACCCTGAAGAGATGAAGAGCAGCAAAGTTCCAGTTCTGAATTCAGCAGAACGTCACTTTTGGAGGGCTTGGATCATTCCAGGGCAAGTGAAATGAAACAGCATCTTGGGCTGAAGTTTGAGAAACTGGGGGAGTAACACTGAAACGGGGAGTTCTGCAGGAGATCCCAAATCCCTGCCTTGGGAATTTGCTCCAACAACAACTTTGCAGCGCATTTTTTGTTTATTTCTAGAAAAAAAGCACACGTTTAACCATAAAGTCAGGCACAGGTTTTTCCCCATGACAAACAGCATGGAAAAAACACCTTCAAATCTCACCCCTCATAATCCCAGCCTCAGCCCTTCTTAGGTCCCACCTCTACAAGCTTGGGCTGGGCTTTGGGCTGGGCTTTTCTCCAGGAGCAGCTTTGCAGCTGTGGCCTGCAGGTTGTCAAGGAGGGAGGCAAATCACAAATGCTGTAAAATGGGTCAGGAGACCTGCAAGCTTGGCAAATCTAGGACAGCCTAATGCTGCAGAGTCACATGTTTGGAAATCAAAGCTCAGGCAAGAAAGGTATTAAGAGATAAGCAGTCATGCACTTCTCCTTTTTCTTTTTTATTTAGCCAAATAATGTGAGGGGTGGGGAAATTGTCAGAGGAAGGAGATGGCTGGGAAGGTGTTTGTTTAAATGTCTGGCTGGTCACCTCTGGAATGTGCTGGCCAAAAAATCCTCGCAGCAGGAGCCTGTGGGTCACCCCCCACTCAGGTATTCCCAACCCCAAATTCTGGCTGATCCAGCTGTGCCAGAATGGACAAACCCTTCACTTTGCCCCCAATCCTCTGCACTTAACTATTCCAGTGGGGAAAAAGGAAAAAAAAAAAAAAAAGGTGTTAAAATTGAAATTAGGCAAGCCAAAAGCAGCTGTAGGTATCAGGAGGGATGGGCTGTGCACAGCCACCTCCTCAGAGCTAAGAATACCTATCAGTCACATGCAAGATGAATTCCAGATTAATTATCTACCTACTCCATCCCATTAAAGGGGAAAATGGGAAAAAAAAAACCAGTCAGAGCTGTGGCTGGAGGGGCCCAAATCCATTCCTGGCCCCTGTTTTGGAAAGGGAAGCTCTGTAAATCCCTGCTTCTCACTGCTCTGTGTAAGTGCAGGTTGTAATTCTGAAAATGGTTATAAAATGCCTCATTGGTATATTGTCTATAAATGTCAATTTAAGTGGCAAAGATCTTTCGTGATCATGTTTTGCATTCAAAAGAGCTTTCCCAAGGCATTGGTAATTGGGTAAAAATTCTTTTTCCATATGAAAAATTAAAAATAGGCATAAAAGGGTAAACACTGGGTTTCCTTAGAGTTTATTTTGATGTTTTGTGAAAATAAACATAATAGCTGAGCTGAACAGCAGCTCTGAAGGATGTGCAGGTGCCCTCACAGAGCCATAAATACATATTTTCACCATTTTCATCCTTCATACAGGATGTCAGACCAAAGGTTCATTTTCCCCTCCAGCCATAAAGGCTGTAAATCCAATGATTTTATCAGAATGCCATTTGGATTATTTGGGGGTGGGAATCTCATTTTTTAAATTAGATGCATCATTTGCTCAGCACAAACAATAAATAATAATAAGACAAGTTCATGTGGTTGTGTTGTCCTGCCTCATCCCTGTCCTTTCTCCCAGGAAAAAATTCTCATAAACTTCAAAAAGAATTAAGATAATTTGGATCCTGGCCTCATGCCAGTAACATTTTGAGTATTCCTGGTCCAGATGAAGAATTCCATTAATAAAACCTCCCCTGGGGCTCCTGGCTGCTTCCAGGAGGAGGAAGTCAAGCAGCAGCACACACACAAACACTAAAAACAGCAACAAAGCCAAAACCAGGCAGAACTTTCTCAAAACTGAAGGAAAACTTGGGAGATCAGGAGCAGCAGGGGAAAAAAAAAAAAAGGGGGGGGGGTTTTGGATAAAAAGACCGGATGTTTTCCTGACCTGTAAGTACAAACTATCATGGATTTTAAAAGTTAGGTCTGGAATACACAAAACCAGAGTTGTTTTTCTTTCCTGACCCCCTAGCTGGATGAAAGAAATACTGATGGTGCTGTCCAGATAAAATGAGGCTGGACATGGCCTCTGCAGAGGCAGGAACATCTGCACCAGGGACAGGCAGGCAGGAATTGGGGCTTGGTGGTGGAATAAAAAAATGCAATTTTTGCACAGGATGTTCCCACCGCCCCGGGCAGGGCCTGGGGGGAAGCTGGAAGCACAGAGGCAACCACAGAAAGTGAAAGTTGAATATTTAGCACTGTTTTATTCACACACAGCTGTTTTGTCCTTCTCCCCTCGCAGACACTTCTCCAGGCAATCCCAGCCAAGTGCTACCGCTGAAAGCCAAGGAAATCAGCTCTGAAAACCTCTGTGAAATCAGCTCTGAAAACCTCTGTGAAATCAGCTCTGAAAACCTCTGAGATGCTGTAAAAAGGCACCTTGGCTGCCTTCACTCATCACTCCCTTCCAGCTCAGCAGAGGACACATTTCCCCCAGGATGGAAGAAGCAAACCAGCTGAAATATCTCTCACAACATCCGAAAATCCAGAGGATTTCCATGTGTGTGTTTGCAGGGCACAGAGGCAGAACCTTGCAGTGCCAGGGGTGAAAGGAGCTCACTGATTTTCCAATCTCCATTTCACCTGGGAAGTGACCCCTGCTTTCTCAACCAGCTCCACACTGACCTGATTTCCCCTTCCCTTCTCCAAGAGTTTAATTTGCTTTTCCCTGGCACTCAGCAGGGATGGAACAATGCAGGGATTTCACTTTTGGCAGGCCAAGCCCAGCTGGAGGTGACACAGCCCCATGTCCCTCTCCCACAGCAGCTCCCCAAGGCCACCAGCAGCTCTGAAAAGCCCCAAGATGAGGATGAATGATGGATTAAAATTGCATTTCTCCTTTTTTTGGGGCGGGGAACACACCATTCTCTGGCATGGAAAGAAATGCCAGTTCTTGAGACAGCCTGGAAGGTGCCTCAGCAGAAAAGGAAGGGTGACACAGTGGAGAGCAGCTGTGACAGAGCATCCTGACATCCCAGCCCATGGCCACTGCTGGAGCATTCCAGCACAGGGAAACAAACTTCAACCTCCCCAGAAATTCCTCCAGACTGACCTCAGCAGAAATTAAGCAAAATTAACAACATTCCTTTAATGCTCCAAACTCCTCCCAGGGGTAACTGGCTCAAAGTCAGCAAAGAAAACAGAATTTTGGTGTTTTAAATAAAGAATTGGGGGACTAAATGTCAGCACTTGCCAAGGTTAAGTTCAAATAAACCTGTGCACATTCCAGGAATGTCTACATAACTAATTCCCAATTGTATCTGTTTTAGGAGGTTCAAACTCCACTCAGTTTTCCATTTCTCCGAAAAGATAATTAGATTTTTTTTTTCAGTATATTCACATTAAGATGTTAAAGCACTATAGGTCACATTTCCCTTTGATTAAAACCAAAAGCTACAAAAAACAGGTACAGAGAAAAACAAATTTCAAGTGACTCTGTTGTTCCTGTAATGGAAAATGTCTGTTTTTCAAGCCAGAGATAAAACTGAGTTCCCCAAAACGCCACCACAACTCTAACTGAAATGCCACAGACCCTTCAGCACACTCAATGATATTTTTTTTCCAAGCCCTCCAGCTTGAAGAGGGTTTGCAGCAGTTGAGGTTTCAGCAGATATGAGAATGAGGATGAGTTCACCTTTATAAAGCAACATTTATCCCAAAGCACATCATACAATTTATTGACAAACACTTAAAAAACTCAAAAGCTGCATCAAGGAGCAACCCATTTCTGGGGCAAAACCTTCCCCAGCATCATCCAGGCTTCTGGGAAGTGGAATGGAAAAGGATGGAGTGTGAGAGCTGGGATCAATGTGACAGGGAAAGCTCAGATTCTAGCTGAGACATGAGCCCTGCAATGTGTGACCAGCACCCGTTTGCCCATGAGATCAGTGAGGGGTTTAACCAGGGAATTCTATGCCCAGGAAGGAGTTTCTCCCTGGAATACAGCCATGCTGGAGGACCCAGCCAGAGCAGCCTCAAAAGCAGAGATTTGTAATTATTAATGTAATTAACTTGCACTCCCTGCAAGCCATGGCTCCCTCCAGCCACGCTGAACTTCATCCCTTTGTGAGATAAAGCCCCAAACACCTTTTGCAGACACATCCCCTGCGCTTTAACCCTGCTCTGATCCCAAGGACAGTCCTTCTGGTGGCCAGGAAAGCAAACCTTGGCTCTACAGGCACCGTGCCATGGTGTTCAGCCACCCCGTGGTGCCAGCCTGGTGCTCCCCAGGCCTCCCAGCCATTCCCAGCCCTCAAACCCACCGGGATCCACCCAGCTCCACTCCCAGACTCCCAGGCTGCCAGCCCACAGGAAAGCAGAACCCACAGCCCTGTGAAAGCAAGGCACAGGCAACAGAGAAGCCTCACAGAAAAGGGTGGATGCGTCCATAAGCTCGAATTACTTTCTCGCTTTTGACACTCCCCCGACATCCTTTCCAAAAAAAAAAAGAAAAGAAAAAAAAAATTAAAGAGGCTGCCAGAAGGAATTTCTCCTCACACAACCGTCCCTGGGAGTGGAAAGCTGCCCCTAAAGCACCATCTAGTGTCACTCCCTCCTCATTCAGCAGCATCCCTGCTCCCACCTCAGATGCCACGGAGGGACCACAAGCCCCCAAATTCCCTCTCTCCCACCCTGACCTCTGCCTCCAGCACCAACACTGCAGCATTTCCTCCAGCCTCACGAATGTAACATCCTCCCAGGGCTCAAACCCCATCCTCAGCCCAGCAGCAGGGTCCAGACTGATCACTGGCTCTGCCAGCAGCAGGGAGGGTGGGCAAGGGGCAGGAGAAAGGTCGAGAGACAGAGTAAGAAGGTGCCAAGCGAAACCACTTACGCACAGTGAGGCCGGCAGCATTTCCATCCTACCTTTGCTGTCGCCATATCAGACGTCTCCATGCTTTCTGCTTGGCCTAGCAGTGAACAAGAGCACGGGGGAGAAGGGAGGGAGGGAGGGAGGGGAGAGAAAGGGAGAGTCAAAAGAGGATGAAGAACAACAAGCAAACAACCTGACAGGAGGATGAGAACAATGAAAGTCGCTTAGGGGTTAGTGCCAAGATTCTGCCCCCTAGAGAAGGGCAGGAAAAGCATCTCAAGGGGATGGCCCCAGGTTAGGAACTTGTTTGGAGCCTGGCACAAGACCTGAGTCACTGCTATGCCCCCAACTGCTCCCCCCTGCCACCACCCAAGGGATGCAGGCATGGCACCCAAGGGAAGCAGGATGCTGGGGGACAGAGAGGACCCTCCTCCTCCTCCTGCTGCTCGCAGCTTCCTTTCCAGGCTGAGCTCCTGCAGTGAGCTGGGGAACAACCCAGCTTCCAGTGAGAAAGGGAACAACCCAGCCTGCAGGGAGCAGGGGAACAACCCAGCCTGCAGCAAGCAAGGGAAGAACCCAGCTTCCAGCCAGCTGGGGAACATACCCAGCCTGAACTGAGCAGGGAACCACCCAGCCTGCAGTGAGCAGGGGAAGAACCCAGCTCCCAGTGAGCTGGGGAACAACCCAGCCTGCAGGGAGAAGGGAACAACCCAGCCTGCAGTGAGCAGGGAACAGCTCCAGCCAGCTGCTCATCCTCCCTCTCTGCAAGAAGGGAGAGTCACACAGCCCACCCCAGCCCACCCTCCCCGAGTGGGCATTTCAGGAGTCAGGAGGACAGGAAGAAAGCAGGTGGGTTCTGGGCAGTGCACAGGTACAGGAGGAGTGCTCAGACACGAGGGGGATGGATGTGGGGAGGGAAGAGAAGAGTGAGGGGGGACAGGCAGGCAGGTGAAGCAGCGATGGTGCAGAACAGCCATACCAGAGACCACGGGCACACTGCAAGGCGCGGAGCAGAACGCGGGGTGCAGGCTGCTCACTGCATCCCCCTGAGCACACTCACCTCACAGAACACTCTCAAACCATTGGGCCTGACCTAGTAACTCTTTGGTGCACGCTGAGCTCGGGCTGGAGGCACCAAAGCCCCAGGCAAGGTGCGCTCGGTGCCAGCATCGGGAGGCATCCGTAGCTGTGGCCCTGCCCGGATTGGCGGAGCACGCTGACTTCATGCCGCCCCATTCATCCCCCAGCTTCTCCCTGCCGGTCCTCCTGGCCTACTTTGCTCCAGTAAATCAGCCTGGAGCCTGTGAGCAGCCCGGGCAGCCCCAGGAGCTCGCAGCTGCCCTGGCAGCGGGCAGGCAGAGCAGAGCTGGCTGCGAGGGAGGCAGGGAAAACACTGCAGAGCTCCGGCAAATTAAAGCTCTGAGGGCGAGAACATCACTGCTTGAAAGTGCTTATTCATCCCCGGTGCTCAGGCACGCAGCAGGAGCACGCAGGGACCTGAACATGGATTTATGGCAGGGTTTGAACACACTGAGGGGTTTGAACACACCGAAGGCGAGCTCAGCCTCTGCGAAACCAGAGCACTGCTGCTGCCCTGGGCACAGGCACTGCCACACACCCACCCCAGGGAGCAGACCCACGGGGCTTTGGTACATTCAATATTTAACCTACAGCCCTGGCAGACCTATGGGGGTTTGGTACATTCAATATTTAACTTACAGCCCTGGCAGACCCACGGGAGTTTGGTATATTCAATATTTCACAGCCCTGGCAGACCCACGGGAGTTTGGTATATTCAATATTTCACAGCTGTGGCAGACCCATGAAGGTTTAGTATATTCAATAATTTACAGCCATGGCAGACCCACATGGGTTTATTATATTCAGTATTTTACAGCCTTGGTAGACCCCTGGGAGTTTAGTATATTCAATATTTGACAGCCCTGGTAGACCCCCCAGGGGTTTAATATATTCAGTATTTTACAGCTGTGGCAGACCCATGGGGATTTAGCATATTCTGTATTTTACAGCCATGGCAGACCCACAGGGATTTGGTATATTCAATGTTTAACTTACAGCCCTGGCAGACCCAGGAGGGGTTGGTATATTCAATATTTAACTTACAGCCCTGGCAGACCCACAGGGATTTGGTATATTCAATATTTAACTTACAGCCCTGTCAGACCCACGGGGGTTTGGTATATTCAATATTTTACAGCCCTGGCAGACCCAGGAGGGGTTGGTATATTCAATATTTAACTTACAGCCCTGGCAGACCCACGGGGATTTGGTATATTCAATATTTTACAGCCCTGGCAGACCCAGGAGGGGTTGGTATATTCAATATTTAACTTACAGCCCTGTCAGACCCACGGGGGTTTGGTATATTCAATATTTTACAGCCCTGGCAGACCCAGGAGGGGTTGGTATATTCAATATTTTAGATCAGCCTGTGCTGGAGGGCAGGGGCACAGCTGTCACCCTCCTGCAGAGGGTGCAGCAGGCTGGGAACAGGCAGGAACCTTCAGCACCGAGGCAGCCCCAGCAAGGGCCATCAGCACAGAGAGCTCCTGCCTGGCACACAGAAATGTGCATTTTGCCCTGTTTGTGCTGTGATGCGTTCATGCGTGCTTGCACAAACCCACGCTGGCACACTGCTCCTCTGTGCTCAGAACACACAAATCCTCTGGAAGAAAGGAGGTTTGGATGGGGTACTGGGAAGCAATCCTTCCCTGGCTGTGGCTGCCCCATCCCTGGCAGTGCCCAAGGCTGGGCTGGATGGGGCTTGGAGCAGCCTGGGATGCTGGAAGGTGTCCCTGCCATGGGACTGGGTGGTGTAAGGTCCCTTCCATCCCGAACCATTCCATGATTCCATTAAATACAGCCTTATCAGGACACAAAGCCCCTCTTCTGAACACTTATTTCAACCTCCTAAGGCATCCAGTGCAGACAGAGATCCACAAATAGCAAATCCACACCCTCTGCTCCCCAAGTCCTCTTTCATAAAGCCACTGATGTCCCTCAATGACATTTCTACTTCTGTGATTCTCTCCAAGTTCACAACGGCGTGGGAAGGAGAAAAAAAAAGCACAACAGCTTCACGAAGGACTTTCAGCAAATCCTGAGCTAAAGAGTCATAATTTTGCAGCTCAGAAAAAGCTGAATTTCCACGTTTCAGCCTCTTTACAGCAGAGGCTCCCTGTGGCTGCAGCAGCTCCTGAACTTAAAAGCAAACAGGAAACATCTCCTGAGGAAGTCCAGTGTTCGGAAGGGAACAGCCCACTGCGAAATGCCTGAGCTCCGGGTAGGAATTCCAGGCTCTATAAATAGCCACAGCCATGGTCCTGTTAGCCCGAGCTCCCAATTGCCTCCAGAAGGATTCCTTAACAATTAGGGAACATTGCTTTTTGTAGGTATTGCCCTTCCAGGAGCCACAGCTCACAGCCAGCAGGGCATCCTCTGTAGGGCTCCACACCCCCCAGAGCAGCCTCACCTCTCAAAGACTCCCAGGGACTAAAAAATTCCCTTCTTCAAGTGCCCACGCAGTGCAAACAAAGGGCTGAAGAGGCTCAGACAGATTAATTTGCCAAGAGAGGTGCGTGACCCGCAGGCAGAGAATTCAATGTGCTGCCTGTGAGGCACCACTTCAGCCACACCGTGATTCTCCCATATGGTAAAAGAAGAAAAGGCTGCAGGAGTCAGGGAAGCACCCAAAAAACCCCCTGTTTGGGTCTGTGAAATGCATGCAAAACAAAACCTGTTAGCGACACAAGCAGTGGGAGGGGAAATCAGAAACAAATCAGGAGAGAGGAAGAACTGCCAGAGAGAATGTCAGAATGTAAGGAGGAGAGAGTTTAATTGGTATGCACCTTGGTTACAGGTGTACAGATCCCCAGCAAAACGTGGCAGGTGGGCACAGTCCCGAGTCCTTCCCGAAGTCAGCAGCGATCTGCAGCGCTGCAGATGCCATCACAGCATCTGCCAGCCAGGGCACACCTCCATTTCCCTGGGAAAAAAACTCTGCAGGGACTCCCTCTGTGCTGCAGCAGCTGGGAAGTCACATGAGGCTTCATTTCCAGCAAAAAAAAAAAAAAAAAAAAATGCATTTCTCTCTCTCTGGGCATGATGGGAGCTGTAGTTCCAAGGCCAGGGCAGAAAGTGCCTGAGAGCCATTTCTGAGCTGTGGCCGCAGCCTCTGCCCTGGAGGTCCTCAGGGGGAGAGAAAAGTGGAGCAGCAGCACAGCACCTTCAGCTACTTGGAATTAGAGAGTGGAGAAAAACAGCCCTCCATCAACAGGAGAAAAATAATTCCCCAGAGAGACTTGGGGATAGGAAGAATATTTGTGTCGGGAGAATGAGGGGCAGCACCAGGAAGGTAGAGAAGCTGGGATGATTCAGGTTGTAACTGCTGCTTTCTTGAGCAATAGTAGAATTTAAAAATCCTGCTTTCACACTGTGTTTTGGCTCTTTGCCTCCCCTCATTGTCCTGCCTGTTTGAACTCAACCTTCCTTTTGCCTGAGGTGGTGCAAGAACCTCTCCCAGCCCGGGAAAGGCTCAGTTACTCTGCAAAGCTGGGTAACAGAGAACTCTGTGACTCATGGCACGGCTCAGAGAGAAATCCCCCTTCTCCTTTTCTCATCAATTCAAAGGAAAGTAATTTCCTAATTTTGTCTTCACTGCCAAGAACTTGCAACCACTGCAAGAGGGCACTGCCTTAGGCAGAAATCTTGGGGCCAGGTTGGTTTTGCTCTTAGAGACAAGGAGATCCTGAATTATCTCAGGGCCTGAAACAATTCCCATCACACCACAGCTCAACACCTGAATAGCACAAGATTTTCACTCAGCATCATGCTGAACATGCAGACTCCCCAAACCAGAGTGCTTTTAAATGCCTAAAGCCTTCAGACCTGTTGGAACTGAAGTCTTTCCAGTCCATCAAGATAAATCTTTATGTGCAGTCCAACAGCCTGGAGTCCCTGGGCTGGCACTGCCTGAGGGATCATCCACAGAGACACTGGAGAAACCAAACCTTCTGTTCCCATCTGGATTTATGGGGTATCTCATGCAATATCCTATTAAAAAATAACCTCCAGTTTCAGATAAAGCAGTGAAGAACGCACACTGTGATATTTTTTTTTGGCTTTAAGAATAAAAGCCATCAGAGGGATGACTGCAGAGGAGGAGAAAGATCCTGAATCCTTCATTTCTGAAACCTGAGACAGAAAAAAACAGCTAAAGAACACAACTTGAGGCTGCAGAGAGGCATTTCAGAGCAGCACTGAAAGCCTCCCCCAGCCCCTTCAGGGCTCTCCCAGTGACAGTGGCAACAACAACAGGGCAGAACAAAGGTTGGCAACAGCAACAGAGGGCAGAGGATCCCCTAACCCACAGAGCCACACTGCCTTGGGGAGCCCAGCATCAATCCTGGTTTCTCGGGGCCCTGATGGGTGGCAGGGGCTGCACAAAGCCTGAACTCACATAGAGAAGCCTAAGCCTGGAGAAAAGATCCTTTTCCAGAGTACAGAAATCATGAAGTCTTACAGAGCTGGAAGCTTTGCCAGACCCCCAAACAGGCCCATATTCCCATGGGAATGGCATTGAAACAGCACGAAGGTGTTCTGCAGAGCCAGCACTCAGCAGCCAAAGGTTTGGGGCAGGGCTCATGGAGGGAAAGGAAGCAGGCAGCAGGGATAGCTTAAGGAAAAGTATTGGGTTAAAGTTGGAGGAGAAGAGGCAAAAAAAGCAGAGGGGCTCAAGGACAGAGCTGGGCTGGTGCCATCCCAGTGCCTGACCTTGTCCCACACACGCCAGCACCTTCTCAGCAAGATGCACAACCAACACTCTGCAAGGCCAGGGGAGTGGAGGGGGAGGCAGAGAAGCAGAAGAAGAAAGGCAGAGGTCAGCGAGCACTCACACGGTTACAGTCATCGGCAGCAAGGGGGGATCTGTCCCAGGCCAGCTCCCAGCAACCTGAGGGAGCCTCCCTGCAGCAGCAGGGGAGGAAACACCGCTGGAGTCAAAGAGGATAAAATCCCAGCTGGGTTACACACGCACAGTGGGGCAGGGGGAAAAGCAGCACAGAGCCGTGACCTCGGAGTCCAGCGTGGAGGGATGCAGGGCTGCCATGGGGACAGCCCTGGGATGGCTTTGGGGCTTGCTGTGCTCACTGCAGCCTGGCCCCAGAGGAAGCAGCAGTGACGAGGCTGATGAGAGGGCAGAGCTGAGCAGAGAGCTCCACGGAGCCGGAGCTGCGCAGGAGGCAGCGGCTCGGCTCTGCTCTGCTCTCAGATTTCTCCCATCGCAGGCAATTCCATTTTAAAGGAGCAGCTGCCTTGGAGCCTTTTTGCCAGATGCACTGCTGCTGTGGGGTAAGGTGCAGAAAGCTGAGAGAATGAATTCTCTGTTGAAACAAAGAGAGCTGGATGGTAATGGTTACTGCAATGGAATTCTCAAGGGCAGAACTGACCGAGCAGACTACCACTATCCCAGCTTTTCCCAAATCTCCTGAAACAGGAGAAAACACCTGGGGAAAAGTGTGGATGCTCAGCTCAGAAGGAAGCCAGGGGATGCCTTGCAGAGGTAAAATCCATGAAAGGATGTTCCACACTCCTCTTGAATGGTTGCTACCTCTCCTTTTGACTGCTGACTGTGAAACATGAAGATGCTCGCATTTCCCAAGGTAACCATTGCAAATCTTTTCATATTCCGAAGATTCACAGCACTGAAAGCACACAACAGGCCACGATGAGGTGTGTGTGTGTGCTGACTGCAAAGTCAGGAGCCAGCTGCTTTGTTCAGCTCTCTCCAGCACAACAGCAGGAGGATCCTTCACCAAACCACTGCAAAACACCTCGAATTCCCAGTTCAGACCAGTGGAATTTTTCTGTTCCTACAGAGAATGAAGAAGAAATGCCCTGCAGTGAGCAGCTGCATTCAGAAACAGCTGATGGCTGTGAGATCCAAAGGTCTCTGTAAGGACAGCAGCACAGGCATTCCAGCTGAAGGAAGCATTCCCAGATCCCTTCCCAGCACCCACAACCTGCCCAGCCCCAGGGCAAGCTGAGGCAGCACCACTGTGCCTCAAGAGCAATTTCTCCTCCAGCTGCTAGGGCAGAAGGATCAGCATGCCCTGTGCCTTCAGCTTCCCTCAGCCAGGGCTAACCAGCCAAAATCCAGTTTATTGAGGGCCCAGATCCTCCAAAAATTCAAGGGGGAGAACAAAAGGAAATATGCTGTAAGAAATAAATGTTTTTCTGCCCTCCAGCCCTGCCTGCCGATGTGTTGGCTCCACAAGTGGGTTTTGTCTCACTTATCCCTGTACTATTTCTCCTCACCTGTGCATTTATCCTTTCCCTGCCCACTGCACATCAAAGAAGTCACCACAATTTGAGAGATTTTGCCCCGTCTCATCCCCAAGATTAAGAGAAGCTTGAAATCTCTGAGATTTTATTAAAAACAGGAGCAGATTAAAGCTGTAGCAACCCAAGGGGCTCCTACCTTGAGACACCCTTTCCACTCCACTGCTTTGAGGTAAAAATCTCTGTAAAAAGGGAAAATATGGCAGTGACTCCTCACAGACACCAGCAGCAGCAGCTCCATCTGCCAACTCAACCCTTCAGCACAAGAAGAGACACTCTGGGGTCCAGCTAGGCTGTCTGACATCACATTTTAGAGTTTTATTAAGTGGATACACATTTCCACCTCCCAGGAAATCTTCTGAAATGGGAATTTCCCCTTTTAAACCGGATTTTGGCTGCAAAGCAGCTAAGGGATGTGTTCTATTATGAGCATTCTCACATATTGTTTGTCTTCTCTGTTGGTTAGACCCACAGATAGAGTTCTGTGTGTCTCAGATCACTTTTCACTTCCCCTTAACCAGCACACCAGGTCCCAGAACACCCCCTAGGAAATTCTACACCCAAATAATATTAACCAAATACTTTTGTCACAACAGCAAACCGGATTTGCAATGATTCACGAGGAAAAGATGTCAGAAAAAAAAAGTGTTCCTGAAGAGCTGCATCCCATCCCACCCCATTTTAACCGAGCACCACCTCTGTGCACTGCACTGCACTCAGCAGCCACCCCACACAGGGTGGAAGCAAGGGGCAAATTCACTCCCAGAGCTTTTTTTTTTTTTTTTTTTGTGCAGCAGGAGCACCAGGCACACTCATGGCATGAGTCACACCTTGCTTGCTGATGCCAGCCCAGCTGAAATGTTCTCAGCACGAAGGAAGGTGGGTTTCTGTGACAGGCACACAAAGAGGTGTTGCCCACACTCTGCTTTTTCTCAGGGAACGCTGCACTCATTTCCAGCATTCATTCACTCTGTTATCATGACTAGTACAGCCAAAATTCCCAAATCCTTTGGGTTTGGGCCCATGCAGTAAGACTGGAAGGACACTTCTAAGCCCCTAAAGGCATCCCACAGAGCCCAGCTTAACCAGGCATCCCCGTGAGAGGAGCTGGGCAGCTCTGACCTCGAGTTTTACAGCCAAGTCTGCAATGCAAACCCCAAAGCAGCCCTTCCCTGCACAAACCTGGCCACACAAACAGAACTAACATCAGGCTGCCCTGTAAACCCTCCCGAAACCCTCCCTTCTGTGCCCAACAAACCCTCCCAAAACTCTCCCCTCTGTGCCCAACAAACCCTCCTAAAACTCTCCCTTCTGTGCCCTGTAAACCCTCCCAAAACTCTCCCTTCTGTGCCCAACAAACCCTCCCAAAACCCTCCCTTCTGTGCCAAACAAACTCTCCCTTCTGTGCCCAACAAACCCTCCCTTCTGTGCCCAACAAACCCTCCCAAAACTCTCCCCTCTGTGCCCAACAAACCCTCCTAAAACTCTCCCTTCTGTGCCCTGTAAACCCTCCCAAAACCCTCCCTTCTGTGCCCAACAAACCCTCCCAAAACCCTCCCTTCTGTGCCAAACAAACTCTCCCTTCTGTGCCCAACAAACTCTCCCTTCTGTGCCCAAAAAACCCTCCCAAAACCCTCCCTTCTGTGCATCTTTGACAGCCCCAGCTCAGGCTGGGGGAAGCTGGGAGCAGTTAAGTTCTGTGCGACTCTGTGATGGTGAATTTTATAGCAGGACTGAAGTTTCAGTGCTGCAACAGGAGCCCACAATGGCTTTGTCTCTCTTTCCTGGTCTTGGCCTTGATTAGGCCAACAACTGGATCGTTTTCAGGCAGTCAAACAGGCTGAGTGGCCACACATCCCCTCTCAGAAGGGGCTCCTTCTCTGCGCTCGGTACCGGGCGGAAGGAGGAGCGAGCAGAACAAATCTGAATTAATCCCCTCAACGAGCAGCCCTGCTCTGCACAGCCAGTTGGCACCTCACTGCTTGGGAAAGCAGCCCTGAGCAGGGCAACAAAGCTAAAATGGGAGCCATCTGTACCACGGGCACTGCCTCCCTGCAGGGCTCTGCTGAGGGCAAAGCCTGGGCACTGCCAAGCAGGGGAGCCACACCTGGAGGCTCAGGAGCACAGGGAAATACCTTTGGGTCACTCACTCCCATGGAAATTGGTGTGAGTAATTGAAAATAACAGAAATATGCAAGTTACAGGCCCCAAAAAAACATCCCAGCTTGTTCTCCACTATAATATTCCGAGAATTCCAGCATTCTCAGGGCACAGAGCTGATGGGGTGCCCATTCCTCACAGCCTGGAAGAGAAGTGTGGCTCCACAACAAACCTCTGCTCTTGGGAACAGGAAGGGAGGGTATGGAGCCTGCCCAGAGTCTCAGAGGAGGAGAAAGAGGGGCATTGAACCACCTCTGCACCTCCTCCTCGTGTTGCTGAGCATCACTGCTGATGTCTGCCAGGCCTCCCCTGCACCCAGTGACAGCACAGCACAGCAGGGCTGACCTCAGCTTGGCTAAACCAGCCCACAAGAGTCAGAAACACTCCAGAAAAGTCCAGAACTTTCAATAAAATCCCCAAAAGAACAGTGGTGGCATCTGAGGAACAGAGGGCACGTGGTGTTTTCATTCACTGACTCTGCCAGGCTCACAACCCAAGGGGAACAAAGGTGAGCTTAAGCTGCTCTTGTCAGCCAGAGGTGAGATGGGCAAAAAAGATCTAAATATTAACCATCTTTTTTATAATAAAAAACCCCTTCCAGCAGTCTGGTTAAACTCTGTATTTAATATTAAGTCAAACTGGCTCAGAGTTTGGAGCTGGATTCAAATCCAAACTCAATTCCAAGCGATTGCAAAAGCACCAGGGCTCTGATCAGGGAGCCTGTGAGAGCTCAGCAGCCTCCAAGTCCTGGCAGAAGAGTTTTAAAAACCTCCCTGAAGATGATCCATCTGTGAGGGGTGAAAGCTGCTCAGGGGTCTGAGTGGATCAGGACTTTCCTGCCGAGGATCTGGGCTGGATCTTTGCAGGAAAAGGGGCTCAGAATGCTGTGCCAAAGGGAAAAGGACAGAGGGAGAAAGATGCAGAATAAACAAGCCCTAAGAACATCAATAATATAGAATTTATCCATTTTCAAACTTTGACCTCTTTTCTGCTCTCCCCACAACTTCCTGGGAAAATTCAAGCAGCCAACAGAATTTCTTCAACTTGTCTCTGTTGCAAACTTTCCCCTAATTCCCTTGAAAGCTGTCTGGTGAATTTTGATCCATTCTTTGAGAAATCTTTATGAGATTGCTCAGAGCAACAGTAAGCCCTGCAGCCCTGGAACTGCAGAATTAGGAACTGCACAGATTAAGGAACTAAAATGACATGCAGGATATATCAGGGACAGAGATCTTAAAGTTAACTGTGCTTCCCCATTTCCTCCATTAGATATGATCTCTGTGTAAATCATTTGGATTTACAGCAGTGTAAATGTAAATAATTTTGATTTATTTGGGTTTTTGTGTAAATAGTTTTTTTGATTATCTCTTGTAAACTACCTTTCACTTCCCTCTCCTCCATTTCCAACCTTGCTTTCCATGCTCTCCTCTCCTCAGCAGTTTCTCTCCTCCTTAGTCTGAGTCTAAGGACTAATTTTTCCTCTGGTTCAGTAGCTTAATTTTTAATTAAAACACACTTTGCATCCTTAAACCTGATGGGTGCCTCAGACAAAGAACAAGTCCTTGGATCAAGCAGGGACAGGCTCATGAATCTGGGGTTAATTTGGTGGAAATTCAAGGTAATTCATGCATAACTTTGTCTCCTTTCAGTAATTGCGGGGTCTCTTATGTGCACACATCTCACCCAAATCTGTGCCTCAGTCCCAGCCTTGGAATTATTTTAACTCAAGCACAATTATTTGAAGCCTCTGCCTGAATTTGTACTTACAGAGAAGTGGTGTTTCAGCATCTGAGCAACTCAAACTAAATTCCCCAGCTCTGTTTTCCTGTGATGTGAAGGAGGAATTCTCCTGATTTCATAAACAGCGACACAAGTGCCTCACCCAGGCAATCAGCCCAAGCCCTAAACTCACACCCAGCCTCTTTCCAGCACATCCCACTAAATTCTTCCAGCTAAAAACACCCATAAAGGAGATTATTACCCCAAAATGAAGTGTGGCTCCCTCTCAGCACAACCCAGGCATGGCAGAGACAGAACTTACGTGGATTTGCAGAGGGAAAGTTTTTTCCTCAGGGAGGAGACGCAGGGGTGGCACACACAGGATGCTGTGCCAGGACAGGGCTTCTGGACCATGGCAGCACCTCCCAACCCTCCAGGCAGCACTCACACCTCCAGAGGAAGGATTGCCAGAGAGCCCCAGATGCATCCAGGGCAGGGCACAATGTTCAGCCTTCTCCTAAAACCTCCAGGAGCTCCCTTGGGAATCCCTCGCTGGGAAGGGAGCTCCACCAGCAGTGCCTTTGGTGAGGATCCTGCCTGGGAGGATTCCAGCCATCCTCAGCTGGGTGTCCTTCCTTTTCCCAAGCTCAGAAGCAGCTCAGCAGCCCTTTGCTTTTGGCTGGGGCAGCTTCTTTCAGCACTTTCCCAGCTGTGCTGGCTCCCTGCTCTGAGCATCCCGGGCTCCTCCTGTTCCCGCTCTCCTCTGGGATGCCAGGGCAGCGTGCCAAGGCAAGGTGCACCTCCCAGGGCACAGCACCTGGCTCCCTGCCCTCCTTTCTGCTCACATCCTCCAGCTCTGATGAAGCCCTGGGTGCCTGTGGGGTTTTTAGGGTTTTTTTTTAAGCCCTGGTGTACAATAGTGAATGGATAAGTGACCAGAACTGCCTCGGAGTTCTTCAAAACAGAAACTCAGAGCTTCAAATCTGTGCTTGGAGGACCCTTTGTTACTGGTAGGAAAAAAATACCACCTAAAAGCAGCAAAAAGAAATGCTCCTCATTCAGTTTCTGGGGATCTAAAGGATTCAAATGCCTCAGAAACAACCTGCATCTGTGTTATTTGTAAGAGCAGACAGCAAGCTCTCAAAGGCTCTGTTAGCCTTCTCACTAATTCCTGTCCAGCTTACTTTAAAAAGTGTGTTTGAGTTACTTTTTGGTAAAGTTTCATGAGCACAAACCACCAATATCCAAAGGAAGACTGCACCAGTGGAGGCTGAGGGAATTACATCAGCAATGAGACCAAAAAACCAGTAGAAAAGGTAATGTACTATCCCTCACATGGATAAATTTAGGATCCATGCAAATAGAAGTTAATTGTAATTAAATTTGGGCAGCAGGAACTTTGCTGGTCCTAAATATAAGAGGTCAGCAGGCTCAGCATTGCTCTGGCTTTGCATAAATGGTTTTGAGATCTGCCTGTGCTGCTGAAATCAGCCCCTTCCAGCCAGGAAAATATTATCACCATCCTAAATGCTCCCTTTAAAATCCATCTGAAGCGGGCAGCACTTCCAAATGATTCCCTGCTGCTACACCCAGAAATGTTTTAACAAATCCTCACCCTGTTTCACCTGTGGAATTCCAGCTGAAATGGAATTTCACCTCACCCAGAGGTGATGCCCTCAGAACCCCCCTGCTCTGCTGTCCCACTCTATTTCCTGGCTGCAAACAGTCACCTGTCAGTCAATTAGGGATGTTTTGTTAATTAGTCCAGGTTCCACAGCCACGGGGAGATGGGTAATTGGAGGAGAAGGTGAGCTGCAACTCCCAAGTGCTGATTCTGAGCCAAAACCCCTCGTGGGATATGGAATTTTAATATGAGATGTTAATTGGCTCCTTAGGGTCACTCTCAATTCCTGCTGTTTCAGGGGCTGGATGCATTTTCCCACTTTCAGGCTGATGGAAAATGCATCTAACATTTCTAAAACCAACATAAATCACATTTCTTCTTAGATGGCTCTGAGAAGTGCAAGGAAAATAAATCAGTGATAACTCAAGGCTCACAGCTCATGGCCAGCACAAGAAAACTCAGCAGATTCAGGCTCAAAAGTTGACCTACAAGATGCAGCACAACTCCTCATCATGTGGCTCTGAGCAAAGCAAAATCCATAAATCATGCATCCAAATAAACACCAAAAATCAGTTTTCAACAGCTTTTGTGCCAATGCTGCAATTTGAAACTGTCATTAATCAACCCAAATTAAAGTTTCTTCTGGAACTTCACTGCAGTTCTCACCCAGGTGCTGCACACAAATTAACCCAGCTTAGATCTAGAGTTCAGGACTGCCACAACACATCAAAAGTGAACAAAACAACCAGGCTCAGAGGTGTCTTTGCTGAGGACAGGATCCCCCCAGGAAATTCCATTTGTGGGTTTTTAAGGATCAGAGGTGCTGGTTGCCAGCACACAGCACGTCTGATGAAGCTGCTGCAGCAGCTGGAGTTTGGGGAATGAGCCCCCAAAAGAAAATTCTGGCTATTTCAGGGGCTGGATGCATTGTCCCATGTTCAAGGTGATGGAAAATGCAGCTTTTTAGACAAAAATACTGTCTGGATTCATTGTCTCACATTCAAGGTGATGAAAAATGCGCCTTTTTAGACATTGATAAGACCAATTTAAACCCCATTTTTTGTTAACCAGCTGTGAGAAATACAAGGAAAAGAAAGCAGCTCGGCAGGTGAGGTTTCACTCGGGCACAGACTCACCTGTCCTCGCGCATGGAGGGGCTCAGGAAGCGGGCAGAGTCATCGTCGTGGCTGCTCTGCTGGCTGCTCTGCTGGCTGCTGGAACACAGAACAGGCACAGTCAGAGCTGGGCAGGCTCCTGGGGACACTCAGCTTCAATCCAGACTGAGCAAAACGCAGACAGAGCTGGGTAACCGCCTGTAAAACACCCAGCTTCAATCCAGATTGAGGAAAACAGATTTGTCTGACCTCCTCTAAAACACTCAGCTTCAATCCAGATCATAGAAAACAGATCTGTCTGACCTCCTTTGTAACACTCAGCTTCAATTCAGTATGAGGAAAATATCTTTGTGACCTCTGGAACACTCAGTTTTAAATCCAGATCAAGGAAAACACAGACAGAGCAAGGGAACCTCCTCTGGAACACTCAGTTTAAATCCAGATTGAGGAAAACAGATCTGTCTGACCTCCCCTAAAACACTCAATTTTAAATCCAGATCATAGGAAACATCTGTCTGACCTCCTCTGGAACACTCAGTTTAAATCCAGATTGAGGAAAACATCTTTGTGACCTCTGCAATATTCAGTTTAAATCCAGATAATAGAAAATAGATCTGTCTAACCTCCTCTTTCCTCAGTCTTAAATTCAGATTGAGGAAAACATCTTAGTGACCTCTGGAACACTCAATTTTAAATCCAGACTGAGGAAAACACAGACAGAGCTGGGTGACCTCCTGTAAAACACTCAGCTTAAATCCAGATTGAGGAAAACAGATCTGTCTGACCTCCTTTGGAACACTCAGCTTCAATCCAGATCACAAAAAAACATCTTTGTGACCTCAAGAACACTAAGCTTAAATCCAGATCATAGGAAACAGATCTGTCCAACCTCCTCTAAAACACTCAGCTTCAATTCAGATTGAGGAAAACATCTTAGTGACCTCTGGAACACTCAATTTTAAAACCAGACAGAGGAAAACACAGACAGATCTGTCTGACCTCCTTTGGAACACTCAATTTAAATCCAGATGGAGGAAAACACAAACAGAGCTGTTTGACCTCCTTTGGAACACTCAGCTTCAATCCAGATCACAAAGAAACATCTTTGTGACCTCAAGAGCACTAAGCTTAAATCCAGCTCATAGGAAACAGATCTGTCCAACCTCCTCTAAAACCCTCAGCTTCAATTCAGATTGAGGAAGATATCTTTGTGACCTCTGGAGCACTCATCTAAAATTCAGATGGAGGAAAACACAAACAGAGCTGTTTGACCTCCTTTGGAACACTCAATTTAAATCCAGATGGAGGAAAACACAGACAGATCTGTCTGACCTCCTTTAAAACACTCAGCTTAAATCCAGATTGAAGAAAACAGCTTTAGGACCTCTGGAACACTCAGTTTAAATCCAGATCACAGAAAACATCTTTGTGACTTCTGGAACACTCATCTTAAATCCAGATTGAGGAAAACATCTTTGCAGCTTCTGGAAGACTCAGCTTTAAATCTAGGTCAAGGAAAACACAGATAGAGCTGAGTAACCTCCTCTAAAACACTCATCTTAAAACCAGTTTAAAACAGTTTAAAATCTCTTTGGGACCTCTGGAACACTCAGCTTAAATCCAGATCAGAGAAAACAGATCTGTCTGACCTCCTCTGGAACACTCAATTTTAAATCCAGATCAAGGAAAACACAGACAGAGCAAGGGAACCTCCTCTGGAACACTCAGCTGTAAATCCAGATCACAGAAAACCTCTTTGTGACCTCTGGAACACTCAGCTGTAAATCCAGATCACAGAAAACCTCTTTGTGACCTCTGGAACACTCAGCTGTAAATCCAGATCACAAAAAACATCTTTGTGACCTCTGGAACACTCATCTAAAATTCAGATGGAGGAAAACACAAACAGAGCTGTTTGACCTCATTTGGAACACTCAGCTTTAAATCCAGATCACAGAAAACATCTTTGTGACATCTGGAACACTCAATTTTAAATCCAGATCAAGGAAAACACAGACAGAGCTGGGTAACCTCCTGTAAAACACTCAGCTTCAATCCAGACCACTGAAAACATCTTTATGACATCTGGAACAGTCAGCTGTAAATCCAAACGGAGGAAAAGAGATCTTTGTGACCTCTGGAACACTCAATTTCAAATCCAGATCACAGAAAACCTCTTTGTGACCTCTGGAACACTCAGCTGTAAATCCAGAGGGAGGAAAACACAAGGTTCACGCTCCACATTTGGGGTTGAAAGGAGGAACCAACAGCAGGCTTTAAGTTTAAATCTGATTCACAACTAGCACGAGGAGTCTCTTAATTTCACTGTGAGAGACTTTCCCGAGAACTTCCTGAAATATAAAAGTGACCTTGCCCATCACCTGGGCAGCATCTCATAATTTCTTACAGGCAGACACTCCAACACCAAGCTGCTGGGTGTTTATACCCTCCCCAGTCCCGGGCAGAAGCAGAAAAGGGCAGTAAAAACCAACTTTTGAAGCGGCCAGCGCTGAATTCCTGGCCAGACTTGCAAGCTGAGCCCACAAGATGTCACTGTCCCCGCTGAAATGGGCGCTTTGTGGGTGATAATTGAATTTCCTGGGCATTTATCCTGTGGAGCTCTCCTGGATCCCCCTGTGGCAGCTCCAGGGGCTCCCCAGGGTTCCTGCTCAGCTCCTTCTGCCCCAGGGAAGGCTGGAGGGGCTCCTGGCCAGACCCCCCTGCTCTGCTGGCTCTGAAATCACGGCAAAGCAGCAGCACAAACTTGTCTGGGAGCTCAGACTGGGGTAAATGTCTCTCTTGGCAGGATGGAAATGTTAAATCCAGCTAATTTAATTATGTATCACTGCCTGCAGTCACAGCTCTGCTGCACTGCACGCAGAAATAGAAATCATCCATGTAAAACATCCCAGAAATATAAATATGGGATAAAATAAACCTCCACAAAATTACATCTTTTCATTCCAAAGAGCAACTTTATCCAGTAACATCTATTTTGGGGAAAACTTTTGGGTAGCAAAAGTGCAAATAGCACATTTCCATGAAGTGTACTTGATAATTAAACCAAATAAAGGGATGGGTTTTCTCTTCTCCCTTTTGTTTTTGCCAAAGAATTTGCAGTTTTCTGCAAGGAATAAAAAGCCAATTAATCAAAATTTCATTTAATTTTTTTCCTCAACCACCTTCTTTTGACCAGCTGCTTCTCTGAGGCCATCAAGGGCTCCACCTTATTGAAAATGACCTTTCTGAGAGCACAGCACCTGGCTTGGGGACACGTTTGGCATTTGGGAGACATCACCTGGCACTGCCCTCTCTTTGTGCCTCCCCAGAAGTCATTGTTGCAGTCGTGAGAGAGAGGAGAGCAGGCTGAAGCATTCAGGAAAGTGAAATTAGTGATCAACAGTTATAAAAATCCTTGAAAAACAGAAATACAGAAATCAGCCTCTGAGGCTGGGCTTGGGAAAGCACAAAACTCCTGCAAGAAGGGAAGGAGAATTCTGTATTGGCTCCCAGCTGTAAATCAACAGCTGCGTAAGAACAACACGTTCCTAAAGCAAATAAACATTTTTCTTGCACTTCTGAGCTTCATTGTGGCCCAGAGGACTGGGGAAGAGCAGAGGGGGAACCACATTTACCCTCCTCTGCCAAAGCAATTCCCCCTTTTGATCAGAGCAAGCATTGCAGGGATTATTTCTCTAATTTCTTGTTTCTGCATAGAAAACCCTCTCACCCAGCATTCCCATTTCAGAGCAGATGGAACCAAACTTACCCAAGGAGAATTCCCAGGCTGTCCCAGGCCAGCGGTGCTGGGAACAGCACGTGCAAACTCCCTTTGGGACAGCTCAAATGAACCTTAGACCTCTTCCTGTTCATCCACCCCATAAAGTTCACATTCCAAATGAAGGTTTAAAATTTAACAGGAGCCAGGTATTGCCGCTCATTGAAATTCAACACCTCAGCTCCAGACTGCGAGCAATTAAAAACTCCGAGAAAAATCACTTTTTACCCACCTGTCCCTTCAGCACGAGCTGTGCTGTGCATAAAGCTTTGGGAGCTTTTCACACAACATAAAATTATTTCAACCTTCTGGCTGTTAGGCAGTGAAGCTGTTAAATTCACTAAAATGCTCAGAGTGGTTGGAATGCAGAGCCTGTTGTTTTGTGATGTTTTTCAGTCCATTTGAGGATAACCTGCTATTAAGTGTTCCTTTGGAACTGCGTAATGACAATTTAAAATAAAAGGAGATGAAGAAAGGTGGGATTTGTTCTGAGGAGTAACACGGAAAGAAGTATTCAGACAGCATTTTGTATCCACAGAGAAAGTCAAAAAAGCTGGATAAACTCTCAGGAAATCAGCAAAACAAGCTGCTCTCATTCCAAAGCTCAAGTGATAAACTTGAATTTGGAAAAGGTTTAAATCTTCAGGTGCACAAGCCCAGGGTGCCCCTTTTGTTGCTATAATTTCTAAGGCAATAAAAATACTTTCAGCTTTGTGCCCTGCGGTTTTTCCTTAATTCTCATGCAAACTCATTAGTCATTAGTTTAGAAAATAAAGACAAATCCTCAACACAGATTAACCAGACCTTTTAACAGTTAAATCTTTGAAGATGCTGCTTTCAGCACTCTGGATAAAGCAATTTATCCAGGTAACAGTTAAATCTTTGAAGATGCTGCTCACAATTTATCCAGTAAACCCAAGCACATAAAACCCCATTTTTCTACTGACTAAACACAAGGGGTTCTGATCCCACACACTTTGTTTGAAGCAAATTTGAATTTTGCTGTTGTTGCCTTAAATATTTCAATATTTCTCTTGCACTTAGGAAGTCCTGAGCTATAAACTAGATTTTGTACTATTAATATTCATTTTAAAAAGGCAGAAAAGTCTCATTTTATTCCGAGGTTTCAGTCTCTGAAGGATAAGGCAGAGCCAGGATCTCTGATTTTATGCATGAACAGCCTTTCAGAGCTCAGCAGGTCTCCCACAGAAGATATTTATCACAACTTCACAAAGTTCAGGCACTCAGGTCAGTGTTTGCACACCAAGAACCTTCTGGAGCTCCTGTGTGTGGGTGAGAAACCCACTGTGCTTTTCTACCTCCAGGTGGTTTTGGCAGAATTTTCATCCAAGGATTTTTTTTTCAACACAGTGAAGGATGAATGGGATAAGGGAAGAAATAGGGCAGAAAGAGCTGGAAAATGGGCACAGTTAAAGAGTTTGGAGCATTATCAAAAAAAAAAGAAAAAATCCCAGCTATTAGTGAGAATTCCAGGTCTGAACCCAGATGAGTATTTTGTATTCACTTTGTTTAATTAACCTCTTTATTCATTAGGCTTTGTGTTCAGTATCACCTGCTTCCAAAAAAATGGAAAAATTGACAATTGGCAATCAGGGATACAAATTCTTCAATTGTTTTCAACAACTTTGGCAACAGTTTTAAACTGAAATCTACCAAAATATTCACAATACATGAATGTTTTCTCCAACAGATTTGGGAACTGAAAGATATGCAAACAAATTATACACAATTATATGTTTAAAATCAAACACATCAAGGTTTCAGTTAAAATTCACAGGGTTTTTTTGGTTATTTGGACAACTAAAGGCTTTTTTTTTATTCTCACAGCTGCAACCACAAAGACCTGACTCTACCTGCCTAAAATCTATAGTAAAATAATAATAAATTAATAATAAAATAATAATAAAATAATAAAAACAAAACAATAAAATAATTAGGGTGCCTGAAAAAACAGCCACCAGAAATAGGATGGCAGTGTCAAAACATTCTCACAGCTGCAACCACAAAGACCTGACTCTACCTGCCTAAAATCTATAGTAAAATAATAATAAATTAATGATAAAATAATAAAAATAAAGCAATGAAATAATTAGGGTGCCTGAAAAACAGCCACCAGAAATAGGATGCCAGTGCCAATAGCTGGTGTGAGTTATGGCTACTTCCAGACTGGCAAAGAAGTTCTCATCATGCCTTTTAAAGGGTTTTTACACTTTAAAATCCATATAATTTTAACCCAGAGCTCAGTTTTAATTAAGTCTAGAAGATTTGCAATGAAAATTGAATGTTTTAGAGGGTGATGTGCAAAGGCTCTTCATTTGAAAATTCTCCTGGTGAATCCTCCTGGAATTTTTCTTCTGGAAAATTCTTCTTCTCATCCATGTTCCCTTGACAGCATAAACAGGGCAATAAAAGGAGATTGAGCCCCAAGCTTTGGGCGTGGCAGAAGCAAAGTTCCCGTGAGTGTTTTCCCACAGGGGGCTTTAGGAGCTCCTCAAAGACAATTTTATCTTTCCATTCCAATTCCCAATTTCAATTCCCAGCTTTGGCTCTGCTCCTCCTTGCCAGAATGCAGCCCCCACCTTGGATTTCCCAGGACCAGCAGGAACATCCCTCCCATCCCTGCTGCCTCGTTTGCCCTTTAAAATTCATATAATTTTAAGCCAGAGCTCAGTTTTTGCTACTTCCAAACTGGAAAACCCAGTCCCTGTACCCCAAACCCACTGTGGGGCAGGGACTGAGCCATGGCAAATGTCAGGAGACTCCTGCAGGAGGAAATCCAGGATGGAGGGACACCAAGGGGAAACCCCAGCTCCAGGGGTACCAACCAGTCCAGGAGGGCTGTCCTTGGGCAGCCCTAAAGCTTTCAGCCCGAAAATTCAAAACCTAAAACTCAAAACCTAAAATTTAAAGCCTTCAGAGCCAGATTGCCACGGTTGCTGCAGGCTCCCGGACTTGGAGAGCGCGAGGAAAGTCCCAGAATGTCTGGGTTGGAAAGGACCTTACAGCTCATCCCATTCCACCCCTGCCATGGGCAGGGACCCCTTCCACTGTCCCAGGCTGCTCCAAGCTCTGTCCAGCCTGGCCTTGGACCCATCCAGGGATGGAACAGCCACAACTGCTCTGGGCACCCTGTGCCAGCGCCTGCCCACCCTCCCAGGGCAGGATTTCTTCCCAAAATCCCATCTCTGAGCCTGCCCTCCTTCAGTTCAAGGCTGTTCCCCTTTGTCCTGTCACAGAATTCACAGAATTCACCCCGTGTCCTTGTGACATCTCCCTCTCCAGCCTTGTTGTGACCCCCTTTAGGTACTGGAAAGGCTTTAATGTCTCCAAGGGATTCCTGAGAACCAAACAGGCACCTCCTGCTCCAAACCTTCCCATCTCAGCTCAGTTTCATGGATGGGGAGGGTGCAAAGCCGTGTTTGCAGTCTAAACCCGTTAGAAATGATCAAAAATAGATAAGGCACAGGTGAGATGTCACCAGAGCCCCAGGATGAGCGCCACACTCAGAGCTGGAGGGTGAACCTGCACTGAGACCATCACCTCTCCTTGCTGCAAAGGGTTAAAAGGGCCGAGTCCTCTCCTCTCACCTCATTCATTTCACCAAGAAAAACATCAACACCAGCCTCCCCCGCGCTCCAGACAAGCCCTTTCACCAACATCTTATTTACAGACCAGCAGCAGACTGCTCTGTTTCCCTGAGCTGGAAACAGAACCCGTGGAAAGCCACGGAGATAAGGAAAATGGGAATTAATTGTTAAATTCCATCGGCAGGCACAGGCAGGGCACGGATCTCAGATGGCCCAATGGCAAATATTTGCTGACCAGATAAGATCAACAGCATTTCAGTCCCGGGCTGTTTGTAAATCACTCCTATTTAATGCTCTTGGGTGACTGGTCACCCTAAACCACACAAATACTGGAAGGCAAATATTTTAAAAGAAAACCACAAACTACTGCACAAAGGCGGTGAGGTTCACCCAAAAAAAAAGAAAAAAAAAAAAAAAAAACAAATACCAGGGCTGGCAGAATTCACAGTCACTTGGCACAGACTACCAGAAACAAATGGCAAAAAATCTGCAATCCCAACAAACAGCACACCAGCACCCCCAGGAGACAGGGATGCAGCAGCTGAGAAAGAAAAAAAAAATCACTTTTTTGGGAGCACTTTAGGCCTCATTTGAACCTGCAGGTTCAAAAAGGAAAAAGTTTCATTAATACAGAGTTGCTACCAAGCCATCATTTGTGTGTTTTCAAATTTCAGATTAGAAGAGGTACCACATAGATATTCCTAAAGACCTGGCTCAATTTCCATAATGGAAGAGGATCTATCACCTTAATCTTTTTGTTTTTCACTTTTTTTGATCAGTAGTTTCTTAAAGAAAAACAAAATCCCATCACTGAGGTTCGTGCTCATGGATTTTCCAAAGCCACCAAAAGCAGGGAAGAGCAGCTGCTTCCCTCGGACACCAACAACTTTCCCTCCCATGTGACACTTGTCTTCCCTAAATCCTCAATTAACCAGCTCCAGCTACAAGCAAAAATGGGAGGGGAAAAAAATCATTTGCCTCTTCCATGATGAAATCCCAGTGAAGCCGTCAGTTCTTCACACAAATGAGATTTTTACAAGAATTCCAGCAGAAATGAGCGAGCCCAGCGCGCACCCACTTCCCAATTCCTGCTGTGCTGCTCAGAGAGGAGCTGCCCCATTTCCTCCCCTCCCAGGCACAGCTGGGAGGTGGAAGTTCAGCAAAAACCGAGAAGTGCAGATTTTAGAGCTGCTCATTCTGCAGCTTCTCGGAACAGAGTGACCAAAACCCCCCAGGGCTGGAGCAGCTCTCTCCTCACCGGGAAACTCCTCCAGGATATTCCCAAAGACTTGGGTCACTTTTCCATCATGGAAGAGGAGCTATAACCTCTACAACCTCTAATTAATCTTGCAGCTTTTTGGTTTTTTACTTTTCACCATCAGCAGTTTCTTAGGGGAAAAAAAAAGAAAAATCACATCACTCAGGGTTTTTCCTCTAGAAAATACCAGAAGGTTTTGCACACATGTTGAAGCTAGAAAAAGGGGAATGACCATTAATTTATTCCCAGTATGCTCAGAGTGAATTTCAGACTCAGGGTTTTTCCTCTAGAAAATACCAGAAGGTTTTGCACACATGTTGAAGCTAGAAAAAGCGGAACGACCATTAATTTATTCCCAGAAATGCTCAGAGTGAATTTCAATTTAATTAAGGAAGGCAAAACATGATGGGCTACTTGAAATTAAAGGCTCATTTGCCTTTATAAGCCAATTCAAAATATCTAAGCCACCAATTTGTAAATAATTTTAGCTCAAGTTCCAACAAATCAATTAACTGTTAACTAATTTATATCACTAGAGCGATCGAGAGAAAGTTTTTTAAGGAAAAAAGGAGATTTTTTTTTACCTCAGAACATGAAGGGAAGCAGCCTCAGAGCCCAGAGCTGAGCAGTGCTGGAGCCTCCCCTCATTTGTTCCACACTTTGAGATAAGTTATCAGGATTTCATCTGAAAAACCTCCACATTTGCGTAGCTGGCAGCTCAAGAAACCTCCAGCTCCTCAGCACAGACACTTTTCTGAGCTGGGACGGAATTCTTCTCATAATACACTTCATTTTTCATGTGTTAGAGGCATTTTAGGACTCAGACAAGTCTTTCCTTTTGGGTGAATCCACAGTGAGTGTCAGAGTTTCCAGCAGAAAACCAGCCTGAGTAAATTCATCTACAGAAGTGTCAAGAGCTGCTGCATGAACTGCTCCAGCAAAATCCACAAGTTTTGCACTTTTAGCAGCACCAACATTTCATCCTTAAGCAGTCCTGATCTTAGGCCAAAGGGAGAGCTGTCCTTAAATTAAGCCTGAATGATCTACTCAGCAATTCTTGCCCCAAAATCACGTGCAGGTCCTGAAATTACAAGCGAGGCTGGCTTGGAGAGGTAAATAATAAATTAAAGCTGGTCAACTGCCTTATGCCCACATCAATGATGCATGCAGGTTGCATGCACAGCAAAATGCCACCAGATTGAAGAAACATCAGCATGTCTTGATAAAAAATTTAAATAAAAAATTGTGTGCAGAGTTCAGTTTATAAAGGTAAATAACTTAATTACCTGGCTGGCAAATGGTGGCTGAGGGGTAGAGGAGGAGCTGTCTGCATCCCTCATAAAAAACCATCCCATTTATCATATGTACAGCAACCTTGAGCTTTGGGCCATCATTCTTTGAACAAGGACAATTTCAGGGACAGTCCTACCCCCAGGAATTGCCTTCCTCACACTGAACACAGAGTGTCAGGGGCAGGAAAGGCTCTCCCAACCATCCCTGGGGTTTGATGGAAGGAAAAGAACATCGTCCCTCCTGCTCTGTCAGCTTTGAGAGAGCCAGCAGGTAATCAAAGCTCACAATTACCCAGGCTGTTAAAAACTAACCAGCACGTGGGAGTTTCCGGGTGGGAAAAGCAGACCTGGAGCATTAGAGACAGCGTTTGTTTATTCACTTGGATGCTGATGGCCACAGAATTCTTGCTCGGGGCCCTGAGAGCAGAGCGAGGAGCAGCTCAGCTGGGGCACAGCCTGCTCCCTGACAGCTCTCCTGGGAAAACCCTGCCACCACCCAGCTACTGCCCGTGGGACGGGATAAAAGGTACCCAAAAAATGAGATTCCAGCAGAGAAGTGGAGTGATTGGCAGCAAACTGTGTTTATTTCTGTTTGTTTCTCCAGCAGGGGCCACAGCCTGCTGCTTTCAGCAGGTAAATTTGGGGATTTGCACACCTCATGCAGGGGTACCTGCACTCCCAGCACAGGGTGGCACACGCTGGGGATCCCTGGGACACTGTCACTGACCACTGCTGCCCTGGTTTTTTAAGTTCTTCTAAACCTTCTGATGTTTACATTCCTGTAACGAACTTTCTCGTGCGCTTTTCTCTAATTAATTATTGTTTTGCATTCTTTTCTGGAAGAGGAGAAATTTGCTGGACTGTTGGCTTGTCCAGTGGCTTTGGAGAGGTGGCACTGTCACCCTCCAATCCACTGTCACTTTTGAAAATCTGTAAATGCTGGAGTCAGAAATTCAACTGCCTCCTTTTCACCTTGGCGATCCCAATGTCCGTGTTGGTTATTTTGTGTCCTAGAGTGACAGACCACCAATGGAATGGAAGAAATGAAAGCCTGGTGAGTGATCTGCTGCACAACATCCCTCAGCACAGCTGTCCCTGCTGCCCTCAAACATCACACAGCACAGAGGTGACACTGGGAGATGTGTCACCAACAGCACAGCAGAGCAGAGGACAGAGCAGGGGCTCTCTCTGACCCTGCCACAGCAGGAGCAGCAAACAGGCAATTTCTGGTTTATAGCAAAACAGCTTCTTGCCCTGCAAAAGTTACATTTCACTGGGGGCACAGCAAAGTTTACCCCACATCTCTGTCAAATGAATGCCAGAAACCCCTCAGGGTTTCTCACCCTTTCCATGGCCAGCTCCCCACAGGTTCTGCTTGTGAAAAATGTGTATTTTATGATTGGCTTTTCGCAAGTATTCAAATGAATATTAGATGTGTTACGTTAGAAAGTTAAGCTGTATTAGTTTTCTTAAGTAGTGTGTTAAATATAGTTTTAGCTTATAACATAATGTTAAAATAGAAACTGTGCTATGTAAGATACTTTTTTTAAAGAGAGGAAGGAGGTATGCACACCAAGACAGCAGCCACAGGACACCTAAATCTTTCAGAGAAAAAGAATTTATTGCTCCATTACCAAAAGAAACTAACTTCTTCTTGCCTCCCTCAGCCCTGAAAAGCTGTCAGGATTCAGAGGAAGAAGCTGACACTGACCAGACAGAATCCTGTGTTTGAATGGAATTTATGCATCATCTATGAGATGTATGAATATGCAACAGGCTGTTGCTTTTAAGGGTTAATCCTCTGTTAACGGGTGGCTTATGTTGCCCAGGAAGAGATACCTGGACTGTCCCTAACTCTTTGTTCTTATTGTCTCCTACTGTCCTAATCCTAATTGTCCAATTTTTCATTACTCTGATTTTATTACTATCTTTATAACCATTTTATTACTATTAAACTTTTCAAATTCTAAAACCAAGCGGTTGGCGTTTTTCACATGCTCCTTGGGGCTGTTTGCTGCTGCGGTGGGAGAGGCCAGGGATGATCCCTGGAAAAATGCCAGCTGAGAGCACCGTGTTTCCCGGGGCAGGAGGGGTGGATCTGGATCCTGCTGCACTGAAGAAAGGAGGTGCCAGGCTGGCTTTGGTGTGCTAATGTCCACCACTTCACCTTCCTTCCAGTCACTGCTTCCGAAACATCGCCAAAAAATCCCTTGGGGATGAATGAGCAGGAAGTTGTCAGCGTGGCAACGTATGTAAACAGCAAATGTATAAGGAAATGTAGCTCTTTCTTCCACCCTCACACCAAAAGCAACGTGTCTTGGCCTGCCTGAAACTCACTCACCATCAATAAATCCAAATTAAATCCTCAGCTGAAGGACTGGATCCTTTATCCTGTGAACTTCTGAGCATAACTCTAATATTCTGACACTTCAGCACGTGCCTCATGTGTTATCTTTCCCATTCTGCGTGCTGTGCCTGAATCCCTGCTTGCACCACCACTGCTACGTGAAAATCAGAAATATTTCCCAAATCAGAAATATTTTCTAAATCAGAAATATTTCCTAAACCAAGAGATGTTTTTCAATGTTAACTTGCTGAGAGGGATTATCAGATCCTCAATGGCATGCATTCATTGATGAAAGTTCTTTAAAAATTAATAAGCTGACAGACTGACCTTGCTAAAGGGACCTGGTGAAAGGAAAATTATCAGATAATCAGGGTGGATATTCAAAGCTCTGCCCTGTAAACACTCAAGCACCACAGCAGGCAGTGAGTCAGTGTGGTTTGGTGGGCACAGAAATGTTAAAGGTTTCTCTTTTTCTGGAAGTGCAGCACATCCTTTAAACACAACCCCACAGATCAGCTGCACAGGAGCTGCAAACAGAGGAAGAAAACTTGGCCTGCACTAAACCAGACTTAGGATTTATAAACTTATATCAATTTCTTGGAGAAATCTTTAAAGTGTCTTGTGTGTTTGGGCCTTCAGGAAAGGTGGATTGTTAAAGGAAGAGTTAATTCCCCTGCATGTACATTGTTAAAGGAAGAGTTAATTCTGCCGCATGTAGAGTGTTAAAGGGACAGTTAATTGCACTGCATGTAGATTGTTAGAGTTAATTCTGCTGCATGTAGATTGTTAAAGGAAGAGTTAATTGCCCTGCATGTGGGGTGCCCTGCAGAGGGTTACATAAGGTGCAGCTTTATCTCCTGTGGCCACACAATACAATGCCTGGGCATGAATTCCCTGTGTTGACAGGCTCTTGGAGGCCTTTGGGAATGATTTGTGCCCTTTCCAGCCAAAGGACTGTGTGACTTTCAGGTCTGGAAAGCTGCCAAGGACTGAGCCCAGCCACCTTGACACACAGACCCACTGGGCTGCTTGGTGTCTCTCTCTTGTCCCCTCTTTGTCCCAGTACTAAGGATCTCAAGGGAAGTCTCAGTGGTGGGAATGAGCATCACCCAAAAACACTGGCAGGGTTTGGCATCGTCACTCCCACGCAGGCAGTGCCAGCAGAGAGGTCACTCCTCTCTCTCAGGTCTCCTCAGGACACCTCAGTGAGGTTAAATCTTCTCACCCACTGGCTCAGTGTCACCTGGAGGACCACGAGCGAGGACAGAGCCTTGCCCTGCCATTCCCAAACAGCTCCCAGGCCTTTTCCTCTGGCACCAGCACATCCAACCAACACCACGCCACATTCCAGCCAACAGGCGAGGACAAAATCCGGGAAGAGGCACATCCAGGGGAACAACAGACCCTTCCAGCCTATTTTGGGCAGGGAGCAGGGAAGGGAGCGGCCAGAGGACCTACCTGCTCTCACTGCACTCCTTCTTCTCTCGGACGCGCAGCCACTTCCGAAGGAGGAAGCGCTTGCGGCGCGGGGAGGCACTGGGAGTGGAGCAGTTGGACCAGGGGGTGTCCTCGTCACTGGAGGGGGTGATCTCAATGGATGGGAGCTGCAGGTATTCCTTGCTGGAGGAAGGAGACTCCTGGTACCTGCCGGCCTCCAGGCTCTGCTCCTGCACGTTCTTCATCCGCCTCATCTTGAAGCGCTTCCTGCGCAGGGTCGGGGTGGACGAGCTGGACCAGGCGCAGCCGCCCTCCAGCACCTGCTGCTCGGGGACCCGCAGCGCCGGGAGCTGCAGGGTTTCTGTCATGTTGGCAGCTGGCATCAGACGCCCTTTCTCCTTCTGCTCCCACCCCCAGGCACTCGTAGCTCTGATCTCGGCGTAAACCACACCGCAAAGCCACAACTCGCCTTCCTCCTTCCTCCTCCCTCTCTCCCCGGCGCTGCCCTCCCTCTCAAGCAGGAAACCTCATGTTCTTCACGTGCTCTCATTGAACAACCGGCGCGGTGGGAGGGGATGGCCGCGACACACTCGTGTCACAAGGGAAGCCAGTTTCAAGTTTCTTTTCTCCTTCTCTCCTCTACAAAAGGTCCCTCCCCTGCCCGCTCTCTCTCAGAGCAGGTTTAGCACTGCCACAGGGCTTGGCCGGCTTTCAGCTGCCCTCCCCAGCCCCCCTTTGCCTTCTGCTGGCTCAGGAAAGGAAAAGTCTCCCGGGGCTGCTCTAGGCAAACTCGGCTGCGGTTCTTCTCGAGAGACGAGGCAAGCATGGAGAGGAGCGGCGTGGAGCTGTGGGGAGGGCAGAGAGAGAAACAGAGGGAGGGGAGGAACAAGGCTCGATAAAAATCAGGAGAAAGAGTAGCAGGAGCAGCTTGCGCTGTTTCTGTAGCGGGTGAGACGCGCACGGGCAGCTGCCGCAAGTGTAACCGCGCTCCTAATCCCGAGAGAGGGTTTGTGTTACCGAGAGCGCTGCTGCCGCAAACCCGGCGGGCAAGGAAAGGGCCGAGGAGAGGGAAGAGCCTCCCGGAGGAGCCGGCTGGGCTGGGCTGTCCCTTTTGTCCCTTTTGTGCCACCTTCCTGCTCAGCCAGCCCAGCCCGGGAGGGAGGCAGCGAGCGAGCTTGGACTTCCAGCCTCCTTTCACAATCATTCAATAATTTCTCTTTCTGTTTTTCTTTATTTTTTAAATTTTTTTTAAATTTCTTCTTTTTTGGTGGGTTGTTTTTTGGGTTTTTTTGGCTTTTTTCTTTTTTTTGTTGTTGTTGTTCTCTGCTCGCAGAGAAGCCAAAGGAGGAGGGGGATTGAGGAGCAGCCAAAAAAGCAGCAGCAGCAGCAGGTGGCAGCAGAACTGGTCTGGGCTTTTAGCTCAGTTTCACGCGAGTGAAAGCTGATTTAAAAGAGTTCTCTGGGGCGATGCTGCTTCCAAAATGCCCGTGGGGGATGGAGGGGGCGAGGTGCAGGAACCCACAGACACCACACAGGGACAGCCACACGTGCAGAACAGATTTCACAGCGGGACAAAGGGGAAATTCCCAGGCACCCACACCCCCGGGAGCTGCAGCGAGGGTCAGACACCCCGAGCAGCAGCCACAGGACACGGCTTGCAAAATTCTGGTGACGAAATCAAATCAGGAAAAATGTTGTGACAGATTCTCCATCAGTGTCCTCTGAATTTCGCTGACTGATCCTGCATGAGGCCCTATTTTCATGTTTAAAAAATAGAATATAAAATTAAAATCCTCTAAGGCAGTGACTAAAACTCAGCTGCGTAAATTTCAAGCCGTGCTCTCTCTCAAAAAAAAAAACAAAACAAAACAAAACAAAACAAAACAAAAACCAAAACAAACCCACAAAAACATCTCTAAATCAACCTGACACAGCTTCAGTTTTCATTGTTCAACAGCCTGAACCTTTAAAAATATTAGCTTCAGGTTAGAAAATATTTGTCAACCCAAATCAAAATAGTTATTCTTGCACGGACTGCCTCGTTTTTGTTTGAAAATAAACTTCACAGGAACTCTGAACATCAGAAACTGCCATCTAGGACAGAGCCAATGTGTCAGGAAAGGAAGATTTATAGCAGCAGGAACAAGGGGAAGGAAACATTTCAATCAAATGACAGAGCAGTTTAAATACTCAAGTGCTATATTTAATTTCTTCACTGTCCTTTTTGCTCTGCTTATTCTGTAAGTTAATAGCTTGACAGCTCTTCAGATGAATTTCTGGAGAATCTGTCACCTTGGTATCCATGCACCAGGTGCACACACACAAACAGAATGCCTTCCACAAGCACCCACTTAAAAAGGGAAACTCACATAAATGTGGTTTCTTGTTTTCTTTTTAAGTCCAAGAAACAAAAAATCTACAGTTCAGACAAAATGCCAGTATTCCAAATATTGCCATTTTGTCTGAATGGGTAGCTTTGCATCTTCTCTGATCCCTTTTCTCCCACACCTTGCCACGATTTCCACCTTGTCACCACACACTCTGAAGCATTCCTGGCTACCTCACAATGCCAAAAATTACATTTCACCTTTTCCCAGGGCTCTGGCAACCAAACCCCCACAGCAGCCTCACTCCTGAATTTTATCCAAGAGAATGTGAATGTTCACAGAGCCCCCTCCCTGCAGGAGCAGCCCTCTGGAGGTTGACATGAAGGTTTGTTCCGTGCATTAATGAGTTTGATCTCCCGTGGAATCTTTCATCAGCGGCACAAGAGCCTCATTTAATTGCAGCAACAAGTACAAATGAGGGTCACAGCTCGCGCTCTGGCGTGATCCTCCAGCACGGTGGGCATTGCAAACCCCCAGAATGCCCACAGCAATTGTCTAATTAATCCACAAGAGACTCATCCACGCTGCTGTGGCCCAGAGCAGCTTTGGTAACCACTTTGTTACCCAAGGAAAAGCTGGTGCTGTCACCAGGCTGATTTTTCACCCTGATCCCCGCTGAACTCCAGCAGAGCTCCCTTGGAGAAAATTCCTTTTCCCGCCTCCTTTACACATGAAATAATTCCCTGTACCCCGGGAGTCACCAGCACTGCCCCTTTAACTCCAAGCACTCCAGGGATTAATGCCCAACCCTCATTTGCATTCCCGGCGCATTTTTATCCCGAGAGAGGATGCCGAGCACCTGCCTGATGCTCTGGGAATAGAGAGAAGCTCTGCCATGGAGCCAGCTCCAACACCTGACCCAGAGTGAGAGATTCCAGCCTGAGCAGGGACTATTTCTGTCCCAGCCACGGCAGCACCCTCTCCCGAGCCTCCATTCGTGGCTATTCCTGCAGTTTAATGATCCATCTAATGATGGGTTTATTCCAAAAACAAATGGCTGTCGATGCTCCAGGTTGATCAACAGCCTTTCTCCTCCTCAGATATTCTGGGTGCTCCAGGGCCCTCAGAAAAGGGCTTGCAAATGAAGCAATTAGGAAAGAAAAATCCTGTAAAAATATTAAAATCCCTTCCCTGAAGGAAGAACATGAGCCCAGATTCTTTGGCAGTCCTTTCCATAAGGGCTTTCCCATGGGTTTAAGGGACAGCAGAATGGGAGATGAATACAGAGTAGGAGCTGGCACTGAGAGTACATGGTAAAAAACCAATTTTATTAATTAAAAGCAGTTATTTTCGAGCACAGGAAATACATTACAGCTTCTTCAGAAGTTGAACCGAGTCACTCAGACCACATCTGGCTGCAGGGGCTCTGCCAGGCCAGGCAGGGAGAGTGGAGCACTCCCAGCCTGGGAAGAACTCAAGCAGAATTCCCCTTTCTCCCATAGCTCAACATCATTTTCAAATTATTTCCCTCCCTGTGCACACAGCTGAGAGTGGCAGCTCCTGCATGAGGAACCTGCAACTCAGGCATGACCCTGCTCAGTCAAAATTCTGATTTTCCAAAGTTCAAAACCGTGCTGAGAGTTGTTTGTTGGTTTGTTGTGTTTGGTTATTTGTTAGGGGTTTGTTGGTTTGGGTTTTGTTTGGTTTTTTTCTGGTTTTTGGTTTTTTATTTGTTTTTTTTTGTGGGTTTTTTTTCTGGTTTTTGTTTGTTTGTTTGGGGTTTTTGTTGGTGGTGGTGGTTGGGGAATGTTTTTGTGAAAATTCTGCAGTAATTTTGTGATTTTTAAATGAAAAGCTGACACATTTATCCACATTTACTTTCACATTCTAACCTTTTTCTACAAGAACACGTGTTATTTTTGGAGCTGGATCTCAGACAGGGACTTCAGCCACACTTTGCTCTTTGCACATTAAATCAGATGAGTTCTATTACAATTTGAGAACCTGCTGCAAGCGACTCGTGTTGAGCAAATTCTCATTTCAGTGCCCTCCCTGCCAGCAGCTGCTGTCCCCTGAGCAGGCACAGCCCTGTGCTTTGGGCTGGGTGACACCTGATCCCTGCACGTGTTGTTTTCTGGAGACCCCAGCACTGTCCCCAGGCAGGTGACACAAATTTCACAGGCAAGAAATACCAAAAACAGTCTGGGACAAGGAGAGGTTCACACATTCCTCTTCCCAATTCCACAGTTCCAGTTGAGGCTCATGCTTGCCTCAACTTTTCCCTCCTCGGTGCAATATTTCAATTCAAACTCCAGTCAGTGGGAAAATCAGCTGTTGGATAAATTCTATCAATTCTTTCTGGTACAGAACTTGAATTTATCTGGGTTTTGGCCTCTGAATTAAAGGCAGGTGTGCACATCCTTGTAGTCCCAGTGCATCACAGGAGGGCACCCGTCCCAAAAAACTGGGAGCAGCAGCTCTCAGCTCCTCCTGGGATCACAGCCTTGCCATCCCCAGCCTTGTGGGTAACAATTTGTGTCCAGTCTCTGCTGTGAGAGCCACAGCTTGATGAATATTTATTCCACCACATATTGGTTCCCTGCCCATTTGAACAGTATTTGAAAAGCTGGAAAAAAGGCCTTTCTCGGGGTTAATTCATATAGATATTCTGTATTTATAAGGCATTAATTAGAGATTAATATCTATTTGTGCCTTCCCTTTCACAATTCCCATGTCAGCCACAGCCCCTCAAGACTCCCAGCCATGAATTGTTGCAAACAGAGCACCACCTTCACCGGGACTTCAGCTCTGAGCTCATGCACAGCAGCAGCCCCCAGATGCTTCAGATACCCCCAGAATCCCAGGAGCTGTCAGATGTGATTCCAGCAGCTCGGAGCATTTTCCCAGCATTAGGGCAGAACTTTCACAGTTCATTTCTTCAGGCGCTGTTCCCTCTCCAGATTCGAGGGGACAGTGGAGCCAAAGATAGCAAACAATCCAAATTAAATCAATGTCATGGCTTGGCAGAGATAATCCATCGGCAGACAGCAGCAGGGCACAGGTTTCAGAACCTGTTTGACAGTCTGAGTTCTCTTTACGTTTGAGGAGTGAAGGGAATGATTTGGCACTGCCTGTTCACTGATCAAGGGATTCTGCTGGAATCAGCAAGGGAAGCTCAATTCTCCTCCTAAATCTAATGAGGGGATCAGGGATTAATTAAGCTCAGTCCATCCCAGGGCAGGGGGTGATCCATCAGAGTGAATTTCCTACTGGAGCCTGGGATTTGGTGTGTGAAGGAATTCCGTGGAATTCCTCTCCCTGCACAGCACTGAGCACAGGAGGACAAGGCTGGGAGTGCAAAGGGCTCTGGACATTGCATTTCCCCTCTCCAGGTAAAATCCCTGCTCCTCCAGCCCAGCCCAGCTGGTCTGAGCCCAGGCAGGAGCAGCCAGCTCAGGGTGTTTGCTTCCATTCAGTACCTGGACCAAACAAATACTTCCCAAATTAAAGAAGAAGGAAGGTTTTGTTACAGAGCACCCTCCAGGCCAGTGATTGAGGCTCTCCCAAGATCATTCATTTCTCATTCAAGGTACATGCAAGGATTTATTTGTACAAAGAGCAGCCAGCCTGGAAAGGCTTGCCCTGATCAGCACAGCTGAGAGTGGAATCTCAATTCCTGCATCCCATAAACAGGAGTGGTGTGGGTCTGCTCCCCATCCCAGCCCTTGTTTCAGCCCAGAACAAAACCCACCAGGTGCTTTAGCAGTGCTGGATTGTCCCTTTGGGCTGGGCTCCAATTTACATCCGTGTCTGGCCAGAGCTGGGACTTGTTCCTGGCTGTGCCTTCCCTGCTGCTGCCCTGGCTGGTCCAGGAAACCCAGATCCAGGAAATTCAGATCCAGGAAACCCAGATCTGGGAAATTCAGATCGAGGAAACACAGATCTAGGAAATTCAGATTGAGGAAATTCAGATCCAGGAACACAGGGCTCTACATCTGAGCCTGAGGAGAATAAATCACTGCTCCCTCTGGGTCATGGTTTTCTACCAACAGCATGGTTGGAAGTGCAGTGTTCTGGAGTGTTTCTGCTTTCTGTCGTATGTTTAAAACAGAAACAACCCTGAAACGAGTGGCATCGTTTTCCTTTGTGGAATTTCAAGAGGAAGAACACATCTTTGTTCAAAAATATTTCTTGATTGAACAGTTTCAAGAACACATTTTTTCCTACAGAAACACCAGGGAAGGGAATGTCTGCCAGGAAAAGATTTAAGTTTTATTCTGCTTGAGGCCAAATGGAAACATCAAAACTATCTCTGAACTCCTCAGACAGAAAAGATTCTTTCCTATGATGGGTAAATTCATTTTATACTAAATATATGTGAATTTATAAATACAGTTCCTGTCCATCAGCTCAGCCCTCCACAACTGCAGCAAAGCTCAGTGCTTCCAATCAGGCAAATGCCTGAGGACAACTGTCACTGCTCCTCACCATCTCCCCAAGATCCATTAAAAAAATCCCTCGTGGACAGCTGAAAACCCTTCTCCTCCAGCTGCCTGTGCCATTCACACCCCTAATCCTGCACTTGTGGTGTGGGAATGAAACCATGCCAGGGCAGCTCCCACCCCCATCAGTGTGCACATCTCACAGAACAGACAGAGCTCTCTCTCAGTGTGTATTACGTGCCCCAAAACGTGTTTGATGCATGAAATATGCACAGAAAACTCATCCCCATGCTTCTGGTTTGTATAAAAATAGATGTATTTTTATAACGTTGTATGTTATAAAACACATAGCAATATATGTAAGGCATTCCCTCACCTGCAGCATCTATTTAGAGATAATTAACAATGCCCAGCCAGGATGAGGTTACCCTAAATGAGTGTGGAAAAGCTCTGTCACAAAGTAAACCCCACATTTATTGTGTGCAGTCAGAATTCACTGAACTGAATTCCTGGAGCAGGAATTTTAACCTGAGTGTGCACCTGCAGGTGTGAAACACCAGATAAACACAGTGAATATCCTGAATATCTTAAAAACAACCACAGCTATTGCCCAAACAATCACCATCCTCCCGGCTGCATCTTCCCAGCTGAGATTTTCCTTTGTTTTCCTTTGCCAAGGATGCCCGGGGTGGGTTTCCCGGCTGGCACAGGTTGTAAATAAACTCAATAAACCCACACAGCTTCAGTGCCAGGGCCTCTCTGACCCAGATCCCAGCAGCTGCTGCGATGGTGTTTAATAGGTTTCAGTGTTTAATAGGTTGTGTCACCAGAAATCTGCTTTTTTTTCCCAAAAAAATTATCATTTTTAATGTGGCTCTTGGGGAAAACAAGGTCAAACTCTGCAGGGAATCCTGATCAAGGTCAGCGCCAGGAGCTCTGGGGAGCTCACACTGAAGTGCCCAGCAGGAATCAATTCCAAGTATCCCCAGAGCTACAAACTCCACTAATAAACATCAGCTAAAAGAATTTTGTGTTCCCCTTTCACAGAATCACAGAATGACCAGGTTGGAAGAGACCTCCAAGGACATCGAGTCCAACCCAGCCCCAACAGCTCAACTCAACCCTGGCACCCAGTGCCAGATCCAGGCTTTTTTTTTAACATACAAGTAGCAACAGAAGCCAACAGGTGATGCTTCTGCAGCTGTTTGGGGTTTTAAATCACATTAAACCATTGCAATTCCTATTTTTATACACCAAGATTTGTGCCCAGAAATGATGTTTTGTTTGAGTAGCACTGAAAGGTTTTACCTGTCAAGGGAACATCACACATCACCTGAGCTGCCCTGGAAATAACCTCAGCAGTTCAGGTTTGCAACCAGTGCAGCTTCTGAGGAGAACTACCCCAAAATATCTTTATTTTTCCTTAAAGCCAGGCAGATGAGGCATGGCTATGCTCTTGCTGAGAGCCTGGATATCAGAGTTTCTACATTTTACTCCTTTGTCCTTCAGAGAAAGCCATTTCACATTTTGTCTCAATTCCCTTCCAGATAACATGGAGATTAAGCACTGCCTGATGTACTGGAACTGTGCAAGTTTAATTTAAGAAAGAACATAAGGCACGTGGTGATCTCCAAAGTCTCTCAGAATGTACAGTCCAGGAGATTTCCAGAGTTCTGGGAGCTGAAAATTCCACGTCCTGTCACCAACTACAGTGCAAAACCAGCATCCATTTTAAAGTGGAAAACAGAAAATTAAAAATTCCTTATTGCTTCTCCATCCTGATCAGAGCTAAGGCAGACACTGGGATCCAGCTGCTTGTGAGCTAGAAAATCTGTTTTGCTGGAAATGAATAATTCATGTGTCTGACAATCTCCCTGCCTTTTTTTCTTTATTGAATTTGGGTGGGGGTGCCACCAGTGTTTGCTGAGCTTTAATTCTCAGAATTCTCCAATTCTGTCTTACACACGATGGCAATTTCTCTCCTACCCTGTCTGAAGCATAACTCAATTTGCAGGCAACAGGAAAATATTCTCAAATTCAGCATCAATCTGGCTACTTCAATATTGCACCTCTGCTGGTTTTGTCTCTGCTTTTTTTTTGTTTACAGCTCCTACCAAATTTCATGGCACTGCTGTGTGCTTGGCATGATTTCCAGGCATGGGGAAGTTCCCAAAAGACACAAATTTCTGTTCAAATTCCATCTTGAACCAAAGGCCATGACAAATGCAAGGTGATACTATTCTATGTGTGAAGAGAGGAAAAGCAGATAATCTCAGAAATAATCCAAATTAGCCACATTTGAACTTGTCTTATTTAAGAGTTTATTGTGTTGGGGGTTTTATTTTTGAACTTCTACATAAGGCTATTTTCAAGTTTTGCACTAATATTTCACAAGCAGAACAGATTCCAGGCTCAAATTCCAGCTCCAGCCAGGAGAGGGGTGGGAGAAAAAGCCAGTTCCAAATGATGCCACTCCATTTGGAACAGAGTTGGAAGGCAGGCAGGGATGAAATCTTTGAACCACAAATTCACTTTTTGAAGTTCTGCCTCCAAGTTACAAAATTATTCAGCCCAGCCTCAGCATCTGAGTCAATAACCTCTGCAGGGAGGAATGCTGAGCTCCTTGCAGGATCTTTTCATTAGTTATAAATACATCTGCCATTCATTTTTGCCTCCGTGCTCTTTCACTCCCACTTCTTGCCAGCCAGCCACTATTAGATCTGAGCAAACAATGACATTTACAGGATTATTTTCTAAAAAATCATCTTCCTGTGCCTCTCGTGGCTTCGCCTGGGGCTAAGCTGCACAATGACACCTTGGCAAGGGTGTAATAAAAAAAGCAGATATGAAACAGAAAGAAAAGCCCCATAAGTGGGAGCTCAGTGAAGCATCAGATAAATGTCTTTTTTAATACATTGGAATCTGGCAATTACCTCGCACATCAGCGTGAATAACATCCAGTAATTAAATCCAAGGCACAGAGCTGATCTAAGTGGCTGATTTGGGTCTAAAATAACCAATGGGATTTATAATTAGGCATAGTTACAGTGCTGCTGAGAGCAGGGTGACTTCCAGCTGCTCAAGGCAGTTCTTCAAGGTAAAACTTTTGTATTTAAATATTAATTTGTGTACCAAGAAAGCAGCAGATCTGTTCACTTTGGGGCATCTGTTGGTTTTCTTTCTCTTCCACTTCCAAGAGAATAATCCAAAATTTCATCCCTAAGAGAGTGGACCTGTTGCATCTTTGGTCTTCACAAAAAGATGTGAACTTGTCTCTGCAATCACCTCTGAGTGTGTTTAGGAGTTATCCCTGGGTTTAACCATGCTGAAAGCAGCTCAGGAGCTTCAAGCATTTCCTTGGACCATACAAAGAATTATTATCAGATTCCAGGGAGAGTTTGCAGATGGTGAATTAATTAATTAATACTTCCCCCTCCAGTGCAGCACAGGTAATTAATGATTCAATAAATGGTAAAAGTAATTAATAATTTTACCAGCTTTTACCTAAACTGAGGCATGGAGGGGAAAGAGATTTGTGTGTGCTCACAGACTTGGCTCCTGCACAGTCATAGCTCGGATAATCCTTGAATTTTACACAACTTTCACCAAATCTCAGTGAAATTTCCGCTTCCACACCAAGTTTTTGGAATTGTCCTGGTGTTAGGACAGAACTTGATCCCAGCTGGAACGAAAACAGGGATTAAACTAATTGTTAATTGCTCTTACGAGGTCCTTGTGCTCAGGGCAGGAGTTGTTATAGGCTTTTTCCAAGCTTAGGAATGGGCAGATAAATTGAATATTCAAAGAGCTGTGTGCCTACGACATGAAAATGCATCTCCAAGGCAGCTCAGATCCCAACAATCTGCCCATTTATCCCAAATTCAGAGCACCTAATGAGGAGGCAGAAGCCCAGCCAGATGGAGGAGCAGGCTGAGTCTCTCCCCCTCAAGAAGTGAGGATTCAACAGCATCTGCTGCAGACACCCAGAAGGTTCCTGTCACACAAATAAAAACAATCATCATCTGCCAGCCCCAAATCTCTGCAGCAGGGATTCCCAGGGAGCCGAGATTCTCAGCTCCAGGAGATCCAGCTGTTCTCTGGGGAGGGAGAAACACCCAGCACTGCCTGGGAGGGGAAATCTGCAGCAATCTGGGAATCTCCAGCACATTTTCACCACATCCAACTTCAAGGCAGCTGCAGGGATTGGAGATTTATTGCAGGAATTGGGTATTTATTGCAGGAATTTGATATTTATTACAGAGATTGGATATTTATTGTGGAAATTGGGAATTTATTGCAGGAGTTGGATACTACTTATTGCAGGGATTGGATATTTATTACAGGAATTAGATATTTACAGAGGGCAGCCTGGCAGGAGCACATTCCTCAGCAGGTGCTTCCACAAATAATTTTCTTTAACGAATCTACACCAAAACAATCAAGACTAGAAGAATAGAAAACCATGAATTACTTGTCTCAAAGGACCTTTAAAAAAAAAAATACCAAAACACTCTTGAGTAAGGGCATCAACAGAGGGGGGAAGCAAATGGAGAGGTGAAATGAGAGCACAACCCTGCAGTGTTCCTTCTCTTCTGGCACAAAATGCCTGGGAAGGCACTGGAGCTGTTTGTGGGGTAACAGGGGCTCAGCCAACCCATCCCAGCCCCCTCCCCACCAGCAGAGCTGCCCCCAGAGCTGTCCCAGGACACCTGGAAGCAGCCCAGGCTCCATTCCAGAGGGAGCTGTTCCCACCTGGGAGAGCAGGGGATGTGACACTGATCTGCCCCATTGCCAGGGACAGTTTGGATATCCCAAATTCAGGTTTTATTTCAGGTGGGACCTGCTCATAGGGTCCAATAATAACGCCCAAAAGCACAGGGTTTATGCACAGCTCTGAGACATAAAAGCAGAAAAATCACATTTATCTCCCAGAGCAATAACTGCAGAAATTCAGAATAAAACCAAACCTGAGCTAGCTGTAACAGCAAGGGACAAAGATCCATTATTTCACTCTAATGGGTCACTAATGAGCTAAAAGATGTGAATATCAATTGAAGCAAGAGGCTTAGATGAGCTCACATTCAAGAGATCCCTTCACATTTTTCTGAGCAATTCCATCTGTGACAAGAAGCACTCACTACTGAGCTTATTTCTGAGGATAAAAAAGGCCTCTGCCATCCTTATAATTCCAATAATTCTACTGGAGACTGATATTTACAACCTGCACAGCCACATCCCTCATTTCCTCTGCACACCCCTGTCCAAGAAGCATTGTTTTACAAAACTGACCTACATAACACAGCAATTCTTTTTCTGTTTAGCACCGACACTCCAATTCCAGCAGCAAACTCCTCCACATTTATTGCAGTTTCCTTCACAAACACTTTAGGGAAACTGCTGTTGTTTCATATAAAAACCCCCTCAAGTTACAATCAACAAGCACAGCTGCACATCCTCTACTCACACTTTTCTCCTTTCTGGTGGCTGGGTTTTTTGTTGTTGTTTTTGAACTAAAATTGCCATATTTACACAATAAACACCCAGCAGAGCACACATCTCTAACAGCCAGTGTGAAATGTGTGGGGTTGTACAGCATTTATGGGGTTAAACACTCAGCAGAGACCTTGGGCAGCCACCCTGGGCCAAGCCCATGGGGAAACCTCTGCCAAAAGCTCTGGGGTCATTTATCCCCCAAAAAGTGCTGGGGTCATTTGTACCCCAAAAAGCACTGGGGTAATTTGTACCCCCAAAAAGCACTGGGGTAATTTATCCCCCAAAAAGCACTGGGGTCATTTATCCCCCAAAAAGCACTGGGATCATTTGTACCCCAAAAAAGCACTGGGGTAATTTATCCCCCCAAAAGCACTGGGATCATTTGTCCCCCTAAAAAGCTCTGGGGTCATTTATCCCCCAAAAAGTGCTGGGGTCATTTGTACCCCAAAAAGCACTGGGGTAATTTATCCCCCAAAAAGCACTGGGGTAATTTATACCCCCAAAAAGCACTGGGGTAATTTATTCCCCAAAAAAGCACTGGGGATTTGTCCCAGCCCCTTTGGGAGCTGCAGGGTGCTGGAAGGGAGACACACCCAGGATGGACAGAAAAGAGGGAGGGGGAAATGGGAGGTGATGGGAAATGCTGCTGGATGAAGCAGGACAATCAGGCAGGAGATTCCAGGATTCCCTTCCCAGCACCACCCCAGGAGTGCTCTCAGAGCCAGAGGCAGCAAACAAAAAATTTCACATTTTGTGACTAAAAAAATTCACATTTCAACAACCCTGGTCCTGATCTGCAGGAATTTCAGGGATTTTCCCTGGAGTTTAAGCAAGCTCAGAAAGCAACTGCAGCACCAACTGCAGCACCAACTGCTCCTCCTGCAGCTGCAGGAGCACCAGGGCAGCCTGGCAGGAGCACAACTCCTCAGCAGGTGCTTCCACAAATCATTTTCTCTAATGAACCTACACCAAATATTAAGACTAGAAGAATAGAAAACCATGAATTACTTGTCTCAAAGGACCTTTTTCTAAAAAAAAAGTACCAAAACACTCTTAAGTAAGGGCATCAACAGAGGGGGGAAGCAAATGGAGAGGTGAAATGAGAGCACAACCCTGCAGTGCTCCCTCTCCTGTGGCACAAAATGCCTGGGAAGGCACTGGAGCTGTTTGTGGGATAACAGGGGCTCAGCCAACCCATCCCAGCCCCCTCCCCACCAGCAGAGCTGCCAGGAGGGTCTCAGGCACGTCCTGGTGACACCCTGATGTGTCCCCACATGGTGCTTGCCCCAAGGAGCCGCCTGTCTGCAGCAGCTCGTTTTGGGACAGGGGGCAAAGAGAGGTGAGAGGAGCTCTTGTGACACAGAGAACATTAAAGACAGGATTTTTTTGGGAGCAAAGAGGAATTCCACCCATCCTTTGTCATGGCAGGAGGGATCAGCCTGGCTAGGTGTGTAAAGCTTGAAGGGGTTTCTTCCCACCTGCCCAGAACTGTCAGTGGGGCTGCAGCAGGAATTTGGCTTCTACATGAAAGGAATGAGGGATTTGCCTTTACAAACTGTGGGTCTGCTGGTAAATAAAGTTGGACACTGAGAGATGAAAGAAACAATGGGAAGAATCATGAATTCCATAGGAATTTCAGTGATTGACACAAGGAAAAGAAAAAGGGAGGCACACATTAGAAGGGGGTCTGTATTTGGTGATTTGGGAAGTCTGAACCTCTCAAGTCCCTCAGCCAGTGGGGAAGAGAGAGGGAAATGTGGCTGGGAAATTGGGATAAAAAGGAGGCTGCATTCCCTAAAAATTGGAGAGATCCCAGGGGAATGCCCCATGGCCTCTCCCTTGATTGGAATAAAGTTCCAGGATTCCTCTGTCTCCTTTCTGGACACAAACCTCTGGTGTTTGTGGATGAATTTTCCTGACATTCACACGTTTCTTCACTTGCTGAAAGTGAAAATCCACACAAGGAGTGGATGAAGCAACCCCAGCAGCAGAGATGCACGTGAGGGCTGAGCTGATCCCTTCCAGGGCCACTGTCCTCATCAGTCACCTCCAGCTCCAGAAGAAGTGACAGGGACACAAAAGAGCTGCAGTTTTCCAGCAGGAGACTCAAGGCTCACATTTTTCCAAGGCTCACATCATTTCTTTAATGCAGCAGTTGATGATCCACCTCCAGACACTCCAATGAATTCAGCACTTCAGCCAAACTCACAAAACTTGACAGAATTTCTCGTCTATTGATGAGTCATTAGCAGAGCATTTCCATTTTCCTCTCACTCAACTCCATTGGAATACAATCCCAAATCACTGGAGTGACACAGGCAGGACTAATTTCCTTGGGAGAGTTTCTACCCCCTTTTCCTTCTCTAGAACTCTTCAAAGAAAGAAGAATTGCAAGATTGCAGTCACAGGATGTGATTCAGAAATCCCTTCAGCATCCAGAGCTCCCATCTCGATCAGAACAAGTGAAACATCCCTGGATTTGTGGAGGATGTGGGAACATGAACGTGGCTGTTCTTGACTCTTTGGTGACACAAATCACAGATCAGAAGTTTTTGTTAGATGTACAAATCTTCCCCCAGTCAGTGCAAATTAAAGTTCAAGCAGCTGGGTGTTGTAAGAATGTGGCCAAACTCTATTCCAGGGAGTTTAAGGCCTGCCCTCATGTTTCCTCCCAAAAATGTGTAATATCCTTTTACAATCAGTGCCAACACAGATTTTCCACCAGATTTCCAGATTTTCCAGATCAGCCCCACCACGCTCAGAGGCTCAAATCAGACTCTGCCCTTTCAGCTCCAGTCCTTTCCTGATGTCTGCTCTGCTTCCAACACAAACCAGCTCCACTTCCTGCCTCTCCTGGAATTACACAGTTCTGTGTGGAATTCTTTGCAGAATTTACTGTGAATATTTTACTTTCCTCCTCCTCCCAAAAATACTGCAAGTTTTTCTTTTAAACTCTTTTTCTCTAGATATACAATCAGTTAAAATATTTTAAACAATTTATGTTAAATATCTTTCTTTCAAAGCTCCTTAAATATTAACACCCAAAGCTTTCCTCAAGGAATCACTGGCCTCCTGGAATATTCACTGCCACTGAATGAAGTTTATGCCACCATTCCTTTTCCATCTCAAACACCTTTATGGCGACACAAGTGGCACAGCTAAAATATTGACTTTTTATTTTTTTTTCCCTTTTTGATCTATGACTTTCAGAGTTTGAGCTTTATTAAGCCAGGCAGTCCCTCAGGCTTTTTTTTTTTTTTTTTTTTTTTTTTTTTTTTTTTTTTTTTTTTTTTTTTTTCCCCACAATATTAGACAGGATCCAGAATTCCAGACTAAGGAACAGGGCAGGGAACAGTGCCATCGTGTGTGCCAGGGGCACACAGCCACACTGGGGGGGTACCAGGGATCACTCCAGCCTTGCTGAAAACATCACAGCCCATCCCTCCCGAGACGTTGCCATAGAAACCTGGAATTATGTCTATAGGGGAACAGAAAAAAAAAAAAAAAGGTTTCTTAAAGGTATGGATGAAGCAGCTCCATGGAAACCAGCCCTGGCTGTCAGAGGAAATGAACGAGGGGGTTGGTGTGGGAAGATGATATCAGCTAAATCTGCAAAGTGCCAGCCCTGCCACCAGGAGAGCTGGCACTGCCTGCCCCGGGGGCTGCTGGCACAGGAGCTCCTGGCACGCTGGGGATCAGGTCTGGCCAGTGACTGCAGTGCCCACAGGGCCAAAATACCCCCCAAACCAAAATACCATGGCCAAAATACCCCCCAAACCAAAATACCATGGCCAAAATACCCCCCAAACCAAAACACCATGGCCAAAATACCCCACAAACACCTGTTCATAGCCAAAATAACCCCCAAACCAAAATACCATGGCCAAAACACCCCATAAATGCCTGTTCACATGGCTAAAATACCCCCAAAACACCAGTTCATGGCTAAAACACCCCACAAACACCTGTTCATAGCTAAAATACCCCCCAAACCAAAATACCAGGGCCAAAATACCCCACAAACACCTGTTCATAGCTAAAATAACCCCCAAACCAAAATACCACAGCCAAAATACCCCACAAATGCCTGTTCACATGGCTAAAATACCCCCAAAACACCAGTTCATGGCTAAAACACCCCACAAACACCTGCCCACAAGGCTGAACTATCCCCACACCTCCCCTAAAGCTGGGAGCAGCCTGGCACAAACCAAAGGTGATCCAGGCTAAAAAGGGTTGGGACAAGTCTGTCAGGTCACACCACGGCCTGACAAAAGCACCAGCCTGCTCTGAAAGGAAGTTGAAATATTCCTGGTAAGTTTTCATCCCATTTGGCTACAAAAATCACCAGATCAGCCTCTCTGGAAAAAAATGTAGTATTAATAATAATTATAATAATAATAATAATGACAATAATTATTATTATTATTATATTATATCATATTATATTATATTCGTATGCTATTCTTTATATAATAGTATATCTAGATATATTTTATATAGTATATATATTATATATATCATATATATGTTTTATAATATTATATTTCTATTATATTCATATAATTGTATCATTTTTATATTTATTATAGTATTCTATTTCTATACCATTTATTTATATCTATTATTTATTATTGAACATCCCTTCTTTAAAGGGACATTACAAATACAGGCTCTGGAACAGGAACCTTCTGGAAATTCCCATTTGCTGCACAAACCAGAAGATTAAACCACAGCCATGCATGTTTTTATTGTTGGGTTGTGCTAAAGTCACTGAGGCCAAGAGTCAGCCACCCTCAACATCTCAGTTTGCTGCTGTTACCCCCAGCTCCCTCTGTGGCACTCTGAGGTGAACATATGCTGCTCTCTCATGGTGAAATAAGCATTTAAATAGATCAGGAGCCTCCAGCAAATGAGTCAAATCTAATCCTTAATCAGCACTTGCTAGATCACTAACCCCAGACAAATTATTTAATGCTGTTTGTTGAAACTATCAGAGCAGCTGGTTATCTGCAGCTCCCCTCCCAGCAGGGACCAGCTCCACTTGTGAAGCTTTGATGAGGGTCAGGAAAGCACAGAAAACACCCAAAGAGATATGGGAGTGCCTGGAAATCCTTCCAGAGACAAAAAAATTAGAGATATTTTACATCATGTGGCTGTTTTATCACTATGGAGCATTTTGTGTGGTTGTAAAGGGTACTGAGTTAGACACGTGCTATAATTCCAGTTTTTCTCCCCATTCTTTTTCTATTTTCCACTCTTTTCTCCCCATTCTTTTTCCCTTTTTCAGTGTTTTCTCCCCATTCTTTTTCCCTTTCCCACTCTTTTCTCTCTTTTCTATTTCCCTATAAAGAGTTCTGCATCCAAACACTGATTTGGGGATTCACGTGAGTCCTGCAGCTCCCCTCCCAGTTGGTCCCAGCTTCAGTCATGAAGCTTTGATGAGGGTCAGGAAAGCACAGAAAACACCCAAACAGATATGGGAGTGCCTGGAAAATCCTTCCAGACACACACAAAAAAAGAGATATTTCACAGCATTTGGCTGTTTTATCACTATGGAGCATTTTGTGTGGTTGTAAAGGGTACTGAATTAGACATGTGCTATAATTCCAGTTTTTCACCACATTCTTTTTCTATTTTCCACTATTTTCTCCCCCTTTTTTTACCCCCCTTTCCACTCTTTTCTATTTCCCTGTAAAGAGTTCTGTATCCAAACACTGATTTGGGGATTCACAGGAGTCCTCCCCTCCCAGCTGGTCCCAGCCTGCTTCATTCATGAAGTTTTGATGAGGGTCAGGAAAGCACAGAAAACACCCCAACAGATATGGGAGTGCCTGGAAATCCTTCCAGAGACAAAAAAAAATGGAGATATTTTACAGCATTTGGCTGCTTTATCACTAAGGAATATTTTGTGTGGCTATAAAAGGTACTGAGTTAGACACGTGCTATAATTCCAGTTTTTCTCCCCATTCTTTTTCCCTTTTCCACTCTTTTCTATTTCCCCGTAAAGGGCTCTGTATCCAAACATGATTTGGGGATTCAGATGTGAGTGATTTGAAGGATTTGGGTCCTTCCCCAGCCCTGAGGTCAGGGAATGCTGTGACCCCACAGACCCCAAGCTCACACCAGCCAGGCTCCACAGGAGCTGCTCTCGTTTTCCACAAAGTTCATGTCAGGCAAAGCTTCTCTGTCCCAGGAGCAGAATTCCAGGGCACACAAACTTCCTGCCTGCCCCCATCTCCAGCCCCTGCTATTCCATGGTTTTGCAATCTTACACCAACAACTCTCAAACCTCTTCCTGCCCGGCTGGGTTTCACATTGCCCCCACTGCTTGCCAAAACCCGACTCACAGAACATTTAATTTATAAAATTCCCCTCTCTCCAAGGCTTGGGAATAGCCTCGCTTGTCTCATCAGCAGATCCAGTGTTTGAGCCCATCTCTCCAGCCAGGTTTGCTATTTACAGCTGCAAAATTCTGCATTCTCCAAGAGTTAAACCCAACTTTTAAACTTATTTGAATCTATTTTAACCTTTCAAACCTAGGTTTGCTATTTACAGCTGCAAAATTCTGCATTCTCCAAGAGTTAAACCCAACTTTTAAACTTATTTGAATCTATTTTAACCTTTCAAACCTAGGTTTGCTATTTACAGCTGCAAAATTCTGCATTCTCCAAGAGTTAAACCCAACTTTTAAACTTATTTGAATCTATTTTAACCTTTCAAACCTAGGTTTGCTATTTACAGCTGCAAAATTCTGCATTCTCCAAGAGTTAAACCCAACTTTTAAACTTATTTGAATCTATTTTAACCTTTCAAACCTAGGTTTGCTATTTACAGCTGCAAAATTCTGCATTCTCCAAGAGTTAAACCCAACTTTTAAACTTATTTGAATCTATTTTAACCTTTCAAACCTAGGTTTGCTATTTACAGCTGCAAAATTCTGCATTCTCCAAAAGTTAAACCCAACTTTTCAATCTACTTAAACCTATTTTAACCTTTTAGCCAATTTAAACCTTTTAAACCTATTTTGTTATAGGTTTGCTATTTACAGCTGGAGAATTCTGTGTTCTCCAAAAGTTAAACCAAACTTTTAAACCTATTTTAACCTTTTAAACCTATTTTGTTAAAATAAGTTTGCTATTTACAGCTGGAAAATTTTGCATTCTCCAAAAGTTAAAACAAACTTTTAAACCTTCTAACCAATTTACACCTTTTAAAACTAATTTAAACCTATTTTGTTAAAACAAAATAGGTTTACTACTAACAGCTGGAGAATTCTGCGTTCTCCAAAAGTTAAAGCAAACATTTATATGTATTTTAAATATTTTAAACCTATTTTGTTATAGGTTTGCTATTTACTGCTAGAAAATTCTGTGTTCTCCAAAACTTAAACTTTTAAACCTATTTTAACCTAATAACCTATTTAAACCTTTGTTAAAACAATAGGTTTGCTATTTACAGCTGCAAAATTCTGAGTTCTCCAAAAGTTAAAACAAACCTATGGGGAAAAGGCATCACAAACCCAAGAGGCAAATTATCCTTTCACTGGAACAGAGCCATCAAAACTCCAGGATTTTTTTGTTCACTGGGCAACTCAGAATTGGTTTTCACCGTGTGCTTGTGAAGGGAATCAAAGCTGAGCTTTAGATTAAGGATCAGCATTGGCACAGCAAGAGCTAGACTCAGGATTTTACATTTTCCAGGTGAGAGGAATAGTGGATTTGTCTTTACAAACAAGCTGTGGGGCTGCTGGTAGATAAAACCAGCACTGAGAGAGAAAAGAAACAATGGGGAGGATTTCACTGATTGATGAATGGAAAAAGAGATTTGCTTTTACAAATAAAATGTAGGTTGGCTGATCAATGAAATTGGATATTGAAAGATGAAAGAAACTATGGGGAAAAACCCTAAATTGCATAAGAATTAAACATTAAAAGGCAGGGTTATACATTTGAGGGGAATCTTTGGGATCAGGCGTTCCAGGAAATCTGAACCTCTCAAGTCCCTCAGCCATGGGGAAAGAGAGAGGGAAATGTGGCTGGGAAATTGGGGTTAAAAGGAGGCTGCATCCTCCAAAAAAAAATTGGAGAGACCCCAGGGGAATGCCCCATGGCCTCTGCCTTGATTGGAATGAAGTTCCAGGACTCCTCTGTCTCCTTTCTGGACATCAGCCTCTGGTGTTTGTGGACGAATTTTCCTAACACCGGCATGAACCCGGGCAGCGTTTGGTTTCATTGGGACAAACGGTTTTAATCATTAGCAGGAATAAATTCATCAGTCAGACAAAGCCATTCCAAGCAGCAGCTCCCACAGGCAGCCCTGCAGGAGGTGCCTGAGCTGCTCTGCCATCCCCAGAGCACAAACCAGCCCTGCTTATCCTGGCCTGCCAACCACAGAGCCGCGGGGTTTTTTGGATAAACAGCCAGGAGGGATTTCAGTGTCCTCCAGAGGAAGCTGGCAAACATCCCCAGCTCTTGGGCTGTTGTGCTTCTCTCCTTGACACATTACAGGAGTTAAAGAAACATTTTCCCTGCTGGGATGTTTCACATTCTCCAAATCCTGAACTTTGCTCACCAAACCCTTTTCCCGTTTTCCTTGTAAAACTCAAAGCCACGAAGGGGCCTTAAACAGAGAAGAATTTAAGACAATTAAAGCGCTGCTTGCTGCGCCCCAGTCCTCAGCAGGATATTCCTTTCCCAAGTATTTATGCCCATCTACTTCTGAAAATTTAGGATATTTTGTCAACATAAATGTAAATCTTCACCAAGGTGAAATTCAGTGTGTAGGACAAACCCCAGGGTTGAGCACCGGAGGGCCCTGACAGAAGGTGCTGCTGTCACAAAACACCTTTCAATATTCCTTTGGAAGGAAATACAGATAAAAAATGAAGGAAATACAGATTCCTTTGGAAGGAAATACAGATTCCTTTGGAAGGAAATACAGATACAAAATCCCTTTTTTTTCCTCCCACTCTCAAAAGCACAGAATTGGTATTCCACAGCTTCATCTCCCAGCCAGTGCTTTGACAGCTCAGACCCCCAATTCTAACGGGAAATCCCCTATTTTATTCCAAATGTATCAGTTTCTTGCCCGTGTTCCTTGGGCTAGCACAGCAATTCCAAATATTTGATAATTTAATTGCACAATTACCATTAAATGCCATTTTCACCACGGAGGTGGCAGCTCAGAGCCACGAGCAGGGGACATTGTCCCCAGGTTTGCGGTGACAACCAGAATTCCAGCCCAGGAAGAGCAGCCACCCCTCAGGGCTGCATTTCCAGCCCTGAGTGACCCTGACAGACTGTGGAGTGTTTATTTGTTCTGCTCTAAATCCATATTCTCCAGACTGCCACGTTGTGTTAGCTCCTCATTTCCCTCCTTCAATCACTTCATTATTTCCATTTCTCTCTGATGCTCATACATGAACTTGCATCTTTTGTAAAACCTGAGCTCTCCCCTTTTAATGAGAACCTTTGACTTTTTTTACTTTTTCTACTCTATTTCTTTTTTTTTTTTTTTTTTTGAGCTCATTCCTTAATCCTTCATTCCTGTTTTTAGTTTACTTTTTTTTTATTGCCTCATTCCTTAATCCAAAACACTCAGGGAGGTGTAAGAGTTCTTGACTTCATTTCCTCCTCAGATCAGAGCTCCAGTAAAGCAGAACAATCAGCTGAATTAACCCCTCTAAAAATAATAATAAATTTTAAAAATCATCTCAGGATCTCAGCCTGGGGGCCAAGGGTGCTGAAGAAAGGAACAACACACAATAACGATCAGCAAGCTCTGCAGAGCTCTCCCAACAAACACACAGATGGCACACAGACAGTCAAATGCTACACACACATTTCATGACATTTTGGAAGCAGCACATTTGGGTTTGAACATCCCAAGCTGTTACTCAGAGCAGCTTTTTTTCTTTTTCATTTTTTTTCTTTTTGGTTTTTTTTTTTCGCCACCAACAAAACTCTGCCTCGTTTATTTTCATATTTCAACGCACCCACAGCACAGATCTTTGAGCATGCTTGTAGTAAAACTATTAACATGGATTTGGATGTTGCTGTGATCACTTTGCTTCTCCCTCTTGAGCTGGAGGGAGCCAGAAGCCCATGGAAAAAGAAAAGCAATGTGTAAACCCATCAGGAGGATCAGACCCCTTCAGAATCTCTTCTTATTCCTGGAAGTGCTCCGTGAAGCGACTTTGAGGTGCCTCTGCAGAGATGTTGAAGCTCTGCAGGAGCAGACCCAGCAGCCCTGTGCTTTCTCTGCCCACCACAGAGAGGTTTTTGCCATCCTCATTCTTCCCAGCCCATGCAGAAATGAAGATGTCCCAATTCCCCTTCTAAAATGAGATTCAAACCCTCCCTGGCAGTTTGCAGCCAGCACAATCCCACTCCATGGCACTCATACATCAGATTTATGAGTACTGGAATATGCTTATTAAATAAAAGCCATTTCTCAGGTTTTATAAACAGTGGGGTTTTTACTGGGGAAGCAGAGCTGGCCATCCGCCAGCTGCCACAGCAGCGAGGGAGAGGACACAGGGATGTGAATTTCTGTGTTTTATCAAGCAATTTTATTCCAAAAAGAACGCAGCAGCACCTGCTCCAAGCTCAGAGCTGTGCAAAATCATCCATTCAGTCACCAACACTCATTTTGTGAAGGAATAACCCAGGAGATGCTGGCTCCCAAAATGCTGCTGTAAAGCCCAGCTGCACTGAGCTCACCTGAGCCCTCTTGCAGGGTTTGTGCCACAAATCAGAGACTCTGTGCTGCCACAACCCAAACCCCACAGTTTTATATAAAGTTTTATCACCTCTCAAAAAAAAATGGCAAAGAAAACACTCCTTCATGGGCAGGGTTTGTGCCAGGAATCAGAGACTCAGTTACTGCCATAGCCCAAACAGCCCCTTTAGCCACAAGTCACATTTATTTAAAGTTTTATGACATCTCAAAAAAGCAGAAGAAAACATTCCCTCATGGGCAGGGTTTACAGGTTTTGGCCTCCAGCAAATCTCACCCTTCAGGAAGGGGGGATGTCTCCAGAGAGAGCAGAGCATTAGTAAGCAGATCTCAGCTCTAATTACACTTGGCATTCAAACAATAATTTAAGCCCAGAATAATTTCATTTAGGCCTTCACTGACTAACAGGAGAAATAAAAGACATCAATAGGGGCTGGACTCGATGATCTTGGAGGTCTCTTCCAACCTGGTCATTCTGTGATTGTGTAATAAACATCACAGAGAGACAACAGGCCGGCATCAGAGCAGAGCTGGACTCCTTCCATCCCTACTCTCCAGGAAATCCCCATAAATGGGGCAAGGGAAGCTGCAAAAGCCCAGCCTGGAAAGCTCGGCTGCCTCCAAGAAGCACAACCAGCCTCAAGAGCCACTGCAGGGGCTCTCAGAAATAAACGTGAAAACCAAGGTGCATTCAGAAATAAACACAGCAGCTCTGGGTCAGGAATGGGTTTCAATGGCCTGGAATGACACCAGCTTTAGCAGAAACTTCTCCAATTTTGTGTTTGAATCATCCAGCAGGTTTCTTCTCTTGTCCTTACAGCACCAGTCTTAACCCTTCTGTGTTTAAACTGAGTGCTCAGTGTTTAAACAGATCTTGAGCCATCTCCCCTTTCACACCCAAACTGAAGAAGCTTTGCTGTCAGTTGCCATTCAGCAGCTCTGGGTCAGGAATGGGTTTCAATGGCCTGGAATGACACCAGCTTTAGCAGAAACCTCTCCAATTTTGTGTTTGAATCATCCAGCAGGTTTCTTCTCTTGTCCTTACAGCACCAGTCTTAACCCTTCTGTGTTTAAACTGAGTGCTCAGTGTTTAAACAGATCTTGAGCCATCTCCCCTTTCACACCCAAATTGAAGAAGCTTTGTTTGCTGTTAGTTGCCATTTCAACAAGCCTAAGATACAATCAACTTAGGAACACTTAGAACTATTTTAAAATTATTTCTACCTTCAATTGCAATGCTTGCAGGAAACAATAAGCCATATTAAGATATCCCTTATCTTAAATAGATCCAAATAGGCCAATATATAGGGTATAGAATATAGGATATAGGACATCCCTTTTCTTAAATAGATCCAAATAGGCCAATATATAGGATATAGGATTGGATATATTTTTATATATATATATCTCCAATGTATAGGATAATAGGTATATCCTATACCCAATATATAGGGTATAGGATACAGGATATCCCTTATCTTAAATAGATCCAAATAGGCCAATATATAGGATATAGGATTGGATATATTTTTATATATATATATCTCCAATGTATAGGATAATAGGTATATCCTATACCCAATATATAGGGTATAGGATACAGGATATCCCTTATCTTAAATAGATACAAATAGGCCAATCTACAGGATATAGGGTTTATATATAGGATATAGGATAGCCCTTATCTGGCTCCCACACCCATTTTGCTCTTCACGCCCCATAAAGCACTGCCAGGAATCCACCTGGCTGCTCCGCTCACTCTCGATTTCGGGAATTGCCAGCCAGAGGAGACAATGAAAGGATGCAGCCACATAAAAGCACAGCCTGGCAGCGACGGAGGAACCCCGCCGGGAGCACATTAAAAACAAATCACTGGAGGAGCAGCTCCATTGATTCCTGCAGAGCTGCCTCAGCTGCTCAGGAGCAGGGGGAGCTCGGCTTTGTGTCCCCCAGCTGCAATCCAGATAAGCTGTGCTCTGCTACAAGTGTGCTCCCCTGGAAAAACACAACAGGCTGCCGTGTAAACCGCTAACGAGATTAAAAAGCTCGTTTTTATCTCAGATGTGCTGCTCCCCGGGAAATTCCCCATGTCCATCCAGGGATGTCACCAGCACCAGGACAATGCCATGAGTGTGACAAGGAGCTCCTGTCCAGGGCAGGGCCTGACATTTCAAATGTTGGCTGCTCCTGAAAGCCTGGCCCTTCCTCAAAGACACATTAGGCGATAAAAGGCTTATCTACACAAATAGTAAACATCCAGCTGGCCTGAGCTGCTTACCCAGCCCTGCGACTGGGAGGGCTTGGAGAGGGAGCACCAAGTGCCCTGAGATCTCTGAGGGCCTGGAAAGGAGCACAGTCACTCCTGAGGTCTCTGAGGGGGCCTGGAAAGGAGAACAAAGTCACTCCTGATGTCTCTGGGGGCTTGGAGAGGGAGCGCCAAGTGCCCTGAGATCTCTGAGGGCCTGGAAAGGAGCACAAAGTCACTCCTGAGGACTCTGGGGGCTTGGAGAGGGAGCACCAAGTGCCCTGAGATCTCTGAGGGTTTGGAAAAGGAGCACTAAGTGCCCTGAGATCTCTGAGGGGGCCTGGAAAGGAGAACAAAGTCACTCCTGAGGTCTCTGGGGGCTTGGAGAGGGAGCACAGTCACTCCTGAGGTTTCCGAGGGCCTGGAAAGGAGCACAAAGGCCCTGAGATTTCTGAGGGAGGGCTTGGAGAGGGAGCACAAAGTGCCCTGAGATCTCTGAGGGCTTGGAGGGGGAGCTCAAAGTCACTCCTGAGATCTCTGAGGGCCTGGAAAGGAGCACAGTCACTCCTGAGGTCTCTGAGAGCTTGGAAAGGAGCACAAAGATGCCTGAGTTCTCTGAGGGTTTGGAAAGGAGCACAAAGTGCCCTGAGATCTCTGGGGGTTTGGAGAGGGAGCACAAAGTCACTCCTGAGCTCTCTGAGGGTTTGGAAAGGAGCACAAAGACCCCTTAGATCTCTGAGGGTTTGGAAAGGAGAATAAAGTGCCCTGAGCTCTCCGAGGGCTCCTTGGCTCAGGGCCTGCGCTTGGTGCAGAGCATTTCCACATCTGAGGTGCCACAGACGGCTCAAAACCAGACAAAAAGGGTGCTGGAAGTGATCTACCAGGGCTGAGGCTGGAACATTCTCTGTCCAGAGCAGCACTGCCTCTCACAAGTTTGGAGCTAAAAGCTTCAGGGACTCGGCCTTGTTCTGCTCTCACCCAGAGCTGATAAGTGGGAGATCAGCTCCAGCTCTCTGCCCCCCAAGGTCTCATTAAAATAAATTTAGCAGCCTCTGTCAGACTACCAAGGCAGCCCAGAGCCTCTGTCCATACCAGGCATTTCTCAAACTTTCCCTTCCTTGTGGCACAGGGGAGAATTCTTTCAGCACTCTAAGACTAAATAATTACAATTTCCCCCTTCTCTATCCAGCCTAGATCCCCAAAGACAAGGAAGAGCAGAGGTTCAGGTCAGGTGAGATTAAAGGGAAATGTCCCATATTGGTTTCCCTAGCCTGTAAAAGAATAGGTAGAGACTAAAATAAAAGTCAAGGGAAAAAAAAAAAAATCTCAGATATGATAACTGGTTGTACTGCTAAAAGTGACAAGAAATTGGCCAAAACCAATGGAACCAGTGGCAGCACCAATGAACTTGGCTTCAAAAATTACCTTGGCCTGAGGAACTGGTTCCACTCTGTTGATTTTGCCTTGCCAGCCAAACATATGGCCCAGCAACCAAAATGTGAAATCCTAATTATTTATTGGGCACCCCAGAGGCAGGAAAAGTTAAATATTAGAAGGGAAAAGAATAATAGCAGAAGAAAGAAAGAAAAATCAGGAAGAGCCGAGGAGAAATTGATAAATTAGGTTAGAATAAGGAGTTTCTATGTGTGCATCCGGGCTGGGTGACTCATGATATAAAACATCACCCAGCCAATGGAGCTGTTTGAAGAGGTCTCCAGGGAGGAAAGCAAGGAAGAAGGGAATAAAAATGAACCAAGACAATGATGTGGATGTTTTTTTCAGTCACAACACAGCCCAAGTAGAGGGTGGGAAGGTGGGTGAGGTGCGTGGGTTGAGACACAAACAAGGATTAAAGGCATTTTGTTAAAGCTGGATCCAGATAAAAGTTTGCAATTCCCAGCCTGGTGATCTGAAACAGATTATCTGCGACCATTTCCCAGCACAAAGGGTGGAACTGATTGTGGAAAAGAGCCATTATTCCCTGATTTTCATTAGGGCTGCACCAGCCCTAGCACAACCATGGAAAACAGCAAACACTCACATGGGTGGGATGAACGAGCTGCTGATTCTCTCCATCCTGCTTTCCCAACTTTTCCAGGTGTCCTGTTTCCTGTAGAGCTTTTTCTAGCCCAGGGTCCTGCAGTCCTAAGTATGATCAGAGACCTGCCATGGTCATGAAACCAAGTCCTGAAAGCTTCTCTCCAGCAGGGCTGGTGGCAAACCTGCCTGGTTTGGCTTAGGGGTTTGGAGCACGCTGCTGTCACCAAGCTTCTCATTTTTATCTCTGCTAATCCCAATAATCTCTTGCTCTTTAGTTAAATTAGGCCCTCAGTAGTTACCAGTATTTATGCTCTGAAGATTCAGAATGAGGTTACAGCAAATCCAATTTCTGTTCCCTCTTGAGTGAAATCTCAGAACTCTCACTGAAGCGGGTAGGAAATACTAAATTAACATTTTTGTGAGCATCTGAAGCACCCCACAAGGGAAATCCCAAGAGAATCCATAAAAAGAAGGGCACATACACCAAAGAGAACAGACTCTGGGCACCTTAACATGAAATTACACAAATTAAATGCTCTCTCCACCAATTTCCTCACCTGTAAAAGGGGGAAAGCATAAAAAAGCATCAGGACCATAAGTTCTAGGACAAAGCACCACCGCTGAAAGGCAATACTGATCCAGGCCTAACAGAGCTGTCATTTCCCTCCCCAGAATTTCAGGTTTCAGATCTAAATCTGGTAACAAAATTGGGTTTGCACCTGGAAGGTAAATGCAGAAGAAGCAGGTTCCAAGGGTGAGGAAAGGTGTGAGGAAAGTGTGTGAGGAAAGGTGTGAGAAAAGTCTTCAGAGGAAGAACAGTGAGGGAACAGGGGCTAAAACTGAGCAGAGGAAGGGAACAGGCAGCAGACCAGGGAGTAAAAATAGCTTGGGTGAATTTCTCATTTTGTTTGCCATCAACACATTAGTGAAGAAGAAATCACCTTGGATGAACGTGTTCCCTATTTTCTTAGAGCTGCATCCAACAAAAGGAGTTTTCAGAGCAGCCCACGGCTCCAGCCTGATTCTTCCTCTGCCTGAAGTATTTACTGGGCACAGAGTTCTTATTTTTGGCTTCACAAGTGCCCTGAGCATCTCATTTCCACCCTGAGAATCTGCCTGAGCTCTACCAAAACCACACTTTCAATTGTCCCAGTCACTGCTCAAAGGCCACGATCCCTGACACAAATTCTCACAAAGATTTTGTGTCACAAAATCCACATGGATACAACTTTAACAGATTCCAGGCATACAGAATGCTGTCCAAACTTGGGGTGTAAGTCCTTAATATCCTTAATTATACCATGGAGGTAAAAAGGAGGATTGTCCCTTTCAACATGGACATGAGAACATTTAGTTTTTCCATAGATATTTATACCCACAGGAAGAGCACCCACTCCATGTACCTTGAAATTCAGATCCTCTTTTAGAAGCAGCCACTTTTAGACCCACTGTGGCATTCACATTCTCTGAAACAATTCCTTTGCCCAGGATTTTTCTCCTGGGAAGCTGAGAAGCCTCAGAGAAAAAGGAAAACAATTCTGATCTCATTTGCTTCTCCTGTGTTTTGCTCATGTGGAATGTGTTTGGAGGTTGTTCACCCACAGGTGGTTGTTTCATTGGGTTCTGCTGTGAGTTGTTTGACTCGTTGTCAGTGCCAAGCTGTGTCGAGACTCTGGAAAGAGTCGGGAGTTTCATTATTATCTTTTTAGCATTGAGTAAATATCCTTTCTGTATTCTTTAGTATAGTATTCTTTAATACAATATAGTATCATAAAATAATAAATTAGCCTTCTGATCATGAAGTCAGATTCATCATTCCTGCCTTTGTCGGGGCATTCCCTGCAAATACAAGAACCCGTCACTTAATTGAACTTGAGCTCTCCCTTGCAATAATTAATTGTGCCAGGGAAGTTTCTGGAAAGTGCAATCCAAACCCACAGCTGGTGCCTTGCATGTGGATAATCACAGGTGGGGAAGTGCTCCGGGTGCAATAAACATTCCTCACCATTTCCCTCCCTTCCTACTGCTTGCAAGTGCTCTGCCAGCAAATCCTGGGAGCTGAGAGATCATTAATCACTTGGGCACAAAAAGAATATTAACCCAGCAGTGCTCCCTCCTGGGACTGAGGCCTCAGGCAAGCAGTAAGTCATTAGCTGGACTCTGCAGCTCCACCTCGCTCACAGCAGAGCACCAGAGCAGCTCCTTGATTAATCTTTTATTTCAACACAGATTATCTGTTAATGTTGGAGGCTGTTTGTCCATTTTCCTTGCCAGGGAGTTAATTAAAAGTGTAACAAAGAGCAGCACACAGTTCCAGGAGTGAGTTTTTCCTGTGGTGTCATCACAGAACCTAAGGTGTAGATGGTGCCAAGTCCCTCCTTCCTGACCCCCCAGATTTTCACAAGATCTACTTCAAATTTTCTATTTGAAGTATTTTATTTTATCTTATTTTATTACTCTCCCTTGTGAGAACAGCTCTTTATTCCAGGGCAGAGGATTGGGATGGAGCAGACCTGTGGCTGTGTGCAGTCAGAGCCCTGCCAGCCAGGCATGGGTGCTGTACCTGACCTAGCTGCGAATGGAAATGTGAGTGAGAGCTGCAGAAATCTCCCACTCAGGCAGCACTCCAGCCCACCCTGAGCCTTGGCTTCCACCTCCCTGCCCCACCAAGAGCAGAGAGCCCCCAAACAGCATTGTGAAAAATTAGTATTTTATTATTGGCATTTTGTAAATATTGAAATGAATATTATATGTGTTATGTTAGAAAGTTATGCTGTATTAATTTTCTTAAGTAGTGTGTTAAATATAGTTCTAGATTATTACATAATGTTAAAATAGAAACTATGCTATGTAAGATACTTTTAAAAGAGAGAAATGAGGTACTCCCACAGAGATAGCAGCCACAGGACTTTCGGAGAAAGTGAATTTATTGCTCCATTATCAGAAGAAACTAACTTCTTCCTGCCACGCTCAGCCCTGAAGAGCTGTCAGGATTCAGAGGAAGAAGCTGACACTGACCAGACAGAATCCTTTGTTTGAATGGAATTTATGCATCATCTATGAGGTGTATGAATATGCAACAGGCTGTTGCTTTTAAGGGTTAATCCTCTGTTAACCTGGGTCCTTTTCTGGGCTTATTTTGCCCACAAAGAGGTACCTGGACTGTCCCTCTTTGTTTTTATTGTCTCCTATTGTCCTAATACTAATTGTCCAAATTTCTATTACTCTAATTATATTACTATCTTTATAACCACTTTATTACTATTAAACTTTAAAAATTCTAAAAGCAAGTAATCGGCGTTTTTCACAGCACCAACGCTTTTGGGTTCTGACTTTTGTGTTCTGCAGCTGAGCTCAGCAGAGCTCAGGGGAGGATCCATCCTCCTCCCCTGCACTGCTGCCTTCCACATCCTGTGCAATTAGCTGGGAGCCGAGCCTGCCACATTTATTAGCTGGGAACCAAGGCTGTCACAATTATTAGCTGGGAACCAAGGCTGTCACAATTATTAGCTGGGAACCAAGGCTGTCACATCGGCTGAGCCTTTCCTGGGTGGATGGGCTCCCTCCTTGCTGCAGGGCCAGGAGGGCAGCGAGGCTCTGCAGCCCCGGGCTCCCTGCCCTTTCCACTGTGCCGCGTGTCACAGCGAGGAGTGTCGCAGGCACAGCAGCCTGCTCTCCCTCATTAGCTTCTCCCGGCAGACAGAAGGGCTCAGGGTGGGCATCGTTATCTCCAAACAGAAATTCCAGCCCCTCTTCCTCCTCTGGTAGGTGAGGAATGCCGTGGTTGACTCTCACAATTAGAAGGTGAATATTATGGATATGTTAACAGAAGTTTTACGGGTTTATAGTTGTGTTTCACCCCCTTGTGTTGTTAGCAGGGGTAGTCAGGATATCAAAGACACAGCACAGCAAAGAAGGAATCAATTACAAGACTTTGAGAGAGGCTAAAGGGTTAAAAGGCAAAATATCCATTGTGTGGGTGAGCACATGATGGGAAAAATCCTTTGCTCCCGGCTCTGTAATATTTTCTCTATTCAGTCTGCTGTTGTATTTTTTGATAAGGTTTTAATAAACCTTTTTAAATGTTTTGAAAGTGAGTAGCGTTTCTCACACTCCCAAAATAGCAGGCACAGGACACGAGCAGCAGCAGGTTTGCTTCACGAGGAGGAGGTGGTGGAAAAACTCAGGGCAAGAGTTCAGAACTGGGTAGTGGGTCATAGAAAAGCCTAAAACAGCAGAGCACAAAACTAGAACCCAGCATGGGCACCCCCATCCCTCCCTCCTGCCTCTTCTGGGGGCAGGTCTGAGACTTCAGCTCCTCCAGCCCCGAGTTTCCAGGACATTTCCCATCCCTTTCAATTGTCACTCTGTTTTCACCTGGTTTAGACAGCCAGGTGTCACCAGCCTTTCTAAAAACTCAATTCCTTCATGCCCATCTTGCCCAGCAGCCAGGGGAGGAAGGAAGCTGAGATGAGGATGAAGAGAAGCCCAGGGGAGGTTGGGATGAGGATGAAGAGGGGCACAGGGAAGAGGGGAGGCTGGCAAGAGGATGAAGAGAGGCGTGGGCAGGTGTGAGAAGTGCTGGGAACAGCACAAAGCTGCTAACAGAAATAAAACTGTGCCTCCACAGGAGCTGGATAAGCTGAAAAGCACAAGACCTCTGCTGGGTTTGCAGACAGGAGACACCACGTGGGACACTCCACCCCCAGTTTTGGGGCTATAATTCCAGAGCTGGATCATCCAGCACCTCAGGAGAACCCTCAGGCACATCAGGACAGACCCCACAGCAGGGAAATACCCACAAACCCAGGGCTGGTGAGAAACTGGGACAGAATAATTCTCTGAACAGGAGCATCAGCAGGCTCTGGCACAGGCTATAGACCACTGGGGGGTTTCCCATCGAGTTTCAAGCCAAAATCCCACAAGCAGACATGGGGACGGCCCAGCAAGAGGTCTCAAATCACCCAAAGATAAGGAAAAGGGTTTAGGGTTTAGCTCTTACAGGCTGTCATTGGTTTGGCTGCAAGGAGAATGTGCCTAAAACAGGCAAATTTAGGAAGTCAGGAGGAGAGCAGGAGAAAGGAAAAGCTGTAGTGCCAGTCTGGTTCCCACTAGAACTGCAGAACATTTTTTGTGTTTATCATTCCAGCATCCTCCAGGACGGTGCTGGCAGCCACGGGCACAGCTCTGTTCACTCAGCACTGAGAGAGCCCCAAAATCACCCCCAAAATCACAGCCATCAAGTGCCTGACCCTAAATGAAGCCCCAAAATCAACTCCAGCACAGTCATCAATGCCTGACCCTAAATGACCCATTTCCTGTCCCTACAGGAGCCTGCTGGAGCAGGGGCAGAGCTCCAGCCTCCTTTTTAGCCCTCTAATCATTCATTTTATCTTTAAATTAAAGTTTAAAATACAGATCTCAGCCTCTAACAGGGTGGATCCTGCTGTTCATGGAGGGACAAAGCCCAGGCTTTTGGGGTCGAGGCCAGAATTTCAAACCAACTGTTCAAATAATTCCAAATAAACACTTGTGGGTGTGAAAGAGAGGAGAATTCCCCAGTGAGAGCACACCTGACCCACTCGAGTTTTGTAAGGAAATCATTTATTTCAGAGACTCCAGGACTAAACCCAAATATTTTTAACTTCACTCTGCACCTGCACGCCCAATGAAGATTTATCAGAGCATGGAAGCACAGGAGAGTTCCTGATTTGCATCTCATTAGCATGGATGTTTATTGCACTCTGCAGCTCCAGCTCTAATTCCAGGGCAGAACTGGGATAAACAAACTTGCACCCCACAAACCTTTGGGGCAGGCAAAGTGCACAGGGCAGCTGAGCTCCAAAATGCAGGAGCAGGGGAAGATAAAAATGGAAGATTGGAAGAAAAATTCAATAAAAAATCGGGAAATCAGCAATTTTACTTTTTGGCTCAAAAAATAAAACATGCCATAAAACCACTGGAAATGTGACAATTCCTTATGGGATTGCTGTGCTTTCTCCCCCTTTTTTTTTTTTTTTTTTTCCCCCACTGTGTTTTTTACTTTTTGCTGCTTCATATTTCTGCTCATCTCCAAACCAGCTGAAGATTTTTTTCCTTAACCAAGAGCCCACAACTCCAGCAACCTCAGCCCTTATGGCATAAAGCAAATTTGATCCAGGAGAAAAGCTTGAAAATCTGTTTGGAATGGAAAAAATCACTAAGAAAACACCCCAAAACCCCCATGAGTGTGAATAGTTCTGTTAAGTAAGAGATATTTATAAGTTACTCATGTTATTAAAGAGCAACAGATGCTTGGAGTTCTCTGTAAAATAGATCAAACTCAAACTCATGGCTTAAATTCCCCTCTGACACGTGCACATCACTGCCTAAAATCCACATTATTCACAGGCAATTCAACTGCAAGTTATTTGTCTTTTCTAAATGAAAGCTTTGCAGAAAGTTAGCAAAACCACAACAGGATTATTCCCTGTCAGGTGTTGCCCTGTGTTTCCTTCTCCTCCTCAGGGTCTCCTTCAAAACTCAGAATTTTTTGAAGACATCAGGGAATCACTCCTGTGTTTGCTGTTTTTCAAAATATCTCATTTTATTCTGTTATTAAATATTAAATTAAATATTAAATTAAATCTAGAATTAAATATTGTTCAATTATTCACTTGTTATTTATCCTGGTCTTGATCAGGGATCCCAAATTTGGAATTAAATGTTATTCAATTATTCACTTGTTATTTATCCTGGTCTTGATCAGGGATCCAAAATTTAGAATTAAATATTGTTCAATTATTCACTTGTTATTTATCCTGGTCTTGATCAGGGATCCAAACACGCTCCTGCTTCTCCACTGAAGGATCAGAATCCTCTTTATTTTGTGAAATTAAAAGGAATGAAGACTCTAAGCCAGCAGCACAGGGTGATGTTTGCAAGGTGAGCGATACAAACCCCACATATTCTCAAGAAATTCAACTTTTTCCACCCCTTCCAGGCTCCTCACTGCTACATCCACACATTTTTACATCATTTTCCTCCTCCATCCTCTCTGCCCTGAATTCCCCCTGACTCCTTGGCACACCCAGAACCTCCAAGAGCTCCTTTTGTGCTCCCTCCTGATGTTCTTTGGTCTGGGAACTCTTGATCTCTGCCTTCCCAGCCAGCAGCTGATGAATTGGCAGATTAATTTTAATATCCCTGTTCTCAAAAGAAATTTGGTGCTCTGAGGCGTTGAGACAATGTTCTTTTCAGGTCAGAAATTGAATTATTCCACTCTGCTGCTTCCAGGTTTAGGGAGGAGCAAAGGCAACAGGAGCTTCAAGGCTCAAACTTTTGGTTTTCCAAGACCAAACTCCAGCCTTGTTGTTTATATTCACAAAATACAGGTTTAAAAGGAAAAACAATAACTAGTCAGAGCTCATCTAGTCCAGATAAAGCAAGATGCAGATCAGGGTCATTCATAAATAAATGAAATTCTGCATAAAGCCCTTATTTATTTAACATTTACCCAACAGTTTCAGGCTTCTTGTATGGAAAAGGTCAAAAGCAGATGATGGTAACAGCACCTGATATCTCCATATTGACCTTAAATTTCTTTTCCTCTCTTTGCCTCAGCGTGTTCTCATGAAAAATGCACAGAAGCATCATGGATTAGATATGAAATTAGACAGAATTTTGGTTTAAGATAAATAAAACAAGCTCGGGTCACCAATGCATAAATTCCATTTACATGCTTGCAATTACTCTGAGCAACAGGACATGAAGCTGTGGAAAAGATTAAAAAGAAAAAAGAGGGAATGTTTCCTAGATTCAAGTGATGTTTTTTCCTTTCAGTGTGACATTTCTATCCAGTTCCCAGCAGTGTGGGAACTCTGCAGTTCCTGCATCCCCTCCATACATTGACAGCACACTGCTAATGTTTCAGAAAGGTTTTCTGTCAAGCATCCAGAGCATCCCAGCCCCTTAAAACCCCAAGATTAACGGTGTCATCTTTTATTCAGGGCCTAATGCCTGCTCCTGAGGAGGATCACTATTAATGAGATTAGCTGGGTGTGCATTTGGAGCTGAGTGTGCTCACAGAATTATCAATGCCTGGCCAAAATCCTGGGCTAGGATCAGCCCAAACTCCAGCCAAGGATTTTTGGCAACCGTTTGTTGCTCTAAGTAATGCCTCCTCTCAATATTTGTGTGAATTATATAATATATTTGGGTTCATCCTGAAAGCACACAAACAAATGGCTGTAAAAATTGTGGTCCCACTGATACTAATTTGTGGCAAAAGCTGTTCTGAGAACTCAAATGAGAGATCTGCACCGACCTAAGCCTGCTAACTCCCATCTAGCTGCTATTTCCAGGGCAATCCCTTCCAAAAGGAAGCTAGGAATACTTGTTGACAGGCAGAAAAGCTGCTCAAAAAAAAAAAAAAAAAAAAAAAAGAAAAAAGAAAATCAGAGGAAAACCACCACAGAATGAAGATACAAGAGCAGAGTGTTTGGTTTTAAAATTGAGTAGCTGCACAAGTGGTTTGGAATATCCAGGAAGTCCAAAAAATATCCAAAAACCACTCTGTTATCAGAGCTGTCTGAACACCTCATCCTTCCTGTGCCAGCCCTTGGTTTGGAGGCTTTTAATGCTCCAAGACACTGAAATCTTGTGGGATGAGCAAAGCCCAAAGCCCCCGAATTTCCAACCCCCATCACAGCCTGTTCCTCAGTCCATGTTAATAGCTTTACCAGCAGCTCCGAGCCAGCCGCAGGGCTCTCCCCGCTCCCTCCAGAGGGGCCGCTCCCAGAGAATTCCACTTTTTATTCCCTCATTTATCCGCCTGCCTCCAGCGCCGGTCCCGGTGAGGATGGAGCAGGAACGCGGCTCTTACCTGGCGCTGTGGCAATGCCTCGGGTGAGGATGGAGCAGGAACTCGGCTCTTACCTGCTGCTGTGGCAGTGTCCCAAGTGAGGATGGCAACAAGAACACGGCTCTTACCCGGGTCCCGGTGCTGTGGCAGTGCCCCCGGTGAGGATGGAGCAGGAACGCAGCTCCTACCTGGTGCTGTGGCACACCAGGTGAGGATGGAGCAGGAACGCAGCTCCTACCTGGTGCTGTGGCGCACCAGGTGAGGATGGAGCAGGAACGCGGCTCTAACCTGGCGCTGTGGCAGTGCCTCAGGTGAGGATGGGAGCAGGAACACGGTTTTTACCCGGGTCCCGGTGCTGTGGCAGTGCCTCAGGGGAGGATGGGAGCAGCAGCTCGGCTCTCACCTGGCTCCCGGTGCTGCGGCAGTGTCCCCAGTGAGGATGGCAACAAGAACACGGCTCTTACCTTGCTCTCGATGCTGTGGCACTGCCCCCGGTGAGGATGGCGACAAGAACACGGCTCTCACCCGGGTCCCGGTGCTGTGGCACTGCCCCCCGTGCGGATGGAGCAGGGGCACGGCTCTCACCCGGTGCTGTGGCAGTGTCCCCGGTGAGGATGGCAGCAAGAACACGGCTCTCACCCGGTGCTGTGGCAGTGCCCCCGGTGTGGATGGACAGCAGCTCGGCTCTCACCTGCCTCTCATTCATTCAGCAGCCGCGGCCAGCGGGGCATCCCACGGCGGGGAGGAGGATGCGCTCCGGGGTGCGGGGACGCTCCGGGGGGATGAGAGGCGGCCCAGCCAGCACAGCCCCCCGTGCCGGAGCTCATCTCAGCGCCAAGGACACGCAGAGCGCCCGCTCGGCGGCTCGGAGCCTGGTAAAAGCCTGTTAACCCTTCCCCGGCTGCGGCGCTGCGAGCGGCGCTCCCGGATCCCCGGGGATGTTCCCTCCGTGCCGCCAATCCCGGCGCTCGCAGCCGCGCCTCTTCCACGGCAGGTGGGGTTTGGCAGGCTGGAGGTTGGAAAGGTGTCAAACCAGCCATCTCCTCTTTAAAAACCAAAAAAAATCCCTGATGGGGAAGGTACAAAACCCTCATTATCAGCAGAACGAGGGGGTGCCATGGAAAGGGGATGTCTGGAGCGACTGAATCCCAAACCCACAGGAGTGGAAGTGGAAAGGTGGCTTGGATCTTACAGAGGAGGGGTCTGAATATTTTTATTTCCTCCTTTCACAGCAGTTTGGAGCGTCTGTGCCCACCATCTGCAGCAAGAATGCAGTTCTTGGGGAGTTTAAGGATTTCTTCGTTCCCAGAATCAGAGGGGTGAGGGCAGCACCTGAGAAGTACCTGGCAGAAATGTCATAGAGACACAAACAGATCAGATTAATGGGCAATCAGGTCCCTTCCAGCATTAAAGCCCTTGCACTGGAGCACACCAGCCCTGCTGCCAGAGCAAGCTCAGAGCTCTCATTGATTCTCTCTCCCCCACCGTGATCATTTTCCCTTTGCACATTGCCTCAATTCCATTTCTCTCTCAGCAATGTTTATCCTATTTCTAAATCAATAGTTCTTATCTCAAAGTTTGCATACAAATACAGGTTATGTAAGCCTTCTGTCAAGTTTTTTAAATTCTCTACAAATTAATTTCCCACAAAGAACCAAATATTCCTTCCCTAAAAACACCCCCTGAGGACTTGGACGCCAAGCTGTCATTAACTGTAATGAACCAAAATCCATTGTGGGGGCTCAGGTTCAGCTGCCTGGTCCTGCTTTTCACCACAGCTCAATACAACACCTGAGACTTCCAGCCCTGACAGAAATATCAACTCCCATCCTGGGCTTGCCAAGTCTCAGGGGACAGCCTGGCTTGTGCAATGGCAGAGAAAACAGACTGGTTTGGAGCAGGCTGGCACAGCCCATGCTAATCAGAGAAAGAAAAAAATAAAATTACAAAGCACATTTCCTCAAAGGCTCCTGCTCAGGAACAAACTCGCACCACCAATGCACCAGGGTCAGGGAAATAAAGCACGTGGGGAAGGCAGCAGATGGCAAAAAACCTTCACAAAGCAAAGCCCAGCCAGCACATCCTTCCCCTCCAGGACAGGCCAAGTCAGGGCTTCCTCTCTCCTGAAAACCCAACCAATGGTAATGAACTTTTCCACTTCAATTTTCACCTGCAGAACACAGATGTGTCTTCCAGGTAAGGAAAATGCCTCTGTTCCTCCCTCTCCCACAGCCCTGCTCAAAGACAATTTAAAATTTTCTCATTTCATCTGCATCATGCATTGCTCTGTCCCCTCTTTCCAGGAGCAGATCCAGGACTGGGTGTTCATTTCTGGTAAAATGGGGGTGGCTTGTCTGGCAGGGTCGTGGTGGATCCCATCCCTGGAGATGTTAAATGATGGATGTATTAATTAATCTGGGGACATGGGTCAGAGGTGGCCTTTGCTCTCAAAGCAAACCTCGGCCTTCCTCCCAGAGTTTCAAGGCAGACATTGGCAAACTCCAGTGCTTGTTCTCTGGAGTGAGAGATGTCCTAGAAAAACAACTTTTGCCAGCACAGGGGAGCAGCCCAGGCAGCAGCCAAAGCTGCAGGCAGGGGCTGAAGGTGCTGTCTGTGCTCTTCCAGCACAGACCTTCTTCTGTGAGCCCTCCTTGCCAGCTCTGGGGGAGCAAAGAGGTACCAAAACACAGGAGGGACACCTTAAAGAGACATAAATCCCCATGGCTCACCAGCACAAGTGTCCACCCACATGTTTCATTCTTCCTTAATTAACAATTTAGCTGCTAATGATGCTCACTCCATATATAACCACAGTTCCATTAGACAGACTCCTCACCCCACATCAACCCAGTGGTCAAAGTTCTCCTCAGAAAAAAAAAAAAATCCCAGAAAATGTGTCTGGGGTTAAGAGGCACAAATTCCAAATTATTGATTAGACCCAGAGCTCTGAGCAGGCTGAGACAATCCAGAAATAATCTGTTCCATCAGATTTGGTCTCAGGCAGTGAGTGCCATCCAAGCAGACCCAGAGCAGGAAGATCCTTCACCCTGCCCAGCCTGACCCTTGGAGCTGCTGGGATCCTCATGGGCACAACAAGGAAAAGGAAAATCTGACATTCCCTGAGCCCTCCAAGTGGAAAAGAGTCTCCCCTAATTCCCAGGATGGAAGTCCCTCTTCGCAGAGGGTGGAATTTCCTCGTTGCTCTGATTTAATGCTGCAAACCTGCCAAGATCCACCAGTGCTGTGGTTACCTCTGGACTGCAGGGCACTGACAGGTAACCAGCAGCACACCCATCCCAAACACCTCACTCAGGCTGTTCTCTCTGATGTTAATCTGGAAAATTTGCTTCATTAACTTTTTTTCCTTTGAATTTGTCTTCTCAGGAGCACAAGCAGCATGAAGCCCATCCCAGCATCCAGTAGAAGTAATAAACATAGCACGGCTCCATCTCTTGGTGTCTCACTGAGGAAACTCCTGGCCTGGACTCCTTAAAAAGCACAGAACAGACTGGGGGTGTAAAGCAGTTCTCACTCTCTTCTGCAGGCAAAACAATCTGTCTGCAAGAAACCACCCAGCCACCCTGAAAATCCACATTTTAATCAGAGTCTGGGGTTAGTCTACCCAGACTTGAATAAAAAATGGTGCTGAGGAGCCACAATTTATCAGGGAAATGCAGCCATTATTCAAACACAGCCCTCACTGCTTTGCTCCGTTATCTCCATCCCTCTTGCTTTCAGTGCTCCTCTATAAAAAGCAAAGCTGACCCTTTGCAGGAGCCAACTCCTTCATGCATCACCCGCCAGCTCAGAAAAACATCCTTGAAGGGAGCTGTCAATGCAGAGCTTAAAATATTCCGAGGATGACAGAGTTACACGGGGATTTCCACGGGAGCAGAGAGAGTGACTTTTGGAGGTAACAAATACAGCAACGACACCAAAAAATCACATTTATTGTGCTCCCAGCCAGCAGGAAATTGGACATCAGGTTTCCACCTGCCTGTTTTCAGATCTAAATCTCTTCCCTTGGAAAAAGGAAAAAAATCTGTGCCCCGTTTTGCCTCCCCCGGGCTCTAATCTCTCTTCTGCAAAGCAGGGAGTCAACACAAAGCCAACCCAGGGCTTCTGAGAAAGGAATTTGACCTCACAGACTCGTGTGGATGTTGATAAGCTGCAAAAGAAAAACAGTTTCATGAACAGGAGAAAAAAACCCAAACCTCAAACATTTGACTGAGCCCACCTAGACGTGGGATTAAGTCTGTCTGCACAACAGGTTTGTATTTATTCCCCTCAAATATTGAGTTCTCTGCAAAGACTCAACTCAACAGTAACAAAAAACCAAGTATGTGGGTTTTAACGAGGGAAAAAACAATAATGGTAAAAAAAAAATCAGTCAAAACTGCCTTATCACTACACAACCAGAGAATTCCTTATTCTCTGAGCAGAATTAGCACCTAAATTGTCTCCAGATGTTGCAGTTGCAGCCCTTCAAGGCAGAAGTGCAGCATCCCATAAAGGCAGAAAACAAATTGGCAGAGAAGGGATCAGAATTTAGGAGCAGCCCCTGCCCAGGCTGAAGAACTCCCAGTTTTCCCATTTTACTCTCCATACATAATTTATTTTAGGGCCACGCGTTCGTTTCTGTCCTGGAGCAAGCAGGGAACACAACTGGGAGCTCAGCCCTGCAAGAACAACTCCTAAATTATAAATTATCCTGATTTCCAACCAGCCAGGAACTGCTGGGATTCACTTCTGCTTTTCCAGCTGCCAATTAGAGGGAAAAGCCAAAAAAAAAGGGCCTCATCCTTCACTTGCAAGTTCTTCAGGGAGATCTGAGGGAAAGTGAAATTTGGCCCTCTCATTCCAGCTGGAAAGAGCTCTGGGGATTGTGGAAGGAGTTTTGAATGAGTTAGAGATGGGATTTCTGAGGTTTTTAGGTGATGTGGTTTATTTTTCTTATTTTCTGTATAGGTAAGAAGCATGAGTTTGGTTTACACCTTTACTGTATGCCACAAGGTTTCTAGCAAAAGATTTTTTTAAGGATTTATTCATTAATAAAATATTGTTAACAAGGTATGGCTTTGACTTCATTTTTATGTATTTCATTTTATGGACTTATAGTGTAAGTTTTTTTAGCTAATCATGTTATTACACACAAACCTATAGGATTGTATTTTAAACTTCTTGTTTATTTTTGTAACTACTTTTATTTTTTATATCTTAAACTCTAAATTATCTTGTCTAAACTTCTCTAACTTCTCCAAAACTCCTACTCTCTTCTTCTTCTACTGTTTCTGCTTTAAATTATAAATTTACATTCTTGCTTTTAACAATGAAGTCTAGAAATTTTTTCTAAAGTCTCAAATCAAATCTTGTGTTTAAGCTTTAGCTTATGGACCCAAAATTCTGAGAGTTCCTTTTATTTCAGATCCCAACAGACAGCAGTGGGATTTATCTCTGCTCCCACTACCTGTAAATTGGAATCTGAGGACTGGAGCAGGGAGAAAGGAAATTCAAGAGGAAATTGAGCAGCTCCTGGTGGTTGGGATGGGAACCCAAGAGATTTTTTATGATTTAAGAGGTCACTGGACATCAACTCAATCCCCTTGGGCAGAAATGTCCCCACTGGGGATGGGTGGAAAATGCAAATCCAGCGTCCAGGAGAGCCTGGCTGTGCCCTCTGACACCAAAAATGGATTCACCTCCTCCCCTGGCATCCACAGTGCACTCACCCCCTGCTCGTGGAAAGTGTTACCCCCAAATCCTTATTGTTTGCCAGCCCCTATTGTACAAGTTAAACTGCTCAGACAGCTGCACAGAAAATAAAAAGCTGGTTCAGCTGCTCAAAACGTTGAATTCACAGTCTGTCAGCTCATAATTGCTGCACAAACATAAAAGGAGTTCCTCAGAAATGGGATTTTTTTCTGAGACCCAGTGCTTCTATTAAGGAAGCAGGGCCCAGGCTTTGTTCCTGTTCCTTCTGTATTTTTTTGCCACATAACAAAATTTAGTTTCAAATAAATCAGAAGACAAAATTCATCTCAGTACCTGTGAATGCTGAAGCAGAGAAATTAAAGCACATTTAGGCTGTGGAGAACTTGAACACACAAATATTCATTTTCCCTGTGAACCATTTCCATGCAGCATTCTTGGTTTAGGTGGTTTAGATTATTGGTTTAACATTTCCCACAGAAGAACTGAACATTCCTCAGGTTGTGGAGGTCAGGACAGATTTGAAGAAAACTTTTAACAGATTTCTATTTTGTCCAGTTCAATACTCTTTGTAGAAACACAGAATTTCTCCAGTGAACCATCTCCAGAGAACCATTCCACTCTGCCCTGAACTCAACTTTACTTCGGGCTACCCACTTAAAACAAGGGAAAAAAGCCCAGATGAGCAATTGGAGATAAAAAAAAACCCCAAGAAAAGCCCTCATGCCCTGACAACAGGGCTGGGCAAAACAGACTTGGCAGCAAAAGGCTGTGATAGCTTTGAGGTTTCTCTCCTCAGGAAATAAAGCCATTATCTAAACCCTGCATGCTGTAAATGCCTCTATCTTTACTTGGCAGAGAAACTTCTGAGTATCAGCTCCCCTTGCAATCCTCAACACTTCCACAAGGAGAATAAACAAAGATATTAAGGCAATCCAGGCTGTCTGACACGGCCCTTTTTGATATGATAAGATTGTTTATTTGCCTATTTGCAACCTTTGGCACCGCTCCTGAACGGTGAGAAACCTGAAATCACATGTTCAAATTCCAGTCTGATGTGGTGGTCCCATAAATTCAGGTGTAGCCTCAGCTCCTTGAGGTGACCAAATCAAATATTTTTCATCAATGTTCCTCTGAAAAGGATTTTTCTCTTCCTATTTATAGTAACACTCAGATTTTTAAGTGAATTACCTCCTGCTTTGTTGAGGAACCTCTTCACTCTCCCATTCCTTGAGAAACTGGGCTCAGTATTGAATATCAAGCCTGTTTTGTAACCCAGCCAGGGCCTTCCAAGATTTCCAGCAATAAAAAGATTTGCAAACAACACACCTGAGGAGAAAGGGCCCCATCTCCCTTTTGAGTTTGAGCTGTCTGGACTCATCCAAGAGGATGACAAAATCTGCTCTCCAACTTTCAATCACACCTCAGCATTTGGCAGCTTTAGGGCTGCACTTCCAACCCTTCATCCTCAAATTTTACCTTTTTTTGGGTGAAAAGGCAGAGCTTTGGGCCAATTTCTGCACCAATGAAAGCCTGATGAGGCTCCAGATTTAAACTCTGTGCACAAAAAGTTGATCCTGCTTAATTGTGCACTGGAAAGGGAAAATAAATCCCGGCTTAGGGCAGAATTAGGAGCTGCCCTCTTGAGCCAGAATTCAAGTTATTTTTCAGAGTTCTGGCCATAATTGAGGGCTTTTGCTTGAAAGTCAGGCAGAGAAAAGAATCACAACATCTCCACTGTGGCCCTGTGGTCATTGCCACGGAGGCCAGGAAAAGCAGAAATCTTAAATTCTCCAATTACATCAGACACAGGCAGGCAGCAGTAAACAATAAATACCAGAGACAGAAAAGTTCAACAGGCCTCAAGGCTTCTTCTTTCAAGGGCTGGGGTGTTAAATAATAAATGGGAGATTAATACAGCTCTCCATCAGCGGGGCAGGCCCTGGGGGAGAGCTCAGGGATGGAGGCTGATTTTATTAGATCCATTTAGAATATTCCCAGTGTCTGCCCCATCCCAAACCCCCCCACACGGATAAACAGGGCGTCCAAATTCAGCTCTCTGATTTCCCCCCTCTTCCCAGTACTTCCACAAACAAAACCTTTGTAAAAACAAGATTTTTGCAGCAGCAAAGAGAACAGAGTGAAAAACCAGCAGGATGTCAAGGGTGTAGCTCCTGCTAAGCAGTAGAAGTGCTCCTCTTTGAAATGAGATGAGAAAATTCCAATGTGAGAGGAGGAACTGCATGGAGCATATGGGAAGAGAAGCTCTTGTTTGGGGTTTTTTTTTAACTTTTTTCTGCCACATTTCTGCCTAAACTCCCCTTGAGCACCACCAACCTATCCAAGGCTGCTTTACCCCATCTCCCCTCCAAAGACATTCCCAAAATTCTTGGAGGCCCTGCAGGATAATCAAGCACAGATATTCCCATTAAAATGCTTCCTATTCCACCCAGATCCGCTGCTGCCTCTGGAAAGGCTCCAGAGGAGGAATCTTTTTTGGGTTTAAATGAAGTGACTTTGTGTGTGTCACCTGGGGAGCCCTGTCAGAGGCAGAAATGGAGTTCAGCTGAATTCCTGCTGCATCCTTTAACTGCCTGATCATGAAATTTTATCTTCTTGCAATTCGTTGGAGAGCTGTGTCCAGCCAGGGACTAAAATAGAGCTAATAGGCCACTGTTCCTTTTTTATTATTCCTTTGGAAAGGAAAATCTCTGCCTAAAACCCCAAAAATCAAAGTTCCTTTGCCATGGCTTCCTCCCATTGCTGCTGGGAGAATGAAGGATTGATAAAATGATAGAAAGCTGGACAAATAAAGGTGATTTTAGTCCTAGAAGCCAAACCCTCCCCAATTCCGAGGGGTTCAAGGTGCAGGCACTAAATTGTGTGTCTGGTGTGCACATGGACTCAGCTGGAACAGAGATTCCTTTTATCCAAGGGAGAAACCTGCCTGTCCTCTCTCCTCCATCTCCCCACAGGATTATTGCACATTCTGGTTATCCCAGTGGCCTCCAGCCAGCCTGCTTCCATCAGGAAAGGGCAATTCCTTCTTTCACAGTAAATTCAGGATGCTGCCACGTGGAGCAGCCACCAATCCCACTCAGGAGCATCAGTGAGGTGTAAATGAGCTGAAATCCAGGGTGACAATTCCTTTCTGACCCTCATTTCCTTATGGATTGGCTTTTCCTTGCACACACAGAGGCAGAAAATGTTGTACCCGTTGCAAACATCCCTGTGAGACAGACAATGGGGAAAAAACCCCCAAAAATTATTCTTTAAACAAAATCTTAAACCTAATAACTGATAAAAAATAATGAGAAAGGCATGTCAGCCTTAGTTATGGCAAGCTAAAGAAATCCATTCCTTAACACAATGTACCTGGGACAAATAATCCAGTGCAGCAGCAAATTTGCTTCTTCTGGAGATAAAGATTGGATTACTTTAGTAGGAGGCAGAGAAAACTCGATATGAAATCTGAGGATTGTACTAATCCAATGCAAGAGACAAGCCCTTACATGGGAGAATTGAGAGAGAGAAAGCACTTGCCTGTCTCAATAAAAAAAAAGCTGGAGAAGCCTGGCAGAAAAAATTCCCTTCAGTTCCTCCAGGATGAAGTGCAGGATTTGAATTTTAAGCTTTCCAGTACAAGACATTTCCATGCAAATTCTTTCTTCTGTTGTCTAGATCCAGACTAGCTGAGGCTGAGATTATTTATTCATTGTTCACCCAATGGAAAGTGTTAATATTGCACAGTTTCCTGGGGTGACAGCATTTCAGTCTGTTGAACAGCAGAGTAAAATATTCACAGCAATCACTCTGGGAGGATCTATCAGGAAAAAAATATTCACAGCAATCACACTGGGAGGATCTATCAGCAAAGTAAAATATTCACAGCAATCACTCTGAGAAGATCTATCAGCAGACAGCCTCGGGGGGGGAAGAAAAATGTGGTGGCACTTGCCAATATTCCCCTTCTGTGTAACAAATTCAAAGTAAAACCAAAACCAGGAATTCACAGAGGCCATGTCACAAGTTTTTATTTACCCCCTACTTTCTGTTGTATTTTCAGGCTCCATTGCCATGATTTTGTGCACACTCAGGTCACTCTGATCTTTCCCCAAGGCCATTTTCTGTGTTAAATGCTCCAAAGAACACCTGTGTGCTCACAAATGTGACCTGTCTGTAGGGACAGAAGGCAGAGGAAGGGTTGAAAATTCCCTCATGGATCCCCCTCATGGGGATGCTCCTAAAAAGTTCTGTGCCAGGAATGAGAGACAGACGGGATTTTTGGTTTTTTGGCCTTCAAGTTTTTGTTTATTTTTCTCTTACCAGAAGTTCTGCACGCTGTCTACATCTCAGACTTAGCGTACAAAGAGAAGGCACCAAAAGTCACCAGACACACAGGTTCAAAGTCTTTTAAAAGTGTTTTGTCCAATTAACTCTTAGAACATACTTTATTTCTACCTTTCTACCAATAACTAATTATTTGTCTGTTCACACAAGACCTGCATTGCGGCTCTTTTGAACCAATCACCCTGTGCCACCAACAGTGCAGAAAGTGGAGTAGAAAAACAAGAAGGAGATCAGACAACACCCAAAATCCTTCATTTTGTCTCCTATCCACCTCTGTGGAAACCCAGAGCACTGGGAATATTTCTCTGTCTGCTCTGGGGTGCCCTGACCCCCAGGGCAGCACTGACTCTGACCCTCATTCATGGAGAAAGTTTCCTAGACTTCAAGATAGACTGGAATCCACAAAAGTGTGAAATAGATTAGAGAGAGTGGTGTAGGGGTACACTTGGTGAGAAATTGAGGTTTTGGGATTTTTAGTATCTTGTGGATGGAAGCTGGATGGAGGGCACAGGGTGTTGTCCTGGGTTTCTTCTTCATGCTTCTTCCTTCTTCTTCATGGGTTTGGGTGGCATTTGGTAATTGGGCAGAAAAATCCACATTGCAGCTCTGTGGGATCAGTTATTGGGTTAAAAGTGAAAATAATCCAGGTGTCAGTTCTTAATTGGGTAGTTTAGTCTTAAAAGACCTTGGAACAAGAGATTGTTGGCCATTTTGTGCCTTCTAATGAAACTCATGGTTGTGGGGCTGTTTTACTGATAAAAAATAATGAACACCTGAGTCTGAACATGAACTATCATCACAAGTGCCTTCAATGCAGACCCAGAAAAACGGATGCACCTCCATACTAAAAACCCAAAACTCAAAGTTTTTCACCCTGTGATAAACTCTACTAGTATCTATGTCACACACTCATAGATTGTGGTAATCACATATCCTCTGAACAGACAGAGACAGCTCTCTCCCAGGATTTTCCTGTGAAGCTGTGAGAAAGTTCAGAGAAGAGAATGAGAAACAATTCCTATCTCCACTTGCTGCACCTGGTGCTGTGCACATGTGGAATGTGCTATGGAGATTTGTTTACCAAAGGGTGGCTTCTTAATTGAACACTAGATTAATTAACCAATTAAGTAAAAGCTGTATCAGACAGTCTGTAAGAGGTACGAGTTTCTTAATAGTATACTATGATGTAATATAGATGAAAAAAGCAATTAATCAGCCTTCTACAATCATAAAGTCAATGCTAATTACTCCCTGTTCAGGGGACTGTTGCCATGACAGTAGATTCCAATTAATCCCAATGTCTTGGAAGTTCTCTCCATGGAAGAAGGGTAAAAGCAGCATTCTCCTGGTGATCAGAACATCTCAGGACAGTCAGAGAAATATTCCCTGTGCCCTGGGTTCCAGCAAGGCAGAATCACTCTTGAGACTTCTTGCTGTGATTCACTTTTTCACCATCGTTCCTTCAGGATTTGGGAGATCCAGAGCAGCCTCTTGGCTGATGGGAGGTTGGATGGCAAGAAGCAGAAAGATGTGTCTGCTGGAATCAAAAAGTGTTCAGCCAGTCTCCACAGAGCAGAAGGAAAATTAGGAGGAGATTGGGAGCCCTGGAGGGCAGAACTTGTGGCAGGCAGGGCCAGCAGCTCATCCCTTGCTTTGACTCCTAAAGGTTGTGGCAGCAGCAGGTCTGCCAGCCTGGAACAATCCCAATTATTTCCAGTGCTACAGCAAATTATGGACCTTCCAAGGAAGAATCTGTGCCAAACCATCTTTTCATAGCTACAGGGGATGCATCAAATGTAGAAGGATGAATTTTTTGCTGGTATTACCCAGACTTGTGTTCCTGCTGCAGCTGTGCCCTGCTAGACTTTGTTACATAAGCACAGCCAGTGCTTTCCCAGAGGCTGAATTTCCCTTTTTATAGGGAAAAAAAAAGGCTGAATTTCCCTTTTTATAGAAAAAAAAAACAGGCAGATGCACTCCCCGGGCTGAGCAGGGGGGAAATGAAGCTCTATCACATCAGTGTACTGAGAATCTGCATTACCTTGACAATTTTCTGTCACAGGCTCCAGCCCTTCCAGCCTCCTTCAGCAGATCCATGCCTGATCTGAGTGTATTTGTCTGGACTGGAAAAGGGAATGAGCTTTGCTACCTTTTGCTCTGCAAAAACTGGTGGGCAGGAGAGAAACTTTAAGTATAAAATCCACAGGGCCTCACCCAGCCACTGAAAAATAAGGAGGGATTTTGAAGCAGGTGATGTTAAATTTGGGTTTACACAGATCTTGTTCCCCAAACGCAACCGTATAAAATCCACAGGGCCTCACCCAGCCACTGAAAAATAAGGAGGGATTTTGGAGCAGGTGATGTTAAATTTGGGGTTACAAATGCAACGACAAAACACTTTGTGGAAGCATCTTGATTTTTAATCAACTTCTGATGGCAGGGTAGAGTGATGCCCTGGGAAGGCTGGCCTAGAGCAGAGGCTGGACAGAGCTACAGAATAAAGCAGGGATTTATTCAAAGGATCTCCTCCATGGATGCACCTTGGGCAGCACAAGAGCCCAGCCAGGGCTGCACCCAAGATGAACCCAAATGGTCCCAAAATGCCCGAGCGCTCACGGGGTCTCTCCCTGGGATCAGCTCTGCTCCATGTGCACATTGCAGTTCAGTGTCCAATTCCAGCTCAGCCCCTGCCCTCCCATCCTGCTTGTTTTTCTCTCTCCAGCCCACGGGGTTTGTGCTCTTGGGCTGAGATTTGGATCATTTGTCCTTGGTGCCCAGCTGGAGCAGGAATTGTTTTGTGTCCCTGCTCTGTGCAGAGCGCTCCCCATCCCCTGATGTGAACCCAGACCCACACACTGAAGCTGCACAGAATCTGAAAAATAAAAGCTCAAACCTGAGGCATCAGTGTGACACCTGGCAGCTCAGGGTGAGGAATTCTGTGTCCCCCTGGGAAAGGACACAGAGTCCCTGTTGGGCAGGTCTGTCCTGGTGTGAATCTCTGCCTCAGTCACATCTTTAATGTTAAGATTTTGGAGTGCAGAGGTCACCTCTTGCACCGTTTTTTATTTGCACCCACAGCAGTCCTTCATCACCGCCTTCCAGCTCAAATTTCCTTTTCTCTCATGCCCACACCCTTCCCAGCCACTCTGACACAAAGGACTTTGGCCCAAAAAGCAAAGGATTGCATGAATCCTGTTAACCGCACAAATCCTGGCTCATTTTGCCTGCAGGGGTTTTGTTGCATCCAGCACAGCCAAAAGCCCAGGTTTTTGTCAGGTGTTTGCAGAGTGCTGGAGGACACTGCTGTGACAGCTGGGAGCAGCTGAGGCTTCCCTGCCATCTGTTCCCTGTGTCCCTGTGCAGGGAATGGCCATTCCTGTGTCCCTGTGCAGGGAATGGCCATTCCTGTGTCACTCTGCAGGGAATGGCCATTCCTGTGTCCCTGTGCAGGGAATGGCCATTCCTGTGTCCCTGTGCAGGGAATGGCCATTCCTGTGTCACTCTGCAGGGAATGGCCATTCCTGTATCCCTGTGCAGGGAATGGCCATTCCTGTATCCCTGTGCAGGGAATGGCCATTCCTGTGTCCCTGTGCAGGGAATGGCCATTCCTGTGTCACTCTGCAGGGAATGGCCATTCCTGTGTCCCTGTGCAGGGAATGGCCATTCCTATGTCACTCTGCAGGGAATGGCCATTCCTGTGTCACTCTGCAGGGAACAGCCTTTCCAGGAGCATCTTCATCCTGGCTTTTGAGGGCCCCAGGAATTTTCTTCAGAGAGCAAACCCTGGTGTTTGGCACCAAAATTGGAGCACATTTTGCACCCATAGCACCGCCAAGGGGTTTTTAAACAGCGCCAGGGCCGGTCACAAACACTGTAGGACAAAGCCCAACCCTTGTTTGTTTCCTTTGGGTGAAATAACCCAGGTGACAAGAAAAAATCTTTGAAAAAAAGCAAAAACAAACTTCATGCAGAAGTGCCATCAACGCCAACCATCAGGACCTCACTCCTTCACACCACAAACGCATCTCGTGCTCACCCAAAGCCATGAAGAAGAAATCCAGCATAAACAATCTATCCTGAGACTTTCTGGGGTCCATTTAAAAGTCTTTATTCACTTGTTAACCCAGGCTAGCCTTGCTTAACTTCCACTTCCAGATAAAAATCATGACCTAGAAAAAAATTTTTGCTGTGGGAAGCAGCAATGTTCGTAATTGAAGTGCAGGGGAAGGAAAGATAAAAGCACTGGGGAAAGGCATTAAGTTCCTTTGGAGGCCTGGGGAGAAACATATTTAAGCTTTAATGTGGGATGACATGTGCAGACTTAATAAAGAGTTGTTAGATCATGATCCAGCTTCCTGCATCCTCTCCCCTGAATTCCAGGCATGAAGCACCAGGCTCTGGTCAGAACCACTTCTGCTTTCTCTTTAAGTGCACTGGGTTTGTTTGCCAGGACATTTTGGGTGGGTTTTTTTTGTTTTGTTTTTTTTTTTTTTTTTAATCTCTGCTCATCCTGTGCAGCAATTCCTTTATCTCCTTGTTAGGAAAATTCATCCACAAACACCAGAGGCTGATGTCCAAAAAGGAGACAGAGGAGTCCTGGAACTTCATTCCAATCAAGGCAGAGGCCATTGGGCATTCCCCTGGGGTCTCTCCAATTTTTGGAGGATGCAGCCTCCTTTTTATCCCAATTTCCCAGCCACATTTCCCTCTCTCTTCCCCCATTGACTGAGGGACTTGAGAGGTTCAGGCTTCCCAGAACACCTGATCCCAAAGATTCCCCTCTAATGTATAACCCTGCCTTTTAATTTTTAATTCTTATGGAATTTAGGGGTTTTCTTCCCCATTGTTTCTTTTTTCTTTCAATGTTCAATTTCAATTATCAGCAAACCTACAGTTTACTTGTAAAAACAAATATCTTTTTCCATTCATCAATCAGTGAAATCCTCCCCATTGTTTCTTTTCTCTCTCAGTGCTGGTTTTATCTACCAGCAGCCCCACAGCTTGTTTGGAAAGACAAATCCGCTATTCCTCTCATCCTGGAACAGCTCCTGCAAAGAAATGAGCTTTAATTCCTGTGCTTTCCTTCTTGGACTTCCCAGACCTTTTGCTTCAAACCCTTCCCAGACTTTTTATTTCAAACCCCTCCCAGACTTTTTGCTTCAAACCCTTCCCAGAGTTTTTGCTGCCCAGGGTGTGTTCTGCAGGACTGGAAATGCTCCCTGCCACATTTCACAGTTCATTTTCAGAGCAATGTACCGCTCCAGGAAAACATCACAGCAAGGCACCTTTCATCTCCTCGCTGTCTTTCTTTGCTTGCTTTTCTCTGGAGCTTTCACAAACATGTGCTTTCCTTCTTGGACTTCCCAGACTTTTTACTTCAAACCCCTCCCAGACTTTTCACTTCAAACTGCTCCCAGACTTTTTGCTTCAAACTCCTCCCAGACTTTTTGCCAGATGGAAACAGCACTGAGGTTAAAGCCAAGTGTCTGCCGTGTGTAAGAAACAAAAAACGTTCATGTAACTTCCATGAGATATAAAATTAAAATAAAAAGTGCTTGTATCGATGCCGAATGTGTTTATTATTTGGGGTTAGGGTCAGCTTTAAGTTCCACTTTGCAGGAGATCCAGAGATTCCAGCTCGGCAGGGGCTCCACCTGCTGGGACACGGGGCAGCCTCGGGCTGCTGGACGAGAATGAAAGATACACGATGAAAAATCATTGTATTTTCACAAGGATGAAGAAATATATATTCATTCTTGTCACTAATTGATTTTTTTTTTTAAGAACAGCGCAGAAAAATCAAATTATTTCGTTTTTCAAAGGCAGCTCATCAATCCTGGGGAGTTGAAGCTTTCCAGGACAGACCCAGATGTTGGAATATCAAGGAGCTCCTTCTCCATGCCTTGTTTTTATCCATTTCTGCTGGATGTGGGACTGAACTGTGTTGATTAAAGTAGTTAAAAAGCACTTTGAAATCTTCAGCAAAGCCCCGGTGCCCAGTGTCTGTGTGATTAAAATTTCCAACTAACGAGCTGCACTTGGCACTGCATTTCTTTGATATGGATTTGATAGAATTGCCCAGAAACTCCTTTGAAAAATGCAAATTAAAATCGACCAAATATCTCTTGTCTCTGCACAGCAGAAAGAAGAGTGAAAAAAGTAATTGTTAACAAGAAAATTGTTGTAAGGTGAGTCAGTAAAACGGGAATTAAAGATTTGGGAGCATCCCCTGCTCCCTGGGTTTCAGCCCTTCCTCCCGGCCGAGCCCACGAGGTGGCACCGTTTCTAAAAGAATAAAAGCTCAGGAATTAATTATTTCATAATCCGTTAACCAGCGGTCAAACACAGCCCCTGAGCTTTGGTGGAAGTTTGGAGCTGGCTTTTACCCAAAAAATTAGCTTTTAAATTCCAATTCTTCCTTTAAACCGACACTGAGAAGGAAATGAAAAGTCGGATTAAAAAGAAATATAAAGGATTAAAAAGAAAGAAAAAGTCGGATTAAAAAGAAATAAAAATATTACAAAGAAATAAAAATTATAAATGATAAAAAATATAAAATTATAAAGAAACAAAAAGTCTGTTCTGCATTTCCAGAGCACATCAGAGAACTCAGAGAGGTACTTCAATGCCCCGAAAAATCAAATTACAGCCAGGCACCCCCTCCAAGGGGCAGGATGAGCCTCACTTCGGTCTCTACAATATAAATTATAGAACCTTTGGTCTCTACAATATAAATATTTTGTTTTAGCAGCAGCTGCTGCCTGGATCCAGCTTTAATTAACCTGTGCCTGTGGTGCCCCAGAGCTCTCCTCCTGTTGTGCATCTCCTCTCCAGCCCTAATTTTCGTAACAATAACATCAACAGAAGCGCCCTCATCAGTTCCATTGCTTTTGACATCTGCCTCAATATTTAATGATGGAACAGCCCCTGCCTTCCATCTTCCCATCCCTCGCTCCAAGCCTCAGATTTTTGCCTATTTCCATCTCCAAATGATGAAAACGCTCCCATTTTTTCTGCTCAAGCGCTGAGAAATGTTGAATTTCCATTTAGCAAAATAATACCGGTTTTTCCCCTCTCCCAGGAGCAGCTGAGCAATGTCAGTACCCACAGAACATTTCCTGCAGGTGTCTAATGAAAATGAAATTGTCCCCACTACAAGTTAACAGAGAAGGAGGGAATTTAAAAGCCTGAATTGAGTAGATCTAATTAACATGTCCTAACTCCTGAAAATCCAAGCATGGTGGTGCCACCCTTGAATTAAGCTCATCTTCAAAACCCTCAGCTGATACAAAGCTGAGACCAAAGTTAAAATCAGACCTTGCCTTCACCTCGTTTTTCTGAGCACAAGGGACAAGTGACACCAATTTTGGTGATGTATTCATCAATATTGCAATGACAGGAAAGGAGAATTTATCCTCAATTAACTAAACCAATACTAAAAAAAAAAATAAAGCTAATAATAAATAAAAATTAATTATAATAAACAAAACTATTATAATAAATAATAAAGAAAATTCATAATAAAGAAAATTAATACTAAATGAAATTTCAATAGTAAACAATAAAATAATAAAATTTATATATGAAATAAATAATAAGTGGTCTTATTTTTTTCAACTCCACTGGCTATTCCCAGCCAGGCTGAAGAATTCCAAGGGTTTCCTGCAGAGCAGGAAAGCTGCAGGAATCCTGAGCCTGTGCAGCTGAAGATCACCCTGCCCTTCTCCAGGCCCGCTGTAATCGATGTGACAGAGGAGAAGCTGAAACAAGGTGACATTTTCTACTTCGCTGTGCAAAACGCCGGCCAGGAGTGCGTTTGCATTCCCAAATCAGCAGCAGCACCTTTCCAGCCGAGGGGAAACATCCCAGAACTCCCCCGGCACCCGCACAGGCACGGATGGCAGAGCCCTGCAAAGGTGCAGGGTAAGCTTTCCTCCAGGGCAGCCACACAAACCGGGCCCAAAACCCGCTCAGATTTTCCCCGTGTATGCCAAATTCCTGTTTTCAACCACCAAAATCTCCCCTCACCTCACTACACCCTTCCCCTGACTGTGGGCATTCCTCATTTCTCCTCCTCATCATTTTCCAATAGATTTTCCCTGAGCTCTTGTGGAAAGGAATCCCCAGACAGGCCAAAAAGAGAGGGCCATCCCTCCTCCCAAAATTCCCTGTCCTTAACAAGAGAGGGCCATCCCTTCTCCCAAAATTCCATGTCCTCTCCAAGAGAGGGCCATCCCTTCTCCCAAAATTCCCTGTCCTTAACAAGAGAGGGCCATCCCTTCTCCCAAAATTTCATGTCCTCTCCAAGAGAGGGCCATCCCTTCTCCCAAAATTCCCTGTCCTTAACAAGAGAGGGCCATCCCTTCTCCCAAAATTCCCTGTCCTTTCCAAGAGAGGGTTATTCCCTCTCCCAAAATTCCACATTCTTTCCAAGAGAGGGCTATTCCTCCTCCCAAAATTCCCTGTCCTTAACAAGAGAGGGCCATCCCTTCTCCCAAAGTTACCTGTCCTTTCTCCTCAGGCAGAATGAGTTAATGCCAAGACACAGCTGGATAAAGCAGCTTGGAGTTCTGTTCTCATGCCAGACTGGGGGCAATGAAATAAAACAGGAGAAGACTTTTCCCTCTGGTCAGAATTGGAGGATTAACTTGTAAAAACTTGGAGCTCTAATTAACACAAGGAGCAGAACCTAACAATGTTCACAGAATCACTAAATCACAGATCACAGGATCAGAGAATTAGGGAATCACAGCATCACAGGATCAGAGAATCCCAAAATCACAGAATTACAGCGTCACAGGACCAGAGAATCACAGGATCACAGAACTACAGAATCACAGGATCAATCACAGAATCACAGGACTACAGATTCCCAGAATCACAGGATCACAGCATGAACTAGGTCAGAAGAAACCTTTGAGGTCATCAAAGGTCATTCTCAGGTGGCACAGCTTTAATGGGTGGTTTCCATGAAATTCTCAAATCCATGATGTGTTCATCAGAAGTTCTGGAAGATAAAGGAATTTTCTCTCTTTTATCTTTCACCAGACCAACTCAGCTCCTTCAGAGTGTGTTTGGTTCCTGCACTGCTCCTCCATCTGACCCTGAAACTTATCAAAAATAACATCCAGAAACAAGATTGCAACAGAGGCTCCGGAAGCAGCAATGCTGACACTCAGGCAGGGGCACTAATCCTGACAGAGCACGGGCTGTGAATTATTCATCAAGTGACATTTTCCTCTCCTCTTTGTGGGCAGACACTGGAAAAGCCACAGGATGTGGCAGATGATCTGTAACATTCTCCATATTTGGCTGGAATATTTTTCCTTTTTTAACAGGCTTTTAGTTATGTTCATTAGAGTGAGGAGCTTTATTGAAACACCAAGGAACAGCTCCCAAAAATTCCAAAAGTTTCACCAAACATGGAGAAACCCAATTTTTGAGGTGCACATCCAGCTTTAAATTCATGTTCAGTAGAGGGAGGAGCTTTACCCAGACACCAAGGGACAGCTCCCAGAAAAAGCAGCTTTGAGCTCTATTATTGCCTGAGTGAGGACAGTGAAATAAAATGGGAGAAGACTGTTCCAAGTCCAGAAGTCCCACCAAACAAGCAGAAACCCAGTCTTTGGTGTGCACATCCAGCTCTAAATTCACACTGGCATCACAGTTTGGATCAGTAGAGGAGACACTGGAGTTATTTCCCTGCCTGCTTTCTCCATTACAGAACTCCAACCCCTTGCTGCCCCCCAGGCTCCTCAGGCTCCTCTGCAGCCAGGTCCTGTCAGATCTGCTGCCAAATTATTGCCAGGAGTGGCTGAACCTGTCAATGCAGGGCTTGGAGTGAGCAGCCACTCTCAGAGCATCAGTGAACAGAACAAACCACAAATCACCTGGCCCTGAGCAGGGCTGCTCTCTGCTTCAGAGCTCTCTTTGATTCCCAAAGATATTTGGGATATTTGCTGCTCCATCCCTCCATCCTCAGCCCTTCAGCAATGGCAAATCTTTCACTTGGATGTGACTGAACAAAAGACAGGAGAGGGGAAGGAAGAGTGAGCTGCACAAAGGAGATTTTATCACATTTATGATCACCTGGGCAGGTGAAAGTTGTCTCAGCAGAAGGCCCCACCACAGACTACATTTCCTAGCAGATGGCAGAAAGCACATCTGCTTTTTGCAACCTTTCTCTGGGTGGAATTCCAAATAAACTCTGGCTCTCCTTCTTTTCTGAAACTCAGAGGATTCATAACTCCAATTGTTCAGTGAAGGGATCAAAATCAGCTGCCAGATATGGGTGGTGGTGCAGGAAAAGCTCACAAAGATTGGAAAAGACCCCAAGGATTATTAAATTCATTCTCTGGCCAAGCAGCCTCTGATGAACCAGAGCAGAGCACCGAGTGCCACAGCCAAACTGAGTCAGAACAGCCAAGGAGATCTGATAGAGCAGCTGGAGTTAATGTCCTTTTATCCTGAGAGACTAAAATCAATTTAAACTCCAGACTAACACCAGGCAAAGGCCAGACCGTGGCCTGTCCCCTCTGTCAGCAAAACCCCTTCAGGTGTCCACAGCAACATCAGTGATCCCGTGTCCCCCTGTCCCAGAAGATGAAATTGTGGTGAGTTTTCTGTCCCAGAAAATGAACTTCTGGTGAGTTTTCTCCCCGTTTTCCTCTCCCTGTAAGGAATGGGATACTATAGTAAAATCAGGGTGCCCCAGCCATGGGGAATGATTTGCATCTGTCTTCATTGATTCAGAATGCTTAATAATTGTTTTATTAAACTATATTATATTACATTACACTAGATTATATTAAAGAATACTACACTACAAAGAATACTAAAGAAAAATCCATGACTGTCTTGAGACAGCCAGGACACAGCTTTGGCCCATTAGGCCAATTAATATAAACAACCATCACCAGAGTCCAATTAAGAACTCCCTTCAGGTAAACAATCTTCCCAACACATTCCACTTGACCAAAACAACAGGAGCAGCAAGTAGGCATAAGAATTGTTTTCTCTTTCTCTGTGCTTCACCAGGAAAAAACCTGAGAGAGAGAATTATCTCTGTGTTCAGAGAATGTGAATGCCCAGGATGCAGCAGCAGGGAAGGGCTCCATCTGCACACTTGGCAGTGCCAGAATCCCACCCAGCATCCCCCTGCTCACACACAGCAGGCCACAACTTCCTACAATTTATCTCCCCAGGAGCTTTTTTGCTTCATCATCTCCCAGACATGTTATTTTGTCTTCAGCTCCAAAGGGACACACGATGTTCTGGCGAAAGATATTTGCATTTTGAAAGCATTTCCATTAACTGGCTTTTCCTCGTTTGTTTTTTATTTTTCCTTATTTTTTGGGGTTTTTTTCCCTTTACTTTTTGAAGGTCACATAAATAATTCAGGGCTACATGCTGAAAGAACATGCAAAGCTCAACTTTGGACAGGGGCTGGAGCTAAAGGAGAGATTTCCACGAGCAGAGGATCACAGCTCATCTGAGTGCTGCTCCACTCAGCATGCAAAGCTGTTCAAGCACAGCAATAATGCAGCACAAAAACCACACAGAGGTGCTTCAAGGGATTCAGCTGAGCACAGGAACCCTCGATCCTGTGACACAGGCAGAGGGAGGTGAGCCACCTTATCTGGATGCAGAGCTGAGTGACTCAGATCAAAGCTCAGGGCTGTTTATGCTCCGTGAAATTCCTCAGCAGTGCTGGTGGGGTGGGAGATAAAAAATGGAGATGTGAATAGACCAGATGAAAATAATTGGGTTTATCTTTCATTTCCCAAGCTCTGTAGAGTGAAAATAGTTTGGTTTTTGTCCAATCTCTGAAGGTAATGTGCAGAAATTAGCTGTAAACTCTGCTGGTCATTAAACAAAGCAGCTTCCTCCAAAAAAAATCAATACACAGGAGTTCTCCTGCATACGGAGCCAGAAAAATTCCAGATTACACCTCAGCTTTATACATCTCTTAAATCAAAGTTTCAATATTTGATTTTATTCCTCTAAGGCAGCATTGGAAAGGGAGGAGCACTCCCTCGTGGGTGGGAATTTACACATCTTTTGCAAGAATTTACACACTCTTGGCAGGAATTTACACACTCCTTGCAAGAATTTGCACACTTAGTGCAAATTTTATTCCTCTAAGGCAGCATTGGAAAGGGAGGAGCACTCCCTCCTGGGTGGGAATTTACACGCATTTTGCAAGAATTTACACACCTTTTGCAATGATTTACACACTTTTTTGCAAGAATTTTCATGCTCCTCGCAAAAATTTGCACAATTCTTGCATGAATTTACACATTCCTTGCAAGAATTTACACACTTCTTGCAAGAATTTACACACCTTTTGTAACAATTTGCACATTCCTTGCAATAATTTACACACCTTTTGCAATAATTTACACAATTTTTGCAAGAATTTTCATACTCCTTGCAAGAATTTGCACACTTCTTGCAAGAATTTACATATTCCTTGCAAGAATTTACACACCTTTTGCAAGAATTTACATACTCCTTGCAAGAATTTACACACTCTTGGCGGGAATTTATACACTTTTTTGCAAGAATTTTCATGCTCCTCGCAAAAATTTGCACAATTCTTGCATGAATTTACACATTCCTTGCAAGAATTTACACACCTTTTGCAAGAATTTACACACTCCTTGCTGCCTGGAGCTGCTGCCAAGGCTGGCCTGGTTTGGGCAGCAGCTGCTGGGGAGATTCCCAGGGATGGGGCTCCCATTCACAGCCCAAACTCTGCACCCACAGCACAGTCCCTGTCCCCTGCTCACAGCCCATCCTTCAGCACAGCCTCAAGCCCTAAAAGACTCCACCTCACCCAAGCCATGTTTGCAGGGTTGATTAATTCCCTGAAATGCATTGCCATGACAAAAGACACGAGCGCTGCCCCAGACAGACCTGTCAAGTTTCTGTTGGGAGCAGTCACCTAAACCCGGGATCCACTTTCCCGCAGCATCTGCTCCTCATCTGGGGGCAGAGCAGTGACACCGAGCATCGTGTCACACACAGGATACACGACTGGGATCCAGCAGGCACGGGGAAGTGCAGCTGGCAGCCCCGGAGGGGTGAGCCAAAGGGCCTGCTGCTGAGCAGCTTGCTCCAGCGACAGAAGGAGAATCCTGCTCCTGGAGAAGGAAATTCCGTGTTCCTGGCAAAGGCGCCGTGTTCTGGCTGGCTGTGCTGCAGTGTACAAATCACATTTCTCCCCCACGCTGAGCGGTTTTCATTCCTGACCTCTCTGTCCTTTCCCCTCCCCTCCACCTTTTAAAAATATTTTGCATTTTAAGACGGTCGCGGGAAAAAAAAAAAAAAAATGTTTGAGTTTGGAGCTTTTCCAGGTTGGAGCCTTCACGTCCCTGTCAGCAGAAGCCTCTGAGTTAAGAGAAAGAAATTTGCAAAAATCTGACACCTGCCACTTTCCATTGAGCTTTGGGTGGAAAATGTCCCTGGCCTCTTCCATTTTTAATGTCATAGCCAGCCTGGCGGAAAAGATTACCTCAGGTAAAGTCATTGGGAACAGGAGCTGCTGCCAAAGCCCTCCCTCCACACAGCTCCTCCTTTTCCAGGGATAATCCTCCACGGGGGAGCTGCTCACAGCCCCCACAGCCAGGATTTCTGCTCTCAGGGGGTATTTGGGAGCCCGGGAACCAATCCTGATGGGATTCTCCTCTCCAGGAATGGGGCAGGGTGTCTTTGAAATCCCTTCAGAACAAAAACAGCCAATTTCTGGAGCTGGAAGAGAACAGAACAGGATTTCTGCTCTCAGGGGGTATTTGGGAGGCCAGGAACCAATCCTGATGGGATTCTCCTGTACCCTCTTCAATTCCTTCACAAGAATAACCAGCCCATTTCAGGAGCTGGAAAAGAACAGAATTTCTTCCTCTCCTGGTGTATTTGGGAGCCCAGCACCCAATCCTGATGGCATTCTCCTGGGCAGGAATGGGCAGAGGGTCTTTGAAAATCCTTCACAAGAAAAACCAGCTCATTTCAGGAGCTAGAAGAGAACAGAAGAAGATTTCTGCTCCTGGGGATATTTGGGAGCCCAGCACCCAATCCTGGTGGGATTCTCCTCTCCAGGAATGGGGCAGGGTGTCCTCTTTGAAATACTTCACAAGAAAACCATCTCCTTTCAGGACCCAGAAGAGAACAGAAGAGGATTTCTTCCTCTCCTGGTGTATTTGTGAGGCCAGCACCCAATCCTGTTGGGATTCTCCTCTCCAGGAATGGGCTCTGTGCCCTCCCTGAAATTCCTTCCCAATAAAAGCCAGCTGGTTTCAGGAGCTGGAAGAGATGCCAATGCAGGAACCTCCACAGGTATTTGACAGCTCTCAAATGCCCTTGTTAGTCTTCAAGGGGAGAATCTCCTTAGGAAAAAGTCTGGTTTGTTCCCAAATCTATAGGATTGTGTATTTTAGCCCTCCCCAGCCTGGGCTGCAGTAGTAATGAATGAACAGCCTCCTCCTCTTCTGCACATCAGCACTTGCAGAGCTCTTTTGTGCAAACTGGGGGAAAAAAATATCTAAGGATCTAGCAGAGCTTCCTAGAGTCAAAAAATTATTGAGGCTGCTCAGCTTTAGGTTCAAATACATTTGGATTGAAGTGAATCCCATGGAAACACTTGGATTCCCTCCTCAGCTCCCTGGAGAGACCAAGATCTCGAGCCCAGCAGAGACTGGAGACCTGACAGGGCAGAATTCCTCCTCAGAAAGGAGCTACAGAACCACCAGGGCTGTGCCACCAGGAATAGCAAGAAAGAAAAGCGAACAATTACAAGAAAAGCAGACAACTCCAAATTAAAATAATGCTGCCTCGGAGGTGATGCATTTCTGCTTAGGGCTCAGTCCAAAGCCTGAAGGATGCCTAAATCTTACTAGACAGCAATCAGATCACTCAGACATGGAAACCTGGAAGGAACAAGGAATTCCTGAAGGAAACTCAGTAACAGAAGAGTTGAAAAATGGTTCCCTTGTTATCTGTACAAGATAGAGCGGTTGTGGCACGACTAGAGCAAGATTTTACCAGATAGCACAGTAAATAAGGCTCATCTAATTACTACTGGACTAATTACTTTAAAAAAAAACCAAACAAACAAACAAAAAAAAAACCCACGCCACCCCCCCCCCCAAAACCCCCCCCCCCCCCCGCCAAAAAAAAAAAAACAAACCCTTGATCCTTCTGAAAAAAAATAGGATTTAAGTTCTGCCACAGCTCCTATCCCTGCCAGCACATGGGGAGCCCAGCTCTGCTTCCTTCCCTGCAGGGGCTCCGTGGGGATTCCTGCACCCCCTGGATCCCCCAGGACTCTCCAGCCCGGACTGAGCTCCTGGCAGGGCTGGGTGCCCTGACTCGGGCAGGAGGAGCCCGTGGAGAGTCCAGGGCAGGCTCACCCAGCCCCCTCTCAGCTTAATGGATTCCTTTAGCACAACACAAATTCCCCTTTTTAATCCAGAACCGTGCTCCAAGTGCCACTTGGAGCTGAATATTATAACTTGAATGTTCCAAAATAGAAGGAAATAAAAGCAAAAGAGATGTCATTCTTTCCTCTCTAATGCCATAAGATACTGATGCTCTTTATTTATTGATGGAGTGCTCTCACTCCAGCCTAGCAATCTCAACATCTTCATGAATATTTCTGTGCACAGGGGAAGGAGATCCTTCTGCTGCTTGCCTTTCTGCTGGGACCATGAAAAAAAAATGGTTTCCTTTGAGATGTTGGGCTATTGTCATTTGGCTGCCAAGAAACAGGAGCAAACTCATCGTGGTTATCTGCTCTGACTAAACTCCTTCTAACCCACAGAAATCCAGGTTCAAGTAGCCAGGAAGAAATATTGAATATTGAAGAAATATTCATTTAATAATGATTAATTCACAGCATGGCAAGGGCTGTTCCAAACCCTTGAACCAGGAATGGTGGGAGGAAGAGAGGAACAGAACAGGGAAGGAGACTCCCATAAATGTATTATCATTCACAGGATTATTTAAGACAAACATGTGGTACATAAAACTCTGCTGCAGTTTCTGGGAGTTCAATTCATGACAGCAAAGAATTTTCTCAGCTTTCCAACAGAGACATAGAATTCCTCAGTCCTTGGAACAGCCACATCAATACCCACAGCAATTACTCCTGAGCGTGATTTATCAGCCCCATGTGAGGAAAAAAAGGGGGAATGGGATTCCCTCAGAACATGAATGGCACTGGATGGGTCAGTCCAACACACTGATCTGAAATGAGAATTCCAGCAGGAGCCTGGCTCCAGGGCCTCAGAGAGGAGAAGAGAAATAGATCTGCTGTCAGAAGAGATGTTCCTGTGGAACCAGAGCAGACAGGAGCCTGGGAGGGGCAGCTCCTGCCTCCTGGGAGGAAAGAGCTGCTCCCTGCTGCCTGGCCTGAGCAGTTATCCCAATATTCCTGTAATTCCCATTATTCTCATTATTCCCTTTAACCTCTTCCAGGCTGCCCCAAAGCCCAACCAATTTGCTCAGAGCCCAGAGAAGGAGCATGAGGGAGGAGATGAGACATTTCCTGCTGTGTTCCTGCCTTTTTAATCCACTGCTCCAGCTCTTCTGAGGGCTGAATTTCATCCACTCCTCAAACACAGACAGGGAAACTTCTAAGAGCAGATCCCTTGTGCTCATCCAAGATTTCCTCTCTCCAGTGTCCTCTGGGTTTAAATGGCTTTGTTTGGTGCACTTGTGGCTGTCGGGAGAGGGAACAAAATGATAATAACATCAATATTAGCGAGCAGGAAGCTTCCCAAGTGTCCTTCAGCCAGCCAGAGTCAGCGTCACCACCCCAGTGACCACGCTGGCACCTGGTGGGAGCTGAAGGAGCAGCTCTGGGAGCCCTCACTCCTTGCACTTCACATTAAATCAGCAATACCCGTTAAATGATGATCTTAGCTGGCGTTATTTAAACACAACCTGGCAGGACGTCGGCCTGGAGCAGCTGCAGCAGGGGCTGAGGGAGGATGCAGCTCAGCTGTGCATGGGTGTGCACGAGGGGCTGTGCCAGGCCCTGCAGGAGCTCCAGCAGGTTTCCAGGCTTATGGACACCCAAACTCATTAAAACCAGGCTGAAAGTCAGGGTTTTGTAATGGATAAAGTAATTTTTTAACAGATTTGATATTGCATTTGCGCTGCCCCCAGATGAAGGAAGGAATGATGAATCTGACTCTATGTTTTCAGAAGGCTAATTTATTATTTTATGATATTATATTAAAGAATACTAAACTATACTATACTAAAGAATACAGAAAGGATACTTAGAGAATGTTAAAAAGATAATAATGAAAACTCGTGATTCTTTCCAGAGTCCTGACACAGCTTGGCCCCAATTGGCCAATAAGTCAAAACAATTAATGTGAAACCAATGAAACAATCTTCAAACACATTCCACATGTGAGCAAAACACAGGAGAAGCAAACCAAATAATATTGTTTTCTTTTTCTTGGAGGCTTCTCAGCTTCCCAGGAGAAAAATCCTGGGTGAAGGGCTTTTTCAGAAAATATGAATGTGACAATTTGAGGCTTTTCATTTGTAGGTACCTTCTTTAAATATCAAAAAGCTGCATTTAGGCACAGGGATTTCAGGGAATCTTAAATACCTCAGAGTTGTGCTCCTGTATCAGTGCAACAGGACTCCAAATTATGGTTTGCAGTAATTAAATTGAGCAGTTCCACTGGGGGTGAGCAGCACAATGAAACAGAATTAAAAAACAGAGAGCAGAAGTGGAGAGGGCAGGGATGTGTGAAACCATAGTGACTATTCATTCCCAGAGGGAAATGCTGGAGCCTCCCCTGCCCTTCCCTGGGGTGAGCTTTAGGCCCAGTGACACCTCCTTGAGTCCTTCTTCAGCATCTTTCTGTTTTCCTCCATTTTACTCTCACTTACCTGCCCTTCCCTGGGGCAAGCTTTAGGCCCAGTGACACCTCCTTGAGTCCTTCTTCAGCATCTTTCTTTCTGTTTTGCTCCATTTTACTCTCACTTAATTCAGTTTATGCACTCAAATCCCTCCCCAGCACACTTAGAAAAAAGTAATTCCAGAGTGCTGAAAAAAACCCAAGGATTTTACCTTGCACTAAAAGAAACAAACAATTTGTCTTTTTTCAGAGCCATCAATCCATTTACTCTCACTTAATTCAGTTTATGCACTCAAATCCCTCCCCAGCACACTTAGGAAAAAAGTAATTCCAGAGTGCTGAAAAAACCCCAAGGATTTTACCTTGCACTAAAAGAAACAAACAATTTGTCTTTTTCAGAGCCATTACTTCCACATCAATTCCTCTCCCTGGTCAGTTCATTCAGCTTTTCTTCCAACACTTTCTATTATTATTACATATAAATTCATGAATAATAAAAATTAATTATTTTCAATATATTCGTCCATTCTTATTACATATAAATTAATGAATAATAAAAAATTAAGACCTATAAGCTTACGAGCCATTATTTTTTTTGCCAGTTGTCCCCTGGCCCTCCCTGTTTAATCCCCACACCTGCATTCCTCTGCACCCTCACCTTTTTTCCTTGTAGCTGGGGCCTGAAACTTGAAGGAAAAGAGAAATTCTTGTTTGCTTATGATGCCTTGGTGCATTTTTTGGACCAGTGGACGATGTTTTCTTCTCAGGAGTTTTCTTAGAGCTTGGCTTGTAAACAAAGGTCTTGTACTGCAAAAATATTTCAAGATTTTTATGGTGATAAAAATTCAGCCTTATAGGTTTTGACCTGGTTTGCTTTCTAGCAAAGATTCAGTGTCACGGGTTTGTGCTCAGTTCTTTGTTTTTGAAGCATCAGGGTGAAGTTAGAAGGTTAAAAATGCTCTTTCTTTGTGTGAGGATTAATTTACTTTCAGTCTATTGAGTTACAGCCTCACAGAGGAAAATAAGACTATAAAACAATAATATTGTTTATATAAAACAATAAGAATATAAAACAAAATAAATTGCTTTTCCCTCAAACAAACAAAAATAAACCTTGGAGCTCTGTGCACCGAGGCTCTGAGCTTTAAAGACCTTTTTAATTGGTTTTTCCCCTCAAATACATTTACTGACACTGTGAGTGCTGAGCCTCATTGAAGGGATATTTTCCTACTGATACTAAATGACTAATTGTGCTTTTATAATCAATTATTGAAGGCTGGCTGAGAGAGGAGAGCTCCTTCAACAACCACTGCTTAACAAAGCAGGCTCTGCCTCCCACAAAATACAAATCAGCCTTTCCTCCAGTGCTGATTGTGAAAATAATCTGTGTGAAGGGTTTTATTTCTCCCCTAACATTTTTTTGTTGTCTGTTTTGAGGTTTATTTGTTTTGTTTGGGTTTTTTTCCCTTCTGTGTGAAGGGTTTTATTTCTCCCCTAACATTTTTTGTTGTCTGTTTTGAGGTTTGTTTGTTTCGTTTGGGTTTTTTTCCCCTTGTGTTCTTGGTGCTTTATTTCAGTTGCAACCCCAAAAATGGAACAGAAATGGGGGGTTTTTTTGCTCAAAAGATTGAAAGTGATGAATGGATTTTGTTCTTTTAGTGATTTTATCAAGAAGCTGCTCAGATAATTTAAACTGAGTGAGGGAAGTTGATACAGGGAATCTTGGAGAAGGGAGAAAATTGAATCAGCACCAGCGGGGAGTCAGCAGCAATAGTGGGAGTTTTGGGCAGGAAATGCAGGTTTTTGGTAAGTTTTGGGTGGTGGGGACATTAAAACACCACTGAGAAGAGAATGAGCAGCTCTGCAGCACTGGGGGACAGCTCAGGCTCAAGGAGGGCTTTCCTTGGAGGAGGAAGAGCAAAGTGAAAGGAATAAATTGATCAACCAAAAAAATCAGTTGGGATTAGAGAAAGAGTCCTACACATTCAAGGGGGGCATAAAACCATGTTAAACTGTGCTGGGCAGGCTCCTGGGATGTGAGATTTAAGATTTAAGGTTTAAATTTAAGATTTAAAGGAGTGAGTGTGTTTTCTGAAAGGTTTCATCATCCAAATGTCAAGGGGCTGAAACTGAGGCAGCTCCAAAAAAACTGGTTTGTGCCCAAGAGGATTTCTGCAGATTTTTGTAGCCAGGTGTTTCAATCTGAGTTTAAAAGTTGGGCTCTGTCAGCAGCAGTACAGAAACTCTGAAATACTGAAAAGCTAATTCAGTTTATCAGTTTTTCACACAACTTTTTGCTTTAATGCTTATCTCCAACATCAGTTTCCCTCTCCCTGGTGAGAATTCCTGATGCATCCCCCAAGGAGCAGCAGCTGAGGCTGTCACAACCCTCCTGGAAGGAATTCCTCCCTGCTGGAAAAACACAAAGAGCTGCAGAGAGGAGCTTTTCCCCCAAAGCAGAACCAGCGTGGGCTGAGTGTGTGAGCAGCACCTCTGCCCTGCTTCTGCCCTCAGTGCAACTGTGCAGGAGCCAAAACCAGAGGGACGACCCCCAGTGCACCCCAAAGGAGCAGCTGATGTGGGAACAGGAATGGGATGGGATGAGGATGAAGAAAATGAGATTTTTCACACACAACCTCCCTTCCCACCCTCCATCCTCCTCTCCTGAACACCCGGGCCCCCTGGGATGGGAATTTGTTTTAATAGAGGAAACCCACTTCGAGGGGTTTCTTCTAAATCAGGACAGAGGGGCAAAAAAAACTTTATTTTAAAATAAAGTTAAAAAACTTTAAACCCTATTTAAAAGTAAAGTTTTGTTTGGGGGAGGTTGGGCAGGCAGTTCAGGGTGCCAGCACTCCTCTGCCTCTCCCTGGGGAGGAATTGATCCCATTAAATCCATCAGGGAATTCACAGCAGAGCCAGGGACATCTTCTGTCACACTCCTAATGCACAGAGACAAGCTCTGTGCTGCCTGGCCTGCAGAAAAATGATTTTTTCTCCATTGATTCGTGTCCTGCTCTGAGAATCGAGGGGGATTTAGGTGCATTCATTAAGGAAATCAGGTTTGGACAAGTGTGTGGGGAAAAGTTCTGGAGGAGTCTTTGGATTTGGTTATGTGGGATGGCCAGAGCTGCTCTGTGGGAACTGTGACATCCACCTAATCTAGATTGGATTTGGATAATCAGTCTAGATTAGATAAAAATGCTGTTAAAATCATTGTGATACAGAGAGAAAATCAGTTCTGGAGAGGAGGAGCCAAATGCTGCTCCTGTCTCCATCTGAGGCTGGGAGGGGCAAACAAAACTGGGATGAAACTGGGTGCAGAAGGATGATTTTTATCCCTTTTATTCTCCCTAGATCTATCCAAACCTAGGGTTTGATTTTGGTTCTAGGATTCAAACATCTAGGTTTTGATCTTTGTTGTCTTCCCATAAATACCTGCAGAGCTCTGTCATCAACACCAAAGGCACCAAATTCCTTCGGGGCTTCCAAGAGTTGTGCCCCTCGCTGAGGGCTCCATAAATATTTCTGTATTCCATAAAAAACAGAATATCCTGAACTGAAGGTGACCAAAAGAATCACCGAGCCCAGCTCCTGGCTCTGCACAGGGTTTGTTTTCATCCCTGGAGAGGCAGAGCAGCATTTTAGCCCTGATTTTTTTTTTTTTTTTTTTTTTTTTTTTTTTTTTTTTGGGAAAGTATAGAGAAGTGGTGTGTGGGTGGAGTAACACAGGGAAAGGGAAGAAAGCCTGGAAAACTGGAGTGTGATGTCCCAAACCACAGGCTGGCAGCCTTGCCCATGGTTTGCTGCCTTCCTCGAGGCTTCACAAACACTTTCATAACTGTTCTGAGGGGAGGAATTTCTGCTCTGTGTTCCAAGGCACCGAGATGGGTAAATATGATTTATTTCCCTTCTGCTGTGCGTGCTGGGTATTTCTTTGTGGGGTAACTGAGGTAATTTTAAAATTTTACTCCCCTGCACGAGGGTGAAGCTGGAGCTGGGCTGTAAAGGTGTCTCTGTGTGCCTTAAATGCCCTTTGGGAGGGAGTTAAAACTCACACCCCGTAGCCACCAATTTCTGCTTGATGCAGCTTTGCCCTCATCGGTGAAGCGCAGCTACGACGCGAATTAAATTCGTTTTTAGGGGATTTCTTTCCCTCCTAAAAACCCAAAAAGAAAACCACACAGCAGGCAGAGCGAGGGTTCAGCACGCCTGAAATCTCCAATTTCCAGTGCAGAAAAGAGCCCAAAGCTAATACATCCAGGGGAGTGTGTTTATCCTCCTGAGGAGCTTTTTCCAAGAGTCTCCCTCCAACCTCTGAGTGTCGAATCTGATTTTTTTTTTCCATTCTGGATTTTTTTTTTTTTCCTGCCTCCAAACTTAACTGTTTTGCCACTGGAGGAATCCTCTTCTTTCTCTGTTAAATATTTGTATTCTTGCTGGAAATCAGCTCTACCTCACCCACATGACTGGTCTTCACTATTAATCCCAGCTGATGGCAGGGAGGGGCTCTAGTGGGAGGCAGCCATGTGGTGAACATTGAGCTTAGTGTTTTCCCCCTGCTTCTCTCCTCTCCAGACAGGCAAAATTGTTCTGTGCTGCCGTGGATGTGAAGTCCTCGCCGTGCTGCCTCTGCCTCTTCTCCCCCAGAAACTCCAAGGGCCCTGAATTTGCAGCCCCAAAAGAAAAAGAAATCCATCTGGCTGGATCTGGGTGGAAGATGGACCAGGGGGTGAATAGCAGGAGGGAAGAAAGAGTGAAGTTGGTGATTTTTCTGGCACATGGATGCAATTACACTCGGTGCATTCCAGAGGCGTTCCTTTGAATCCTGTGCAGGTCTGCCTGCCGTCCTTGGGAGAGAGGAAGAAAAAGAAAAAGGGAGGAAAAGTCCCTCTTGCTGGGAGACGGAATGTCTGCATTTTCAATCCTCTTTTTAGGTAGGTTGGCTTTTTTGGTGTTGCTTGCTTTTTATTTAATCAAACTTCCACGAGTCTGCTCCGTGTGCCTGAAATTCATTGCTGGTGAGTTGGAGAAAAGGGGTTTGTAACGAGGAAACTTTCATGGAAAAACTGTAAATTTCAGTGGTGTTTGAGTTCTGATCCTTTTCTGAGCAGGTTGACAGCCAGAGATCTCTGATTATCCAGACTAATTTTAAAAAGTGTTGGTCAAACAGACTCGTTTGAGAATGTGTGTTTCTTGTTTGAAGAGAGCAGCACTTTTCAGGGATAAAGGAGAGAGGGGCTTGGAGGTCTTGGGCAAAACAAGGTGAATAAAATGTCTTTGTTCCAGGCAGAGTGTCAAATTTGTGTTGCTGTGTGGATTTGTTGGGCACTCAGCGTTCAGAGGTTGGAAAGAAAAAGGGGTTATTGTTTGCAATGGATGGCTGAGATTAGAAACAGATGTGTTGGAGTGCAGCAGGGAGCAGTTGGGGGAGAGAAGGATGAGAGAAGGGGGAAGGAGAGAAAGAAAAGAGGGAGAGAAAAGAGAGCGAGGCTGATTTGTTGAGGAGGAGAGGGGCAAAGGAAGGAAAAGGAGAGCGCAGGAAAGCTGGAGGGAAAAGAGTTGGCAGCCCTGAGGTGTCTGAGGGGCTCCTGCAGGGAGCTGTGCCTCCCTCCTGCTCACCCCGTCCTGCTGACAGCTCCAGCCCTGGCTGGGCAAAGCCTGCCCGTTCCGGGGCTGCTGAGGAACCTGGCACAGGTGTGCCAGAGAGGGCTGGGCTCTGCCTCCCTGCGAGGAGCCGAGGGCATGGGGACTGGCAGAACAGGATTTCGGAGCAGCTCTAAAGGACTGTGGCAGGGAAAGCCCAGTTCAAGGCTCCCAGGTGTGGAATGTGGACTGGAGAGGGGAGATTTGGTGGTCAAATTTAACGTTTGTGCAGCTGCTGATAAATGGAGAAGTGGCTTTGGCCCTGGGGATTGCTGTCAGCAAAGGTTTTTCTCTGTAGGGCTCTGGGGTTTTTCTCTGTAGGGCTCTGGGGTTTTTCTCTGTAGGGCTCTGGGGTTTTTCTCTGTAGGGCTCTGGGGTTTTTCTCTGTAGGGCTCTGAGGTTTTTCTCTTCAGGGCTCTAGAGTTTTCTCTGTTTTCTCTGTGAGGGGTTTGGGTGTGCTGGGGGATCTGGGCAGTGCAGGCAGCACTTTGTCCCTGCACATCTGCTCTGGCCCTTTGTGCCTCTCTGTGGTGGGGAGTGTTTGAGAGAGCAGGGCCAGGCACAGCTCAGCCCTTCAGGAAGTGGCTCTGTGGAAATTTGGGACACAGAAGGGTGGGTTGCTCACCTTGCTGGTGGAGACAATGGGGATTGCAGTCTTTGATCCTGTTCAGCTGCTGAATATTCCAATTTGTGGAAGGTTTGGAGAGAAAGGAACAAACTGTTGCTGCAGAAAAGGTGGGTTTGTTTGTAAGATAATAACAACTTACCTTTGCTGCTTTTATCTGTAAAACACAAGTGGCTTTATCAATTGTCTTGGTTTACAAGGCAGGTGTTTGCTAGGGAAGGCAGAAAGCCTTCCTGGAATGGGGAATTTAAATTACCAGTGTGTCCTCAGCATCTCCACTATGATAGGAACACAGGAATGCCCAACAAAAGACACTTTGCCCTCCCCTGGAATCGGGTTTCTCAGCCTCTCCTGTCCAAGCACTGGTGAGGGGAGAATTGTCTTCAAAACTCCAAAAACTGGAATTTTTGTTTCCTGGTCCTACAATGGCCACTGAACTTTACCTGAGCTTTACCTGCCCTGCCAGCAGAGGACTAGGTCTGTCTGCTCCTTGTCCAGCTTTGTTCACCAATATTAGAAGCAAGTCCAGGGAAAAGGAAGGAAATGGTGTGGTTCCCTGTCCCTGGATCCTCCTGAACACAAGCAGGATAGGGAGTCTGATTTGCTGCCTAGAGCCTGGGTTTTGTGCAGTAAAAATCTACAGAACTGCCAGTGATATCTTGCTACATATATGTGGTTTTGTTTTTTTTTTTTTTTCTGATAAAGTGAAGACTAATGTGGAAAAAAAAAAGGTTTTAGAGAAGCCTTAGGAGGAAGGTTTGTGTTTTCATCATTAAACATCCCAATAACGTGGCTAATATACACAAGCCTTGTCTTTTCCACTGTTTACCTCTCTGGGGCACACGAGCAGCTGTGTGAGGAGACAGAAAGCCAATCTGTTTGAAGGAGACTTTATTAAAACAGGACAAGATGAAAGACTTGGCTGAGTGTGGACAAGAGCTCACTTTGCCAGGAGAGGCTGAGGAGGGGAAGGTGGCCCAGTGAGTTCAACATGATTGTGACCAGCTGAGGAGTGAGAATCAGGTGTCACAACCTCCTTTTGTGTCACTGCACCCTTGAAAAGCAGAAGTTTGAAGTGGTTCTTCACTTCAGAGTGGAGAAAGTTCGTAATAGGATGTTGCATTTTTCACCCAATAAAGAAGTAGGCAATGCTTTCATTGAAATGTGTTCCTGAAGTGGTTTACATTTTATGGGGTGGAAAATCTCTGCCTTTCCCCCACTCCAAGTCAATCATGAATGTTTTTAATGACCCAACAACTAAGGAAAAAGCTGATTTTCTTGTGATCAGAACAGCTTGGAGGGGTGATTATTTGTATGCCTGGCTTTGTCCCTGGTTCTGTGTGTACTTTGTCCCTGGTTCTGTGTGTGCTTTGTCCCTGGTCCTGTGTGTACTTTGTCCCTGGCTCTGTGTGTGCCTTTTCCCTGGCTCTGTGTGTGCCTTGTCCCTGGTTCTGTGTGTGTTTTGTCCCTGGTTCTGTGTGCTTGCTCACTGGTTCCGTGTGTGCTTTGTCCCTGGTTCCGTGTACTTTCTCACTGGTTCCGTGTGCTTTTCCCTTGGCTGTGGGCTGCAGGGATGCTCTGCCCTGCAGGAGCTGCTGCCTTTGGGACCAGAGCAGGAGCTGTGCCAGCCCCAGCCCCTCACCCCCCTCTCTGCCATCCTGCCGCGGGCACTGACCCCTTCCAGCAGTGCCGGGGTCACCCCCACAGGGCAGGAAAGCAAGCAGCTCCTCAGGGATTCCGTGGGAGCCCTGTGGGAGCCGGGGTCACTCTGGGGTGCTGCTGAGAGCAGCTCAGCCCTGCCCTGCACGCTCTGAGCTCGGGATCTCTTTCAGAGCTGTCCCAGGGCTCTGACCCCACCGTGCTGAGCCCCAGCTCCTCCTGTCTCACTGCACAGCAAAAAGGTTCTGGAGCAGCTCCTTGTGAGGAATTGCCTCTGACAGCCGGCATTTGCCCAGGTATCCACGGCTGGTAGCTGGGAAATCCGAGCTGATGCAGAGCTGGGGCTGCCCGGGGCTCTGCTCTGCTGGGAAACCCTCCTGCTCCTGCTGTGGGAGCACAGCCAACCTGTGGGGTGCTGGCCTTGCCATCCTGCCCCCCAAACCCTCCTGCTGTGGGAGCACAGCCAAGCTGTGGGGTGCTGGCCTTGGCATCCTGCTCCCCAAACCCTCCTGCTCCTGCTGTGAGAGCACAGCCAACCTGTGGGGTGCTGGCCTTGCCATCCTGCCCCCCAAAGCCTCCCATTCCTGCTGGAAGAGCACCCTTGAAAACAGCAAACCTGCGGGGTGCCCTGGGCTTGGCATCCTGCTCCCCAAACCCTCCTGCTCCTGCTGTGGGAGCACAGCAAACAGCAACCCCTGGCCTTGCCATCCTGCTCCCCAAATTCTCCTGTCCTGGGCCACAGCAAAGCAAAACCCACTGGGATAATTGGATTTTGAAGAAGTGCCCCTGCTCTCAGTGAGGATTGGGAAATTAGTCGGATGCTGCTGCCTAGGAGTGGTGGAAACCAAAGGAGAGAGGTTTCAGGGTGCTTAAAACAAAGTTTATGGATTTTTATTTCCCAAAAACCAAAGGACACAGATTTCAGGGTGCCTAAAACAAACCTTGTGGACTTTTGTTTCCTAAAAACCAAAGGAGACAAATTTCAGGTTCCTTAAAATCAACCTTGTGGACCTTTATTCCTGTTGGTTTTCCAGAAACAGTAAAAAACCAAAGGAGAGTTTTCAGGTTGCCTAAAATGAAGGTTGTGGACCTTTATTTCTGCTGATTTCCCAGATATTTCCAGAATTTCTCAGTGATAACTGAAGAATAGCAAATATATTTTATATTTTCATTTTCTTTGGCTCCTTCTCTTGCCTTTGACTGTTCTGTGGTGCTGAAGGTTGGTGGTACAGGAGCTTTGCCTCACTTTTTTCTAACATTTAGCACAAACTTTGGCTCAGAAATGGTGTAAACAACAACAACAACAACAAAACAAAAAACAAAACAAAACAAAAAAACCCTCCAACCTGCAGCTGGGAAAAGAAGTTTTTGTGTGTGATTTTTTGTCTTGATTTCACCTCCCCTCTGTCACTGGCTCCTGAAGGAATGCAGGGATCTTGGTGGTGTATTTAGCTTTAAAAAGGGACTGTTCTCCCCAGGACAGCTTCGTGGAATTGATAATTTCTCTCAAATTCCAAGAGCAGGCAACAAAACAACTGTGGGAGATGTTCAGGCTGCTAGAGGAGTTAAACTCGGGTTTAATTCCAAGTCTTTATTAGAGCACTGCTCTGGGAATACCTGAGGAAAGGGAATAAAGGAGAGCAGAGGATCTATTTGGCTCCCCAGGGGGAATTCAGAGGAGCCAGACACAACTGAGCTGCTCTCTGGCAGAATGTCAGGGTTAACACTCCTCTGAGACCCTCCAGTTCTTCCAAAGCCAGGGATGGTTTGCATCAAATATTTGCTGTTGAGACACTTGATGATAAATTGCCTGTTTTTTCTCTAGTGGTGTTTTGTTTTGTATGAAATTGTTGGGATTTTTAACATTTAATACCAAATAAACTTTATTTTGGAGGTTTTTTTTTTTTTTTTAATCCAGAAAGGTCATTTTACCATGAGGAGGAAAAGGGAGAAAAAAAAAACTGCCACAGTGAGGAAAACAGCCAAATTTGTGGAGAAAAATTCATTTTTATGAGAAGTAGAGGTCTGTTCAGCTCCATTGCACTGCTCCCCCACAAGTACTTACAACCAATTTTACACTTGAACTTGCCAACAATCAGCGCTTTCCCACTTAGGGGATTTCAAACCAAAGTCTTTTAGCAAGTTAAATATTTTAAATCCTGGGGGAAGGGGAGGAAGGGTAGAAATCAGGAAGCATGCAGTATTCAAACAGTCCCTCCAATTTCAAGAAGCAAACAACACAACCACAAAAGGATTCTCAGTTTTCCATTCATCTCCCTCACCACCAGGAACCGTCTGGGTCAGCGCCTGCTGACTGCCTCAGCAGCAATTTACAGCACAGTACAGGTTTGAATATTGTCCTTTGTATGCACAGGATGGAGGACTGCAAGGACTGCAGAGGTGACAGTACCACATGATTTGTTTCATTAAAAGCCACAGATAAGAAAGAAAATGTGTTTACATTGCTGCTTTCTTTACTCAAGATCAAAAGAAAAAAGTACAAAACAAAACCCAAAAAAGCATTTTTTGTCCATCATGATTCAAATTAAATTGGAGAAACAAACAGCAGCTGATAAGGCATCCAGTGATTGCTTTTTTCCCTTAGGATTTTCAATGTGATAGCCACAGATGATGCTTCTTTAGATGAGACTTGACCTTAAGGGTTACTTTAGGAGCTATTTTAGTAATCAAGTTGACTATGACCATACAGGTTCACACAGTGAGCTCCACAGAGGTATGTTCTGGGTCTTCATCTGGCACCTGCAAATGCTGTGGTGCTTCCACCAATATCCCACACAGACAATACCCACCCCAAGGTGAATCTGTGTGTTAACACTAATGTGCAGCCTGGGGTACCCAGCCAGGCAGGCAAAAGTACAGAAGAAGCCCTGATCTCTGCCTAAACTTCCCAAGTCTTGGTGGCTCCAAGGTACATCCACAAACATCAGTCATTTGGTCAATGAGTTTCAGGGTGCTTAAAACAAAGTTTATGGATTTTTGTTTCCCAAAAACCAAAGGAGAGTTTGCAGCTTCCTTAAAACAAAGTTCATGGACCTTTACTTCTCAAAAACCAAAGGACACAGATTTCAGGGTGCCTAAAACAAACCTTGTGGACTTTTGTTTCCTAAAAACCAAAGGAGACAAATTTCAGGTTCCTTAAAATCAACCTTGTGGACCTTTATTCCTGTTGGTTTTCCAGAAACAGTAAAAAACCAAAGGAGAGTTTTCAGGTTGCCTAAAATGAATGTTGTGGACCTTTATTTCTGCTGATTTTCCAGATATTTCCAGAATTTCTCAGTGATAACTGCAGAATAGCAAATATATATTTTCATTTTCTTTGGCTCTCTCTCTTGCCTTTGACTGTTCTGTGGTGCTGAAGGTTGGTGGTACAGGAGCTTTGCCTCACTTTTTTCTAACATTTAGCACAAACTTTGGCTCAGAAATGGTGTAAACAACAACAAGAACAAAACAAAACAAAAAAAACCAAATAAACAAAAAAAACCCCCAACCTGCAGCTGGGAAAAGAAGTTTTTTGTGTGATTTTTTGTCTTGATTTCACCTCTCCTCTGTCACTGGCTCCTGAAGGAATGCAGGGATCTTGGTGGTGTATTTAGCTTTAAAAAGGGACTGTTCTCCCCAGGACAGCTTCGTGGAATTGATAATTTCTCTCAAATTCCAAGAGCAGGCAACAAAACAACTGTGGGAGATGTTCAGGCTGCTAGAGGAGTTAAACTCGGGTTTAATTCCAAGTCTTTATTAGAGCACTGCTCTGGGAATACCTGAGGAAAGGGAATAAAGGAGAGCAGAGGATCTATTTGGCTCCCCAGGGGGAATTCAGAGGAGCCAGACACAACTGAGCTGCTCTCTGGCAGAATGTCAGGGTTAACACTCCTCTGAGACACTCCAGCTCTTCCAAAGCCAGGGATGGTTTGCATCAAATATTTGCTGTTGAGACACTTGATGATAAATTGCCTGTTTTTTCTCTAGTGGTGCTTTGTTTTGTATGAAATTGTTGGGATTTTTAACATTTAATACCAAATAAATTTTATTTTGGAGGTTTTTTTTTTTTTTTAATCCAGAAAGGTCATTTTACCATGAGGAGGAAAAGGGAGAAAAAAAAAACTGCCACAGTGAGGAAAACAGCCAAATTTGTGGAGAAAAATTCATTTTTATGAGAAGTAGAGGTGGAGGGAAGGCAAATTTTCTGAATTTCCCATGGAAAACAAGTGGTGTTTTGCCTTGGTACCCACCCTGGCTTTGTCTATTCCACACAAAATTAGTGGTTTGGTTTTGGGGGGGCCCTGGCCCACTTCAGAAGGATATTTTGTGTGAGAGCAGCACAAGTTTCTTGGCAGAAATGCCACTGCACAACGGGCAGGGAGGGATCCTGGTGTTTATCCTCAGGATCACAAGCATCACCCCTGTTCTCCTCCAGGCAAACACAGGCCTTTGGAGGGGATTCAGCAGGTTTGCAGCCTGGGATTTGTTTTCAGAACCAGAAAGGGACGTAAAAAGACTTAAATGTGTTTGGAAAATCTTTTAGGTCTAAACCTTTGTTACACTGGACTAAAAATTACGTGTAATACCAAAAAAAATTGGTGTTACAATGCTACAAATGGTGCTGCAAGCTGCTTTCTGCACCTTTCCCCCACAATTTCAGTCAAAATTCACCTTAAATCCCTAGCTAAGCAATGCCCTGTGTTAGCCCGGGCTGCAGGCAGTGTTTGTGCCTCTGAAATGTGTTTTATTGTGCACAGCTTGTGTGCTGCAGAAGAGGCTGCTCTGGGGGCAGAAGGAGCTCGGTGGTGCCTTGATGAAAAGATGAATGGGTCTGGTTTGGTTGGTTTTTTTTGTGTTTGGGATTGTTTTGTTTTTGTTGGGTTTTGGGTTTGTTTTTTTTTTTTTTTTCGTGTAGGTTTGTTTTTACTTTTTTTCCCCCCCAAAGTTATGCCTTCATTTGTTTTTAGAAATGCTCAGTTTACAGAAGCAGCCCAGCAAAAAGTCAAGGGTGAAGCCAGGTCAGGGAGGTCCGTGAGCAGAGCCTCAGATGACAGGACAGTGCAGGATGCTGGGCAGGAAGCACAACAATGGAAAATGTGTGAGAAGTCGAGAGGCACGAGGCTGAATTCCAGCTCCTCCATCTCCTGGGCTCTCTCCTCCCCTCGGCATTGCTGGGGACAGTGGCAGCCACCTCTGTGCTCTGTCACTTTTCCTTTAGCTCCACCAGGGCTAAAATGTGTTTCCTTGGAGTGCAAGGGGAACCTGGAGCTCTGCACTGGTTATCAACCCAGAATAAATAATAAATTATATAAATAATATAAATAAAGCTGCTCCTTCTTGCCAGAAATATCCCAGGCCTAGAAAAGGAGATTGGGCACCAGGCCAGGCTCTCCTAAAGCACACCTTGGCACCCAGGTTTATTTATCTGGCTCCTTAATGAGCTCTGGCTCTTCTTTGCAACAAGTTGTAAAGAGAACAGAGCAGCTCTAAGGTGCTGGATGTGACAGAAAGCCACAAACCCCATCCTGTCCTCATCTGCTCCTTCCCTTCCTCCAGGAAATCATTTGGCAGCTGAAAAAGGCAAATGTTTAACGGGGAACTTCCCAGCCCCTGCCCCAGGGTGTCAGATTCGCTGTCCCACGAGGATCAATACCCATCACAGCCTCTCCCTCCTCCTGGGGAGCTGCCACCATGGGGGTTTTTTGGGGTTTTTTTTTGTGGCAGGAAAACCAGGCTGAACCCTGGCTGGGTGGAAAGGTTGGAGCTGATCTCCGTGCCTGCAGCCGAGCTGCCTTTGGAGGGAAAAGGTCACTGAGGATTGGGGTGGGTTTGTGACATTGCCTGGCAGCAGGGAGGCTGCTCTGAAATGGAGCGTGCAGGGTTGGAGGCAAGGGATGACCACGGCTCGGGCTCCCTGAGGGAAAGGGTCACTCCAAGAGAGAGATTTTGTTCCCCCCACGTTGCACAGCGAGCATCTAAAGCACATCTGAGACCGGGGGAAACACACACAGGTGGCTGCTGATGGTGATGGGGCACTCGGAACACGTCTAAATTAAAATAATTTTAACTTCAAGTCGTTTTCCTCCTGATCCATCCCCTGCTGTGGGCACAGCAGTGATGTGCAGATCATTAACAAAGAGCTGGATCCAAGCTGAAATCCTTCACCTGCCACCTGGAGGGACTTGGCTTTATTTTCTAATCAGATGTTTCTCACATATTAATGGGTTTTTTTGGTACCACTGTGCTGATGTTAAAAACGGGACCACACTGCTGGTGCTAGATGTAAAACTACCCTTTCAACCCCTTTTACAATAACCAAATTAATAGTACATATTTAACAATTATCACCTATTTTACAACCGTTTCTAACCTATTTTTAACACTGAAGAACTCCGCTGGTGGTGTGAAGTGCTGCTGTGCTCTCAGAGAAACCTCACAGGAAGGAAATCCCGGGCTCTCAATCACCTCGTGCTGCACATGGAAAAAGGAAAATGAGTTTTTAACAAACGCATGGAGTGTATCGTGGCTGTGAGGTCTTCTGAACAGATTCTTTCCCCAAGTGCCTGGATGGGCTGTTAGGAAGCCTTTTCAGAAATTAAAAAAAAATAATAATCATTACTCCATTCCACTCCCTCTGTGCTTCAGCAAAATATTGGAATTAGGTGGTTTTCCAGTATTTGCAATGTTTGAGATGGGTGCTGGATGAGTGTCATGGATTACTCAGGCTGTGGTTTTCCTTGCAGATTTGATAGAATTTCAAAGGTCACAGGAATATTTAATAGAGATTTGGACTTTTATTGGCCAGGTGGGGCCAGAAATCACAGGGTGTCTTTGTGTGTTTGTGCTTTCATCTAACACAGCCAGCCTGGAATATTGACCTGAACCAGAGCCAGGCACTTCTTCTATATTTTTTTTTTTTTTTAATTTAAAAAAAATATTGCAGGGTTTTCAACCTTGAAGGCAAATCACTTTATGACTTCATTGTTTAAATTTAGGTTTTGTTTTGCGGGGGGATCGTTAGACTTGAAGCAAAAGCCTTGTAGCCCAGGGACTGTCACTTCTGATTACTTCCAGTGACACTTCCAATTATTTCCAATCACAATTCCAGGGACAAGAGGAAAAAAGGAGCCACGTTCTCCAACATCAGGGCTTTATTTTCCCCTTTTTTTCCTTTTCCTTTTCCCTGAACAAAGCAGCATTTCTCGAAGCTGCGCAGGGAGAGGCGCAGAGGCAGATTTGGAGCTGGAATTCCAGGCTGGATCTGCTGCACTGGGAATGCTGCTCTGGCTCCTGCCTTGCTGGGCAATATGAAGGAAATTGCTTCATGCTCCCCAGGCACTGGCTGGCACTAGCACTCCAGAGCAGCAGCAGCAGGCTGCTCAGCCTCCCTGCCCTCCTGGGAGCTGCACAGGAGCTGCTGCTGCAGGGCAGGACACACCACGGGACACAGGGATCTGCTGGGACAGCCTGGGGGACTCCCAGGGACACCAAACACAGGACTTGGTGCACTGAGTTTGGCACAGGGACAAAAGAATCTCCTGGGACAGCTTGGGGGACTCCCAGGGACACCAAACACAGGACTTGGTGCACTGAGTTTGGCCCAGGGACACAGAAAATCTCTGTGAGATCTTGAGAGACTCCCAGGGACACCAAAACCCAGGATTTGGTGCAGTGTGTTTCGTCCAGAGACGCAAAAAATCTGTTGGGAGAGCTTGAGTGACTTCCCAGGGACACCAAACCCAGGATTTGGTGCACTGAGTTTGGCCCAGGGACACAAAAAATCTGCTGGGGTAGCTTGAGGGACACAGCAATCTCCTGGGGGAGCTTGAGTGATTTCCAGAGACACCAAAACCCAGGATTTGGTGTAGTGAGTTTCCCCAGGGACACAAAAAATCTGTTGGGAGAGATTGAGAGACTCCCAAGGACACCAAACACAGGATTTGGTGTAGTGAGTTTCCCCAGGGGACACAAAAAAATCTGGGGGAGCTTGAGAGACTCCCAGGGACACCAAACCCAGGATTTTGTGCAGTGAGTTCTGCCCAGGGACACAAAAATTCTGCTGGGAGAACTTGAGGGACAGAAGAATGTGCTGGGGGGGGGCTTGAGTGATTTCCAGAGACACCAAAACCCAGGATTTGGTGCAGGGAGTTTGGCACAGGGACACAGGAATCTCTTTGGGGGTCCTGAGGGACTTCCCAGGGACACCAAACCCAGGATTTGGTGCAGTGAGTTTGGCACAGGGACACAGGAATTTCTTGGGGGGTCCTGAGGGACTCCCAGGGACACCAAACCCGGGATTTGGTGCAGTGAGTTTGGCCCAGACCAGCCCAGGCTGCTGCACCCTCCCAAAAACAAAGCAGGAGCACTGCCTGGTTTCCAGAGGTCTCTGTAGCCTGACTTGGAAGCCCCGGAGCATCAAACCAGTCTGAAATGGTGTCAGAGCTCTCAGTCACACTCAGTGCAGCTCTCACTCCCCCAGTGCTGCTGCACAGGGCCGTGAGGCTCTGCTGAGCGTGGGGGTTGGCAGCTCTTTGCTTCATTTGCTTCACAGTGGTGCAAGAGCTGGGCTCTGCCAGAAGGGGATTAATATTGATATTAATGTTTTATTAAGACTTTATTTATAATATTAATATTTTATTAATACTGAATTAATGTATATTTGACATTTGGGTGCTGTATTAATGTTTATTTGCCATTTGGATACTGAATTAATGTTTGTTTATTTATATTCATATAAATTATTTATGTATTTATATATATTTATGTCTTTATATATACTTGTACATTGCATTAGTATTTACTATTTGTACATTGTGCAAATGGATGAGCAGCAAACCTGGAGTGGTTTTTAGAGCCAGATTTGAAGAACCTGAGTTAATTTAGGATGCTGGACCTGAACATTTCCAAAACAGCAGCAAATGGATGTACCTTTACGTGGTGACTGACAACTTTTAACTTTTAAAATAGGAATTAGATTTATCAGTGACCTGGCTGGGTGGTTGCTGCTCCCTGCCCTCAGCCCTGGTGCAGTTTGGGTTTTGTGACACTTCAGCACGGCTTATTTGTCACTTGGGCACAGGGCAGCCACAAATCCTTTGTCAGTGAAGCTCAGAATCTCAATTCCACCCGAGCAGTTTGACATGGTGCTTGTGTGGGAGCTGCAGAGGGTTCCTGCCATCAGCTCTGCTGCTCTGGGGCATTTTCTGTTTGGGTGCCTGGGTGAGGTCGGCTCCATGGCAGTGGGACTGAGGTGGCATTTTGGGACAGCCTGGTGCTCCTCCAGGACTCAGCATCTCATCTGGACAGGAGGCAGCAGAGTGCCCTGGGGGCCAGGAAGGCCAGTGGAATTCTGTGATTCTGTGAAAGGAGCTGTTTGGATCCATCCAATGCCATGGAGATGTTCCCACAGTGCAGCTTTGTCTGTGGTCTCTGCTCTGGGCAAATCCTCTCCTGTTTCCATTGTTTCAAGCTCTTGGTTGGAGACAAAGAGAATTTTAGCCACACAAAGCAGAGCTTTTTGTGTTGACAAATGCCATGATTTTTTTTTTTCCCTATTCAAGGGGGAATATGAAGCAATGGTGAGTGTTTCTGGTCAAAGAAGCATTCAGGATGTTGAGGTTCCAGCCTGGATTTTGCCAGTGATTCATGATTTAGTGATTCAGGACTCATTTTAAAATGCCTCCTCATTTTAAGTGTCTCCATTTCCAATGCTATAAGGGATTAGTGCTCTGGAATTTGTGAGTGTGGGGACACCCGAGCTGGGTCACACCAAAGGAGGTGACACTTGGGGTGACACCTCCTGTGTCCCTTAATCACCCAGGTTTTGGGGGCGCACTGGAGAACTGAAAACGCTGCGTTTGACAGCTTTGTGCTTGTTCTGCACTGGGAGAGCCCTCGGGCCGTGCCAGCCTCTCCCTCCTGAGCTGCAGCAATGGGGCTGGAGAGCCCAGCCAGCCCCTTCCACCCGCTTTCATGGGGGAAGAGGCTTCCCATGCTGTGCCAAACGCATCCCGGCTTTCCTGCCTCTGTCAGCTCCTTCCTCTTAGCCCGAGGCTACCCCTGGAGCCAACAAAAACCACAATTCTGCAGCTGTCACTTCGCCCAGGCCCTGTGTGACCTGCGAGGAGAGGCTCCAAAGCCCTGGGCTGCTCTGCCCTGCAGATAACCATGCTGAATTGCACCAGGCTTCCTCTCCAATGCCTTGGGCTCGCGTTTTTCCTATCGAGCAGCCCCTGGGCGTGCTGCTCCCATTGTGGGGCAGCCTGGAATGCGTTCCCATTAGGAAAAGGCTCCAAAGGCAGCGGTGGAGCCTGCGGAGCTGTCACAGGGACTGTCCTCTCTCAGTATCTGCCACAGGAGAAGCCAAAACCGGGATGTGAATGGAGGAAACTTGGCCTTATTGCCTAGTTTTCTATACTTATATTTTTCTGACTATATTGATATATTTTTTCTGGCTATATTCATTTTTTTCTGGCTAGATTGATATTTCTCTGGATATATTGAATTTTTCCAGCTGTACTGACATTTTTCTGGATTTTAAGTTCTCTGAGGCAGGGATTGTTTCTCCGCCTGTTTGCACTGTTCCTTAAAACACTGCAGCCTCAAATGTCTATGTGGGAATCTTAAGTTTTAACCAGGTTTAAACCTGATTTTGTCCCTGCCTGCTGTCCAAATGAGCCAGGCACCTGGTTAGCATCTCTCTGTGGCATTCCAGAGCATAAATTCCTGCACAAAAGCTGGGAACTGAAGATACCTGGCTTAAATGAACTCTTTGTTTCCTTCCCTTCCTCCTGACAAACACCTTTAAGCATAAAAACATGCAGGGGATAAAACAAAGCTGACAACACAAGTTGATTATTCATGCATGCAGAATGATTTTAACTAGCCAGTTAGGCAATATTGACATTTTCCTGCCTTGTTAGTGGTTTCTGAGCTCTGCTGGAGACTGTCCTTTGTTCACAGGCACCAATGCTCTGACACGGCACAAGCTGCTGGGTTTTTAGGGTTACAATGGTGCTGCAGGGCATCTTCTATCCCACCTCAGAGAATGTAGGAATGTGCTCCCTGCTGATGGAGTCACAAAATTATCCTTGGTCTCCTTAAAAAAGAAAAAAGACCAGAAGTTTCTCTCTTCAATTTGGTAAAAACACACCTCATGGGACCTTGGGGACTTCACCTCAAACTTAAGGATGCCAGTTGGACAGAAGCCAAAAGGTCCCAGCTGAGCAATTCACTAGAAAAATAAGAGAACAAAGGAATTAATCACTTTTGTGGGGTGTTTAGAGAATGTAGGAATGTGCTCCCTGCTGATGGAGTCACAAAATTATCCTTGGTCTCCTTAAAAAAGAAAAAAGACCAGAAGTTTCTCTCTTCAATTTGGTAAAAACACACCTCATGGGACCTTGGGGACTTCACCTCAAACTTAAGGATGCCAGTTGGACAGAAGCCAAAAGGTCTGAGCAATTCACTAGAAAAAGAAGAGAACAAAGGAATTAATCACTTTTGTAGGGTGTTTTACCAGGAGCAAGAGCCTCTTGCCCTAACTCAGTTTTTCTCTGTAAAGAGCTTTGTTATTTTGCCTTTTGTTAAAACTTTTCTGTTTCCAGCACTGCCACAGGAGCCATCCTGCTGATTTGATGCCATCCGAGGTGGCTGAGCTATCTCAGGTGTGATACAGATCTCCAAGAGCTTATGAGACCTGGCTCAAAGAGACAATATATCAAGAGAATGTTAAATGAATTTTAAAACGAATTATTTGCTGTGAGTGATTTACTACTGTGCCTTCACACCCATTTTTTTACCATCACCTCATGGATGCTGTGCTGGCCAGAAGAATGTCCTTTATTTTGACCAATAAAATTCCGTTTCCCCGAGGAGAACCCTTTGAATGCAAACCCTTTTTACCACTTTGCAATGGCACATGACATATGCAGGAGCCTTTCCCCTCGCAGTGCCACTCCTGCCAGCCTCCCCCCTCCCAGAGCAGCCTGGGAGCCTCTCCCCCACCCTGTGATGCAAACCCGAATGTGCAGCATCCCTTTGCTGCTGGCTGCAGATTTTCCTTTGGTTCCAGCCCTCGGGCTTGTCCTCTCAATATTTCCTTTTCTGCAGCGTGGAAAACCCAGCCTGCCCAGAAAAAAACCAGCAGCTCCAGCAGCTGCTGGCAGCCTCGGTGCTGCTGAGACAGGCTGGCAGCGTGCTGGAGCTCTTTTAACTCGGTGTGCTCGTCTTCTCTTGGGGTTTGGGGCTTTTAGAAGCCTTTGATGGGGTCTGGGATTCTCTGTCTGTGTCATTTTTCCACTCTGAAAGCTCCTGGTTTGGCAAGTTGAGCTCAGCCCATGAAAGGCAAATTAATTTCCAGTTCCTGCAAGGATGGAGCTGATTCAGGCAGGAATTAGCACTGCTCTTCCACCCTTGCTGCTGATTTAAATGCTCCTTCATATTTTATGATCATATTGTAAAAGCAGAACAGACAGGGGAAAAAACCTCCAAAGACTAAGAAACAAAGAAATTCTGTTTTTCTAAAATATCTGTGTGGGGACTGGAACAGAGCTCACTCAATGCTCTCTCCTGGAAAAGATGTTTCCTACCTGGAATTAGGATCTGCCAGGCAGGGAGAGTTAATTGCCTCAAAACTCCTGGATTTAGGAGCTTGTGATGTTCTTGCCTCTGAGGAGATCCAGTTCTCTTCTTCCCTCACTGGTTTAATGTCCCAGCTTTGTTGTGACTTCTGCTGTGCCTCTGAAAGCTTTAATTCATGGAGGGGACAGCGTGTGGTCTCCCTGTTAGCAAAACTGATAATCTTATCAGCGAGTGAGGGAGAGGCTGTCAGAGGCTCTGGGACTGCTCTGGGTGAGGAGAAGGAGCTGGGTTTAGGCTGGCTCTGGGTTCTGGGAGGAAAGGGCAGGAGCAGCTCTGTATTCCTGCTCTGCTCATGGTTTGAAATCATTCAGAGGCTTTATTTTTCTGTGTCAGCACTGTCAGAGCCTATAATCCTCAAGCAAAAGAGGCCAGCCTAGCCCAGCAAGAGAAGGACTTGGTGAGGAATCCCCTTCAGCAAGGATGTGACAAGCAGACTGACAATGTAGAAGAAAAGGGGAAAAAATATCCTGAGCCAGTATGCATAAAATTAGGGCCTGATTATGAGGCAGAATTAAAAATAAACCGGGAAGAATTCCCCTGGTGGAGGGAGCTGGTGGAGCAGCAGGATGGGCAGCTCCTGGTGCCAAGAGCAGTAATTGAGCAGGTAATGATGATGAGAGTGCCTAAAAAGCCTCCCTGGCTGCTGGAGCAGATAAATGGAATTCCTGCAGCCACTTTAAACAGCAGCCACTGCTCCTCTCCTCCCGTCCTCCCTGATCCGGAGTTGTGCATTATGGATGAACGTTCTGAGAGGCCAGGGAAAATGTCCTGGGCAGCTGGGGGAGATGAAAAATCCAGGGGTATCGGGGCTGGGCTGTGCTCGGGGGTTCAGACAGGTTCTGCTGCTGGGCAGAGGAGCTCTGAGCAGGATCTGCCCTTCAGGTGTCCTGGAAAACTGAGCAGGATCCTTCCCTCGAGCCCCAGGTGAGCTGGAGACTTCCTGCAGGAGCAGTGGGGACTAAAGCATGGGAAATGGCATTTAAAATGTGGTGGTTTTATAGCAAAAAAAAAGTCAGAATTCTTTGTAAGGAGGTGAGATGGGAGGACAAAATTCTGTGTGTTTTCTTCCAGTTCCAGTGGTGACTCTGTCATCTACTGGAATGAAAATTTTCAGTGCTACAATTCTATTCTATTGTTGATTAACTCATCTCACCTCACCTCCAGAACCACCAGGTGCTTTTAACAAGTCCTTTTGGAGCCTCAGCTTCCCCAGCTGTAAAAATAAAAATAAAAAGGGAAATGTCTTATTATGTAATGGAATTTCTGGTCTTGAGACAAAAAGGGGAGTATTGGCAAATAATTTGATTATGGTTTTTATCAGGCTGCCCTTTCCAAAGAGCTTATAGCTGCTGTCTGCTTGCATTTGTATTTGGTGTCCCTGGGATGGAGCTGTGCCCTGACACAGGCAGCTCTTCCAGCATTTAGGGAAGAAGGCTTTGAAATCTTAAGGAGCCACACAAGCCCTTGCCTGAATTCTTTATAAATTTTGTAGGAAATACACTCAACCATACTTCCTAAAAGAGGAAATGCTTGAGTCCTGTCTCCTGTGTTTAGAATAAACAGAGTCCAGATAATTTAATCTAAAAGGAAAACGCTCTTTTGAGGATAAACAGCCTGAATAAAACATTTCTGAGCAAGGCCATGTCCCCCCTCAGAGCAGTTTGGATCCTGCAGGATGCCAGGAGCAGCTCTGAGCAGGGAATTGGCCTCACCCCAACCCAAACCCTGCTGAGGACACCCTGTCCTGCCTGGTACCTCCCACCACCCCAAAAACCAACCAGGGCCCGCAGCTGGGCACATCTGGCTGGCTGGTTCTCTAGAGATGTCCAGCATTGCCTGGCAGACACTTTGGGGCTGTTTCTGGATGTTAATGAAGGCCAGATGGAGACTGGGGCAGTCTGGGCTGCTCTAATCTGCAGCTATTTGATTGTTTTTATTTTATTTTATTTTTTCCTTTATCCCTTCTCTACTAAGCAAAAATAACAAACAATTTCCAGTGTGATGAGCTGTTGCTGCTTTCTGCTGAGCTGGCTGGGCTGGAGGAGCCCAGGAGGGCAAATCCAGGCTGGAAAGAGGGAAATGAGGGATTTCTGTAGCTCCAGATGCAGCGAGAAGAGCAAACAGAGAGGGGAATTGTCACTGCAAGAGTCACACATGAAAGTGTCCTGGGTGCCAGGATGTGCTGAGGGTGTGGTACAGAAAAATAGGGACAGTCAGGGCTGAAATACTGCTGGCTTCCAGTTATTTCTTATATATATATATATAATATATATGTATTTAAATATTAAATATTTAGAATAATGGGAATCTAGTTATTTTGAATATTCCTTAGCATAAGGTAAGAAAAACAGTTTAAATACAGTTATTTTAAATATTCAGTATTTTTAATAAATGGAAACCAATTAGCAGGCACTTTAACTTTGCAGTATTTTAAATATTCCTTTACCTGTTAGCTTATTTCCAGTTATTTAAAATATTTACTTAACCTGTTAGCTTGTTTCTAGTTATTTTAAATATTCACTTAGGCTGTTAGCTAGCTTCCAGATATTTAGAGTATTCTTTTACCTGTTACCTTGTTTCCAGTTATTTAAAAAATTTTTACCTGTTAGCTTGTTTCCAGTTATTTAAAATATTATTTTACCTGCTAGCTTGTTTCCAGTTATTTAAAATAGATCACTTTACCTGTTAGCTTGTTTCCAGTCATTTATGACACCTCTCCTGTTATTTTGTTTCCAGTCATTACCAGGAGCAGGTTCGAGGGCAATAACACCCAAAGGGGTAAAAACTGCAGCCCTGCCTTTTCCTGGGCTGGCTTTTCCCCATCAGCAGGAGGCGATTCCCTCATTTACCCGGATTGCTCCCGTGTGTCTCAGTTATCCCTGGGCATCAATTCCCTCATTTACCCGGATTGCTCCCGTGTGTCTCAGCTCTCCCTGCCCCATCAGCCCTGGGAGGAGATTCCCTCACTCACCCGGATTGCTCCTGTGGGTCTCAGTTATCCCTGTCCCATCAGCAGGAGAAAACTCCCTGGTTTACCCGGGTTGCTCCTCCCGTGGCCCCCCAGGTGTCTCAGCTCTCCCTGCCCCATCAGCAGAAGCCAATTCCCTCATTTACACAGATTCCTCCTGTGTGTCTCAGCTCTCTCTGCCCCATCAGCCCTGGGAGGAGATTCCCTCATTTAGCCCGGATTGTTGCCGTGTGTCTCAGCTATCCCTGGGAATCAATTCCCTCATTTAGCCCGGACTGTTCCCGTGTGTTTCAGTTCTCCCGGAGAGCCAATTCCCTCATTGAGCCCAGATTCCTCCTGTGTGTCTCATTTATCCCTAGGAACCAACTCCCGCATGTAGCCCAGGTTGCTCCTCTGTGTCTCAGCTCTCCCTGTCCCATCAGCAGGAGAAAATTCCTTCATTTAGCCCCGATTCTTCCTGTGTGTCTCATTTATCCCTGGGAACCAATTCCCTCATTTAGCCCATGATGCTCCTGTGTGTCTCAGTTCTCCTTGAGAGCCAATTCCCTCATTGAGCCCAGATTCCTCCTGTGAGTCTCATTTATCCCTGGGAACCAACTCCCGCATTTAGTCCAGGTTGCTCCTGTGTGTCCCAGTTATCCCTGTCCCATCAGCAGCAGAAATTTCCCTCATTTAGCCTGGATTCCTCCCGTGTGTCTGAGTGATCCCTGGGAACCAATTCCCTCGTTTAGCCCAGGCTGCTCCCCTGTGTCTCAGCTCTCCCTGCCCCATCAGCCCTGCGAGCTCTCAGAGCTGCAGCAGGAATCTGTCCGGGCAGCCAGGTGAGAATTCCACGCGTGTCTCAGCTATCCCTGCCCGGATCAGCTCTGGGAGCCAATTCCTTCATTTACCCGGAATTCTCCTGTGTGTCTCAGTTATCCCTGTCCTATCAGCAGGAGAAAATTCCCTCATTTAGCCCGATTGCTCCCGGGTGTCTCAGTTCTCCCTGGGAGCCAATTCCCTCATTTACCCCGGATTGTTCCCGTGTGTCTCAGCTATCCCTGGGAGCCAGTTCCCTTATTTCCCCGGATTGTTCCCGTGTGTCTCAGCTCTCCCTGTCCCATCAGCCCTGCGAGCTCTCAGAGCCACAGCAGGAATTTCTCCAGTGAGAATTCCACCTCTCCTGCACCGATCAGGCTGCAGCCACGCTCCTGCCTGTTGAATTAAGATTTTTTTAGTGAGGCACCAATTTGTCAGATTAAGCCTTTCCTGACCCTGAGGATTCTGTTCAGCCTTGATGGATGGACCCGGCTTGCCATGGGAAAAAGGGAACCAAACTGGGGAGGGAACTCGAGCTGAGATTTTTCATGTTTCATGGCCAACATCTGAATGAAAATAAAAACTACAGACACTGGCTGAGTTTATGGATCTGAACTGCTGAATTTGAGTGGATTTGATGCTGAGCTGAATTTTTTTTCATGTTTCATGGCCAACATCTGAATGAAAATAAAAACTACAGACACTGGCTGAGTTTATGCTGAATTGGAGTGGATCTGATGTTGGCTGTGATAAAGACAAGAGGTTTTCTCAACGTGATGGAGGAGTTGGAACAAAAACAGTCTGGGGAGCCTTTTGAGGGGTTTGAGCTTTGGCTTTGGGAGAGTTTTGTGCAGCCTGGGGTGAGGAGCAGCCCGCCCACAACTCCCTGCAGCCTCCCAGCCACGCTCTCTGTCTCTGGCTGGTTCAGGACAGAGGAAATGTGTAAATAATCAGAATGTGGGGCTTTGTTTAGGAGCTGGTGCCTGCAGAGCCTTTGCTTAGTCTGGGTCAGGGAAAGGTCCCTGCAGCACACCCCGGGCACAGGCTGCTCTCAGCAGCTCCAGGAATGTGAGCTCTGGCAGGCTGGGGATGGCTCCAGGCTGTGTTTGCTGTCACACACTCTGAATTTTGTCCGAATTGTGCTGTCTGCCACCTCTTGCTTTACCTGCTCAGGTTTTAGAGCAAATATTCCTGGGTAAGTGTCCAGGTGAACAGCAGGCTGGGTTGCACCCAGCCCAGATGGAGAGTGCTGGGATAATCCTCCCTCTTTTCAGGGAATCTAAACTCATTGAGTCATGGAAATTCCAGCCTGGCTTCCTAATGAGCCCTGGATCCTAACAGCATCTGACAACTGAGGCTGGTTCATGCTCAAGCTCCCCGGGATCAGGACAGCCCCTGCTGCCTCTGCAGAGCCCTCTGAGCACTCTTCAGAACGGGAATTTAAGCTCTGCTAGCTGGAAGTTTGGCAAATGTGGGATAGAAACTGAATTTCAAGCAATTTTGTGTTTCAGTTTTTTGTTTCACACAAAAAGATGCTGCTGGAGCTGCAGGCTGTCAAGCTGAAAATGCTGTGGTGATGTTGTGTGGCCTCTGCTGCAGTAAAAACTGCTGAAACTCCACCAAAATCACTTATTCTATCTTGACAGATCTGTTGCCAAATGGTTCTTTTCATTTTTGCAGTTTGATTATTGGTTGAGACTTAAATTGTGCACTTAGCATTTCTCACCCCATTGAACTGTTATGGGCTTAAAATCCCTAAAAATTCTGAGCTAAAGCTGTTTCTGCATCACCATTAAATGCAAATATAGGTACAGAAATTTGTTTTAATGACTGCACCAACTCAGTTCTTGGACTCTAAAAAAGGCCATGCAGGTGTCTGACTCACTTTCTTGTTTTAATTTGTCTCTTCAAATATCTTTTGTGACCCATCTCAGTTTCATGTTAGAGGCCTGACTTCTCCTCAGCCTTATAATTTGTTCTAAAGATATCCACAAGGCTGCTTTTGTTCTGGTGAGAAACCCCAGGGAGTTTGAGGCTTTGTCAACCTCACCAGCTCTTTAAAATAACATTTAGCAAACACGAGTTCAGAAAAAAATAGAAAGCCAGAGGAACTGGAATGCAAGTCCAGGCTGCTAAAGGGGTGGCATTTAAATGGGTTAGAAATTGTGAGGGGTTGAACTGCAAAAAAAAAAAAAAAACCCTTCAGCTGTTTGATTTTTTTTCCTCAACCACTCAATAACATAAAGATTTTAAGTGTCAAATTCTCTTTTATTAGTTCCTTCATCAGTCTTAACTTGCCTGGTGTGCCATTTTGCACACAAATTTAAAGATGCCACAATCACAACTTTGTTGGTTTTTTTTTATGCAGCACCTAAATAAAAGATATCCTTGGCACTGCAAAAAACCCCTTCAGCTATTTGATTTTTCCCCCACTCAATAACATAAAGATTTTAAGTGCCAAATTCTCTTTTATGAGTTCCTTCATCAGTTTAATTTGCTTGGTGTCCCCTTTTGCACACACGTTTAAAGATGCCACAATCACAACTTGGTTATTCTTTATGCAGCACCTAAATAAAAGATATCCTTGGCTAATCCAAATAATATCAAGACACATCTCCAACAAGCATCTGGAATTTGCCCAATTTTTAGCCAGAAAAAAAGAGCAGAAGAGAATTTTTACTAAGCACTAGATGTGAAGGCTTCAGATCTTTATTTTTCAATGCCTTTGGAATAGATTCCCCACATCCTCCCAAAAGCAGGGAGGCTTGTTTGTAGCATTTATCCTGAATTGTTTATTTATTTGATCTTAAAAGTTCTTTGGGGGAATCTCTTATCAGCTCAGCAGTGTGGCTGCGGCGGTAAATAGGAAGCTGTGACATTAAAAGTAATTGACATTAAAATGTTGTGACATTAAAATTAATCATGTTTGATGGATGTTAGAGACTGAATCCAGAAGGCTCCCGGGTTCATGTTCCAGCAAGCTTTGACATTCATTCCCCCCTCAGTTCCTGCAGCTCTTATGTAACTGCTTTCCCCACCACTGGGCCCGAAATTGGGAGCTCCTGGAGGGAGCTGGGTGGGGAAGGAGAAGGGATTTCCTCGGAATTCTCCACCTGGGAATGGGAGGTAGAAGAGCTCTTTCAGTGCCCATCCAAGGAATCTGTGTCAGATATTCGGGATTGGCACAGAAATGGCCACATTGGGGTCTCAATCAGCATGAGATGAAGAAAAAAAGGATCATTTTGGGGTCTTAATCACCATGAGACAAAGAAAAAAAGATCACTTTGGGGTCTTAATCAGCACCAAGACATGAACATAGAAGGTATCATTTTGGGGTCTAAGTCAGCACCATAAAACGAAGAAAATAAGGGTCATTTTGGGTTCTTAATCACCATGAGACAAAGAAAAAAAAAAAAAAAAGATAATTTTGGGTTCTTAATCAGCACCAAGACATGAAGATAGAAGGGATCATTTGGGTTCTTAATCAGCATGATGAGAAAAATATAGAGGGGATCATTTTGGGGTCTTAATCACCATGAGACAAAAAAAATTAATAATTTTGGGGTCTTAATCAGCACCATGAGATGAAGATAAAAACTATCATTTTGGGTTCATGTCCATGAGACAAAGAAAAAAAAAGGATCATTTTGGGATCTTAATAAATACCATGAGATGAAGCTAGATGGAATCATTTTGGGTTCTTAACCTCCATGAGACAAAGCAAAAAAAAAAGGATAAATTTGGGTTCTTAATCAGCAGCAAGACATGAAGATAGAAGGGATCATTTTGGGGTCTTAGTCAGCACCATAACTTGAAGATAAAAAGAGTCATTTTGGGTTTTTAATCAGCACCATGAGATGAAGCTAGAAGAGATCATTTTTCTCATCCATTCTTGGGATGTTGGAGCAGAGCTGCTGGAGTTGGTGTGGAGCCTTTGTTCCCTGTGCTGTGACAATTCCAGACAGAAAAACCTTGCAAAAAAACCCCCAAGCCCCCAAAAAACCCCTTGGCCCTTGCAGTGTAAACAGTGCCATTACTTGTTGCCATTTTTAGTGATAATGGGGAAATATTTCATTCCTGTCACAACAGTGCCAGGTTCAGGGGGAAACATTCCCAGCTGCCAGCTCAGCTCCTGTGGCACCAGCACGGGGTGAAAAGAAATTGAGTTTTTTTTCTTCAGGGCCTGGAGTTCTCAGAGCTGCAGGGGCTGAGGTATAACCTGATTTTACAGCCAGGAGTATGGGAGGGCCAGGAATATTCATTAATTCCATATTTTTGGGGGCAAGAACTGTGTGGAAACTCTTCCAAAGTGGGAAGAGCTCACGCAGAGCTCACCTAGAGCTGCTCCCTCCAGGCAGAGAGGCAGAGATGCAGCATTCTGTGCTTCCAGGACATTTTCCAGCTGCCTTTTTTAGCCATGTGGAGCTGGAGGGGCCTCAGAAGAAGGAAGGGATGTTTTGGGCAGGAAGCCAGGTACCTCCTCACAGCCTGAGCTCAGGGCTGGCTTCACTCACTCTCCTAGCTGGAAACCAGGAGGAATGAGCTGATTTTGGGTTTTTTTCCCTTCCCACTGTGGGCTGTGTACAATGCCAATCTCTGGATGTCAGCACAGTGGGGGCACAGCTTTTTTTCCACAGTTACCTTGCATGAAACTCCATGAAATTTGTAATTTTTTTTAAGCAGAAAGACTGGGCCATAAATTAATCTGGAGTTAAAGCTTGGCCTCGTGGTTAGGGGATTGAAATCTGCCAGCAGCCAGGTGAGAGGTTTCCTTTGCATGGACCTTGTGGATTGTAGATTGATCCCAAAATCTGCCACAGACTGGGCTCCTCCCAACCCTGATCAGTCTTGTTGCATCCCGTGCTTTCAATATCTGTTTTTTTTTCCCTTGCAGACTGAAAACAGGGAGGGTTGGGAGCTTCAGTGAAGAGAATACAGAGGTTTTAGCAGGGGGAGTTGTGATTTTTGTCCTTTTTTATTGTCCACGTGGCACTGTGGGGTATCTTTGCTTATGCAAGAAGGAAAAGTGAAAATAAGGAGGTTTAAAACAGTGAATAATGACAATACTGAACGCAGCATTTCCTTTTCTGGGCGATTTTCTACTTCTCTTTGGTGTTACACCCCTGAGGGAGGCTTAGAATTGGAAGGGACCCATCAGGATCATCAAATCCAGCCCTGGCCCTGCACAGGACACCCCAACAAATCCCCCTGAGAGGTTATCCCCAACTCTCAGATTTGGGAAGTAAAAACCAGTTAGAGATGAGCTTTTTTGGGGCTGTTCTGCTGGAGAATTCCAGCAGGGGATGCCCTGGGTGAAGGGGGGAGGGTGAACAGCAGAGCCCACAGTGCTCAGTGCTTTTATCTGTGATTTCTTCTCCCTGAAAATGCCTTTTTAAAGCAAGGAGAGAAGCTGGGTCAGCTCCTATTACAGAAAATGGCTTTTCATAGAGAATTCAAACCAGCAAAAAAACCCCACAAGTGCTGCAGAGAGTAGCCAAATATTTTGGTGGCTTCTCGTGGCAATTCTGCCTCCAGAACATTGGGAATTTTCAAAGCCAAAATGAACCCCTTGGAAGAGTAAATTGCAGTAATTCAAATTCCTTGCAGGAAAGGAGATTTTGTGGGGTTTGCAGAGGTAAACCTGGGGTTGTTTGCGTTTCCAGGAGCACAAGAAGGAATGGAGCCAAAGGAAGCAAACTGGGCTGGTTGAGCTCCCCAGTTTTTGCCTGAATTCCCCAAATTAAAGCTTTTAATAATATCAGATACTCTGCTAAGGTAAAACCTTAATATTTGCACATTTTGTGCCTCTTTTTGTGCTGCTTTGTGGCCAGTTCATGATTTATTAACAGTCATTTTTCTGGCGCCTTGAAATTTCAGTGCTGCCCGAGTAAATATTGGGGAAAACCCTCAATATTTCATGGAGATTTGTACTTGCAAAATCATAAACCACTATCAGGTGATGGATCTGACCACTCACTTGTTTATTTTTCTCTCTATGTGGTGGGAAAAAAACTGGTCCTGGAGTGAAAGTGGGGACAGCTGGGACCTGCTCACAGATAGTGTCAGCACAAAAAGAGGCTGAATTCATCGAATTTCAGCAGGACAGAGGTTGAATTCCTCACAGTCTGAGCTCAGCTATCCCACAGACCACCCAGGCTGGCTTTGGAGCTCCGAGGGAGCCCCCTCGTCCTGCTGGGAGCTGCCTGGGCTGTCACTGTGGTGACACCAGCTGGGGCACCTCAGGGGCTTCTCCGCACTGGGGGAAGAGCTCTCCGTGCTTTTGGGGGCAGTTCAGGAGCTGCAGTGAAAGCTGGAGGTTTAAAGGGTGGCATTTGACTCTCAGGGGTGTCTCTGACTCCAGACCTGGAGCTTGGCACGGAGCAGTGTGAGCTGGAAGGGGTTTCTGGCTCAAAGCAGGGCCAGTTCAGCCCAGCTCAGCCAGCCCAGTTTGGAACAGCCCCAAGGATGCTGATCCCACAACCTCTGAGCCCTGATTCCATGATCCCACAAGCTGTGAGCCCTCATTCCATGATCCTAAAGTCTCTGAGCCCTCATTCCATGATCCTAAAATCTCTGAGCCCTCATTCCATGATCCTACAACTTCTGAGCCCTGATTCCTGATCCCACAACTTCTGAGCCCTCATTCCATGATTCCACAACCTCTGAGCCCTCATTCCATGATCCCACAATCTCTGAGCCCTCATTCCATGATTCCACAACCTCTGAGCCCTCATTCCACGATCCCACAACCTGTGAGCCCTCATTCCATGATTCCACAACCTCTGAGCCCTCATTCCATGATCCCACAACCTCTGAGCCCTGATTCCTGATCCCACAACTTCTGAGCCCTCATTCCATGATTCCACAACCTCTGAGCCCTCATTCCATGATCCCACAACCTCTGAGCCCTCATTCCATGATCCCACAACTTCTGAGCCCTGATTCCTGATCCCACAACTTCTGATCCCTCATTCCATGATTCCAAAATCTCTGAGCCCTCATTCCATGATCCCACAACCTCTGAGCCCTCATTCCATGATTCCACAACCTCTGAGCCCTCATTCCATGATCCCACAACCTCTGAGCCCTCATTCCATGATCCCACAACTTCTGAGTCCTCATTCCATGATTCCACACCTGTGAGCTCTCATTCCAGTGCTTGACTGCTCTCACTGTGATTTCTTTCCCTAAAATCTGTCTGGGATTCCCCTGTTCAGGACTCCTCTCATCCACCTCTGAGAAGTCTGGCTCAGATTCCTTTAATTTTCTTGTTCCCTCTGTCAGCTTTACACATTCCCCCCGAGGCACTGCAGCTTTTCCTACACAGATTGGAAAGGACAGAAGTGAGATCAGAGAAGCTGCAGCTTGTCCAGGAAGCCCAGCCTGTGCAGCAGGGCTTCGAGCTGTCCTTCAGCTCCAGCTAAAATACTGCCCAGTGTGAGATAAACACTGGAATGAGCCCAGCTGAAGATGATCAAGGGATTGAGTGTCTGCTTGGAGCACGAATTTGGAGTTTTTTGGGAGGTTCCTTCTGACTCCTCTGTCCTGATGTTCTAAAGCACTGCTGGTCAAACCGAGCTCTCACTTTATGGCAGGTTTTACAGGTATTTGTCCTCAAAAAGTGTCTCTGAATGATGATATTTTGAGCAAACAAAATCCAAAATAGCTGTTCCCAAGAAGGGAACGGCATGGTACAGTCTGGTTTTTGTTTTCCCCAATGCTTTCCAATATTTATTCAGCATCAGCTTCGTGATAAGTCAGGGCTGTGGCTGAAACCCCTCGTGGTGCTGAGGAGATCAGCTGGTCAAGCCATAGTGGGAACCTCAGGACATGGGAAATGTTCAGTCATGGTTGCAGTAAGGCAGAAAAATCATAAAGAAAGGCTTCCTAAAATCTGCCTGGCCTGTCATTTCTTCTAAGGCAAGCTGGCACTTTGCAAGTTCCCAAGTGAAAGCAATCCTGGTGTGAGCAGTTTGTTAACATAACAATCTATTCCTGGTTGAAAATCAACCAGCACCTGTATAAACTGTTATAAAAATGAAAACTATCCCTCACAAACCACTCTTCCTGCACATACACCCAGGGGGTTTGAGTGACCAATCAATACAGCATTGATTATTAACCAATAATTGCAAGAAAGCTGCTGACCAATTGGAGTCCCACAGGAGGTCTGTAAAACGGCATAAAAAGGAGTTATGTGAATTAAAAAGGGCTTTTTCCACCATGATTCAATGCAGACCCAGAGAAAGCCACAACGAAGGAAATGGAGTCCATGTGGTTTATTCCCATTAGTGATGGTTTCAAGGCTTGGGAGATGGGCTGGGAAGGAGGATGGAACACACCCTGCTCCTGAGAGCCCCATTTCCTCACTCCTCCTTCTCCCCCTGACCTTCCCAGCGTGTTTCCCCACCAGGTGCCTGACCTTTTCACATCCCAGCAGCAGAATGCTCCAACTGCTGCCTGAATCCCATTTTCACCTCCTCCTCCTCCACTCCGACCCCGCAAGCTCCGTGCCGCCTCTCCAGGGCTCCGTGCCGTGCTGTAGCTCTCAGCCAGGCCTTTTTTAGGCTGATCCCCAATTCCTGTCCTTCCAAAGGGCTCTGCAGCCTCACTCGGGGCATCCCTGGCTGAGGGAGGGCCCTGTGCCAGGGAGCTGCTTTGCTCTTTCCCAGCAAAGGTCACAGGAACATTTGGCAGGCGCGATGCTCGACATCTTCTCACCCGGGGCAGCCCCAGCCGTGGCCCTGGGCTTGCACAGATCCTGTGGCTCTGCAGGACCCTTGGCATTTGCAAACATGAAAAATCCCTGGAACATCTCAGCCGCTGGCAGGGGAGCCCGTGGTGGGCAGGGAGGAGCATCTGCTTCCTTCCCAACCCCATCCCTGACACTTGTTAGGAAAATTCATCCACAAACACCAGAGGCTGATGTCCAAAAAGGAGACAGAGGAGTCCTGGAACTTCATTCCAATCAAGGCAGAGACCATGGGGCATTCCCCTGGGGTCTCTCCAATTTTTGGAGGACTCAGCCTGCTTTTTATCCCCATTTCCCAGCCACATTTCCCTCTCTCTTTCCCCATGGCTGAGGGACTTGAGAGGTTCAGACTTCCCAGAATGCCTGATCCCAAAGATTCCCCTCTAATGTCTAACCCTGCCTCTTAGTTTTTAATTCTTATGGAATTTAGGTTTTTTTCCCCATAGTTTCTTTCATCTTTCAATGTCTAATTTCATTGATCAGCCAACCTACATTTTATTTGTACAAGCAAATATCTTTTCCATTCATCAATCAGTGGAATCCTTCCCACTGTTTCTTTTCTCTCTCAGTGCTGGTTTTATCTACCAGCAGCCCCACAGCTTGTTTGGAAAGACAAATCCTCATTCCTCTGACACTGAAACAGCTGGATGTGACCATCAGAGTGATGGGCTGAGCTCCCTGCCCCTGGAACCTCATCCCTCTCTGGCCCCTCCAACGGTTTGCAGGTTTGATTTTACCTCAAGGAATACCAAAGCTTTATTTTCAGTCTTCCCACCTGTATTTTTGACAGGCTGCTAAAACTGGAATTGAAAAGTTGTAATTTGGCGTCTTCCTGAGAGAAAGGAAATGGAGCTGCTTTCTGCTTTAGTCCTTCTGCCTTTTCCAAAAATCTTACTTGGTGACTTAACTCGTGCTTTGAACTTTTAAAGATCAGGATTTTGATGCACCTACACTAAAACTGTACAGGTTTCTAAGTAAATAAGTTTAACTCGTGCTTTGAACTTTTAAAGATCAGGATTTTGATGCACCTACACTAAAACTAAGGTTTCTAAGTAAATAAGTTAAAAAAACCCAAAGCAAACAAATAAACATGATTTGAAAAGAACCAACAAACAGGTTTTCCCAGAAGTTTTTAAATATCCCAAAATTTTCACAGAAGCAAACAAAATTTCAATATTTCTTCATTTCCTGAGGCGGTTTCTTAGGCTGAAAATGTTGCTGCACTTTTTATTGGGTATGGTCATGCCCTTTTTAGGTTTGTGGGCTGTAGTCAAGGGGAATTGATCCAGAAGTTGGAATTTGGCATCCTCAGCTCCCAGGCTGGAACCCTGTGGGGAGCAGAATCCTCCTCAGGCTTTTTTCACTACAGGAAAACACCTTGGGTCAGGAAAACAAAAACAGAAAAAAAAAAAAAATATATATATATATATATGCAGAAATCCACCTTACTTTGTGTTAAATAACACTTCCTTTTTTCCTGTGTCTGAGTTTCCCTGAATTTCAGGATTTTGGGATCGCTTGCAGCAGCTGTGCAGTGCTGTCAGTCAAAAGAGCTGCTGTGCTCCCCTTTGGAGAGGGAGAATTCCTTCCAAATCGTGTTTTGTCTCATTTTAAAGTCCTCAGGGGCGTTCAGTCCAATCCTTGGCTTGTAAATGTTGTTGGGCAGGAATTTGGGATCATGTGGGGCCTCTCCAAAGGCCAGGCGGGGCCGTGCCCAGCGCAGTGTGAGCTCACACAGGGTGTGCAGGGCTGGAATTCCCTGCGAGATTCCAGCTCCCTAAAACGCAGCCGGGGTCCCTTCCAGCCCTTCCAGCGGGGTTTGCATTCCTCACAATCCCCACCGGCGGTGCTGATTCACAAGCTGCATCTGCAGCTCCACCTCCGGCCGGAGCTCAGCGGGATGTCCAGATGCTTCAAACCCTGCCAAGAGTGGAAAAAGTGAGAGGAAAGCTGCTCACATTCTCAGAGTCTGCTTGCAGCTGGTACAGGGCTGTGCCAAACTCCAGGGGAAGTGCAGGGAGGGAGCTCAACCTCAGTGATGAGAATTACAAATCTGAATTTCTGGTTCACACCAAATCCAGTGAAGGATGAGGATTAAAGAATGAGGCTCCTTTCATTTTCTTACCTCTGGTTTAGGAATATTTAAAATAACTGGAAACAAACTAAAAGGTAAAGGAACATTTGAAATAACTGGAAACAAGCTGACAGGTAAATGAATGTTTAAAATAACTGGAAACAAGCTAACAGGTAAAGGAATATTTAAAACAACTGGAAACAAGATAACAGGTAAAAAACATTTAAAATAACTGGAAACAAGATAACAGGTAAAGGAACATTTAAAATAACTAGAAACAAGCTAACAGGTAAAGTGAGTATCTTAAGTAACTAGAAATAAGATAACAGGCTAAAGAATATATTTAATAACGGGCAACTAGCTAACAGGCAAAGAGAATATTTTAAATAACTAGGAACAAGCTAACAAGTTAAGTAAATATTTTAGATAACTGGAAACCAGTTAACTGCTTAAGTGAATATTTAAAATAACTGGACAAAATAATTGGCCCTGCCTATACTAGAATTGAGGAGAAAGAGGCTGAAAGCAGTGGATTGACACTGTTGATGCCTTAGGATTTCAGCTTTTCTATTTTCCATCTCTTTGTAACCCAGCAGTTCTTCAGTGCAGAATCCATTTTTGGGTGTAGGCCTTGGAGGGCTTCATCTGCCATAAATACCTGAAGACCTGAAGGAATAACATTTTCATTCTCTTAAGTTTCATTCTCTTAATTTTGCCTGGCCTCTGCTTTTAGGCGGCCCAAAAAGGCACCAGCGTGTCCACCACTCCCCTGGGCGAGGCTGCTGCTGCTCAGCCCCTGCAGTTTGCACCTTGGCTCCATCTCTGAAGCCTTGCAGAGTTTAACATCTCCCTTACAAGACTTGTGGGGGTGATGGGGAGGAGCTGCTGCTCTTCATCTTGTGCCTCAGGGCAGCTGTGGCTGAGGCTTTGAGGCTGAGTGGAGATGAAAAGTGACAGAGTGTTAATACATTAGGCATTCATTTTGTGTCATATTAGTGGTGCTTGTAGTGGGTAAGTGAGATGTCAGAGCCGGTTATGTGCAATTAGGAGCCCACAGCTGAACATCCCATGGAGGTAACAGGGATGGGATGAGCAGGGAGTGAACCTGGGCCTCAAAACTGCCCCAAACCCTGCTGGGAGTGGGGTCACAGGGATCTCTGCTCTGCAGAGGGCAGCCAAATATTGCGGTGGCTTCTCGTGGCAAATTCTAATTTCGTTGATCAGCCAACCTACATTTTATTTGTAAAAGCAAATCTCTTTTTCCATTCACCAATCAGTGGAATCCTTCCCATTGTTTCTTTTATCCCTCAGTGCTGGTTTTATCTACCACAGATTGTTTGTAAAGACAAGTCCTCTATTCCTCTCAAGAACATTGGGAATTTTCAAAGCCAAAATGAACCCCTTGGAACAGTAAATTGCAATAATTCAAATTCCTTGCAGGAAAGGAGATTTTGTGGGGTTTGCAGAGGTAAACCTGGGGTTGTTTGCATTTCCAGGATCACAAGAGGGATTGGAGCCAAAGGAACAAACTGGGCTGGTTGAACTCCCCAGTTTTTGCCTGAACTCCCTCCTGCAGGGAGGGATGAAGCTCACCTGTGAACACCTTGAGTTTCCTGGTCCCTTTCTGGGCAAGTTTAGAACAAGCTGAATTTCCAGGACACCAAGCAGCAGAAAAGCACAACCAGTTCACTGCCTTCTGATTGAAATCTTGATGCAAAGGGATAAAAAAGGGAGAATGAATCCTCAGCACAATAAGATTTTTATTGGGAATCCTTATCAATCTCTCAAGTCTCTTCCAATCTCCTCAGTTTTCAGAGTTAGCTGATGCAACCTTCTCCTTGGATTTCAAAATGGGTGAGGAAAGATCTGATGGACAAATACTGCTTTGAAAACAGTTTTGTTGCTGTCTCTTTGGGTTTGTATTCTGGATTCTGCTCCGTGTCTGCCTTGGGCAGGGAACTTCATTTCTGTGTGCCTTCATTTGTGTGTCTCTGAACTGACAGCAACAAGAGATTCCCTGGGAGACTGAGGCCTAAGAATATTCCTCAGACAAAGGAAATCCTTGAAATTATTACTGAAACAATCTTCCTCCTCTTAATCCTTTTGAAACCAGGTGAAAGGAGTGAAATTTGTGATGTTTAGGGAAGGAATGTTTAGGTTTTCTTGCCTTCAGATCTTTAAGGTACACAAAGCAACCAAAAAAAAAAAAAAATTGATGGGAAAAAAGGAAATATCAGAGAGGCATTGGTGCTTCTTCCCTCCAGGAGCCTCAGATCTGCCCTGACAAACTCCCAGCTGCATCACTGACAGGCCTGGCTGAGCTGGTGCTGTGAACAGGAGACACCTGGCTCGATTCCCTGATAAAATCACCAGGACCAAAGGCAAAGGGATTTCACAATTCCTGTGCACAGGCACTCCCTGAACCACTGAATTGGGAGGTGCAGCGCTGGTGCCTTGTTTCTGTTCTTCAGCCTCCAGATGGGAGGGAAAGCCAGAATCTCCTGCTTGCACTGGAACTTTTGAAGTGCAGTGAGAGAAAGGAAAGCACATCCAGAGCTGCTGGCTGCCTGGGAGGCTCCTTGGCCAAGGGAAGGCTTCAGTGATTAATTTCCCAATACTCCCAAGCCTCTCTAGACTTTGGGTTCGATGTGGGTTGGTGCTGGAAGTTAACTCTGCCATTTTCAGAGTCAGAATTTTGCCTTTTTATTGCAGTTAAGGTTTCTAGTTGCACGTGGTCGCTGGGTACTGCAGGATTTGTTTTTCACTTGTCTTTAATGCACAAGGGAATCCTGAAGATTTTCCTGAGGAGTATTGAACCCTTCCTCTGGGGGCATTTCAAAGAATGATGAACCACCTTGTTTAGACTCCAGGAAGAGTGAATTTACTCACACAGGGCGTGCACTGACGCTGTGCTGGTGCAGCCACCCCACGTCCCTCCCCTGGCTCATCCAAGATTTCCAAATGAAGGACTGCTGGCCACTGTTGATATTTCTGCTGGTAAAGCACCACCAGCCCAATTCCAGCCCCACTCCTGTTGCAAGCCTCTAAAAACCAGAGGTTTTTTTCTCTGGTTTTGTTGGTTTTTCTTCTCTCCCTGCCTTGCTCCCTCCTCTGCAGTCTCAATTCCAAACCCTTCACGTCACCACTTGGAAGCTCGGCCGCGTGCAGGACTGTGCTCTGTTTGCACAGCTCCCCCAGCCTCAGCACATGTGGTTCCAATTCCAGAGGCTCTGCAGGGCTGTGTGGATGAGGATGGGGCTGGCCCGACCCCTCTCCTTCACCTCGGGGAGGGGGAGCCCCCTCTTATCCAGCATCTTTCCTACTTGGGATGCTTTCACTGCACTGCAACCAAAGGCGGGCGGAGGGGAGGCGGCTGCAGGCAGCGTGCTGGGGCCAGCCCGTGGTCACTGGGAGCACTGGAGCCCTCGGGAGAAGGCAACCCTTGGCCTGTGTGGCTGTGCCAGCCAAGGAACACAGCGAGCAGATGTCCCAGGGCACAGCCTGCGCTCCCTTAATGACCCCCAGGAGACTGCGGCCGCCTCCAGCCTCCCCTCCCCGTGCAAGGAATGCACTGGGCTGTCTGCAAGGAGACGCTGCCTGCTGTTTATTTTGGCCTGAAATGCTGTCAGGGTAACTGTTAGGGCTGGTGTGGTCAGAGCATGAGTGGGGCTGTCGACCTTTTTGGGTTCTGCTCATAACTCTGGGATGAAACAACACAGCTTTCCCTCGTCCTGCTTTACCCGCAGCAAAAGCTGGGGGAGAGAGTCCGAGGGGACATAAAACCCTTTGTGTGCCTGTCTGTGAGCACTGCTGAACAGCATCAGTGCAGGAAGATGTTTTGCTTCTCCAGAGTTTGATTTTAAGGCCCACCGAGCCTTAAACACTGGAGTGTGGAACTCATCTGGGGTGTCCTCAGCACTTCCAGCTCCCCAGTCACGCAAGCAGCCCTGCAAGTCTGACTGCAGATGGAATTCCTTGGCCATAAAAGTCATTGTCAGCCTCCTGCTCCAGCAGCTGAAATTCTGAATCTGCTGATTGCAAAACGCTCAGGGCTTTTCTCGTCAGCACTGGATGGGGGGCAAGATCTTGTTGTTACAGAGAAACTGAGTAAATCATTTCCTATAAGACTCCAGCAAGAGGAGACTCCAACAGATGTGAAACATCCTAAATTCCTGGCATGAGGGAGTGGTTCAGAGCTGCAACATGGCAGGCTGTCCTTTTTAACTCCCAAACACTTTATTCCTGCACATGCCTAATTTAGACACATCCTGTTTTCAGACACTTTGATTTTAGCACAAAACAGTGAGGCAAATGAAGGATTGTCCAGCTGAAAGAACACTGATGTAGTTCTGTGGATGTTTATTCTCTCTGGGCTGATTTAAGTAGGAAGTTTTTGTTTATTTGGGTTGTTTTAAAATGAGGGATTTCAGCAGTTCAAGTCTGGCTGAGAGCAGCTATAGCACAGGATTTCTGCATGCACGGAGACGTTTAGATGTTTTTTATCCAACAGCCTGGATTTTGGGAAGAGTGGGTGAGTCAGGACCACAGGGAATTCACAGAACGACCAGGTTGGAAGAGACCTCCAAGATCATCGAGTCCAGCCCAGCCCCAACAGCTCAACTCAACCCTGGCACCCAGTGCCACATCCAGGCTTTGTTAAACACACCCAGGGATGGTGACTGCACCACCTCCCCGGGCAGAACATTCCAGAACTTTATCACCCTTTCTGTAAAAAACCTTCTCCTGATATCCAACCTTCCTGCTGGGAAAGCTCCCATTTTCACTCAGAGGAGTGGCACGGTGTGAGGATGACTTTCAGGAGGATGCCAAGGGGATGGATGTCTGCAGGGGACATTCCTGTGCAGGGAGGACGAGACGTGCCCTGGCACCGGGGCTGCTCTCTGCTCCTGTCACACCTGCACCCAGCCAGGGCTGTGATCCTAACCAACAAAAGCAGGCAGAGCAGCCATCACAGGTGAGCTGGGAATTGTTCAGACAGCGTACAAACCGTGTGTGTGTGTGTGTGGATACCACTGGAATTCCTGCCTTGCCGCTCTGTGCAGGGAAGTTTTCCTCAGCAGCAGATTCCAGGCATTTCCTGAGTCACTTCTGACCTCACAGGTTGCATTTCTGCTCCTCCCTGGACATCAGGAATATTCTGTTGCAAACCTCATCTTTGAGAAAAAGCCAAAATAAATCAGAAAAAGCGTTTCTGAAGGACAAACTGCACAGATGTCCCTGAAGAAGCTGAAAGTTTTGAAAACCTGTTCTGGATATTCACATTTTAAGTGAGCTTGGTGTAGGCATGGTTTGGGCTAAGCTCACAAAGGTTTATTGTGCATTTCTTTTATCTTGATTCTCTGAATCTTTTCTAGGCTGTTCCTCCTAATTCCAGCAGTTAAGTGATACAGCACAACCTATTACTTTTTAAATAGCAAAATCTATTTTTAGCTTTGCTCCCTAATTCAAACCTTCCAAACCTAATGAAAGATTTAAGTCTGGAAGCTCTTTAGCTTTTAGGATGGGAATTTGCCTACAAATAAAAATGTCAGCAAAGCATTTATTTCCCCTTTGATTCTGCTTGTCTGGTGATGTATATTTGATGTTGGGATGTGTGGGGGGTGTGTGCACACATATAATTGTAACGGGTATGGAAACTCTCTGGGCTTCAGCACAGCACGGGCATGAAAATGTGGGATCCTGGAAGGATTCAGGCATGAAAACTCTGCTTTGGGGGGACAGAATTTGCGATAAGGCCAAACACAGCCTGGGTTCACTCAGCATTTGCTGCTTGCTGTGTTGCACAGGCTCCTTCCCTCTGCACCCATTTCAAAGGGCTGATTCTGCTGAAATTCAACCCCTTTTATGACACACACTCACAATGAGAAGTCCTTAAAACGTTGAAACGAGTTCTGAGGAATTCCTCAAGCCTGACATCTTCGCTGAGCGATCCAGCCTGTTGTCCATATTTATATTTTATTTTAATTTAAACTCTGCCATGTGTGCAAGGCAGAAGGGGCTGGGAGGGCTACAAACCCCTTGGAGTCCTTCCCCTGGTCAACCTGGGCAGTGTCTGCATGGTTTGGATTGCTTTCATTTCAATCTCACTTCTAGTTTCCATATTCTCAAAATCTTTTGCCAGGCAATCATATTTATGAGGCTTTCCTGTTTCATCTTCCCCAACAGTGGAGATTCATTAAAATCTTTGTTACTGTGTTTTCCTCGGAGATTTCAATGCGGGGAGGGATGAGAGGGTGGCTGTGGTGGTCTGCAGGGTGTGGGGTGAGTTATTGTCCCGGGAACAATGCAGGGAACAGTCACACAGGGTCACTGCTGTGCCACTCAAAGCCTTCAGGACAACGCTTCCAAAAGCACTTAACCAAAAAAAAAAAAAAAAAAAAACCAAAAAAAAACCCAAAAAAGAGTTGGGATAAGCAGAAAAAGCAATGCCAGCTCCTCCTGAGCGAAGCCACAAGCAGCGATTCCCGAATTCCTGAGAGCACAAAGCGCTGCCCGCAGGATGTGGAAGGGACTGAGGGTTTGTTGGGCAAGAACTGCGGAGCCGGCAGAAATGTGGCATTGCTCCTGGACGTGATTTCTGGGAAAATCGTCCCTTTTTTCATCCATTGTGTGCAGGATCCAGCCCTTGAGGCCACCCAGGGCTGGGGAGCTTTGTGAGGGAAGGTTTGGAACAGCTCAGGGATAAATAAATCCCTTTGCAACCCCAGCCCTGTGTCCTGGAAGGGCCAGACACTCCTCTGGCAGTCTTTTAAATGAAACTTCAATTTTTAACCATGAAAATGGTTAAAACCTTATTTATTTATTAAAAATCTCATTTATTTGGACTGTCCTTTTAAGGTCTCACCTACACAAATGCAGCTTCAGGGAGTGTTTATTCTTCTTTGGATAATAAAACATAGAAGGGACCTGCATCTGTTTTTAGCTCGTTTTTCTCTCCTGTGCCATAAATTCCTGCACATTTCTACACCTAAATCACCATTTCATCCCTGTTTGCTGCAGCAAGACCCTACAAGAAACTGTGAAAAATGTGAGATTTGCTCATGTCCAGGTCTTTTGGGAATTTTTGTGGGTAATTTCTCTACCTGGCTCTTCTGCTGGTTTATTGTAAGAGGCTGTTTTATTTTCCTTTCAACATCTGTGTGACTGGAGGGAAATAAAGTGAGACTCCTGTCTAGAGAACCTGCAAAATTTAAACTCCTGTGGGAGTTTTCAGGCATTGGTAAAGGATTAATAAGGATTAAAGAGACAAATTGGGGGGTTTAAAATAAGATTTTTTTTTCTAATATTATGGAAAAGTTTGCACGGTGTGTGTTTGGTTATTGGGTCAGTGATGAACCAGCTCCAAATTATTTCTGATTCTTTGAAAAAATAAAGGGTGCTGTAGGAATTTGTCACTATTGCACTGGATGTCTCCCTGGTTTTTCTCCCCATTTAGAAGATGAGTTTATAGGCACAGAGCTTTTCCTCAAACCCACAGATAATTCCCAGGAGCAGCAAGAATCCCTCTAAGGTGTGAGCTCTGCTACACCCAGCCTGTCTACACCAGAAAGGAACAAAAACTCTGCCATAACCACGCAGAAAAATAATAATTTCACATGAAAAACCTCAAGCAGGATGAAGTTTAAAAAGTCAAAACAGCTGCGAGGTTGTGCACGAACCCTGAGAGCTCCACAGGGCTTGGAAAAAGTTGCAAACGCCGCGCGAATGTCCCGGTTGCGGCGCCTAAATTAAGATTATTGATCAGTGATGTGGCAGTGGCGGCGCTAATGAGGGCAGCCCGCAGCAAGGCGAGCTCCAGGGAAAAGCTGGATCCGTCCTGGGCAGGAATTCTAATTGTATTCGGGAGCTGGAGCTTGGAGAGCAGCGAATCCAGTGATAAACTGGATTACTTTTGCCTTTAAAGCAAGAAACTGATGGGAAGGAACTTTCACTGGAGAGCTGAAGCCTTGGCAAGGCTCCACCTGTCCCAAAATTCTGGGTATTTAATGTAGTGGATGATAACTGCTGGTAAAGGTTCGGGAAGGAGAAATTAAATCTCCAAATCTCAGCAGCTGAGGGATGGTCATGGCAACTCAGGGCAGAGCTGGGAATGGGAGCAGGAATGGAAGGAATTTTCTAAAAGTTGGTCCTGAAAAAATGGAGAAAAATGAAGGAGAGTCACGTTGCATGTCAATTTTCTGTCTGTTTTTCACTTGAAAGTTCAGGATCCACTGTTTAAATAGCATAAAAGTACATTCTAGTATATAATAATATTAAAAATATAGGAATAAATCCAGCCTGTGTGATTGGAACCTCTTGTGCTCCTGCTCTGTCCTCCCAGGATTCTGTGCTCAGCCACACGTGGGACTTCCCAGCGCTCTGAACTTCCCCAATTTTCAGCACTTTCGCAATATTTGGCCCAGGAAGCAAAATATTTCCTCCCACTTCATTTCACAGGGAAAAAAGAAACAGCTTTAGGGTTTTGTTTTGAACAGCAAAACTGCAGCACAACTCAAGTGCCCCGAGAAGATTTACACCCCAAAGGCAAATGGCAGCCCCACGGAAATTCGGTTGGGGAATTTTTAATTTTGACCCGGGGGACCCCTGACCCCAATGCCTGTGACTTTCCCTCCTCTGATCTTGCGGGTCAGTTTTAACTGAGTTTGAACTCCCCACGTTTACAAGTTGGAGATGGGCAAAGCCAAGAGCTGGTGGTGGATTTTTGTCCAGTTTTCAGTGGATGCAGAAGAAAAGCCCGAGCAGACAGAGCCTAAGGCACAGCTGGCCCAACAGCCGATTTCCCTGCAGCATCTCCCGGCAGATCTCAGGGCGTTCCCGGCCGCTTTGGGGGATTTTGTCTCACATTCCAAGGGCTCTGCTTCCCTCTAGCGGGTTCGCTTGGCACTTCCCTTCTTATTTCTTTTTAAAATCCTGACAAACTATTTTTGACATTTCTTTTTCTTTTTCTTTTTTTTTTTTTTTTTTTTTTTTTCCGTTTTTTTTTAATGCAGCATCTCCCGGCAGATCTCAGGGCGTTCCCGGCCGCTTTGGGGGATTTTGTCTCACATTCCAAGGGCTCTGCTTCCCTCTAGCGGGTTCGCTTGGCACTTCCCTTCTTATTTCTTTTTAAAATCCTGACAAACTATTTTTGACATTTCTTTTTCTTTTTCTTTTTTTTTTTTTTTTTTTTTTTTTAAAAAAAAAAAAAAATTTTTTTTTTTTTTTTTTTTTTTTTTTTTTTTTTTTTTTTTTTTTTTTTTGTTGGCGTTGTTATTCAAAGTCACTTCCCAATCCCACTTATTCCACACTTTCCTTAAGTTTAATCCTCTTCTTCCCAGGCTGGTTTCTTATTTCTGAAATACATAATATTTCTGATATACATATTTCTGACATACATAATATTTCTGACATATGTAATATTTCTGATAGATATATATATTTCTGATATATATATATTCCTGATATACATTATATTTCTGATATATATGTCTGATAGATATAATATTTCTAATATGCATAATATTTCTGATATATATGTCTTTCTGATATACATAATATTCTGATATATTTCTGATATACATTATATTTCTGATATACATAGTTCTGATATACATAACATTTCTGATATACATAATATTTCTGATATACATAATACTTCTGATATATTTCTGATATATATATATATTTCTTATCTACACAATATTTCTGATATATATATATATATGTTTCTGATATATCTATATTTCTGATACATATATTTCTGATACACACAATATTTCTGAAATATCTTTCTAATCTAGATAATATTTCTGATATTCATCCTATTTCTGACACATATATCTTTCTGATATACATATTTCTTATTTCTGAAATACACAAACATCACCCCGTGTTAGGGAAGAGACTCCAAGCCTTCGCCAGCCTGATGAAGGGATAATCGAAGATTTTTGGGGTGGAAATAATGCTTTCAGAATCAGGTGATTTCAACACCGAGAGGTGAGGGCAGGGCTGGGGAGGTTATCTGCAGTTTGCAGAGGGTGTGGGAGCGTTGGCAGCTCCGGAGTGTGAAGCCATCTGCTGGGTGTGAAAACGCCCGGCTCTGCAGAGATGTCTCCTCAAATCAGCCGCACTCCGTGCACGGAGCTGAGCTGGGCACTTCGCTTGGACGCTGTGAAGAAAATGAGGAAAAATCCAGCAAAAAAACCCACCAGAGATGCACCCTGGTGTTGTAGTTGAGATGGAGACAACACAAAGCAACGCTCCATTTTCAGAAGGTTTCAAACCTGTTTTTATTACAGCATGGATGCTTTTTGTACATTCTTACAAAACTCTTCAGTTTACGCTTTACCCATTGGTCACGAAACACAAAGTGCTCATTGGAACAGGCAGCTGCAGGTTTCTCTTATTTATCCTTCTTTCTTTCTTGGTTTCTGTGTCAGTGACCTTGGTAGGAAATTCTTTCAGGGGTAAACGTGGATCCTCTTATCAAACTCCTCTCTGGCTCGCAGAAGTCGCTGTAAAACTCTTCCACACCACGGAAGTACACTTGTACCAGTGCCCAGTACAAACCTCCAGCAGAAATAAATGCACTTTTTGTATCATTGCACCACCACTGGGGGTGGTTTCCTTTCTTTCTTTATTTTCTATTTCCTTTTTACTTTCTTTTCTTTTTCTTTCCTTTCTTTCCCACTCTTCTTCCCTCACTTCTTCTCCTCTTCTTTCTCACTCTTCCACCTTCCTTCTGCCTTTTCCCTCTTCTTTCTTCCTTCTTTCATCCTTCCTTCTCCCCTTCTTTCCCCCTCTTTCCACCTTCTTTTCCCCTTCTTTTCTCCCTTATTTCCCCTTATTTCCACCTTCTTTTCCTCTTCTTTCCATCTCTTTCCCTCTTCTTCTCCCCCTTCCCCCTTCTTTCTTCCTTCTTTCACCCTTTCTTCTCCCTTCTTTCCCCCTCTTCCCACCTTCTTTTCCCTTTCTTTTCTCCCTTATTTTCCCCTTATTTCCACCTTCTTTTCCTCTTCTTTCCATCTCTTTCCCTCTTCTTCTCCCCCTTCTTTCTTCCTTCCTTTCCCCTCTTCCCACCCTCTTTCCCCCATTTCCCTCTTCTTTTCCCCCTTCCCACCTTCTTTTCTCCTCTTTCCACCTTCTTTCCTCATTTTTTCCCCTTCTTTCCGCCTCTTCTTCCCTTCTTTCTCAGGGCAGAAACCCAGGTTTGCTTCCCCACCCTGCCCCAGGCTTCCTGCGTGACCCCTGACAAGTCACTTCCCTGGGATGTGCAGCTCCTGGAAGTGCTCAGCTTCTCTCTGGCTCACAGAAGCCGCCGTAAAACCCCTCCCACACCACTTTGAGGTGTGAAAATTTGAAATTTGCCTTCCAGCTTCCTGCTCCGTTTGGCTCTGCGAGGCTCAGACCGAGTTCAAGAGGGTGGCAGAAGAAAACGTGACCCTGCCCTGCCACCACCGCCTGGGGCTGCTGGAGCAGGGCAGCCTGGACATCGAGTGGCTGCTGCACATCTCCGAGACCGTGCAGAAAGCGGTGGGTTTGCTGAGAAAATCGCTTTATTTCTGCCCTCATGCCACCAGCCCTCCATTCACCAGCACTGCTGGCATGATTTTGCAGCTTGTTCTGATGATGAGAGCAGGGTTTGGAAAACAGAGCTGGTTTAGAGAGATTTAGAATGTGGAAAAGTTGTTTGATATCCAACACGGAGCAGGTTGGGTTAAAAAGGATTTTATTTTTTTTTTGTTTTTAAATGTAGTCAGTCTTCATTAGATCAAGGTCAGAAGTGCCCTTCAGGCTTTCAAAATAACCTTGGGGTTTGCAGGCCAAATTTTCGAATCCTTGGTTTCAGTACAACACACAGTAGTTTAGTCTTTATGAAAACGAGGTCTGCAGGGACTTAAATTAGCACAGCCAAGCCTCCAGACTGCTTTGATGTGCTGTGGCACCAACCAATGCCTGTTTTTACACTTGTACAAGTGCCCAATATAAACCTCCAGCAGAAATAAATACACCTTTTGCATCATTCTCGGGGCAGAAACCCAGGTTTGCTTCCCCACCCTGCCCCAGGCTTCCTGTGTGACCCTTGACAAGTCACTTCACTGGGACGTGCAGCTCCTGGAAATGCTCAGTTTGTTGTTCCATGTGAAAATAAAACAATTCAGTGTCTGCTCTGCTCCCAGGTGATCACCTACTCTGGGGGCCGTGTTTATGATGACCTGAACGAGGAGCAGAAGGGCCGTGTCTCCTTCACCTCCAACTTCCTTGCTGGAGATGCATCCCTGCAAATCATCTCCCTGCAGTCCAGCGATGCAGGGAAATACATCTGCAAGGTCAAGAACGCTGGCCAGTACGAGTGGGCTCGCATCACCCTCAAGGTTGTGGGTAAGGACAGTTCCTTGTTCTCCCAAAGGGGAAAAAAGAAATCCAGGCTCACTTCCTGGGGAGAGATTGGTTTCAGCAGGGTATAAATACACAAAGACATCTCAAGATCGGGTTTCAGTGCTCAACTTTGTATCTGCCGATGCGTTTTTTGGGCACAGGAAGAGCCTTGAGAACTGGTGTGATAGAACTGAACTAAATACTGAGCCCTAAAATTCATAAGGATCTCATGCACAATGGCTCCAGCAGGAAAATATCAAGGTTTCCATCTGATTATCTCTAGTAGGTTTCTGCCTAGCACAAAGACACCTCAAGATCAGGTTTCAGTGCCCAACTTTATATCTGCCTTTGCATTTTTTGGCCACAGGAAGAGTCTAAAGAACTCATTTGAGGCTGGTGTGATAGTAGTGAACTAACCTAAAACAAATTCATCAGGATCATCTCATGCACAATGGCTCCATCAGGAAAATATCAAGGTTCCCATCTGATTATGTCTCTAGTAGGTTTCTGCCTAGCACAAAGACACCTCAAGATCAGGTTTCAGTGCCCAACTTTATATCTGCCTTTGCATTTTTTGGCCACAGGAAGAGGCTAAATAACTGGTCTGAGGTTGGTGTACTGAACTAAGTACTGAACCCTAAAACAAATTCGTAAGGATCATCTCAGGCACAATGGCTCCAGCAGGAAAATATCAAGGTTCCCATCTGATTATGTCCCTAGTAGGTTTCTGCTTAGTGATTCCAGACTTGTCACTTGCCAGAGTGGTTCCTCTGTTCAGCTCTCGACTTCCTGGCAGCAAATTAGTCCACAAATAGGCACAAACATGCAAAGCCATTCTTTCCAGAGGACGGCTGTGATCTCAGCACCCAAAGCAGCCTGATATCCTATCTCAGCTGGCCACCACCCTGCCACCCTCCTGCTGGGCACTGGCACTGCATGTCCCAGCAGCAGAGCTGACCCCAGCCCGTGGAGTGACACATGAGCAGCTGGGGGTGGCAGTTCCCTCCCCTCATTTCAGTTTATTGCTTTTCACACTCTCTGTGGTCCTCTGGAAGGATCCTGAAGCCTGTCAGGGTAGAAGGAAGAACTGGAGAAGGGAAGGGAAGGGAGGGAAAGATGTTCTGGAAATTGTGCCTGGAAGAGGAATGTGGTGATAGAGCTCCAAGGGACCACGAGGCAAAGAGTGTGAGAATGCCACTGCTGTGGCTGAGCCAGCCAGCTCCTCCAAAAAAAAGCTAAACCCCTAAAAACCTTCTGTTGTGTGTCCTATAGGGGAAGGGAAGGGAAGGGAAGGGAAGGGAAAGGAGAGAAAGGAAGGGGTTTTAGTCCCCTAAAAACCATCACTGGTGTGATTCCTTAACGCCTTCCAGGGAAGGCAGCTCCTGGAAGCTGTTTAAATGCCAAAGGAAGGGTTTCCAGTGAGCAAACTCTGCTGTGACGCCATGACCTGCCTTCTCCTTCTAGAGAGACCCTCCAAGCCCAAGTGCTGGCTGGAGGGGGAGCTGCTGGAAGGGAAGGAGCTGTCCCTGCAGTGCCGCTCCGCCTCGGGCACTGCCCCCATCTCGTACCGCTGGCAGCGCCTCAGCGAGGAGGACGAGAGAGCCGAGCAGCTCCCGCCCAACTCCAGAGTCAGTGAGTCGGGGCTTTGCCTCTCCCGGGCTCTGGGATCACCGCTCCAACACTGCTCCCACCGCTGCGGCTGCGCCTGGGGGGTGATCCTCCTTTCCCCTTCTTTCGCCCTTCTTTCTTCCCTTCTTTCCCACTCCTTTTCACCTTCTTTCGCCCTTCTTTCCCCCTCCATTCTCCTTTCTTTCTCCTTTCTTTCCCTGGTTTTTCCCCCTTCTTTCCAATTTCTTTCCTCCATCTTTCCCCCTTCTTTCTTCCCGTTTTCCCCATTTTTTCTTCCTTCTATCTTCCTTCTTTCTCCCTTCTTTCCCCTTTCTTTCTCCCTTCTTTCTTCCTTCTATCCCCCTTTTTTCTTCCTTCTATCTTCCTTTTTCTCCCTGCTTTCACCCTTCTTTCTCCTTTCTTTCCCCCTTCTTTCCTCCTTCTTTCCCCCTTTTTCTTCCTTCTATCTTCCTTTTTCTCCCTGCTTTCACCCTTCTTTCTCCTTTCTTTCCCCCTTCTTTCTTCCTTTTTTTCCCCATTTTTTCTTCCTTCTATCTTCCTTCTATCTTCCTTCTTTCCCCCTTCTTTCCTCCTTCTTTCTCCTTTCTTTCCCCCTTTTTTCTTCCTTCTATCTTCCTTTTTCTCCCTGCTTTCACCCTTCTTTCTCCTCCTTTCCCCCTTTTTCCTCCCTTCTTCCCCCCTTCTTTCTTCTTTCCTCCCCCCTTGCCATTGCTCTGGAGCTGGTTTCACCCCACAGACCAATTTGCTCCTCTGTGCACCTCCCACAGCCGAAGTTTCTCTCTCCATTTGACTAACCCCGGCGGTGTTTTCCCCCCTCGCAGACATCTCGAACCCGGGGCAGGTGCTGCTGAAGAACCTGACCCAGATGAGCACGGGGCTGTACCAGTGCGTGGCCACCAACGAGGCGGGGCAGGAGAGCTGCGCGCTGCAGGTGACAGTGCAGCGTAAGTACCGCCCCGGGCAGGGACCCCGCCGAAAACACCCGGCCTCGCTGGCCACGAAGGACGCAGAGGAGTCCTGCAACTTCATTCCAATCAAGGGAGAGGCCGTGGGGCATTCCCCTGGGGTCTCGCCAATTTTTGGAGGACTCAGCCTCCTTTTTATCCCGATTTCCCAGCCGCATTTCCCTCTCGCTTTCCCCATTGGCTGAGGGACTTGAGAGGTTCAGACTTCCCAAATCTCCTAATACAAACCCCCCTCTAATGTGTGCCCTCCTTTTTCTTTTCCTTGTGTCAATCAGTGCTTGTAACAGACCCAGACATCTAAAGTGATAAAACCATCATCTGGGCTGCCATTCCAATTTGGAATTCCTATGGAATTTCATGGTTTTCCCATTGTTTCTTCCATCTCTCAGTATCTAGCTTTTTCTACCAGCAGACCCACAGTTTGTTTGGGAAGACAAATCTCTCTTATCCTTTCCATCCATTCATCAATGGGATCCTTCCCTTTGTTTCTTTTATCTCTCAGTGCTGGGTTTATCTCCAGGCAGACCCACAGCTTGTTTGTAAAGACAAGTCAAAGAATTCACAGAATTCACAGAATCACCAGGTTGGAAGAGACCTCCAAGATCATGGAGTCCAGCCCAGCCCCAACAGCTCAACTCAAGACTGGCACCCAGTGCCACATCCAGGCTTTGTTAAACACACCCAGGGATGGTGACTGCACCACCTCCCCGGGCAGCCATTCCAGAACTTTATCACCTTTCTGGGAAAAACTTTTTCCTGCTATCCAACCTGTATTTCCCTTGGTGCAGCTTGGGGCTGTGTGCTCTGGCTCTGTCAGTGCCTGGAGACAGAGCCCAGCCCCAGCTGAGCACAGGCACCTTTCAGGAGCTGTGCAGAGTGATAAGTCCCTCATTCCTCTCACCCAGAACCCTGTCCCTGCTCCACGGGGGACCTGCTGCCCCCCAGCTCTCCCACGTGGAAAATCCCGTGCTGCTCCTTTGCCCTTTCATACTTTAATCCCACAAAACAGCTCTTATTTATTGCACTTTTGATTCACACAGCAGCCTTCACCTAAAATGACATCACAACCTGAGCCCAGATGATGGTTTTATCACTTAGGTGTCTGGGTCCGTTAGAAAAGTTGATTTTCAGAACGATTTATGAAACATAAGCAGGGAAAATGGTAAGTTAGGGGTTGCTCTGGCTGGAGTGATTGCATGAGGTGAGTCTCAGGTATGAATTCTCTCTGTGGGTATTCCACCACCCCAAATTATGCATTTGCTGCAATTGGGACAGCAAAATATCTAAAGGCAGTTAGAAAGACATGGACTAATTTGCAAGATAAAAAGTAACTTTTGATACAATTTAATCAGGTTTAGCCATTTGTGTCCTGAACAGCAGAGGTCAAAATCGCCTGAGGAAGCCCACAGGGGTGTGTGCACTCAGGCTGGGTGTCCTTTACATCTGCATGCCAGGAAAAGGGTGGAGTTTATCACCCAAAGCCAAACAATGGAGTTCAGCAGCTCTCCAAGACCTGCTGTGATAAGGCTCCTAACAAAGAAGTCTCCTCCTGGAGATTCCACAGCTTTGGAATTTTTCTGCCCAGCCAAGCCTGAAATGACTGGAATATGGAATAAGGAAAACCGGTTTGCCTCAGGCATGTGAAGTAAAAGCGTCCAGGCAGCTTTTATGGCAATTGAACTGAACTGGTTTAAATCCTCACTTGGCTTTGCTAAACCCTCCTGAGGGACTGAGCTTAAGGAAACACCTTTCAGCCAAGCCCAGCCTCACCACTTTTATCCAAAAAGGCTGTCATAAACTATCAGCGAAGGGCCCACAACCCATGGGAAACGTTCTCTCATTACTTGGCTGATTTGGATGAAAAATACCCTGCCCGGGATGGTTTCCTCTCCTGCTTTGTCTGCCTCAGTCAGGTCACTATTTCTCCACATTTGAATAATGAATTTCAGAATAAGGCTGTAATCACTCAAGGCGAGCTGAAGGGGGGTAAAAATCCTCATGGGGAAACATTAAAAGATTAAACATTCCTCTGCCACCACCTCTGCCTTGGGGTGCTGCCTGGTGCCGTGTTCCACAGGGGCTGCCCTGTCTTTGTATTTTCTGCATTTTTACACCCTCAGAAGGGGATTTTTCCTCCTTATTTCAACTCTGCCCCACAGCTGAAGGCACAGCACTCGTGGTTTCACCCTTGCAGAGGTGACAGCTTTGCTCCCTGCCAGCTCAGCCTAGCTGCAGATAAACTGGTTCAACTTCTGTGTGGAGACACACCTAAAAAAATAAAACTGCAGCGTGCTGCCCTGAGCTCTACCCAGTGCTGGGACTTGTAGCGTGGACCAGAACCTCACCACAGCAAGGGCTCACCAATAAATTTGGTTTTTGGACAACAGATGCACAAAACATCAGCATGATCGCCGGGGCAGTGTGTGGAGTGGTGCTGGGGCTCTCCCTCCTCTTCCTGGTGGTGAGGCTGACCATAAGGAGGAAAGAAAAGAAGAGATACGAGGAAGAGGAGGCACCCAATGAAATCAGGTAACGCCTGTTGTTTAATCCCACCTCCCACGCTCCCTCCCCTCTTTGCACCGCGGTTTGAACTGACTGCGAGCAGCTTTAAGTGTCTGCAGAGCTTGCTCGGAAAAGTTTTGCTCTAAAAACTTTTAAAGTCTCTGTGAAATGCCACTGACAAATTTCTTGACTGTGAGAATCTTTGTGAAAACTTCCCAGAAAATCAGATTAAAATCACTCCTCCTCTCCCCTGGGCAAATTAGCACAGACCTCAACCAACTGTTTTCTCTCACATGTGTAATTTCGGTATTTTGAAGCATTTGCATATTCTTTTATGGTGTTAAATTGAAGCCACTTGTCCGTTGTGGTTCTGAGAGGGTTTGGGGGTGGTTTCCTTTCCCTCTTTCTTTTCCATTCATTTTTTTTCTTTTCTTTTTCTTTCATTTCTTCGCCCCCCCCCCCTTCTTCCCTTCTTCTTCCCCTCCTCCTTGCCCCTCTTTTCCCCTTTTTTCTTCCTTTTTTCCCCCTTCCTTCTCCCTTCTTTCCCCCTTTCCACCTTTTTTCCCCTTCTTTGCCCCTTCTTTTCCTCTTCTTTCTCCCTCCTTTTCTCCCTTCTTTCCCCCTTTCCCTCTTCTTTTCCCCTATTTCTACCATCTTTTCAGCTTCTTTCTTCCCTCTTTCCCCTTCTTTATTCCTTCTTTTCCCTCTTCCCACCCTCTTTCCCCCATTTCCCTCTTCTTTTCCCCCCTCTTTCCACCTTCTTTCCCCTTTTCTCCTCTTTCCCCCCTTCTTTCCCCCAGTTTCCCCTTCTTTAACCCTTCTTCCTTCCTCCTTTTCCCCTTTTTTCCTTTCAGCTGCAGCTCCTATTTGGCACACACAGCAGACACTTTCCCTGAGCCTTCTGAACAACTGTTCCCCCGGATTTAGCTCGGGGTGAGCAATTCCCCGGGCACGGAGGGGAGCAGGAGCACGGGGAACGCCGACTCCTGTTCCTGGAGCTCATCTGTTCCCTGCCCTGAACTCCCCTAAGCTGAGCTTGGCCTCCAGCCAAGCCGGCCTAAACTCCTCAGGAAGGAAAGTGCTGGAAAGATCTATTTCCAGGAGTGAGTTTGAGCTGCTGCTGCCCTCCAAGAAACAAAGCCTTGATCCATCTTTATGTTTATCTGTGCGGCCTCGGGTGACATCTGTGCACCACCAGGCACCTCTGTAATCCCCTCAGCTGCTGAGCACTCGCAGCTTTTTCATCTTCTTCTCCCTTCTTTCTCCTTTCTTACCCTCCCCTTCTTTTTCTTCTTCTGGCCTCTTCGTTTTCCTCTTCTTTCTCCTTACTTTCCCCCACTTTTCTCCCTTCTTTTTCATCTTCTTCCCTCTTTTTTCTCTTTCCTTTCCCCTGCTTTTCTCCCGTCTTTTCCCTTCTTACCCTCCCCTTCTTTTTTATCATCTCCCCTCTTCTTTTCCCTCCTCCTTCTCCCTTCTTTCTTCCTTCTTACCCTCCCCTCTTTTTCGTCTTTTTCCCCTTCTTTTTCCTCTTCTTTCTCCTTTTTTTCTTCCTTCTTTTTCATCTTTTCCCCGCTTCTTTTTCCTCTTCTTTCTCCTTTCTTTCCCCCACTTTTCTTTCTTTTTCATCTTCTTCCCCCTTCTTTTTCCTCTTCTTTCTCCCTTCTTTCTCCCTTCTTACCCTCCCCTCTTTTTTGTCCTTTTCCCCTTCTTTTACCTCTTCTTTCTCTTTTCTTTCCCCCACTTTTCTCCCTTCTTTTTCATCTTCTTCCCCCTTCTTTTTCCTCTTCTTTCTCCTGCTTTTCCCCTTTCTTTCCCCCACTTTTCTCCCTTCTTTTTCATCTTCTTCCCCCTTCTTTCTCCTTTCTTTCCCCTGCTTTTCTCCCTTCTTTCCCCCTTCTTACCCTCCCCTTCTTTTTCCTCTTCTTCCCCCCTTCTTCACAAAGGCAGCCTCTGCTGCTTTCTTCCCCTTTTCCTGTTTCCTTTCCTGGCCCTTTCAGCTGGAGCCTCTCCTGTATCACCTTTCACGCCTGCCTGTTACATCCTCCCCCTCCCTCTCTGTCTCCGTCTGTCAGGACCCGGTCGTGGCGCTTCTCTCCTCACCCACAGGGTGGTTGGAAGCGGCAGAACCGGTTTCAGGCAGCCCTGCCCAGGCCATTTGTCGTTCTCGGGACTGCGGAGCAGACAGCTCAGCCTGCTGCTCGCTCTGACACTAGCTGCTCACTGCAAACGCACAGAGCCGGCTGTGAGCAGCGCGACTTTATTCCAAATTCATTCACCGACGCTCCGCGGGGCAAGGGGGAGTTTAATCCATCCAGTTACACAGCAGAGAGTTTGGACAATTTGCAGGACATTAAATTAAATTCCCCCCTTTTTTCCCTGGGCAACTTAGCACCGACCTCAACCAACTGCTTTCTCTCACATTTGTGATGTCAGTAGTTTGAAGAATTTGCATATTTTTTCATGGTGTTAAATTAAAACTGCTTGTCCGTTGTGGTTCTGAGACGGACTGGGGGTGGTTTTCTTTCCCCCTCTTCTTCCCTTCTTTCTCCCATCTTTTTCCTCTTCTTTCCCCCTTCTTTTTCCTTTTCTTTCCTCCTTCTTTCTCCTTTTATTTCTCCCTTTTTCTCTTTTTTCTCCTTTCTTCTTCCTCTTTTCTCTTTCTTTTTTCCCCTTCTTTCCCCCACTTTTCTCCCTTCTTTACCTTCTTACCCTTCCCTTCTTTTTCCTCTTCTTTCTCCCTTATTTTTCTTCTGCTTTCCCCCTTCTTTTTCCTTTTCTTTCTTCCTTATTTTCCTTTTTATTTATCCCTTTTCCCCCTTTCTTTTTCCTCTTCTTTCTCCATTCTTTTTCCTCTGCCTACCCCTTCTTTTTCCTCTTATTTCTCCCATTTTTCCTCATTCTTACCCTCCCCTTCTTTTTCCCCCTTCTTTTTCCTGTTCTTTCCTCCTTCTTTTTCCTTTCATTTCTCCCTTTTTTTCCTCTTCTTTCCCCCATCTTTCTCCTCTGCTTTCCCCCTTCTTTCTCCCCCTTTTCTTCCTTCTTTCTCCCTTCTTTCCCTCCCCTTCTTTTTCCCCCTTCTTTTTCCTGTTCTTTCCTCCTTCTTTTTCCTTTCATTTCTCCCTTTTTTCCTCTTCTTTCCCCCTTCTTTCTCCTCTGCTTTCCCCCTTCTTTCTCCCACTTTTCTTCCTTCTTTCTCCCACTTTTCTCTCCCCTTCTTTTTCCTCTTATTTCCCTTTCCTCTTCTTTCCCCCTTTTCCCCCCCTCTTTTCATCTCCTTCCACCCCTCCTCTTCTCCTCTTCCTCCCCCCATTCTTCCCCCCTTTTTTCCCCCGTTCCCAGCCATTGCCAGCAGCAATCCCCAGGCTTTCCCCGAGCGTTCCCCGCGGTGTTTGACCCCCCCTGTGCGTGTTCCCTCGCAGGGAAGATGCCGAGGCACCCAAGGCGCACCTCGTCAAACCCGGCTCGTCCTCCTCGGGCTCCCGGAGCTCCCGCTCGGGTTCCTCCTCCACCAGGTCCACAGCCAACAGTGCCTCCCGCAGCCAGCGGACTTTGTCCACCGAAGCCACCCCGCACCTGACCCCTCCCCAGTACGGCCAGCGCCAGCTGGACAGGAAAGAAGAGCCCAAAAAAGTCGATTACAACCACCTGGTGAAGGTGGCGGTGCCCGCGGTGATGGTGCCCGCGCAGAGCCGCGCCTTCCAGACCGTGTGACATCCCCGGAGCCTGTGTGACATCCCCTGTCCCCAGCGCCACTTGTCACAGCACCGGCCACTTCGCAGCGCTAGGGCAGCCTCATCTTCATCACTCGGGATCGTTCACGCCGCCAGAAGCCCTCCCGCTCGCTTCTTTCTGAGCCTCACTAAGGTTCTGATGCAGATTTAAGAAAGATTTGTTGGAGCTTCTTTTTAAATTATCTTTTTTTTTTCTTTGAAAATGGAACACTGAGCATTAAAAACCTACGACAGCAAAGCTGTGCTGTCGAGTGAAACTGTATGAGTGAAAAGAAGCTGAACCTCAGGATTTTTTAAAAGGGATCGACAAAGACTTAAAGATGCATGATATTCCAGAGAGGTTTTGTGGGGAGGGAGAAGTCTCTCGGACTGGTTTTGGAGAAGGTTCTCGAAGATGTGTTGTCTTAAGTGAAGAATTTTGAGGCTGAGGGTGTCCAGCCCCAAAGGGAACTGACAGGTGCTTCACATTTTCTGCATTCAGTGAAATTCTGGAGGCTGCAACTAAAGTGGAAATTAAAGGATCACTCCCAAAGGACAAGAGATGCAGTATTAAGGCGTCTGAACGAAACTCTGCTAAAGAGAAAGGACCTTTTCTCAAGAAAACAGAGGTGCTTTAATTGCCAGAATAAACTTAGGGCCAGGAGCCTGACTCTGCTTCCACGGGCAGCACTGCAGAGCCACGGGAGCCCCACTGGAGGGGAGCCCCTGGCTGCTGAGCCTTAGAGAGGAGAACTGGGCACTGAAGCCAGCAGGGAGGCAGTGAAATGGGCACTGAAGCCAGCAGGGAGGCAGTGAAATGGGCACTGAAGCCAGCAGGGAGGGCCACCAATGCACCAAAAAGCCAGGATGGAGCGTTGGAAGAGCTCTCGGTCACTGCCAGCTGGAGAATTGGCCAGGTTTGGGGGGAGCTGTGCTGGAGAAGCCTTATGGAAAGTTCTCCCCGGGACTGAGTGAGCAGCATTCCCCAGGGAAGGCCTGAAGGGTTCCCTGGCAGAGGAAAACACACCTGGGACAGGTGAACAAGCACAAAACGCTGCTCCCACCAGGACATTTGGTGTGTGCTGTCCCACTCCTACACCAAATGCTGGGCCATGTGCCAGGGCTGACGCTTAAACCTTTAGCAGGACCCTTAAAAAATGGCAAGAATTGTAAAAATTTTTTTTTGTGAGCAACCAGGTTAAGTGTTTCCACGGAATATGAAGTTAGGAAAGGATGGGAGGTAGGGACAGAAGCAGAATTCTGTCGCTGATGTTTTCCTCTGAAGGACTTGGCTCTGACCACTGCTACACACAAGACACTGAGCTTGTAGGTTCTAGATTCCTGTATTCCTAGACTGGTGATTTTCTGTTTCAAAAATGAGGGTGTTTGGGGTTTTTTTCCCCACTGGAGGGAGGGAAAGGGTTTCTCCAATTTGTGGAAAGAGCCTACAGAAGATGGATGAGCACAGAAGAACCACAGATCTATAATTCTTTCACTCCAGGATTGTTATTAATCTCCTTTTCTGATTGAGACCCAGAATTTTAATTCCTTTACTTGAGATCTTCGATGACCTGATCAAAGCCAAGCCCTGCTCAGGCTACTTCCATATGGGAAAGAGTTTCCAAACTTGCCCTACACTGTGTGAGAACTTCTCTTCCTAGGAACAGTCACTCAAAATTCCATTTCTCTACCCCAGATTTAACCCTTGCAGGACAAATTCCTGATGCTGTGCAGGGAAAACAATCCCAGTTTTAATAAGGGAGGCCTGGCATGAGGTGTTTGATAAGCTGCTCCTGCCACCCCTGCTGGGGGTGGATACTCTGCCATTCCACCCTGGATGCTCCGGGATCCATCCTGGATCAGCTGGGTGGGAAACAGCAGCTCTGTGTGCCTGGGATTCCTCTGCAGTTGGTTTTATCCTGAGCTCTGAAGGTTCAGATGCTCCAAAGCACTCCTGAGCCACTCCAGAGCTGGGAAAATTCCAAAAGCAGGCACAGGATGGTGAAAGCAGCTGGTGGGTTCTTCTGTGGGTGCTCACTGTGCTGAACATTCCCTGAGCTGCCCCCGAGTGATGGGCTTCTGCTCCAGCCAGGTTTCATGAGCTCTCAGAGAGCTTAGCACACCCGAGATAGCCCAGCTACCCCAAATGGCATAAAACCAGCAGGATGGCTTCTGAGGTGGTGTTGGAAACAGAAAAAAGGTTCAATAAAAGACAAAATAACAAAGCTCTTACAGAGAAAAACCAAACCAGGGGCAAGAGGTTCTTGCTGCTGCTAAAACACCCCACAAAAGCGATTATTTCTTTGTTCTCTTCTTAGTGAATTACCCAGGCCAGACCTCTTGGCCTCTGTCCACTCAGCCCCAGTTCTAAGGTGAAGTCCAAAAGGTCCTATGAGGTGTCTTTGTACCAAATTGAGAGAGAAACTACTAGGCTTTTTGCCTTTTTAAGCAGGCAAAGAATAATTTAATCACTCTGTCAGCAGAGGGAACATTCCAACATTCCCACACCTGAGCATCCTCACCCCCAGGAGTGCTTTCCCTGAGCCTCCAGGAGCTCTCACCACAAAGCCAGCGTGACAGTCCCAGCAGCTGAGCTGGCCAAAGGCTCTGGGGCACCTTTGGTCCCAGCCCAGGCTGGTAATTAGCAGAGAGGATCCTCTGCAGCCTGGAGGGAGGAGAATTTGCCCTGGCAGGATTTCCTGGAGCCGCTGGGCAGCCCTGGCAGCCTCTGCTGCTGCGGAACCCCGTGCTGGGAGCTCTGCTGGCAGGGCTGAGAGCTCTGGGGGCTTGGGGAGGGTCAGGCAGAGGGGCAGAGGCTGGGGCATCCTCTGGGGGATCCATCCTGGCTGCCCCAAGCCCTGCTGGCTCGGAATTCCCAACCTGCCCAGGTATCTGCTCCAGCCCACACATCCACTCACAGGGAAGGGTAAAGTTCATCACCAAAGGGAGCAGGAGAAAGGGATCATTCCAAAGGTACTCTATTTTCCAAGCTCCAGCCCATCAGGAGTTGCACAAGGGAAGCAAATAAGCCAAACCCTGTTTTGTAAAATAGTGTATTAAAGCATTTACTGTCATATACCAGCTATTAATTGTGTGATTAAATGCCTACCATGTTATGTAGCTTTTTGTTTCTCAGCAGCTAAACTAAGCTTCCATCTCTGCTACCTGCTATGATTGGTGTACTTGTACTGTGTCTGAACAACTCAGAGGAAAGCAAATATTTATTATTGATTCCTTTGAATCAATGATTTAATAATTTTTTTTTGGTTGGTTGTTTTATAAATAAAGGTGCTGCAGCTGAAGTGCTGCAGCTCAACTCAACTCGTGCCATTTTCTGTGGTGTGATGGCTTTCAGGCTGTCAATCTGAATCCAAGGGGGGGAAAAAAAAAAAAGGATGGAGTTAAAAATACCATTTTTAAGCTAAGCAGGCCTATGTGCATATTTGCATGGGAAGCGTGGGGAAGCTGGGCTTTTTTTCCTGGGTATTTTTCAGTCTAAATCAGGTGACAAAAGATGTGAAACCCTGGGTGATGCATGGAAGCAAAAGTGGTTTTCTCTGGGGATAAACCCCAGATATTTGGGTAATCTGGGATATTTGGGTACCTGGGATATTTTGGCTGAGGATGCAGGTGCTGGAAGCCAAGCTGGTAAACAAATAATGCCAGCACAACAACTCCTGGTGGCTTCATCCTCGCCCTGCCGCGACCTTCCTGCTGAACCAGCCCACGTGCCTGGCTTTCCTCATGAGCTCCGAGGTGAGGAGGAAACCTTGAGCTGTGCTCAGCCACTTCAGATCTCTGCAGATAAAGCTTGGGAGGCAGCTGGGCGTGGGATTTAGGGGAGCTAAAGGTGCTGTGCTTGGTTTCTCTCAGCCTTCTCTCCCCCCAGGGTGTTTTGCAGGGGTGCTCAGACATCAACAATCCTCCTTGGTGAAATGCGGGAGCAAAAATTGCAACATAATCAGTATTTAAAACAAAACAGGGTGACAACACGGTGGTCTCACAGGTGTGGCCGGTCTGTCCCTAACTCAGGAGCAAACGCTGCTCCTGCTCCCACTGGAGTTGATGACATTAAAAACCCTGGCTGGGTTCAGAGAGGAGTTGTGCAGTCGCAGACTTTTGTACAGGATCTGGGATTTGGGGTTATTTTTAACCCGGAGCAGTTTGTCCTGACACGCTGAGAGGGGGGAACCCCGTGGGAAAGGGAAGGGAGGGCCTTGGAAATGGGTGATTTTCAAACTTCAGCAAATCTAGTGTTATATAAATAAGTGCTGCTGTGGTGAGCAGCAGGAATGCCTTTGATAATCTCCCTTCTCCTCCCAAGTCTGTTTGAAACGCTGAAAGGAGAAGCAGTGCTAGATCCTTCATACACTAAATTCACTCCCAAAAATAACGTTTCAATCCATAACTTAAAAAACCCCCTCCACGCTAAATACTTAAACTAAATACTTAAGCCTGCCAAGTTTTAATTGATGTGATATCAAGCAAACGAGCTCCTTTTGTCCAGTCGAACAGCCTCTAATTTCTGATGGGATGAGTCATTTGCAAACTGCCCTCCTCCCTGCACTGACTCACTGCAGTTCCACTGCCTCCCCTTGCTCTCAGCCCGCTCTCATCTAAATGTCACTGTGGCATCCCGAGCTGCTATTCTTAGGTCCTGCCCAAATTCTGCCCATGCTCTTTTAAAAAAAAGCCCAAACAACCACCCCAAAGGCGAACAGCAAGGGTGCCATTCTTAGGTCCTGCCCAAATTCTGCCCATGCTTTAAAAAAAAAAAAAAGCAACCCCAAAGGCGAACAGCAAGGGTGCCGTGGTGGGCTCAGGGGGGATTACTCTGAGGAGCATCTCTGGAGGAACCTTGGAGCAGAACAGCACAGCAGCTGGACTCTGGACAGGGTGGAGTGTGCCCGGCACGCCTCACCTGGCCAGGTGTGCCAGCTTTGGACAGAGCTGGTGCTCCGTGGCACAGAGCCCCTTCTGCACCAAATTCCAGCTCCAAAGCCTGCCCGCCCTGGGATGCCACCCCAAAATCCCAGCTCAGATTTCGGCCCTGAGCAAACCGGCAGGACACCAGCGACTCCCCGCTGCTGTGGCACTGGCTCTGTGGGCTGCCACTGGCTCGCCAGCCAGGTCACATCTCCCTGTTGTCACCCCAAATGGCCAGGAAAAGGGATGTTGCCACCCTGGCTCAGGATGTGGCTTGCACAGAGGAATTATCCCAGGCAGACACGAGGAACAGGCCGAGCGATCTGCTCCTGTGCTGGATTTCAAGTGTTACCAAGAGCATTTTTGTCTAAAGGTAACCTGGGAGAACCTGAAATGCTTTTTTTGTGCTGTTTTCACCCCTTTAAAGGGAAGCTGCCTTGCCTGCTGTCCCCGTGTGCCGTGTCCCAGAGCCTGGCCAGGGCTCGTGTTTGTGTTCCCTGCTCCCAGTGCCCCCCTGGCCTTTATTCCCTGTAAATATTGGATGCAGCCCTGAGCGTGACCTCGGGCGATTCCCAACCTCTGCCCCGCTCCCCTCATCCCTAGGGACACCAAAAACCCCTCTCTTTTTCACCATTTCCCTTCCCAAATAAATCAATCCATGCCGGGAGCTGGATTACCCCCACACCAACGGGTGACACCCTGTCCTTGGCCTGGATGATTGATGGGAACATTTAGGGTGGATTATAAAGCGTGGAGATGCCAAAATGCCTTTTTCTCTGCGGAACAAGAAGCTCCAGTGCCTAAACCACCACAAACACGGCTTCCTGCGGGAGAAACAGGCCGCGGGGTGAAGCGGGGAACGCTCCCTTGCCTTGCAGGAGGGAACATGGAGGATGCTGATTGTACTGAGGGGATTTGCTGAGCAGACGCTGCGGGAAGCACTGGGGAAACGCCAGGCGATGGCTGCGGGGATGAGGCCGGGGAATGGCGCCGCTCCTGAGGGGAAGGAGGGATCTCGGCGGGCACAGGGGGATCGCCGGGGCTGCGCCCTGGCTCGCCCCTCATGGCGCCGCCATCTTGAGCTTCCCCTTCCCCGCCGCTCTCCTTCCCCGCCGCCCTCTATGCAAATCACCCGCCATTCCCGCGCGCCGATTGGCCCCTCCCGCCCCATTGCGAAATATGCAAATAAAGACGTGGCGCGCCGCGCGGCGATTGGCTGAAATGCCCGCCGTCTCCCCGCGCCACGCCCTCCATCCGTGTCGTCACCCGCGGCGCGGGCTCTGATTGGCCAAAGCGCGAGGAAAGGCGCGCCCACCGCGGGGTTTGGGGGGGCGCGGGGAAAGCGCATGAAGGTTCGAGAACGCGGGGCCGGCCGGCGCGCAACGCCCCCTTCCGGCGTGCGTCACGCACGGCAGGGACCAATCACTTGTGACCGGGGGGGCGGGATCTACGCGGTGATTGGTCAGGACTGTGCGAGGGAGGCGTGGCCTTCTGGAAGGTTCTGGGCGGGTATAAAAGGGCGGCGCGGCGGTCGCGGGGCATTGAGCGAGCCGGAGCTGAGCTGAGAGCCTGCCCAGTGTGTGAACGAGAGACCGGGCCGGACTGCGGGTAACGGGGCTGGGGGGGGCAGCAGGCGGCACGGGGAGGGCGGGTTGGGACGGGGCTGCCTTGGAATGGCGTAGGGCGGGTGTTGGAGGCAGCTTGGAGGTGACCTGGAAAGGGCGGAGGGCCCCCGGAGTGATTTTGTGTCCTCAGGAACCGTTGTGCTGCGGGGATGGCGAGGGAACGGCGGGTACTGACCCATTTTGGGCTGGAGGGGTGGTGTTTTTTATCCCGGTATTTCCACATTTATCTCTTCAATGTGGTCTGCCGCGGGAGGGGGAGGAGCGGGAGCTCCGCTTCCCTCCCCCACTCCCCCCCCCCCCCCCCCCCCCCCGATTCCATTACTTTTGAGACGGCGGAGGGCTCGAGGAGGCGCAGCGCCCATCTTACCTCGCTGGGGGGCGGCCTGGGGCGGTGCCGGGGCATAGCGGGTGCTGCAGTGACCGGGGGTGGAGAACGGCCACGTGTGGGATGCGGAGGGGATGGCTCCGGGTTGGGGGGGGGATCGGTGTCGCAAGGGGCTGGGGCTGCGCTGGCACACGCGGCCCGCCCGCCGGGGACTCCATTTCCCGGCAGCCCCCGGACGCGCCCCTCCCCCGCGCTCACGTTGCGCGGGCGGCGCGGGGCACGCTGGGACTTGGAGTCCCTGGCCACGTGGTGCGGGGGACACCAAGCGGCGGAGGCGGGGAGTGCAGCCGGGGGGCGCTGCGGGGCCACGTGGGAGAACGGGGCTGGGATTGCGGTGGGATTCCAGGCTCATCCGGGGCTGGGATTGCGGTGGGATTCCAGGCTCATCCTGGGCTGGGATTGCGGTGGGATTCCAGGCTCATCCGGGGCTGGGATTGCGGTGGGATTCCAGGCTCATCCTGGGCTGGGATTGCAGTGGGATTCCAGGCTCATCCGGGGCTGGGATTGCGGTGGGATTCCAGGCTCATCCGGGGCTGGGATTGCAGTGGGATTCCAGGCTCATCCTGGGCTGGGATTGCAGTGGGATTCCAGGCTCATCCGGGGCTGGGATTGCAGTGGGATTCCAGGCCATCCGGGGCTGGGATTGCGGTGGGATTCCAGGCTCATCCTGGGCTGGGATTGCGGTGGGATTCCAGGCTCATCCGGGGCTGGGATTGCGGTGGGATTCCAGGCTCATCCGGGGCTGGGATTCCAGGTTCATCCTGGGATTCATCCACAGCGGTTTGGGCGGGAAGGGATCCAGTTGCAACCCTTTACAGCGGGACACATTTCACTAGAGCAGGCTGATCCCAGCCCCACCAGCCTGCCCGTGAACATTTAAATAAAGAAATTACCACAATTTTTCCGGTCAAGCTGTATCTTCTTCACTTTTAACTAAATTATTCGTGTTTTTCTTTTTTTTTTTTTTTCAGACAAGATGTCGAAGGGACCAGCTGTCGGGATTGATCTTGGCACCACCTATTCCTGTGTTGGCGTGTTCCAGCACGGGAAGGTGGAGATCATTGCCAATGACCAGGGCAACCGCACCACGCCGAGCTACGTGGCCTTCACAGACACAGAGAGGCTCATCGGTGATGCTGCCAAGAACCAGGTGGCCATGAACCCAACCAACACAGTCTTTGGTAAGGCTGCAGGATTGGCACGCTGTTCAGTGGTTAAAGGGATGTTTCCTGGCTTTTAGTGTGAATCACTAAAAGGTTTTCTCATAGCAGTTTTATACTTAAATTATTTCTAACCAGAATAAAGTTGTGATAACAAAAGCTAAAATTTATTAAAGGCAGGGAAAATATTTGCCCTGCAGTAGGTTTTTCAGGGTAGTCAGTCTTGAATAAGCTTCATCAGTTGTCTTAACATAGTTTGTGGTTCAGTATTTTGGTGGTAATAGCACTGAATTTATGCACGTTAAAGAGATGAAATTTAGTGAATGCACCTGAGCCTTAACAAAGCACTAATAATGTTAAGGATGCTAATCTAGAATTTTCTCTATTTTTAGTGAGAATTTTAGGTGTTTAGTTAAAAGTGACCATTATTAAATATTCAAATTATCTCTTCCAGATGCAAAACGGTTGATTGGGCGCAGATTCGATGACTCTGTGGTGCAGTCTGACATGAAGCACTGGCCCTTCACTGTGGTCAACGATGCTGGCAGACCCAAGGTGCAGGTCGAGTACAAAGGCGAGACAAAGAGTTTCTACCCAGAGGAAATCTCTTCCATGGTTTTAACCAAAATGAAGGAAATCGCGGAGGCTTATCTTGGCAAGGTGAGTCTGGGGCTGAAGTGGAACGCCGTGTGAGCGGTTGTGTGTGAGGATTGCCATCCCTGACCGGGCTCTTGCTGTGTTTGCAGACTGTTACCAATGCAGTAGTGACTGTCCCAGCCTATTTCAACGACTCCCAGCGCCAGGCCACGAAAGATGCCGGAACCATCGCAGGGCTCAACGTCCTGCGGATCATCAACGAGCCCACGGCAGCTGCCATTGCCTATGGGCTGGACAAGAAGGTATGGAGGGCTCTCTGTGCCCGGCCAGGGAGGGAGCTGTTTCAGTAGAAGTAGGAATTAATTAATGAAAGAGGCTGTTCCCTGCAGGTTGGTGCCGAAAGGAACGTGCTCATCTTCGACCTGGGCGGCGGCACCTTCGACGTGTCCATCCTGACCATCGAAGATGGCATCTTTGAGGTGAAATCCACAGCGGGGGACACCCACCTGGGCGGGGAGGACTTCGACAACCGCATGGTGAACCACTTCATCGCCGAGTTCAAGCGCAAGCACAAGAAGGACATCAGCGAGAACAAGCGCGCCGTGCGCCGCCTGCGCACCGCCTGCGAGCGCGCCAAGCGCACCCTGTCCTCCTCCACCCAGGCCAGCATCGAGATCGACTCCCTCTACGAGGGCATCGACTTCTACACCTCCATCACCAGGGCTCGCTTCGAGGAGCTCAACGCCGACCTGTTCCGCGGCACGCTGGACCCCGTGGAGAAGGCGCTGAGGGACGCCAAGCTGGACAAGTCTCAGATCCACGACATCGTGCTGGTGGGAGGCTCCACGCGCATCCCCAAGATCCAGAAACTGCTGCAGGACTTCTTCAACGGCAAAGAGCTCAACAAGAGCATCAACCCTGACGAGGCTGTGGCGTACGGGGCAGGTAATTGATCGTTCTGCAGCTCTCGGGGGGTTTCCACCTCGATCCTAAAGCTTGCCAAAGCTGTAGGAGCTCCCCTTGGACTTGCAATGATGAAGCAGATTCCAAAGCCATTCGTAGTTTCCACCAGAGGTCGAAAGGCTTGTGATGGTGCAAGTACCTTCCTTGGATGTCTGAGCGAGCCCTGTGCACCAGCACGGTTGGCAGGGGATGGCTTGCAGGGGTTTTAATGCTGTGTCTCTCTCCCCAGCTGTGCAGGCCGCCATCCTGTCTGGAGACAAGTCTGAGAACGTGCAGGACCTGCTGCTGCTGGATGTGACTCCCCTGTCCCTGGGTATTGAGACAGCTGGAGGGGTCATGACAGTCCTGATCAAGCGCAACACCACCATCCCCACCAAGCAGACCCAGACCTTCACAACTTACTCTGACAACCAGCCCGGGGTGCTGATCCAGGTGAGCACTGAGCTCTGGGGTAGTAACAGCACACTGACAGTGCTTCCACTGATTAACACCTTTTTTGATGAACTTAATTTTTAGGCCAGAGGTGTTAAATTCCTGTAATTTGTCAATTCCTGGTTGCTGTGATGAAAGTGACTCCAAAGCCATTCGTAGTTTCCACCAGAAGTCGAAAGACTGGTGTTGGTCCAAGTACCTTCCTTGGATGTCTGAGCGACCACATCCCTTCAGGGTAATAATTAATTAACCCATTATGACTTTAATGACATAATGTGATGCTTCTCCTCCTTAGGTGTATGAAGGAGAACGTGCTATGACTAAGGACAACAACTTGCTGGGCAAGTTTGAGCTGACTGGCATTCCCCCTGCTCCCAGAGGGGTCCCTCAGATCGAGGTCACCTTCGACATCGATGCCAATGGCATCCTGAACGTGTCTGCTGTGGATAAGAGCACTGGCAAGGAGAACAAGATCACCATCACAATTGACAAGGGTAAGGATGTGCTGTCCTCCTGGGCTTGTCAAGCTGTGCATGTTTTAGTCAGAACTTGGCTGTAGTCATCCATTTCATACAGATTTATACCTATGTGAGCCTCTAAGCTGCAGTAATTAATAAATTAAGAAGGCATGTTCAGGGCCTCTTCTGCCCCCCCAGGTTTAAAGTGTGTGATGTTTGGGAGTCAGGGATCATTCCCTGAGGACAGTCCATGCTCATGGTTTGTGTTCTCTGCAGGCCGACTGAGCAAGGAGGACATCGAGAGGATGGTGCAGGAGGCAGAGAAGTACAAGGCAGAGGATGAGAAGCAGAGGGATAAGGTGTCCTCCAAGAATTCCCTGGAGTCCTACGCCTTCAACATGAAAGCCACCGTGGAGGATGAGAAGCTCCAGGGCAAGATCTCTGACGATGACAAGCAGAAAATCCTGGACAAATGCAATGAGATCATCAACTGGCTGGACAAGAACCAGGTATGTCAGAGTCCCTGTTCAGCTGCCAGGGGCTGCCTGAGCCACAGGGACAGTTCAGGCTGGAGGGGGAGCGCTGGTTGCTGTGATGAAAGAGATTCCAAAGCCATTCGTAGTTTCCACCAGAAGTCTTTGGAAAGACTTGTGTTGGTCCAAGTACCTTCCTTGGATGTCTGAGCGACCACAGCTGGAGAGCACAGCTGGTTCCCAATCCCTCCTGTTCCCTGGCTGCCTTCCCAGGGGCGTGTTACTGCTCAGGAACAATGTGAGATGCCAAACCAAGCAGGAATAATTGTGCCTCTGATGCAAGTCTGGCTTGGTGCTGGGGCTAAACCAGCCAAGATTGTTAAAATGTGTGAGCCAGGCAGTGCTGCTGTGCCCACCAGTGCAGATAGTTAAAATGCATCCCCCAGGCAGTGCTGCTGTGCCCACCAGTGCAGATTGTTGAAATGCATCCCCCAGGCAGTGCTGCTCTGCCCACCAGTGCAGATTGTTGAAATGCATCCCCCAGGCAGTGCTGTTTCCCTCCTGGGCTGTGCCCAGAGTCCCAGATTGTTGAAATGCATCCCCCAGGCAGTGCTGCTGTGCCCACCAGTGCAGGTTGTTGAAATGCATCCCCCAGGCAGTGCTGTTTCCCTCCTGGGCTGTGCCTGAGCTCTCGTTTCTCTTGCAGACGGCCGAGAAGGAGGAGTTTGAGCACCAGCAGAAGGAGCTGGAGAAGGTTTGCAACCCCATCATCACCAAGCTGTACCAGAGTGCAGGAGGGATGCCCGGTGGGATGCCTGGAGGATTCCCTGGGGGTGGAGCTCCTCCCTCCGGGGGAGCCTCCTCTGGCCCAACCATCGAGGAGGTGGACTAAGGACCCTGGGAAATGCATTCCACTAGCAGTTAGTGTTGGAGGAGACCCCCAGCTGGGGGTTGGAGTGAAGGACCCAATCCTGTAGGCACATCTGGGTTTATTTTGCCAGATTAATAACTCCATAACTGAGCTGCTGTAAAAAAAAAAAAAAAAAAAAAAAGAAAAAAAATAAAAAAAGAAAAAAAAGCTTTTTTTTTTCTGGGCATTTTAAATACTTGAAAGTGTGCGCAGGTGGGAGATGAATACCATTGCACTTTACAGTACTGTAAATGAGTGGGAATGCAATTCATGTCCTAAAGAATAAAAACTATTTAATGGGCATCACACTGTCTCTGCCTTCACTTGATTCTACCAGCTGACCAGTGCAAATAAAGGGAAAAAAACCTAAATTCAGGGAATTGGTGCTGAACTGAGCGTGACCCAGGGGGTGTTGCAGTGGGAAAAGAGGTTTGGAGCAGGGGCTGCTTGAGCAGTTAGAGCCTGGGCGGATTTTTGAGAGGAGAACTTGAAATGGATTATTTCTGAGCTGTGGCAGACAATTTCAGCATTAACTAGTTTGGAAAAGACCTTTTCAAACCCATAAGTTTTATCCTGCAAGTACAAGAATACTGGATAATTAGTTTTTCTTGAAGGGATTACTGGCTGAAGTATCTCAGTTTGTGGGATGATTCAGAGGTGACTGGAGGTGGAGAATTTGCTGGCCAGGCCTGGGGTGATGTTTTCAGCAATACTTGGCTGAAATAATAATGAATATAAAAACTAATAATATTTTGTAACTATAGTAATGTATGCAAATGTTTTTCAAGAATATTTGAATACTGTTTTATGAAAAAAAACCCACTGCTGTATGTGTAAATAGTATCAGTGAAGGAACAATTTAATTGCAATTAAGATGAGAAAATTCCTAGAGCAGTGCCAGGTGGAAGGAACTTGGGATGATCCAGTCTGGGACTCAAAAATATTTTGTGTTAGGGACCCTGCCAAGGGCAGGGGCATTGCAGTGATTGCCCTTGAGCCATTCCTGAGATCCCATTAGAAATCCTCCCCTCCCTGAGGGCAAACCCTGATCCCTCAAGTTCTTTGGGTTAGAACCTGAGCACTGCCTTTACATGAACATTTAATGGGCAAAATAAAAACTTAAAAGCAATCATGGAATTATTCCCTGCTTCCTCTCACAGTCAGGGTTCAGCTATTCCTAGGAAAGCTGAGATCCAGAATATTCCAGTCTCCTTCCTCAGCTCCATGAGCCCCCACCGTGCTCTGGGACAGCCCTGAGCTGATTTGGGATCAAAAACATCCCTGGGTGCTCATCCCTGTTTTATCCCAAAAACCTCTGGAGAAACTCACCTGTCCCAGCCCAATCCAGGTGACTTGGGGCCGGGACAGGCTGTCCTTGGTGTCCCCATGCTGCCCTGCTAGCTGTGAGAATCCCCTAATAACAACCAGGGAATAATGGAAAATTAATTAAGCACACAAAATGGGGAGGGAAATTAGAAGGATTTAAATACATTTTAATTCGGGGACCCTGCTGGCACTGCTGGTGCTGGGCCACCAGATAGCAGCACCTGCCCAGGAATGGCAGAGAGGTCCCTTTTTTTGGGACATCACTTTTTTGGGTCCCTTTTCTTGGTTGCCCCTCTGGGTTTGAATTTCATCACCCCTAATTATTTATGGTATTCAATGTGCTCCAGAGCAGCACCTCCCATTAATGGTGTGCAGGTTTTTGTTGCCTGGAGGGCCACAAAATGGAAATGGGGTTTGGAGGGTGGTGCTTTAGGGTGTTCAGTGGGTGAAGGGAGTTCCTGGGGGCTGTCAGAGCTCGGGTTCAAACCCAGAGCCTGGAGGGGCTCAGGGGGGGCTCAGAGGGGAAATCCTGCACGCACAGCACAGCTCTGGGACATGTGGGACAGCAGGAGCTGCTGCAGGGCCCTGCAGCCACAGCCGAGCCTGAGCCAGGGCAGCAGGTGAACAAATGAGTGAAATATATATGGCATTTTTGCATCAATCATAACAAGGAAACACAATTAAAAAAAAAAAAAAAAAAAAAAAAAACCAAACAAAAACAAAAAAACAAAACAAAAAAAAAACCAAACAAAAAAAAAAAAACCAAAATAAAAACCCCTCAGGAAAGGTGAGAGCTGGCTGTAAGGAAAGGCATGGACAGACTGGTTGGAAATTTTCCTATATACCTAGTCCTGGTACCAGGGGACAAGGCATGGGTTTGTTCCTAATCGAGCTGGCTGTAAGGAAAGGCATGGACAGACTTGGAAATTTATTCTTGGTTGGAAATGTTCATATGTACCTAGTCCTGGTAGCAGGGGGCAAGGCCTGGGTTTATTCCTAATCCTGTACCTAACAAAGTCTGAGTTTATACCTAATCCTAGTACCTAACAAAGTGTGGATTTATTCCTAATCCTGGTACCTAACAAGGCGTGGGTTTATACTTAGTCCTGGTACCTAACAAAGTGTGGATTTATTCCTAATCCTGGTACCTAACAAAGTGGATTTATTCCTAATCCTGGTACCTAACAAAGTCTGAGTTTATACCTAATCCTAGTACCTAACAAAGTGGGTTTATTCCTAATCCTGTGCCTAACAAGGTGTGGGTTTACACCCATTCCTGTACCTAACAAGGAATGGGTTTTTACCTAATCCTGTAGTTAATAAAATCTGGGTTTATTCCTAATCCTGTACCTATTAAAGTGTGGGTTAATTCCTAATCTTGGTACCTAACAAAGTGTGGGTTTATTCCTAATCCTGTACCCAACAAGGTGTGGGTTTATACCCGTTCCTGTACCTAACAAGGAATGGGTTTTTACCTAATTTTACACCTAACAAAATCTGGGTTTATACCTAATCCTGGTATTTAACAAAGTGTAGGTTTATTCCTAATCCTGGTATCTAAAAAGGTGCTAGTTTTACCTAATCCTGTACCCAACAAGGTGTGGTTTTATTCCTAATTCTGTACCTAACAAAATCTGGGTTTATTCCTAATCCTGTACCCAACAAGGTGTGGTTTTATTCCTAATTCTGTACCTAACAAAATCTGGGTTTATACCTAATCCTGGTACTTTACAAAATCTGGGTTTATTCCTAATCCTGGTACCTAACAAGGTGTGGGTTTATTCCTATATCTGTACCTAACAAAATCTGGGTTTATTCCTAATCCTGGTACCTAACAAGGTGTGGGTTTATTCCTATATCTGTACCTAACAAAATCTGGGTTTATTCCTAATCCTGTACCCAATAAAGTGTGGGTTTTACCTAATCCTGTACCCAACAAGGTGTGGGTTTATTCCTAATTCTGTACCTAACAAAATCTGGGTTTATTCCTAATCCTGTACCCAATAAAGTGTGGGTTTTACCTAATCCTGTACCCAACAAGGCGTGGCTTTATTCACACCACTCTACCCAGCACACACATGCACTCAGCACCCTCCTCCTCCTCCTCCCTGCCCTTCCTCCCCTCTCCCTCCCCACCCTCATCCCCTCCCTGCTGATTTCCCACCAGTGCCTCCCTCTCTTCCCGGGAATGATTTCCCACCGGGCAGCAGGGCTGATTTCACTCATCAAATCTCCCTGCACTCCTCGCACATGGGATGTTTAGCCCGGCCCCAGCGAAGCGCTCCGAGTGTTAACGTGTGGCAGGCTGCCTGCAGCCAGCATTAGGCTGTAATTTGAAAGTGAGTGAAGTGATAATGCCACGCTCCCTGCTTTTGTGAGCCTGCATTAATGCAGCTCCGCCAGCACCAGGCATCGACTCCCACTAATAGTGTGAGGGAGGGTGGCAAAATTGGGGCTGATGCAGGAAATAAAGGGTATTGACCAGCCCACTGCAGTGCCACAGCGGCCTTTAATCTATTACTGCCCTTGATGGGGGTGTTTTAATGCAACTTTAGTGACAATCACATTTGCAGTCCCCACTCTGCCTGCTGCGAGGGCGGCGGACTCGGGTCAGGCTGTGGCTCAGAGCTCATGGGTATTGATCGTGGCCAGGCTCAGGGCTCTGCCTTATAATTATTTCATTAAACCATTTAATAGTTATCAAATATGAACCCCTCTCCTGTTCCATTTAGGAATTATTGCAATTGTTAATCCACGTCAAGCTTATTTTACTGAAATTGGTTGATGCTCCCAAGTGCTCACTGTGCCCTTCCCTGTGGATTGATCCCAGGAGATCCCTTGGGGCTGGATCCCAGTGATCCTGCATTAAAGATCATCCAAAATGAGAATAGGACACCCTGGTCCCCTCTCAGAGCTGGTTTTTGGAGGAGTCACAGGGGAGGAGATGCTCGGGCTCTTTCCTTACACCAGAACCTGGAGGAGCAGATTGGAGCCAGGGCAGGTTTGGGTTGGATTTTGGGGAAGTTTCTTCCCCCAGAGCTCATAGGTATTGATCGTGGCCAGGCTCAGGGCTCTGCCTTATAATTATTTCATTAAACCATTTAATAGTTATCAAATATGAACCCCTCTCCTGTTCCATTTAGGAATTATTGCAATTGTTAATCCACGTCAAGCTTATTTTACTGAAATTGGTTGATGCTCCCAAGTGCTCACTGTGCCCTTCCCTGTGGATTGATCCCTTGGGGCTGGATCCCAGTGATCCTGCATTAAAGATCATCCCAAATGAGAACAGGACACCCTGGTCCCTCTCAGAGCTGGTTTTTTGTGGAGTCACAGGGGAGGAGATGCTCGGGCTCTTTCCTTACACCAGAACCTGGACAAACAGACTGGAGCCAGGGCAGGTTTGGGTTGGATTTTGGGGAAGATTCTTTGTGGGATTTCGGCTTTTTTTTTTTTTTTTCTGTTAAAGTGAATTGTGAATTCCTCTTCATTTCACTTTTCCTCCTCATGAATGGCACATTGAGTCAGGATTTAATTCCTGAAACTGGAAAAACCCAGAGGAGCTGTGGGAATCCCAGGGACTCTCATCAGCTGCCCCAGGGCACCCTCCTGCCCTCTCTCCCAGCCCAAATCACCCAGATGGATAAAAACTGGATGAGCCCATTTGTGGGAAGCCTTTGGAATGCATTTGTATTCCAGATCCATTGGAGCCTGTATTCCTTGGCACCTTTCCATTAAAGCCCTGGATGCTCTGGAAGAAGCTATATCTTAATTTGAACAAAGTGATTCCAGTTTCTGTGGGCAGGCAGTGCAGTTCCTGCAGAGTCCTTTATCAGTATTCTGTGCTGCCTCCTGGCAGCTGCTCATTTGCTGTTGCCTCAACCTGTGCTGACCTCATTTTCTCTCACAGAGCAGTGAAGGATTTGGTAAAAATTAGTTATATTAGTGGCTCCCGATCCAGCCAGTTTATTTGTGATATGACAAATATTTCAGCCATTAGGATCTTTCCATCTCTTAGCAGCTTAAATGCACTCACTTATATTCCAAATCACTGCTTAATTTAAAAGCCTATTTGTGCAGATTGGCGCAGGCAGGGAAAAAACCTGCGGAACACTCACCCCTCCAAAGAGGGCTGTGGGATTGGATCCCCACTCCATAACTTCACAGTGCCTCTAATCACTCTGAGCACGCCAGGAGCACAGCAATTCCACGGAGGAAGGGGGGCAGGAGCTGGGGGTGCAGGGCATGGATGGAGGCTGGCTGTGCCTCAGTTTCCCCTCATGATGCCTTGGGAAGGCTGGCCTAGAACAGAGGCTGGACAGAGGTAAAGAATCACAGAATCACAGAATCACAGGATAATGAGGTTGGAAGAGATCCCTAAGATCATTGTGTCCAGCCCATGCCCTCACACCTCAACCAGACCATAGCACCAAGTGCCATGTCCAGTCTTTTTTTAAACACATCCAGAGATGCTGATTCCACCACCTCCCTGGGAAGAGCATTCTTTATTTATTATTCTTTCAGTGAATTTTTTTCCTAATATCCAACCTATACCTTCCCTGACGTGGCTGTGACTCTGTCCTCTGGTTCTGTCAGTGCTGCCCGGTGGGAGAGACTGACCCCACCTGTCTGCAACCCCCCTTCAGGAATTGCAGAGAGCAATGGGGTCACCTCTGAGCCCCCTCTTCTCCAGGCTAAACAACCCCAGCTCCTTCAAACCTTCCTCACAAGGGCTTGTGTTCCCAGCCCCTCACCAGTCTCATTGCCCTCCTCTGGACGTGCTCAAGCATCTCAACATCCTTCCCAAACTGAGGGGCCAGAACTGGACACGGCACTCAAGATATAAAGCAGGGATTGATTCCAAGGATCTCCTCCATGGATGCACCTTGGGCAGCACAAGAGCCCAGCCAGGGCTGCAGCCAAGATGAACCCAAATGGTCCCAAAATGCACGAGCGCTCACGGGGTCTCTCCCTGGGATCAGCTCTGCTCCATGGGCACATTGCAGTTCAGTGTCCAATTCCAGCTCAGCCCCTGCACTCCCATCCTGCTTGTTTTTCTCTCTCCAGCCCACGGGGTTTGTGCTCTGGGGCTGAGATTTGGATCATTTGTCCTTGGTGCCCAGCTGGAGCAGGAATTGTTTTTTAATTACTGCTTGTGTCAGTTGATGTTTGTACTCAAATTTAAACATAAAACAGCTCTAAATGTTTACAGTAGGTTATGGCAGAGGAATCTGAAAATAATTATCCTTGATAAATTCTGCTGCACCTTTCACAATCAGGGAGTGATGGAGACACATTTAACTGCAAGGAAAAGCTTCACAAACCAGACAAAACTGTAATTCTTGCTCAGGCTCACTCCTGAACTTGCAAGGCTCTGGGAGTTCAGATGCTGATGGAAGTGGATCGATTTCCCCCTATATTGAAAGCTTCCAAAAAAAAAAAAAACCCTCCTCAACAAGAAAAAAACCCCAACCCACCTCCAGGGCTGCAAGTCCCATGGTTCCAATTAAAATCACCTGTTAACTTAAAAAGGTCTCTTTTTAAAAAGGGTTTAAAAGATTTTCATTTAATTGATTCAATGTAAAATGCCCTTTACAATTACCACTATAAACTACTTGTTTCCCACTGAGTAAGACCCAATTTGAGATGTTTATCAAGACTTTGCACTCTTTCCACTCTCCATACTGAGTTCTTAAATTCTTTATTGACAGCTTGCATCTGTCAGCCGGGGATATTTTTAGTTTGTGGCAAGAAAGCTTTTAAAAGGTTGTAATGGCTTGATTTTGCAGTGTCTGTAGCCTCAAGAAAGAAATCAGCTCTAAATGGCCTCGTAAGTGCTGGGTGTCCCTCATTTCAGAGCAGGAAAATGCCAGGATTTCACAAATTTCTCAGTATGTCCATAAAGGTTCAGTGCAAAAATCACCCTCCCCCTCGGATTTTGGAATTTTTTCTCTCTTGCCGTGAACTTCTTCACAATTAATAAAATTGTGGCGCTGATTGGGTCCTCTTCAGTCTCTGACTTTCACTGTTGGGTTTATTTGGAACTCTGGGGCTGATCCCTGTGGGTGCCTTCCAACCCAGAATATTCCATAATTTGTCCTCAAAATGCTGATATAATAACAATAACAATAACAATAACAATAATGTGATAGAAAAATAATCATATAATAATAATAACAAAAATAATACTAATGCTGATAATTCCATTGAGGTGAGTTTGCTGTATAAAACCCATTTATTTGACCCCATTTGCTGCCTCATTGTGCAGATTTAATTTCATTTTTTTCAGCAAGAAAATGATGCAGAAATCAAAGCCCAACTTGGTGGGTGTTTGGAGCCTTGGTGGATTTTAGTCTGGGGAGTTTCCTTTGGGGAAAAGCAGCTCCCTTTTCCTTTCTCTTCTCTGGGGAAAGAAGAATTCTCCAACTTTTCAGCCCAGGAACATTGAATTATTGCAGAGTTTTGAGAAATTATTTGATTTCTGTAGCCCTGTCTCTCAGAGCTTGTGAAATACAAATATTTTGGCAGCAAAAATCCTTTTTTCTGCAGTTTTACACTTTTGGCTGAGGAAATAAATTCTTCAAATCTTCGAATCGAGGAGGGTTGAAATCTTGTAGTGCTTTGAGGAATCAAACAATTCCTGTAACCCCAGCTCTCAGAGCTTGTGAAATATTAATATTTTGGCAGCAAAAATCCCTTTTTCTGCAGTTTTACACCTTTGACTTGGGGACAAAAGAATTCTCCAACTCTTCATCCCATGAGTGTTGAATTCTTGCAGTGGTTCAAGAAATCAAACAATTCCTGTACCCCCAACTCTAAGAAATTGTAAAATACAAATATTTTAGCAGCAAAAATCCCTTTTTCTGCTAAAGTTTTCCACCTTTGACCCTCAGGTTGCAGGAGCCAGGGAGGGAAGGGTCTCTGCAGAGGGATCTCCACCTGCTGCCCCCAGGGAGCTGCTGGGAATTGGCTTTTCCCAGAAAAACAGGGGAAAATTGGGAAAAAACTGGGAAAAACTGGGAAAAAACTGGAGAAAATGGGAAAAAAACGGGGGGAAAATGGGGGAAAAAGGAGAAACTGGGAGAAAAATGGGGAAAAAATGGGAAAAAACTGGGAAAAGCTGGGAAAACTGGGAAAAAACCTGGGGAAAATGGGAAATAATGGGGGGAAAACGGGGGAAAAAATGAGAAACTGGGAGAAAAATAGGAAAAAAAGGGAAAAAAACTGGGAAAAGCTGGGGAAACTGGGATTTGTGAGTCCTTCAGGCACCAGAAGGAAAGAGATTTTTCTCCCTGGCAGTCAGCACGGATAGAATTGAACAAATGTCACCCCAGGAGAGGTTTTTGTTTTTATTTTTTTCCTTGTAAACCCATTGTGTCTCCATTAAAGGAGAAGGGAAAGGCTTCCCTCCAGCCCCTACACCTTGAGCATCCTCCCCAGCACACAAAAATAAAACACAGCCCTCCTAAAACAGGGGCTGGATCTCCTGTACTTTGCTCTGCCTGCATTTCAGCCTTTTCCAACATTATTTTTGGGGGAAAAAAGGCCATTTTTGGGAAAAAAATTGCCTTTTTTGCCTTTTTGGTGGCTCTCTCAGCAGCAATGCCACGATTTCTCATGAATAAAACACGTTTTAAGCGTGCTTAAACCCAGCCCAGCTCTCTGACCTGGCCTTGCTGCTGATAAAAGCCCCTCCTAAATCTCCAAAACCCCTCCTAAATTACCCCAATTACACTTTGAGAAGCACAGAGTTTGTTTCCACACTTTAAATTCAATTTCTACCCAGACCAAGAGAGAAAAACCTCGCAGCCCCTGACTAATTACAAACCACAACAGGTTAAAGCGTCCAGCACCAAGGTGATAAATATGGGCATAATTATGGGGTTATTGTAGGGGCTTAATTAGGAGAGCTGTAATTAGCTTCTTTTTCCCAATTTTCATTGAGCAGCTAACAAAAATCAAATGGAAAATATTTTCATTTAAAAGGCATTCTCAGCATAGGGGTGCTGGAAGAGATTTAATTATTCATTGTTAACAACAAGGGGGAGAAATCATTTCTTTTGTGCCAGGAGGGGGAAAAATTGAGGCTGTCAGGCAAAAAATGAACACCCAGCAGCTTTCACCTGGAATTTTGGGGTCAGCCTGTGAAGAATTCTGGGAGTCCTCGCCTTCACTTTGCTGAGGTTTCATTTGCAAACTTTAATTTGCAAAATTTCCTTCTTTTTCGGGGGGATGAGGGGGTGCTGGGCACTGCCAAGGAGAGCCTGGGCTCCCCAGATTCCCTGGGTTTGTCCCCAAGAACCCCAAATTTCCTCTTTTTTGGTTCTTAAGCATCCCAAATTTCCTGGGTTTCCATCCCCAGGCACCCCAAATTTCCTGGTTTTGTCCTCAAGCATACCAAATTTCCTCTTTTTTGGTTCTTAAGCATCCCAAATTTCCTGGGTTTCCATCCCCAGGCACCCCAAATTTCCTGGTTTTGTCCTCAAGCATACCAAATTTCCTCTTTTTTGGTTCTTAAGCATCCCAAATTTCCTGGGTTTCCATCCCCAGGCACCCCAAATTTCCTGGTTTTGTCCTCAAGCATACCAAATTTCCTCTTTTTTGGCCCCCAAGACCCCCAAATTTCCTGGGTTTAGGTCCTCAAGAACCCCAAATTTCCTCTTTTTAGGTCTCCCCAAGCCCCCCAAATTTCCTCTTTTTTTGTCCCCTAGCACTACAAATTTCATTTATTTTTTGTCCCCAAGAACCCGAAATTTCCTGATTTTTGATCCCCAGACTTCCCAAATTTCCTGGTTTTTGGTCCCCAAGCACCCCAAATTTCCTGATTTTTGGTCCCCAGACTTCCCAAATTTGCTGGTTTTGTCCCCAAGCATCCCTACTATCCTGATTTTTGGTCCCCAAGCACTCCAAATTTCCTAGTTTGGGTCTCCAAGAACCCCAAATTTGCTGGTTTTGTCCCCAAACACCCCAAATTCCTAGCTTTGGTCCTCAAGCACCCCAAATTTCCTCATTTTAGATCTCCAAGCACCCCAAATTTCCTGGTTTTTGGTTCTCAACCATCCCAAATTTCCTCTTTTTTTGTCCCCAAGCACCCCAACTTCCTGCTTTTTGATCATCAAGCCCCCCAAATTTCCTGGTTTTTGGTTCTCAACCATCCCAAATTTCCTCTTTTTTTGTCCCCAAGCACCCCAACTTCCTGCTTTTTGAACCTCGAGCCCCCCAAATTTCCTGGTTTTTGGTCCTCAAGCCCCCCAGATTTCCTGATTTTTGGTCCTCAAGCCCCCCAAATTTCCTGTTTTTTTGTCCTCAAGCCCCCCAAATTTCCTGTTTTTGGTCCCCAGGCCCCCCAAATTTCCTGCTTTTCGCTGCCTGCAGCTGCTCAGTGCTCAGGGGCTGTTTCAGGAGCATCTGAGGGGGCTCAAACACCAAGGCTTGGAGCTGAGCTCTGCTCCTCCCAGCACCCTTCCAAAGGAAAAAGGGGAGAGAACTGAAACTTTCCAGGTGTGGCTCTGCCAGGGAGAGCAGCAGACTTTAATTCAGGTGCCCAGGGTCTAATGAAGTCTTTCTGCTGCTGAAATTTGAAATATTTGTGCTGTCAGAGCCTCCTTGAAGCTGCCAGGGGCTGATGGAGCCTGGAAAACTCTCCCTCTGCATCCCACGGGATCTCCATCCTCTGACTAAGGGAAAAAAACCTCAAAAATCGCTCATTTTCCTTAAAGTTAAACAAAACAACCAATCCCTGATCCCTGCTGGCGTGGTGGCAACAGGGCACGAGGCATATTTAACATCTCAGGGATTTTTTTGGGGTTTTTTTTTTGGGTTTTTGGTTTTTTTTCCCCAAGGAACCCCTGGTGCTGCACATCCCCCTGGATTTGGCTGCTCATTTGCTGGCCCTGAAATCCTTCCCCGTGCCCGAGCTGAGCAGATGAGCCTCCAGGATCCTTCTCTTTCTTGTGCATTTAGGGGTGAAAAATCGGCAGCAAGGATTCAATTAGCATCATATCTGAGCCTGCATCCACATTTGGGCCTGACAAAAGCAGCATCTGCTTCATTAGGAGTTGCTTAATTAATCCTGACATGGCCAGTTATTATATGGTAACAATGTCCTCTGGGTGAATACTTAGAGGGGAAGGGATGGGGCAATCGTGAAAAGATGATTTTCTTCTTTTTTTCTTGGAGCTCCTTTCAGCATTAAAAGCTGGGGCTGACCTCGTGCCTTGCCTCATTCACAGAAAAGTGATTTCTGACTTAGGTGGGGCTGATTTTCCTCTGGAAGTTTGGGTTTATTTGTAAATTTATATATATATATTTATAGATATTTTTTTTTCAGCAGAAAATTCATGGTCAACACTGGCAGGAAGGTTCCTAAATCATGTGGGATGGATTCATGTGTTACACGACAATCAAAGTTCCCTTAATTGCTTTTCCTGAGGATGATTAAGACCAACTTAATCAGGCAGGATCTCAGTGGAAAAGCTGGAAATTCCTTTTGGAGCTCACAAACTCTTCTCAAGCAGCTCCACACCAGCTCCAGAGCTCTGCTGTGGTGGGGGGAGGTCAGCAGCTCTGTGGGAATTGCAAAAACTCCTGAATTTCCTCGGGGGAAATAGGAGGGTGTGTGCTGAACCCCAGGTTGGGGTGGCACGGCTGGCACAGAGCAGCTCAAATCCGGGATTTTGGGACAGGAAAGATTAAACTGAAGGAAAAAAAAAAAAAAAGCCCCCAAAAATAAAAAGCCTACAGGCAGAGAAGGGAGAAAAAAGAGTATTTATCTTTACACAGAAAATTTGTGTGCTAGTAAAGTGCAGGCAGTGACAGGAATTTCAATTATTTAATCAAAAAGAAAATGAAAGTGGCTTTAAGTGTTGTGATTTGAGCCAGTGAAATCTAATGTGGGCTCACATTGAATATGAGGAAAATGGGAAGAAAATTAAAGCTGCTCCTACTTAAATCATGTGGTTACAAATGGTAAATTAGTTTCTCGATGTTTTCATTTAAGTGTTTAAGTGGAAGGTTTTATTCTTAATGTAGTGTTGTGACACAGAATAAAAACCTTATCTGCCTCTGTGGCTTTTTTTCCTTCCCCCCTCCGTGCTGCTGCCTTAGAAGGCAAAAGGGGAAAAAGCTGCAGCGGTGTTCGGCTGCTTTTGTGAAAATTGGGAGGCAATATGCTTTCACCACAGGCTCATTAAGGTAATAGATGAATAATGTCTATTAAAAATGCACTAGGCTAAATGAATTTAATGTGTGTTGGGAGTGAAATTGCGCTTGCTGGAGGATGCAAACTGGAAAATTCTCTTTTTTTTTTTTTTTTTTTTAATTGTTGGAGTTATTGGGGGATTTAAGGGCTGGTGTCTGTTGGGGAGAAATGCACACACTGAGCTTTTATTTGAGAGAAAGCTCCAAAAATCCTAAAATCCCTCCGTATTTTGGGGAATATTTTCTATGATTTGTTGATTCCCATATTTCTGGCTGTTTTCCAAGCTTATGGCCCTGGCCTTGCAGGTTTTATTTTCCACATTATTTCCCAATAACCACTGGCAAACTCTTCTGCAAAGGCCAAGGCTGGATCCCTCCAAACTCAAAAGAAAACAAAATTGGGCAGAAAACCCTTTATTTTCTTTTTTTTTTTTTTTTTTTTTTCTTTTTTTAGGGGGTGATTTCACTGCACTGAGCATCTCCACCATCAACTCTGAAGAGCAGAAAACACATTTTTTATTTATTAGACACATTGTATTATATATTATATATTGCTATATATATTACACATTTCTTATGTATTATACACATATGGTAGGTTTTATATATATATTTATATATATTATACAACACATTTCTTATTTATTATACACATAATATAATATATATTATATAAATATAATATAACACATTATCACACCTATTATATTATATATTATTTTTTATATATAGTTAAATATATTACATAACACATTTATTATTTATTAACTAGGAACCCCATTCTTAAAAATTCCAGATGGATGGGGGTTCAATCAAGAGCTAAAAGCCCCAAATTTCCTCCCATCAGTAAGAACTCAGCACCTTTTGGGGTCTGTGGGATTTTCTGTCCCATTTCTCCAGCTCCAAAAGGAAATTCCAAACTCCCTGCAACGATTTTCAGGCATTTCCAGCCTCCTGCCCAGCCACTGCCATCAGGAATATTTGGGCAAATGTATATTTGAGGCTGCTAATTGTCCAATTAATTTGACTTAAATTGGCTTCTAGGAAGAGGAGATTTAGGGAGGCACATACAAGCAATAATTTTTTGTTGTTGTTGTTATTTTTTGTGCAGGAAATCACATTAACATCAAATATCAGGAATAGCTGGGCTGAATCCAAAGAATGGGTTTGAAAAATCATCTAAATATTTTGTTATTGATTTGTTAAGAGGTATCCACCTGCACCACTCCTTGTTTTAATGGACATTTGAATATTTCCCTTTAAAATTAATATTAAATTGAAAATTGATTTTAAAATTAACATTATATTACAATTCATACTGACCAATGTGAGGATGTGTTTTGAACATTAGACACCATTCCCTCACTCCGAATTCCTCACCCTTGGCAATGGCCAAAATGCCATTTCAAAATGCAATTTCCACTTTTAAAGCATTATTTGAAGATGCATTTGTGAGCTGCTGACTTGATTCTCTCTCTTTTTTTTTTTCCTTTTTTTTTTTTTCCTCCCCTTTCCCCCCCAGACCTGTCATCCACTTCTGGAGTGCTTAAAATAAAGTGCACAGATACAGAGGAAGCTGAAAGAGTCAAGAAGGCAGATGATACAGAAATGTTTTGAGCAAAGTGTGTTACTCAGATCTCTCTAAAGTACATTTCTGCCTTTATTCTGAAGGCCACAGCACAGCCAACTCTGCCTAATGCAAGTAATGGAACCAATCTCTCCCTTTGATCATCAAAAAGGTGATTTTTTTTTCCCCCCCCTCTATTTTTTTTTTTTTTGTTGTTGTTGTTGTTGTAAACCGGTTTTGCAATCTGTTTGGGGCAAACATGAAAGAAAACGAGGTTTAATTGTGCTGCAATAAAGGACGATTCTTTTAATGAGGAATTGTGTCACACGGGAGCACCTCGGGTGGGAGTGGTGGCTTTGGTGTGCAGAAGGTGATGGAGAAATTGGTGTGCTTGAACTGGGTGGCAAAACCAGGCCAAGTGCACTGGGGCTTGTCTTAAGTGATTTATAAAACCCACTTCCCACTAGAATTGACCTTTTAACTGCAGCCTGAATGGAGGGTAGAAAATGTGAGTGCAGAGTTTGTGAATAACCACAGAGAGGCCCAAAATACAAACCCAGAAACGGGAGCTGAGCAGGGATCTGGAGATACACGTGCTCATTCCCCAGTTTATCACCACTCCTTCCCCCTCTGCATTCATTGTGATGCATCAAATACAATTCAAATGCTTAGAAAAGTGGTTTTTTTATGTCACAGGTTGGATGTTTTCGGGGTGTTTGACACAGAGCTGGGTTTGGGGTCAGCCTGGATGCTCCCAACAGCTCCCCCTGACCTTGGAGTGCAGATTTTTGCTTTTGAGGCTTCACAAGGAGATATTTTAAAGCTGGAAAGCAAAAAAAACCCACTTCCCACTAGAATTGACCTTTTAACTGCAGCCTGAATGGAGGGTAGAAAATGTGAGTGCAGAGTTTGTGAATAACCACAGAGAGGCCCAAAATACAAACCCAGAAACGGGAGCTGAGCAGGGATCTGGAGATACACGTGCTCATTCCCCAGTTTATCACCACTCCTTCCCCCTCTGCATTCATTGTGATGCATCAAATACAATTCAAATGCTTAGAAAAGTGGTTTTTTTTAATGCCACAGGTTGGATGTTTTCTGGGTGTTTGACACAGAGCTGGGTTTGGGGTCAGCCTGGATGCTCCCAACAGCTCCCCCTGACCTTGGAGTGCAGATTTTTTTGCTTTTGAGGCTTCAGAATGAGATATTTTAAAGCTGGAAAGCAAAAAAATGAAATCAAAAAGGGCTCAAAGTATTGGTGGTTTCGTTTTCACAAAAACCATTCAGGTTTTTGTGCTCTGGTGGGTTTTATAGATGTGAACTCCTCGCTTCCTCCAGATTGGGATTATTTCTTTATTCCAGGGGTTTTTCTGAGTGGGAAAGGCACAAGAAATTTTCCAGATTGGGATTATTTATTTATTCCAGGGGTTTCTCTGAGTGGGAAAGGCACGAGAGGTTTTCCACAGAGCAGCAGAGTGTGGCAAATAATCAGAGGGAAGCCACAGAGAACAGGAGGAAAACAATGGGAGTAAAATCAAGGTTGGATGGGCAAGAAAGGGAAAAGGAGGATTATTGCACCCCAGAGGTTAAAAGCAAGGATGAACGTGGCTCATACACCACAAAATTAGGGAACAAGGGAGGTGCTGAGCCATTAGTGCCAAAAAGGGTGAATCAGAAGGTGCAGTTGTGCAGCTGATCGCTCCACAGCTGGAATGAAAGCAAACCACAGAGCATTAATGTGCTAAAGGCAACAACAAAGCAGGAGCACAGCAGCAGGAATGGATTTTTTTGCAGAGGATTAGCCCAGATCCCAAAGTACAGATGGTCCTGGGTGAAATAATCACCCCTGCCCCGAGGGAGTCAAGGTGCCCAAGGGTTGGGAGCACGGGCAGGAATTGAGAGGGAGCTAAAGGAAGAGGAGAACAACTGAAAGCAGGTCCCAGGGAAAGCTCTGAGCCTCTCTCCTGGTTTCTGATTCAAAGAAAGAAAGAAAGAAAGAAAGAAAGAAAGAAAGAAAGAAAGAAAGAAAGAAAGAAAGAAAAGGAATCTATCTTTCTTTCTCTTTCTGTCTTGTTGGTTTTTGGAAAACACCCTGCTGAAGCTGAAAACAACCATTAGGGAATGAAGAAGGTCTCAATTAATAAGTGTCACTCTTAAGGGAAGTGTTTGGATCAGACCTGCCAGTGTTACTGCTTGTACCCTCTGCCTTGAAGAAATGCTCGTGGTTATCAGATAGTGAGGCAAATTCTCAGTACAGAGATAAAATTCCAAATTTGGGAATGAAACTGCTGAGCCCACCCATGGATAGCTGAGTTTGGGAGCTGTGTAAGGAAACTATAATCTTTTTACACTTTCAATTTTTATATCTTTTTATCACCAAGATTCCTGCAGTTCTTGGTGGGATGGAAGCCTCAAAAGTGCCTTTCTGTCTCAAAACCTCCTCCCATCAGCAGCACTTCCATGCCCCTGTGCTTTTCCCTGGCACTTTAGCCCTGGAATTATTGTGCTTTTCTGGGGAGGTTCAGTGATTTTCTCAGAATTACACAGAGCTGGCTTTTAACCTGAGTGTTTACTGTCTGGGGATAAATCACCAGGCTGATTTCCCCTCTAGTTCCCATTCTGGCCTTTCTTCCTCTCAGCACAGATGAAGGACGGTGCCAGGCTGGGCAGTGACAAGGTTTGAGGCAGCAGGAGCCAAGGGATGAATTGTGAGCCTTGGAAAACTTGGATGGATCTTCCCCTGCCACCAGCCCTGGTTAGGAGGCAAACTCCTCTTTGAAGCTTCGTTTCCCCTCCCTCAGCCCTGGGACAACATCAAACCCATCCTCTGAGCTCTCCTGGAGGGCACAGCAGAGGCTTTCCAGCAGAAATATTCCCAATATCCCAAGCTGGAAGGGACCCACGAGGAGTTCAGCTCCTGTTCCTCTGTGGCAATGCTGAAATGGCAGAAAATTTCCAGTGCAATCCCAGCCTGGTGCTCCAGGGGTTCCCACTTTATCTCAGCTGAGCTGGACTGATAAAATCCCTCATCACCAGCATCCACCCCACTCCTGGATCTCCCACAGGGCGCCAGCTGAGCCTGAGCTTGAGGAGAAAAGGCAGATTTGGGCAAAGGCTGACAGGATGGGGATGGGGAGAGGGGCTGGGGCAAGCCAGGAGTGCTTTTGCCTCTCCCCAGCAGCAGAGGCACTCGGGAACGGGAAGTGGCTGAGGCTGAAGCATCAAGCAGGGAACATTCTCCATTAAGCCAAGCTTTGTGTTCAAAAGCCCTCTCTCGGTGTTACATGTGTGGCTACTCAGCCCGGGCTCTTCAGCCCTCTCTGCTGCAGCCAGGCTCCCATTTGGAGCCTATCAAGGCTGTCTGTTTTTAATTTAACCCTTCCTTTTGGAGTGGATTGGTCTTGAAAGGCATGAAAAGGCCGGGCTCCAGAGCTACCTCACCTCTTCAAGAGGCACGGCAAGGTAAGTGCCTGTATTTTTAAACCACACCAAATTTATCCCTAATGCAGCACACTGAAATAAAGCTGCCAGCATCAATGCAGACGTGCTGACCTTTGAAATGACCCCCGAGGTTTTAAGTCAAATACATTTCTGTTTTCCTGGGTAAAATTCTCCAAATGATCTTAAGTGCGCGAGTGTTTATCTAAGCAAAGCACGTGTGTTATTAAATCAGAAACTGGGGGTGCATCACTTCCAGCAAGTTTATAAACCTCTTGGAACCCGTAAAAATCAGTTTTATTTTATTGAAGGAGCAAGAGACAAGCTCCACAGCAGTGTGGCTGTGGTTAGATAAAAATCAGGAGGTCTGAGTTGTTTGGGGTGCCAGGCTGGGATTCACAGAGTCCCCCAAGGTGTTTAAGGGGGGTGGAAAAAGGGACAATTCTGCTCCTCCCCTCTGGTCCCTCCCAGGTGGGGAGGGAAACACCCAGTGAGTGAAACAGCCCAGTCTGTAGCTTCTTCCTGCTTTCCCCTGATCCTGATCCTGATCCCAATCCTGATCCTGATCTTGGTCCTGATCCCAATCCTGATCCTGATCTTGGTCCTGGTCCTGCTCCTGCTCCCAATCCTGATCCTGATCCCAGTCCTGATCCGGATCTTGGTCCTGATCCCAATCCTGATTCTGATCCTGATCCCAATCCTGATTCTGATCCTGATCCTGATCCTAATCCTGAGCCCATCCTGATCCTGATTCTGCCCCTGATCCTGGTCCTGGTCCCGATCTTGGTCCTGATCCTGATTCTGATCCTGATCCCGATCCTGATCCCGATCCTGGTTCTGCCCCTGATCCTGATCCTGGTCCTGATTCCTATCTTGATCCTGATCCTGACCCTAATCCTGATTCTGGTCCTGCCCCTGATCCTGCTCCTGCTCCCAATCCTGATCCTAATCCTGATCCCATCCTGATCCTGATCCCGATCCTGATTCTGCCCCTGATCCTGATCCCGATCCCAATCCCGATCCCAGTCCTGCTCCTGCTCCCTCCCGGATGTGTCCCAGCCCTGCAGGCTGGGGCAGTTCCTGCTGGGACACCTCCCCAGGGTCTGTTCTCCCGGAGTTTGGCAGAAATGGGATGGGGTGTGTAGGGAAAAGCCTCTGTTTGTGTCCGTGTGTCTGTCCAGCCTGGCAAAGGGCTAATCCAGGGTCCAGGGGCTCTCCTTGGCGTGTTTGGGGGTCCCTGGATGAAATCCACTCTGCTGGGTCCCCATCACCCCAGGGACCTGCAGAACAGGAAAATGGGGGGAAACAGGGAAAAGACTTTTGGGGCAGAGAGGACCAGCCATACCTGGCACCTCATTTCTGTCATAAAGAGCTGTGAAATGTTACATTTTTAAAAAAATCCCTGGATGTGAGCACTGCAGGGGCGATCTCCCTTCCTGGGGCTGCCGTCCTGTCCCTTCTCCACAGACGGGGTTTGTCCCCTCTGCTTCTTGCCCCAAACAGCAGCAGGGAGAGGCTGCGTGCCTGAAGTGCCACTGCACAATTTGGGGACGAGTTTTGCTGCAAACGAACACCGAGACGCAGCCCCTTTCCTGCTCTGCCTCATTCGGCTGTGCCCCAAATCACGAGGAACTCCAAAAATCAGCCCTGTCCATGTTCCGAGCCCTGGAGCTGTGACCAACCTGGCTGCTGTGACACAGCTTTAATCTTTCAGCTCCGCTTTAAATACCCAAATTTACCCCCCCAGGAGCCGGTGAAGCCCCGGCCCCCCCGGCAGAGCAATCGCAGCTGATGAAATGGCTCCTCAAGCAGCTTAGGCACTCCTCATTAACAGGGGGCATTAGCCCCATTTCATCACCCTGAATTCATCGACTCGATTGCTCCAGCACAGAAAGTTGGATTTTAAAATCCTTCAGCCAAAAAAAAAATCCTAATGGTCATTTCAGGAGGGGCCACTGCAATAGGATTATTGCATTTATCTATTTATTTTTATATCTAGTAATTTATTTATCTATTTTTTCCTGGGGGAAAAGAGGGAGAGGAGAGGAGAGGAGAGGAGAGGAGAGGAGTTTTTTATTTATTTTTCTTGAGGAAAAGAGGGAGAGGAGTTGAGGTTTTCCCCCGGTCCTGGGGGACTCCCCCTGCTTTTCTGCATCAGGATAGCTGATCCGTGCTCTGCAGGAAAGGATCCGTGTATAAATACATATAAATATTTCAAAAGATAAAAAAATCATATTACACATAAGAACATAACACGCGATATAAACACAAATATAACGTATAAAACACAAGCAGGACCGCGTATATATTTAATATCCATAAACACACGCCGCTGGGCTGTGTGAGCGCTGCCTGTGCGCGGCACAAAACAAAGTGTGGGTGTGGTTCCAGCGGGGCACAAAACGCTCCCGGGGGGTTCCCGCTGGCACCGGGAGCCCTCCGGCCGCCCCCTCCCGAATTTTGGCAGCCGCTGAAGGCGGCACCGCTGTCCCAGCCCGCGGCTGTGCCCGGCAGAGCCGGCGCCGCTGCGGAACTCGCGAGCCGCGCACTCATTAAAGGCCGGCGCTCGCCGCTTCTATTCTTTCTCAGCTTTTTTCCTCATCTATTTACCATTTACCAGCTCATCCATATGGAAGGCATGGCTTGCACTTGCCTGAGAACTGTACTTTTAGGACTAATTGATTCGGGTAATTAATTTGTTCTACCTGCTGGATCAGATGGAAACGCTGTCCGTGTGCCCAAGGATTAGCACTTGTCTTTCTAACATCTTTCTTAATTATCTAATAGCATGGGTTGTGCGAATTCTGCCTCTATTAGAACACTTTTACTATTAACGGGAGTGATTGGAATTGTGATGACAACTCGATTTCAACAAATTAGAGCTTAAAATCAGGAGATGAAGGAGAAGCGCCTTCTTTTAATTTCCCTGAGTTTAACATCAATAATTAGAGCAATTTTCCGAGATGCGAACCGAAATTATCTCGGCTATGATGTGGTGTATCACCCTCATTTGAGCAAATTGACTCCGGGGAAATGAATGGCGCAGATTAGAGGGGTGAGGAAAGGCAAAAGAAAAAAAAAAAAAAAAAGAAAAAGAAAAAGACAAACAGAGGAAAAAAAAAAAAAAAAAAAAAAAGGGGAAAACCCCCCAAAAAAAAAAAAAAAAAAAAAAAAAGTGTTGGCGCAAGGGATGGGAACAAAACCGTGGTGGGATGAGAGCTGAGAGCGACGGGAGAAGCTGCGTGCGCGGGGACAGGTTGGGAGCGGAGCGTGGGAAAGAACCGCTGGTTTATTTTCCCCCAAGTTTTGCTCTTTATTTATTTATTTTTTAAAGGAAATAAATAAATAAATAAAGGAGATCTCCCCCGGGTTGGGGGAGACGCCCCAAGCGGGGGCTGAGCGGGGCTGAGCGCGCTGGTGCGGAGCGCTGCGCGGGGGAAGCTGCGGAGCGGCTCCTCGCCCCCTCCTCGCCCCCTCCTCGCCCCCTCCTCGCCCCCGGGGTGCTTTGGGTGGCCCGGCAGGCCCGTTCCCCCCCCGCTCGCCATTGGCTCAGCGCGCATCCCCCTTCCCAGCGCGCCTCAAAGGCGCGCAGCGCCCCGCGCATCCCCGACGCGCCCGCCTCGCCTCCCCCGGCTCCGCCAGCTTCCTTCTGCCTGGGGGATTCATTTTTTTTTTTTTTTAATATTATTTCTATTTATTTTGACAGAGGATTTAAAACAATATTAATTTAGGTCGTTCGCGCAGCGCCCCGCGCATCCCCGACGCGCCCGCCTCGCCTCCCCCGGCTCCGCCAGCTTCCTTCTGCCTGGGGGATTCATTTTTTTAAAAAAAAATTATTATCTCTATTTATTTTGACTGAGGATTTTAAAACAATATTAATTTAGGTCGTTATTTTAATTTCTTCCCTGCCGGCCCGCGGCGCAGCCCCCTCTCTCCGCTCCCGCAGCTCGGCGCGGCTCCGTCCCTTGCCCGCTGCCCGAGGGGGCCCGAGCTGCCATGAACCTCAACTTCACCTCGCCCGTGCTCCCCGTCTCCACGGGCCGGCCCACCTCCTTCTTCATCGAGGACATCCTGCTGCACAAGCCCAAACCCCTGCGGGAGGTGCCCCCCGAGCACTTCCCCGGCTCCCTGGCCTCCCGCGTGCCCCTCTTGGACTATGGGTACCCCCTGATGCCCACCCCGACCCTGCTGGCGCCTCACCCGCACCCCGCCCTGCACAAGCCGGAGCATCACCACCACCACCCCTATTTCCTCACCACCTCGGGTAAGTGCGGCAGCACCTGCCGGGTTCGGGGCGTCCAGGCGAGGACTGGGGTGGGGACAAGGGTGAAAGAGCCGCTCTGGGGCGGCCAGGCATCTTTTACATCCCTGCATCCCCCAGGGCAGGAGCCGCTCGCCCCGCGGCAGCCACTTCGTTAGTGGATGCCCGAAACCTTGAGGCTTTCCCTCTTTTTTTATTTTAATTCTATTTTTTTTTAAATCGCTTTTATTTTGGGAGCGATAACCTCGCTTTTCCCTCTCGCTGTCCAAGCGGGCTCCGCTTTTCCGCTCCTCTCCCGCACCCTGCGGCTCTGCCCGGGCCCGTTCCTTTTCTGCAAGGAGAAAACCTCCAAAGTTTCCCAAGCCGTGTGCCAGCGGGGCCGTGAAGGATGGCTTCCCCCTTCCCAGTCTTTTCCAGGGCTCCCTCCGTTTTTTTCGTGCCCGTTTCGTTGTGGTTTCCTCGCCGGGAGGGTTCAGGTGGCCGCTCCAGCCTCGAGTCCCCTCCGGTGGTTTCACCTTCCCGGGGGTGGGCTCTTGGAAAACCCCCCCGTTTTCATCACAACAAAACCCCCAAACCCAAACCAATCCATCGACCTCAAAAACGAAACAAACGAAAAAACCACAAAAAAATCAAAGAGGCGGAGGGAGAGGCCACCGCGAGCAGGAAAAGTCCGGCATTCCTGGGGGTCCAGGCTCCTTGGCCGACCGCAGCGAGGGTCTCCGCCCCGTGTCCCCCCAGGAATGCCGGTGCCAGCGCTTTTCCAGCACCACGCTCACGCCGAGCTGCCCGGGAAGCACTGCCGCCGCCGCAAAGCCCGCACCGTGTTCTCCGACTCGCAGCTCTCGGGCCTGGAGAAGAGGTTTGAGATCCAGCGGTACCTCTCCACGCCCGAGCGGGTGGAGCTGGCCACGGCCCTCAGCCTCTCCGAGACGCAGGTAGGGGAGCGGGGACTGGCTCTGGCACCTGTGCCCAGCCCTCATCCCATGGGTCCAGCATCGCCCGCATCCCTGGGAGCATCCCCCAAATCCTGAGGAGCATCCCTCAAACCACAAAGAACATCCCCACATCCCGAAGAGCATCTCCCCATCCCGAGGAGCATCCCTCAAATTCCAAAGAGCATCCCCACATCCCGAGGAGCATCCCTCAAATTCCAAAGAGCATCTCCACATCCCGAGGAGCATCCCTCAAATTCCCGAGGAGCATCCCCACATCCCATCATTTCCGCATTCCCCAGATCACTTCCAGCATCCCAGCACTCCGTGCAGCATCCCCGCATCCCCTCCAGCATCCCCCACATCACATCCCCTCTGAATCCCCACATCCCACCCTCTCAGCACCCCCGCATCACTTCCAGCATCCCCGCATCCCCTCCAGCATCCCCACATCCATCACACCCAGCGCTCTTCTCCCTATAATTTTTACCTTTTCCCCCCCTTTTTCCCCTCCAATCTTTCTCCCACTTCCCCTCCTTTCCCCAGGTGAAAACCTGGTTCCAGAACCGCCGCATGAAGCACAAAAAGCAGCTGCGGAAGACGCAGGACGACCCGAAGCAGGCGGGCGGGGAGGAGAGCCGGGAGCAGAGCTCCCCCGAGCCCGAGCTGCCCGAACCGGCCGGGGCCGAGCCCCGCAAGGGCCCCCCCGGCCCCTTCCTGCTGCAGGACCCCGAGGACGAGGTGGACATCCTGGAGGAGGGGGACATGTGCCCCCACCGCCTCTAGGACAGCCGGGGCTCTCCTGCCTCTCCTTGCCCACCTGGCCCCGCAGGTCGCCCCCGAACGGCTCGGGAAGGGGGTCACGGCTCGGGAAGGGGGTGTGGATGCGAGGGGAGCCCCCTCCCCTCCCCGGGGCGAAGGTGGCGATGCCCCCGAGGGGGCCGGGACCCCGCGGTGCCGCCGGTGCCCCCCAGCATCACCCCAAGGCTGGGCTTGGCTCGGAAATCTGGGGCGGGGGGGAGTGAAACGAGCCGAGTTTGTTTTAGCTTCCCCCTTCCCTCCGAAGTGTCGGAGTTTTCCTCGCTCCCCGAACTTTCCTCGGGTGTAAAATAAATGTATACTCGTGGCAGCGTGTTGTGGTTCCTGGGAGCGGCAGGCAGGGCAAATTTCACCCTTTATTCCCCGAATCCCTAAATCCTCGCCGCTCTTCCCACGCTCGCCGTCTCCATCCCCAGCGCGGGAGGTCGGGCAGAGCTCCCAAGACGTGCATAAATAAAAAGAATTGTAAGAAAAACCCTCCGAAGAAACAGGTAAGGCAAAAATTCCGGTTTATTTCATTCCGCTCTGGGCAAGTGAAGGGGGAGCATCTCCAATAATTCGATTTTGCCACGGCTGCACGGAGCAAACAGCGCTCCCAGCCAGAAAAAAGGGATTTTCTACAACTTGGAGAAGTGTCGGCAGCCTGATTCCTGCCCGGCTTCCAGGTGTGGATGCCGGATAATTCCCTTTTTCTCTGAAACAGCCCCGGAGCGGGTCCCGCGTTCGGCTCCCGCCTCCGTGCGCTCCGCGTCGCGCTCGGCTGGAGCAGCCCCGGCCGCGCTCGCTTTGCCTTTACCTCCCTGCCAGGGAAATGGGCTTCATTTCCAGGTAAATTCAGATTTTTTTATCGTTTAGTTTTGGTTTTGGGCTGAGCTGCTGGCTGGGAAATGCGCCGGGAGCGCGGCGGAGGTTCAGCATCTCCGGGGTGAGGTTGGGATTGGGAATTTCGCCGGGAAAAGCCTGGAGCGGGGGCTGTGCTGGCTCAGAATCCCCGGCTGCAGCAGCACCACGGCGGCGTGGCGGTGTCTCCTTAGGTTATTTAATTTATTTCCTTATTTTTTTGGGTTTTTTTCCGCGGGAATTTCATTGGGTTGTCTGGCGTTTTAGCACTTTCAGGGCATTTTGGATGATGGGACATGTCGTTTTGTGAGGGGAAAACGTTTAATTTTCCTGTTTAATATATAAAATATAGACGATTGAAATGTGTATGTTCGCTTCCTTTTTTTTGTCAGTCTGCCTTTCTAGTTTTTTACATGTAAAATAAAGATCACACACTGTGTAGAGGAAAACCCCCAATACCCATCCACCTTTCCAGGAAAAGCTGCTTGCTTTTAATAAATCCTTTCAGGACAATTATTTCTACTAACAAAAAGCCACCAATCTCCCTAAAAATTAGGATTTTTAAAGCAACCACTTTGCTCGGCGGGGTTTGAAGCAGAACCGGCTGGAAATGCCGCTCCCAGCTCCGGTTTCTCCCCTTCTCCCAATTCCCGTGGGTAATGAAGCGATGGGAATTAAAAAACCTGGAATTTTCACACTGTTCCTGTGTATTTTGCTCTGTGATTATTGTCATTCTCCCCCCCAGCACGCGTTTCAATGGGAATTATTAAAATTAACATCAGATCCACATGATATTTATGGGATCTATATGATATTTATGGGATCCACATGATATTTATGGGATATTTTTTTTTTTGGCCGCATCTGCCGCTGCTGTTCCAGGGTCGGGAACGGCTCGGGGCTGGCCTGGCTCTGCCCTGAGGTGCAAGATCTATGAGGAAAAGGTCAAAACACGACTCAAAAACCTCTCAAACCTCTGCTGTTGCTCCCCTGCCACTCCTGGAACTCCCTTCCCAAAATATTTCTGCCCATCAATAAAACAAACCCCGCAACCATTTTCACCTCTGGGCGGTTTTAGGCACCTTGGCTGCCAATTAAAGCTAAAAATCAGATTAAAAAGCGGTCCCACACAGAGTGGGAATATTCCCATTCCCAGGGACGTCCCCATCCCAGCGGGACATCAGAGCCTTGCAGGGAACAGGAATGCTAAAAATCAGATTAAAAAGCGGTCCCACACAGAGTGGGAATATTCCCATTCCCAGGGACGTCCCCATTCAGAGCCTTGCAGGGAACAGGAAGATTTGGGAATCTGCTTATCCCACAAAGTTTGGTGCAAAAACACCTGAAATTGAGAGAGCTGAAGGAAACACTGCCAGAGAAATCCCCTGTGCCAGCAGCCAGCTCCTGCCACGCTGGACATGGAAAAATGTCATTTCCAGAGAGTCTGGGCAACGTTTGGGAACAGGTTATTGGAGAATGGAGATGGTTCTGGGGAAAAGGAAGGGCTGGGCAGGCGGTTTTTGTTTCTGGCAGAGATTTTTTCACTTGGAATAAATGAAATGAGGTCTTATTCAGAGAATTTTTCACTTGATATATATGAGAAATAATTTGGTATCTCACTCGATATAAATGATGCAATTCACTTGATAGAAATGTGAAATAAAAATATAAATATTCAGAGATTTCTTCACTTGGAATGAATGAAATGAGGTTTTAGTCAGAGAATTTTTCACTTGGAATAAATGAGATGAGGTTTTAGTCTTGGATCCTGACTTATTCCAAGCAGCCGACTTTTCCCTGCTCTTCCCCAAGAAGCTTGAGGAGTAGGGAAGAGATTTAGAGCTGCTCTCTCTCTTCTTAAAAAACCAAAACATTTAATGTGTTCATTTGGGGAGTGCTGGAGTGGAAGTGACTCACAGGAAATAATTGCTGGCACCAGGAAATGTCAGTGGATTTCCTATTTTTCAAGACTGATTTTCATCAAAATTCTTCAGTGAGTTTTTCTGAAATGAAATCGTGTTCTGGTGATTAATTTAAGACACAAGTGGTTAATGCTTTTTTTGGTTGTTGTTTTCATTATAGAAAATCAAACCCCAATCCATAAAACCCTGCCATGAACCTTTGTTTTCTGTTTTGATTTTGAGCACTTTCCTGCTTGCTGCCTTAAACATTTTGAACTTTTATGGGTTTGGAAAGCTGTTCCAACCCCAATTTTTTAATTCTGTGGCCAGAGCTCCATAAAAGCAGCTCAGATATAGGTTCAAAGGGCATTTATAGAGCAAATAATTTGAATTTCTCACTGTTGCACACACATGGAGGAGCTGGGGAAGGTGTAAATAACCCATGGCCAAGCCCAGCAACAATCTGGACATGATGTAAACCTCTTTTTATGATTCCTCTCCTCATTTCTCTCTGCTGCCTGCTGGATTCAGAGCATTTTTTTATCACTGATGTCCTGAGGAGCTTTTCCTCTCTTCTAGTCTCACCAACAAACAGCACCACCCCAACCAACTGCAAACTCCTGCTTGGACGGTCCTGGCTTCAAAAGCGGCTGATTTTGGTCTTGGGGTTACCTTGTTCCTAGATTTCTTGTTACTTGGGTTGGTTTCTAGATTTCCTGTTTCTTGGATTTATCTTGTTTCTAAATTTCTTCTTTATTGGATCCATCTTGTTACCAGATTTCTTGTTTCTTGGGTTTCTTTTGTTTCTAGACTTCTTGTTTCTTGGATTTATCTTGTTTCTAAATTTCTTCTTTATTGGATCCATCTTGTTACCAGATTTCTTGTTTCTTGGGTTTCTTTTGTTTTTAGACTTCTTGTTTCTTGGATTTATCTTGTTTCTAGGCTTCTTGTTTCTTGGATTCATCTCGCTACCAGATTTTTTGTTTCTTGTATTAATATTGTTTCTAGATTTCTTGTTGCTTGGATTTATCTTGTTTCTTAATTTCTTGGGTTTACCTTGTTTCTAAATTTCTTGTTTCTTGGATTTGTTTCTAAATTTCTTGTTTCTTGGATTCATCTTGTTACCAGATTTCTTGTTTCTTGGGTTTCTTTTGTTTCTAGACTTCTTGTTGCTTGGATTCATCTCGCTACCAGATTTTTTGTTTCTTGTATTAATATTGTTTCTAGATTTCTTGTTGCTTGGATTTATTTTGTTTCTAAATGTCTTGTTTCTTGGGTTTACCTTGTTTCTAGATTTCTTGTTTCTTGGATTTATTTCTAAATTTCTTGTTTCTTGGATTCATCTTGTTACCAGATTTCTTGTTTATTTGGTTTATCTTGTTTCTAGATTTCTTATTTCTTGGGTTGGTTTCTAGATTTCTTGTTTCTTGGGTTTATCTTCTTTCTAGACTTCTTGTTTCTTGGCTTCATCTCGTTACCAGATATTTTGTTTCTTGGATCAATATTGCTTCTGGATTTCTTGTTTCTTGGACTGATCTTGTTTCTAGATTTCTTGTTTCCTGGATTATCTTGTTTCTAGAGCTTGGGTGAGCCCCTGGTGGTGCCCTGCAGGGCTGGGCACAGCTGCTCCCAGCATTAACCCCTGGGGAGGCAGGAGGGTGCAAATGTGTGATCCTGACCCACAGTGGCTGTTCTCCCTGGCAGGGCGCATTTCTTCAAGGAAAAAGTTGGTTTTAAGGTTTTATCACCCAGCTTGGTGGTGGCAGGGACGAGTGCTCACATTTCAGCCATTCCTCATACCACTGCAGGAAACCACTGAAACCACTGAAACCATTCCTGAAACCACTGAAACCATTCCTGAAACCACTGAAACCATTCCTGAAACTACAGAAACCATTCCAGAAACCACTGAAACCGTTTCAGAAACCACTGAAACCATTCCTGAAACCGCTGAAACCATTCTTGAAACCATTGAAACCGTTCCAGAAACCATTCCAGAAACGACTGAAACCATTGAAACCATTCCAGAAACCACTGAAACCATTCCTGAAACCATTCCTGAAACTACAGAAACCATTCCTGAAACCATTCCTGGAACCACTGAAACCACTGAAACCATTCCAGAAACCACTGAAACCGCTGAAACCATTCCAGAAACCACAGAAACAGTTCCTGAAACCACTGAAACCATTCCTGAAACCATTCCAGAAACCACTGAAACCATTCCAGAAACGACTGAAACCATTCCTGAAACCACTGCAGGTGCTGCCCCAGACTGGGATTCTCTGGTCTTGTGCATCCTGCTGGCTCTGCTGGGGCTGATTTGATTTAAATATTTTGCTTTTCTAATCTGAAATACATTAAATTTTGGCCTTTGACTTTCTAATCTGAAATACATTAAATTTTGGCCTGTGACTTTCTAATCTGAAATACATTAAATTTTGGCCTGTGACTTTCTAATCTGAAATACATTAAATTTTGGCCTGTGACTTTCTAATCTGAAATACATTAAATTTTGCCTTTCTGATCTGAAATACATTAAAATTTGGCCACTTTTGAGGTGGATGCTCATTGGTCTTTTTTTTCTTTTGTGCCATATCTGTGAAATGCAGGGAAAGTCTGAATTTGTATTGAGGTAGTTTAAAAGATTTTCATTCCATGTAAAAATGTCACTTTGTGGGATTTAAAACACCCAAAACACCAGGACAAACAGATTTCCTAAATGGTTTGTGAGATGACCATCATCAGTGTTTATATAAAAAAAAAAAAAAAAAAAAAAAGTGGTTATTAAAATAATAATAAAATATATAAAAAATGTGCTCTTCCAGATGCAGCATCATATCCAAATTTCCAAATTTCTCACAGGTTTAATACTTAAATATTTCCTAAAAATTCATTGTTTTATTAAAACAAAAACCCCAAATGAACAGATTTCTCCCCTAATTTCTGGGAGAAGGATGCCAGCCAGGGAGGAAGACGATCAATTAAGACATTAAGCATTTTGCACCACATGGACACATCTGCATGGCAGCCAAATAATGCAGCCATCAGCTCATTTTCAGGGGGCTGTTGCCTACTTCAACTCAGCCCTCAGATCAAAGAGAAAATGTCTGCTTGCATTTTCTCATCAGAAAAGGGATGCTAATTTAGGTTCCTTAATGTGTGGTGATAAGAGACTTCTTCAATTAAATGAATTCTATAGGGCAGAAAAGCAAAAAAAAAGGGGGGATACAAAGGGAGTCAGGCTGGAAAGGCAGAAGTTCTCATTAAATCAAAGGTCCAATATTCATTACCTCCAGCATCTGGGGCTAAACACTGAACATGGAGCTCATCAAAGGGGCTTTAATGGGTTAAATTGAGAATATAATCTAATTAAAATATTAGATACGAGTAAATAGCTCTTTGATATTCATCTGAAGGTTTCATTAAAACAGGCACTTGAGGTTTGGATTAAGGGGGGATTATCACTTTTGAGCAGGAACAACAAGTTGAGGTGCCCTGAGCAGAAATGCTTCAGAGTGTTACAGTTTGGTTTGAAAATAAAAGTAGGAAAGAAGAGCATGGAAGCATTTCCCAGCCTGGCAGTGCCCAAAGGAGAGGGAAAAGAGGTTGAGGAAGAGGAAGGTTCTGTTCAGAAGCTGGAATTGGATGCTGTAAGTGACAAAAATGTCATGGAAAACATTCCCCCTGCAGCCTGACCCGAGTTCCTGTGTTGGACAATGCTTCTTCCACCAGGGCTTCCCAAAATATTCTTAATATTTCTCAATATCCCCCAAAGTGTCCTGAACTTCCAGCTGTGAGTCCAAGGGCTGATTCAGCACAGGAGGGAAATTCCTGCCCCTCAGGAGGGTTTGAAGCAAGGCCAGGTCCCTTCTCCATGAGGAAGGGCAGAATTGGGATTGCTTTGCTCAAAATTAAATCGGGAGCCTCCTATAAAACAGAGACAAAATAAATGGGATAAAGCAATTCCACATCATCACAGGGTGGTTGGGTTTGTCTCAATATTCCCAAAAAATGCTCATCAGGAGGGTTTAAAGCAAGGCCACGTCCCTTCTCCATGAGGAAGGGCAGAACTGGAATCACTTTTCCCCATATTAAATTGGGAGCTCCCGTTAAAAAGAGACCAAATAAATGGGATAAAGCAATTCCACACCATCACAGGCTGGTTGTCTGAATATTCCCTATAATGTCCTGAACTTCCAGCTGTGAATCCAAGGGCATGTGTCAACAATGGAAGGGAGGTTCCTGCCTTTCAGGAGGGTTTAAAGCAAGGCCAGGTCCCTTCTCCATGAGGAAGGGCAGAATTGGAATCACTTTTCCCCATATTAAATTGGGAGCCCCCATTAAAAAGAGACAAAATAAATGGGATAAAGCAATTCCACACCATCACAGGCTGGTTGTCTGAATATTCCCTAAAATGTCCTGAACTTCCAGCTGTGAATCCAAGGGGCTGATTCAACAGGTGCCTGCCCCTCAGGAGGGCTTGAAGCAAGGCCATGAGGAAGGGCAGAACTGGAATCACTTTTCCCCATATTAAATTGGGAGCCCCCATTAAAAAGAGACAAAATAAATGGGATAAAGCAATTCCACATCATCACAGGGTGGTTGGGTTTTTATTCCTTTATCCAGCCTGTTTTCCAGCAGGTTTTGGCCCAAATTCCCTCGCTGTGTGCTCTAATCACATTTCATATGGTGACTTAATTCATAATTTGCTGAGTTAAAGAAATGGAAGCACCCTAAGAAACCCATCTGTTTGTTGTTATTTTTACAGCCTTAATCTGTTAAAAGCTGTTTCCTCTCAAACATGCAGCTCTCAATTATCCTCAGTTACCCAACAGATTCTCCAACTGCTCCTGGCTAATCCCAGATTGTCTGCATGCTCAGCCAGGACTGGTTTGGAATTTTCTTGTCCCAAATGAAGCTTCAAAATTTTGTTTTTATTGTGGAAATTCTTCACTGAGAGATAACAGAGTAACAATTAAATAATTAGCATTGTGTCATTACCAACTGCTGTGTTTGGAGCATATTTTTGCTCTTTTTTTTAGTAGCAATGGATTATTTTTGCTTTTATTTCTGGCCAAAAGTCTCTTCTGCATTTAAGAAAGAGAAATATTGCTGGTGTTAAGACCATCAGATGAAACAGAAGTTTATTTTTAATGTTTTGTAGATATGTCTGTCTGTTTATATTTTAAAAACGACCCAGCTGTGACAAGCCAAGAGCTGACTGGTCTGAAAGATGCAACTGTCAGATCATTTATTTCAAATAAAAAGAACAGAGGACTAAATTTCTAATAAAATATTTTCTAACAAAACAACAGAGCACTGTATTTAAAATGTTATAAATGCAAATGGTCCATTTATTAAACAAAATAGGTACAAATAGAACAATTAGAACCAATCCTAACATTTAAAAATAATTAAACTTAAGCCAGTTTAAATTTCAGCGGACTGGGAAATGAAGATGTGACGTGAAAATGAAACAACTCGGGCATTTTTGCCTTGATCCCTGAGATTCCCAAATACCTATAAGATGTGAAGGGCTTCAAAAGCAGCCACAGCTTCCCTCTCCTTCTCGTGCCTGCTCCACAAAGACTCCAGGATTTTGGGTAAGCTGGTTCCAGCTGGAGCCTGGGGCAGAACCTCCTTCAGCTCCTGCTCTGATCGCCTCGCTACGAAAGTCTTCGGTCTTGGAATCTTCTTGGCATATTCCAGAGCCTAAAAGCAGGAAAACTGGGGGAACTGAGCAAGAGAAAACCTGGACAAGATTTCAAAAAAATATTTAGGTGGGTTGAGTAAGGTATCTCTGAATTGTTCTGTCTTGTTCCTGACAGAATTTCAAAAAAAATATTTAGGTGGGTTGAGTAAGGTATCTCTGAATTCCTGATCTTGTTCCTGATAGGATTCAATCCCAGATTCTTCAGTGGTGACTGCAACACAACCCAGCCCAAGATTTGCTTCCTGGCACCACTGGAAGCCACCTTAGACACTGAAGAAGTGTTTTTATTTGAAAAAAAAAAAATAAAGAGCAACACGAATCTATTACGTTTATAAACTTTTTTCCCAGTCTCATTAAGCTCTTGCCCTCAGGCAGGAGTTTTGCTGGTTAACAGGACAAGCTCAGGTTGTGCATAACATACTTAACTATCCAAATTAAAAAGCAAAATGATGTCTGGAACATGGAACTGGAGAGGGAATGGGAAGAGTTTGACAGAAATGCTGGAGAGCTGGCAGAGCCCTGGTTTAACCCGGGATGGGTTTGATGCCTGTGTGTTGCAGGGATTTGGGAACACCTCACGTCTCCAGCGGAAGCTGCATTACCTCATCTTCCTGGTGAAGACCCCTGAAAGAATCCAAACCCCTTTCTGCCCCCCAAACAATAAAGTTTTGTCTCTTAGTGGTTTATTTTCGGGAATAAACGCAAGGAACTGAGGAATTCTGATATGATTGAACTCACAGCTTTGTCCTGGAGCCTGCATTCCTCCCTTGCACCCCTCAGGAACACCCTGGGCAGGGACTCAGCTCTTACCTTCTGCCTGGACACTGAAGACACCTGGGGCTTTGCAGGCAGCCTCTGAACCACCGTAATATTCCTCATGTTATACTCCTTAATTTGCCTGGAATATTCCTTCTGCAGCTTTAGCTTTTCTTTCTGAGAAAAGCAGAGAAGGGGCCTGGAATTCAGTGGCTGGGGGGATCCATCAATGAAAGCCTTTTCCCACCAATATTCCATTTCCACCTCTGCTGCTCTTCAACCTGGCTCTGCCATTGATCCCTCCTCAGCACACAACAGGAAGCCCTCATAAATGGCACAGCTTTTTTTAGTTGCTTTTCCCTTTTAAGAGCTTTTGCCTGGACTGAATAGAGGATGGAGCTCAGCAGAAATGTGACAGGTCCATCTTTATTCTGTCCTGAACAATCTGTCTCTATTTCAGAGTGCAGACAGGTATTTTCTCGTGTTTACACAACTTTTGCTTCCACTTGGATCATTTGGTGGATCTTTACGAGTGTGTCATTTCCTGATGTGCAATTAGCCCTGATTAATTCCTATTTCTGGATTTTAAAAATTACAGGGTTAAAATTATCCCCAGGACAGCTGTCTTTGCTTTTATTTGAATTTTCCTGTAGCATCTCCAGCTAGCCAAGGATATAAAGTCCCAGATAATAATATTTTATGATTTCTCTGACACTCTCCCCTGCCCAAATCCACTTTTGCTTTACTCACTTTCTCTTTGATTGTTTCATAGTCAGGTCCAAGGCCTCCAAGCTTCATGTTCAGATTGAAGTAGAATTTGGAGCTACCCAGCTGAAAACCAAACAGCAAACAGATTTTCCTTGATATGATTTCACAGAGAGAATAATTCAAGGAAGCCTTGTAGTGGAAACCTCAGGATTTCATTTGCAATCTCAGTCCCACCCCTGGCACGTCTCATTTTAAATAAGTGACCAACAGGACTGAGTTAATGGCAAAAGTCAAATGACACAGAATTTCCTTTGGATCCAGGTGGGAAATTGCCAATTATCCCAATCACAAAGTGATATTTTCTCAGTCAAAAATGACCTTTTGTGAGTTTTATTGTGAAACAGCCTAAAGCCACTCATTTGACTGTGATTAGAATGAGACTCCAAAGAATTTTTTTTTAAGAGAAGTAGATAAAATTACCTGACTTTGGTGGCAAAAACCAGGCAAATGATGTTAGTGAGAATAACCTTTCCTTGTTCTCAAAACTGCACTGGAAAATTGTCCAGAGGCAGCTGAAAAATCCATGTTTTGCTGCACAGCAAAGGCTTTACAAGTGCACAGGGAAGGCAGGAGTGGTGGATGGTGCCACCCAATACTTCAGGACATCACACAAAGACTCCAATGCCTCCATAATATTTTTATTCTCTTTCAACACCACATTTTTAGAAGGGAATTATGTTTTAAAAACTTGTCAGTGAAGCTCATTATGATCATCTGTGTGGTAATTTCAACCACGGAGTAAGGCAGGAGCACCAATTTCTATACGAAAATAAAATGGACATTTCTTCAAAACACAGGTTCAAGTTAAACTCAACTGCAGAGAAATTAATTCCATGCACTAAATTTCCTAATTGAGGTTTCTTTCTGTCAGCTATCCCTGTTCTTACATGCTATAACTCACTAATTTTTAATCTGAGGTACAGTGAGGAGTTAATTTCGCTGTGTCCCACAAAACCAGGGGTTGGTTCCTCATTGCTGCAACGAGCATGAGTGCATTTGTTTCTTAGGAAAAGCTGGATTTTGCTGGGAGCACAACCAGTCTGATTCTCTGTGCATTCCTCACATGTGAAGCGTGAGAAAACTGCTGCGAGCACGGGACAAGAAACAATGGCCTGAACAGAGAGGGAAGGAGATCTGCCCTTCAGCCACCACCATAATCCTAAACCTTCTTAGAGGCACTCAGGCAGCAACACCCAAACTGCATGAAATCATTATTCCAGCTTAGTTTGTCTGCCCTGAGACCTGGAGCAAACTTCTCAAACATTTAATTTGTCATGGGCAGCCTTCTGCTGTGCCCTGCAGCTGTGCTAAGTGACACCAGGAGAAGTGGGCAAGCGGAGGAGACAGAAATGCAAGTTTTAATAAGGACCATCAGGAGGTTTGGGATGATGTTTATGCTGCTAGCTTTGCAAATCCTCCAGATTTGGGGTGGGAATCTCTTGGAAAGCAGGAGATTTGAGCTGGACAAGAAAGGAGCGTGAGCAGGATAATGGATGGCTGAGATCTGAGGCTGCCTGCTGCTCCTCACAAACAGCCTGACCCGAAATGATTTTATCTGTGGATAAACGACAGGACAAACACTGCTCTGTGTGTCTAAACCAGACTGATCCACGTGGATCCCTTTGCTCTGAAATGATTTCAGTGTGTGTTTCTACCTTTGTTCCATGATTTTTAGTGCTTTGCTGTGTGTCCATGTGCTTTTAAAACATTTCTCAGTCCCTATTTATAGGGTTTAAAAAAACCCCAAAACCTTTGGATTGTTAAGAAGAAACGTTAGAGGGGGAATAGAAATGTTAAACCACCCAACCCACATCTATTTCCTCACCTTCTTGCTGGCTTTGGGCTGGTTTTGCTTTTCCCTTTGCAGGAGAGACCCTTCTGAGCTGCTTCGTCTCATTTTCCTTGGATTTCCTTCAGCTCTTCCCGAATCTCCCTGTGAGCCCCTGTGCCCCTGGGGCAGGGCAGGTGGGAACAGACCCCACAGCCACGTGCCAGCAAAATCATCCCCAAAATCAGAAATTCTTGGCCGACGCTGCTCCTTCGTTTCTGTCAGATGGGAGATTCTGCAAGCAGCTGTTGGTGAGCTGTGAAGAAAACATGGAAAAGGCCTTAAAAAATGAGGGGAAACCAGTAAAAATCTGAATTTACACACAGCAGACAACCTGAACATGGAATAAGGGAGCAGGGAGATGGGAAGGTGAGGATTTCACAATAAATGACTTTGCCTGCATCCAAGGATATGGAAAATAAATAGAAAAAAACCCACAAATGGGGAAATTTCAGCCTGATTCAAAGGTGATTAAAGCAAATGAAAGGCTTTGGATCAGGCATGCTGAGTACTGATAGAATTGTTTGTTTATGTGAAATAAAACCTTCATTTAAAAAAAATCAAGACAGGTGAAATTCTACATAATTGAGGATTTTCCTGCTCTCCCCTTTAGGGACAGAACTGACCCTGGATATCCACCCTGCAAAGCCAATTTTGCTACAAACTCTTAATTTATGCACAATGCCATTCCCTATCTATATTTTAAACTTTCCCACCCAGCCTCCTAGAAGGAAACTTTCAGTTGTGGAAATTTCCATACCTGGAGGACAGAACTGTCCTTTTCCAATGCCACATTTAAAAATCAAAATCTACAATGAATCTTCAATGAGTAGAAAAATATAATGTCAGATTTGTAGCAAAATAACTTTATACTTTTGACTTAAAAGCATTTTCTTGCCCATCTGTTTATTTCCTGGACATCACAGGGTTATGACAGTATTATTTTATCACTTAAATCCTCACCACAAACTGATCTGATACCTGTTATCCTCATGAATATGATTTTTAAAATCTGGAAGCAGCGCTTGATCCTTCACCCTTTCTTGAAAAATTGCATCAAAATCAGATGAAATATTCTCCAGTTCTGGGTGTGCCTGGCCACTGCTGCTGTTATTCCTGGAGAAATGCTGCCCAGGGATGGCATTGGCTGGGAATTGATGTGGAATTCCAGCTGGAGAGTCATGCTGGTATTTCTTGTCCTCCTTACTGGGATATTCAGGATTTAAAACCTCTGGTGGGTAAAAATTCTGGAATATTGGGAGAAAATGATAGGAAGGCATGGTAAGGGTTGAATTTGGGAGGTGATTTAAGCCACTTTGGGGTTTTTCTGCTGGGCCAAGAGAAGAACTTGGACTCAGGGCTGAGCTGGGATCCTCCGCAGGGGGAGCAGCCTGGAATCCCGGGATTTGCTGGTGCCTCTGGATGCAGGGCTCTGCTTCTGCTGCTCCTGGGGGTTCTTGGCCATCACCCCTGGGGAAAGCTCTTCCCCTGAGAGGCTGCTTGGATCCTGCTTTACTTCTCGGCAGGAACCTGTGCTGCTCCTGAAACGAGTCACCAGCAGCTGGGTGAATTTCCCAGTGGGAAGTTGAGATATTCACGTAGAAGTTCCATCACTCACATCAAAATCCCTCTGTGCTGCTTGGATCTCACCCTGCTCATGGCTGGATTTCACCCAAAATTCAAATATTAAAGGAACCCTCAGTCCAGAACAGGAGCAGAGATGTTATTCAGGTGCTGCACAATGAATTATTCTGCCTGAGATAAATTCTGCAGCACTGGACTATAAAATCAGGTCCTTGCAGATGCAAACCTGGTGTGGTAAATGTGGATTTTATCTGCAGGAGGTGCAAAAATGGTGCCCTAAAGTGCACAGATCTGACCCTGTGGATAAGTGACACCTCTCTGTCAAACACATTGAAAAAAAGCTCCAAAAATCAAATCAGTTCTTGCTTTTTATGTGTTAGATTTTGGGGGAAAATGGCTTTGTACACACTGTTAGACTGGCCCGTGGTAGAACAGCCTGATGCCAATTATATAAATGACCTGATATAAATTATAAAAATAATTATAAATTGTAAAATGTATAAACAATCTTATATAAATGATAAAAATAATTATAAATTATAATATATAAAAATAATCTTATATAAATGATAAAAATAATTATAAATTATAATTTATATAAAGAATATTATATAAATAATAAAATAATTATAAATTATAATATATATAAATAATCTTATATAAATAATAAAAACAATTATAAATTACATAAGCACTCATATTATAGAAATTATAAAATTATTATAAATGATAAAATAATGTATTATAAAAACTATAAAATAACAATAAAGTATAAATTATTAAAATCGTACATAGATTATAAAATAATTATAAACTATAAATTATAAAAATAATAATAAGCTATAAATTATAAAAATAATCTTATTTCTAACCCAAGCACTCCTCCCTGCAAAACTCAAGAATTCAAGCACACCAGGGCTCCCATTTAGAGCCAGACTGCCACACTCTAAATCTGAAATTCATTTCCATCTCTCACTTTCCAATTACAGCATCAGGTGTTGCCCACTTGGAGGAAAAACCCGAATTTCCTTCCAGGGAATCCACAGATCCATTGTCAACCCATTAAACCCTGCAAGGGCTGAAATCCTCCTGTCTCTCCAGGGCTCTTCTGTGAGCAGCCCCTGCAGCAAATTCACTCAAAAATCAGATTAATGGAGGTGGGAAATGCACCCAGGCCCAGGAGGTTTGGGAAATTCTGACTCCCGGAGTTCCATGTCCTGGCACAAAGTGGGATTGTCTGGTTTGGACTGCTCCCAGTTTGGCTGCTGCCAAAATTCTTGTGTGTTTAGGGGATGATTAGGTCGATAATCGGAAATTATAAATTAGTACACGGTTGTGTTTGATGGTTTGGGAGGATTGTGAACTTATCTAGGAGATTATTTGGTTGATAATCTAAAATTATAAATTAGTACATGGTTGTGTTTGATGGTTTGGGAGGATTGTGAAAATACATTTAGGAGATTATTTGGTTGATAATCTAAAATGATAAATTAGTACAAGGCTCTGTTTGATGGTTTGGGAGGATTGTGAGAACTTTTTTAGGAGGTTTGGTTGATAATCGAAAATTAAGGATTAGTACATGGTTGTGTTTGATGGGTTGGGAGGATTGTGAGCCAGAATTTATTTAGGATAGTATCTGGTCAATAATCTAAAATTATGAATTAGTATATGGATGTGTTTGATGGTTTGGGAGGATTGTGAGAGAGAACTTATTTAGGAGATAATTTGGTTGATAATCTTAAATCATAAATTAGTACCGAGTTCTGTTTGATGGTTTGGGAGGATTGTGAGAGAGAACTTATTTAGGAGATAATTTGGTTGATAATCTTAAATCATAAATTAGTACCGAGTTCTGTTTGATGGTTTGGGAGGATTGTGAGAATTTATTTAGGACATAATTTGCTTGATAATCTAAAATTAAAAATTAGTACAAGGTTCTGTTCAATAGTTTGGGAGCATTCTGACATAGAACTTATTTAGAACATGATTTGGTTGATATCTTAAACTTATAAATCAGTCCAGGGTTGTGTTTGATGGTTTGGGAGGATTCTGCAAATTTATTTAGGAGATTATTCGGTTCATTTTCTAGTTTTTGGCAATTAATTCACTCCCCCTTAATTTTAGGGGACAAATCAGGCAGAAATGGTGAAGTTCTGGCTCAGAATTTCCCAAACCATCAAACACAACCATGTACTAGTTTGTAATTTTAGATTATCAAATAATCTCCTAAATAGACAATAATAGATTCTGTGAGCTCAGAATTTCCTGGCATTTTGCTTTAAATTTATTTAGTACATAAAGCACACATACATTAAATTACAGCGCTTACCTATTGATAGATATTTAAGGATTTCTTGTCAGTAATAATTCCTTTAAAAGCCACAAGATGACAGCTTTAAACATCCAAATTCAGTGCTTTTATAGATATATTTCCACTGAAAAATTCTGAATGTATAAATTCTAAATATATAAATTCTAGATTTATAAAATTTCAAATTCTAAAATGATAAATTCACTTATTAAATTCTCTGAAAAAGGAACCTTGAGCTGCTGTCCTTTTGGGTACCATTTGTCTTCAGGCTTCATTTTCCCAGTCTGGAATGCTGGGACATTCTGGAGTGGTTCTTCATCAACTGGTGGAGGATCTGTGACCTAAAAACCAGGAATGTTCATGGTCACAGCAATCAGGATCTTAAAATCTTGGGGAAATAAGGAGAAATAATTCGTGGCCTATTAAAATTAAAATGCTGAATTTTGAAACGGTGGAATGACGAAATTTTGAAATGGTGAATTGCTGGAAGGATGGCAAGGAGAGAAATGGTTAAAGGAGAAAAAGAAGCAAAAAAACCCAATTAAAGGGAGGGATGATTCCTTCTACTTTTAAGAGGAATAAAAGAAAGGAAAATTGTGCAGCACAGAAAGTCTCAAATGTCTGAGCTCCTCCATTTCCATGGAGGAAATGCACCTAATAACAGAAAACCAGCCAGAAACCATCCCTGGCCAGGCAATCACACATCCCAGCCTCAGCGAGAGAGGCTCGCAGGAAAAGCTGGAAAAACACAATAATGGGGCTGAAAAGCACAGGGGGAGCTGCAGGAATAAAGTCTGGACTACACAGAGCCTGGCAAAACAAGCTCACAAAAAAGGATAGCTCCACAGAACCACGGCTGCAAATTTATTTGGAGCAAGTTTTTTGAGTTTGTGCAGTTATCTCTGCACAAAGATGAGCGATGCCCTTGTAAATATAGCAATAATTAATCTTTTTCTTGAAACGAACATGTTTTTGATCTATAAAACTGCAGGAAAACCAATTTTTAACTTTTTTTTAATTTCTATTTTTTGTCCCAAACTATCCTGCTGAGTATTTTAGTGGAAGTGCGTTGGGCAGTGTCACTTGACAGGAATCTCTGCTCCACCCCAGAGTGGTCCCACAGGAGAAGTGGCACTGGGAAGATATTTATGACCTAGAGAATTATTAACTGGAAATCATCGGTGGGAAGAAAATGTGGGAAGCTGAACCTCTCACTTTGGGGGTAAGAGATTAGGGCAGAAAGAAAAGGTGGGCAGGGTTTATTGCTGAACTTATGGGTGATCTCATGGCTCCAAATTCAGAGTAAATCCCTGGGAAAAATTCGCAAGAAAATTAAAAAATACCACGGAGGTTTTCCTGAGCTGTGGACACAGCTTTGCAGTGAATAAGATGTTTTTGGTGGAACCAACTGACTCAGTGCATTGATGGAGCGCTGGGCAGGTAAAACATACTTCTACATTATCTCTTTGAAAGAGGAACAGGACACAACCTCTGCCAGCTTTTTTTTTTTCCTTTTTCTTTTTTTTTTTTTTTTTTTTTTTTTTTGTGAACCATTCTATTAATACCAATCAAATTGAGAAAATGATCAAATGAAATTGCATTTTGAGAATCATAAGCTGTGTAATGCCTATTCTGTTAAATTGAGGCCCATAATTGCTTCTCCACTGAAAAGATACAACAAAGGCAGCAATCATGGCATGTCATTATCCCAGACTGGCAAACCAGCCTTTGCAGGGAGGACTTCAAAGCCTTGTGGTTCTCGAATTGCATTTGGCTGCTATTGTTGAAGCACAGGCAATCTTGATTAGGTGTTTACACCGAGGGAAGGCTCAGTGCACAGAGAGTCTGAGTGCCTTGCTCTAGAGCCATTAAAAAATTGTACATTATGTTCCTGGCTTTGAAGTAAGGGGCTTGGAGGTAGGAAAGCAACTCGGATTGAGCACAGCTGAGCTAGATTGGGCCACTGCTTCTCCTTCTGCCTCGCTCTCTCTCTCTCAAAGAAACTCATCATGGGGTTCTTTAGGAATCAGGCAACGCTGCAAAGAACTTGATGCTGTATAAAATGCTATATGAATTGGTAAATGCACAGACCAGCACGGGTTTATGGTGTGTTTTGGTAAAGCTGTCATCTGTAAATGTAAATCCTGCAGAACGAGGCTGGAAGTATTTCAACTCAGCTGTGCACAAAGTCCTGCCCTCAAAGCAAACACCATTTCACTACCACAACCCCAGCAGTGAGCAGATCAACAAATTCAGCTTCAACCCCCGGCAAAGCTCAGAATAATCAGTTTAGGGAAGCACAGCTTGATTGGTGACACGTGGCTCATTTGTTTCTTCACATACTTGGTGGTTTTGCACTTTTGGACAGAGTTTTCCGGGTGGGGTGACCAAAGCTGGCTCCTGCACCACCACGATGCTCCCCTCAGGACCTTTTTCACCCCTTCCAACAAGACTGAGCCATCTGGTTAGGAATCAGTAAATGAACTGTCAATTAACAGTAAATTAATCAGTAACTTCTGCCTGTCCTGCAGCAGATCCAGGGGTGGCCGCCAGCAGTGGTGATGCCACTCATGGAATGACAGAATTATGGAATGCCTGGATGGAAGGGACCTTAAAGCCCACCTTGTCCCACCCCTGCCATGGCAGGGACACCTTCCACCAGCCCAGGTTGTTCCAAGCCCTGTCCTGGAACACTTCCAGGGATGGAAAGTCCACAACTTCCCTGTAACTTGTCGAGGTCAGGAACACACTTTCCTGGAACCCCTATGCCTGCTGTGTCACCTCTCTGCTGTCCCCAAGGCCACTTCAGCCACATGATCTTATCTCATAACCCTGATTTTGACTGATTCCTTTGCCTATTCCATATTTTTAAACAATGTCTGCACAATGAAGTCCTGACCCCTGCTCCAGCACTTAGACAGGAAAGATTTCCAGAATTCCCTGAATAGCAAACATAATCATATCAACATAGCTCTAATTAGCATCCATCCACACTCATTATTTTTACCATCATCCAAATTAGAACTGAAAAAAACAAGTGCTCTTAATAGCTCTACTAGAAAAAAAAAATCCTGTCCATCATTCCTGCCACTGGAATGAAGTCAGAAAATTCCCTCTAATGTTGTGTCAACTCTTCATTAGCCTTGGCAGAGGTGTCACTTGAAGCACAACGTCCCTGGAGCTCTCCAAGGTAAGAATTTTCTGCGTGGAGTGATTCAGTGACACCCCCCCTTCCCATTATGCATAATAAGTAGCAAGGAAAAGCAATGAACTCCTTTCTAATGGTTCATTAGGAACTGTAATTACATTTCCTCTCGAACCTTGCCACAAGTTAGCTGAGACCGTGCACCAGTCAGAACTTCCAGACACAAGTGCTGATGTCCAGCACCAAATCTGGGGTCCTGACAGGCTTTGCATAATAAGTAGCAAGGAAAAGCAATGAACTCCTTTCTAATGGTTCATTAGGAACTGTAATTACATTTCCTCTCGAACCTTGCCACAAGTTAGCTGAGACCGTGCATCAGTCAGAACTTCCAGGCTTGGGCCATCAGCCCATGGAAACCTCGTGGAGCTGAGGCCAAGCACAGTCCAGGGGAACCCCCGGAGCTGCTGCAGGGCTGGAGCCCCTCTGGAGCCAGGCTGGGAGAGCTGGGGGCTCACCTGGGGAGGAGAAGGCTCCAGGGAGAGCTCAGAGCCCCTCAGGGCCTATGGAAGGCTCTCACTCAGGGTGCCCAGAGCAGCTGTGGCTGCCCCTGGATCCCTGGCAGTGCCCAAGGCCAGGCTGGACATTGGGGCTGGAGCAGCCTGGGACAGTGGGAGGTGTCCCTAAACATGGCAGGGGTGGCACTGGGCGGGCTTTGAGGTTCTTTCTAACCAACTTTTCATTTGCTCCACTGAGAAAAATCTGGAATAAGGCATAGCAGAGAGAATCACTACAAACTCATGTTGATAATGCTAACATTAACATGGTAACATTATCAAACTCATGCTGGCCAAGCAGAAAAAATGAGAGGCAGCATAAAAAGAGCCACTGAAAAGGGGCAGTGCAGGTGCCAGGAAAGAAGACAGAATTTCCTTAGCATCAAGATAAAAAGCGGTGTGAGATCTGTGACACTTCCCTGGCCAGGAACAGGCAGCTGGAACGTGGCCACCCCTGGGCTTGGGAGCAGCTGGAGATTTGTCCATTATCCCACAAAGGGTGAACAAGATTCCCCCTGGAAATCCAAAGCCGTCACTCACTTGCACGATGGATTTCAAATCTGCTTCTCCCCTCTGCAAAGCTGAGAGTTCAACACCAGGCAGACCTAATCTGTAGAAACGAGGGAATTTATAAATGTACCCACCTGCCCTTGAAGAACTTGCTGCTTTTTATTGTGCAGCTCAAGATAGGAATTAATCCTCTCTGACTGTAACCCCAAAGTCCGTTTATTTTTTCTCACAAAGTTTTTTTTTGCTCTTTGGGGTGGATCCTGTTGATTTTGAGGAGGAAAAGCATGGCCAGGATTATCTTTGGAATGAAATCCATCTGCAGGTTCCTCCCTTTTGGCTTGTGGTCCAACAGGTTTGTTGCTGGCCACATTTGCTCCATAAAAGCTGAGTAATTCTGGACCAAACTTTGGGAGTGCATCCTGGGTCTTTGCCTCCTGTTCATGATTTTCTGAGGAGCCATCAGAATGAAGATAAAATGAATCCAGTGAAAAGTCCCCACTGCTTCCTCCAAAAATTTGGGATGCCTTCTCTGCCTCAAAAAAATCTGCTCCTTTTTTTGCATTCTTCCAATGAGGATTATACCTCAGGCTGGAATATTTGTCCACAGGCAGTTTTTTCCTAATTAAAAAAAAACAAACACCAAATTATTTCTGCATCAATTGTACAAATTCCGTATTATTTCAGTGTACAAACAGATGTCCTGCTGTGGCCAAATGAATTATTTCATTCAGTATGGGACCAGGATCAGAAGAGTTTTATCAAAGATTTTTTTGGTAGGAAATTTAGGCAGGACTTCCTTTTTAATTTTTATCATCAGTGAATGATAAATTGGTCTAACACTCAGAGCACAGTGGAATACAATCATTATCCTAAATTTGGCATAGAAATTTTTAAATCCTAGTAGAAACAGCTAAAAGGTGAAATAGTAGAATCAGCTAAAAGGTGAAATGATAAATTGCATTGCTCTGTTGTCTCCTTAAAAGTGATATAGTCTGCAAAAGACAGTTTGTGTTGTTCCTTCTTCAAAGGCTCTGTTGAGTGAAATAAAAGTGAAATTCCTGGTAAAATCAGTTTTCAAGTGTCCTTTTGAAACTGTCCAAACAAGAACAGCCTCCAGCTCTGTGTTCTTATTTTCTCTTTTCATTCCTGTGAAACATCGTGATGCTTTGAGTAAAAAACTCCTTCTAGAAAAGATTAAAAGTCAGTTTTTATTAAAAAACAGGTGGTGATTAGATAAGAGTAGAAAAACATAAATGAAAAATCTGTGATTGATAATTTTTTAACAAGTGGCCGAATCATTGCTCTGAGTTACATTTGTCATAAAGCAAAGCCAGATGCTCTGCCTTAAAAAAAATCCCCAATTGATCCAATTTCTGATCCAATGGGAGGAAAAGCAACTGCAGGAGTCAAATCCATCCAAGCAGGCTTCCAGGAGATGAGCAGGCAGAGGCAGGAGGAAGGGATGGGAGAGGAAAAAGCTTTAACACAACTTTTTCCTCCCTGGACCTGCAGCACAGCCCTGGTTTGTGGGTGACTCTGCCAGAGGACGTTTACAGGCACTGAAATCTGGTTAATTCTTCAGCTCCTGTTAAAGAAATCTGCTGGATTCCCCAACCTGTGGCCTTGTTAATGATATTAAAAAAAAAAAAAATCATTTATCCATCCTTTCTCAATGAGCTACACGCCTCTGCCTATATTTCAAGTGGCTCCTAATAACAAAATAATGTGTTTGTCTTTGCTTTCCAGGTGAGCAGGGGTGCCACGGTCTCCTGGAGCTGATTTCCACCAGGGAAAACATCATTATTCCCAGCTGGCAGGGGCTGCAGGTAAACAGCACGAGGTGAGGCTGCTCTGAAGTGAGTACAGAAATATGTGAGCTAATTGCAATGATTGAAATGGCAGAGGATAATGCTAAAGAGTCCCTTTGTGCTGAAATGTGTGCACAGAACCCAATTGTGGGACTCGGCCCAGGTCACTGCACGGGGACAAAATGAGTGTGAAGAGCTCCTTCATCCCTAATCATCCCCAGACAAAAAAGGGCACCTTTTATTCCTGCCCCCAGCTCCGTGGGGAGGTTGGATGGACTCGGTGCTCCTCAACAAAAGTGTGGTGAGCAGACAACAGCTGCAGCATTTCCTCTTCAAATTCCGAGGTTGGTAATGGATGTAGAGAGGGGGTTTCATATGTATGTGCTGTGATATTTGCTCTGCTTAATGGACTGCACTGGAGTACTTACTGGGCTGAGTTCAAACAAAATAAAATCAAATTTCCATTTAATGAAGAGCCTCACATTCAGCACAGTATTCAGTCCAAAAAAATTACTAAAAATTAGAGCATGTTTCTAGTACAATTAACATCATTTGCACTCACAATAAAATATTCAATAACTGGCCATTTTGCTTGTTGAGGAGGTGAATAAAAGCATGCTATTAATCATTTAGCCTTCATTTGTTTGTCATTTTATTTTAAGTAGACTATTAAATTGAAACTGCACGTTGTTATTACTTGGGGTTTAATGTAATCCCTTTAAACTCGAGAATTATTCCCAATTTATCCAGGGTTAAACCTTCCATGCATATGCCAGGATATTCAATTTTATTTTATGTACCCAGTTAATGCTTTCTGAAGGATGTTGAGGAACATCAGGTTAAAAGTGTCAGAATTATTCCGCTCCACTAAAGTTTTTGCCTTACCTTCCAGCGCCATAAATCTGTGGTTTTCTTTTCTTTTTTGTGTCGTACTCAGCTCCTTTCTCTTCAGAACTCAAATCCTCCAAGCTGTCCTCATCCAAGCTGTCATCCTCCAGGCTGTCACCAGCCTCCTGCCCCAGCAGCTCCCGATTTTGCAGGATGCTGTGCTGGAGTGCCAGCTGCTGCTGCCTCTCCTTTTCCAGGCTCTCCGAGTCAGAATCCTGGGAACCCTCCAGGCTGGAGGCAGAGCTCCTTTCCAATTCCCAGCTGGCAGGTTGGAAAACGGGTGGCACGAGGATTTTTGGAGGCACGTGGATGTTGTTTGTGGCGTAAGTGTGTGGGGAAGAGACTGAAATGTATTTCATGTTTGAAGGATTCATCCCCTGTTTTGCACTGATGGGTCACACCAGCCCTGCATTTGGAGAACACATAAAACATTTTAATGATATTGAACAGCTGCATTTTGTTTGGAGAACACAGAAAACATTTTAATAATATTGAAAAGCTGCTACTATTGGCTTAGGCTCAGAATTTGACCTTCTCTTGTTCAAAGAATTCTCTATTCTCATGTGATTTTCCTTTATTCCCACTCATTCTCCTTTCAGCAATAATGTCAAGATCTTTACATATCAAATACAGGATTTACTGCTATGAAATCTCCACTATTGGTGGTAATAAATAATGCAAAACCAGTTTGCGACAAAGAAAATTAAGCTGAGACAAAGCATTTGTTATCTGTTAACTTTGAGGGACAAAATAAATTTTGTTTGTTCTCTTCATGCAACTTGAGACCCTCTGGCCATGTAAAATCAGCAGAAGGTGTGGCAGGGAGCACAGGAGAGCTGGAGCTCTGCCTAAATTAGGATGAGAGTTTCTTTACACTCAGCTGAAGTGATCAGAAGTCGTTTGCACTGCCAGATATTCCCAAGGCGGGGTGGGAGGAGGAAAAGGAGCGTTCATCTGAGATGTTCTGGGATGTTCTGGGATGTTCAGTGCTGGGATGTTCAGAGATGTTCTGAGATGTTCTGAGATGTTCAGGGCTGGGATGTTTTGGGATGTTCAGTGCTCAGATGTGCTCCAGTGCCAGCACACCCAGCACCAGCACGGTCAGAGTGCACAGGCAGTGTCACCTCAGCACCTGGGGATAAAGAATTTTTGGATGTTTTAGCCCTGCAGACACCTGGACTGTCCCCTGTGTCCCCTGCTCCCATCAGTGACCACGGCACCCTTGGGATGGGCAGGGAATGGGGAATCTCCTGGTCTGGAGCAGGAGCTCAGTCCCAGAGGAAAGCCACTGTGTCCCCAAGGCCTCCCCTGTCCCCAGCTCCCTGTCCCTGCCTCCTCTCAGCCCCAGTCCCCTCTCCTGTGTCCTTTTTTCCATGTCCCTCACCCCATTCTATGTCCCCTGCCCCAGTGTCGTCACCCACTCCCAATCCCACGTTCCCTCACCCTGTCCCCTGTCCCCACACCCTGTCCCTGATCTCCTGTCCTAGTCCCCTGTCCCATCTCCTCTCTCATGGCCCCTGTCCCCTTTCCCTCACCCCCTGTCCCCGTCCCTGTCCCCTGTCTCTGCTCTCTCTCCCGTGTCCTCGTCCCAGTCCCTTTCATCCCGCTCTCCTGTCCCTGGTCCCCTCTTCCATGTCCCTTACCTGGTCTGCTATCCCTGATCCTGCCTCCCTGTCCCCTCACCACCGTCCCCTCTCCCAGTCTGCCATCCCCTGGTGCCCTGTCCCGTGTCCCTGTCCCGTGTCCTTGTCCTTCGTCCCCTGTCCCGTCCCTGTCCCTGTCACCCTCTCCCATGTCCCTGTCCCTCTCACCCTCCCCCTCTCTGCTCCCATGTCTCTCTCTCCTATTCCATGTCCCTGTCCCGTGCCCCTGTCCCTGTCACCGTCTCCCATGTCCCATGTCCCTGTCCCTCTCACTGCCGTTCCCGTGTCCCTATCCCGTGTCCCTGTCCCATGTCCCTGTCCCTTCTCACCGCTGTTCCCGTGTCCCTGTCCCTTGTCCCTGTCCCCGCCATTCCCTGTCCCGTGTCCCTGTCCCCACCATTCCCTGTCCCGTGTCCCTGTTCCTGTCCTGTGTCCCTGCCCCTCTCACCGCCGTTCCTGTGTTCTTGTCCCGTGTCCCTGTCCCTGTCCCCGCCGTTCTCTGTCCCTGTCCCTCTCACCGCTGTTTCCTGTCCCTGTCCCGTGTCCCTGTCCCTCTCACCGCCGTTCCCGTGTCCCTGTCCCGTATCCCTGTCCCTGTCCCATGTCCCTGCCCCTCTCACCGCCGTTCCCTGTCCCGTGTCCCTGTCCCTGTCCCCGCCGTTCCCGTGTCCCTGTCCCGTGTCCCTGCCCCTGTCCCGTGTCCCTGTCCCTCTCACCGCCGTTCCCTGTCCCTGTCCCGTGTCCCTGTCCCCGCCGTTCCCGGCCCGGGCCCATTCCGGGCCGTGCCGCGCTGTCCCGTTGCCACGGCAACCCCGAGGACGCCGGCCGCACCCACCAGGCGCGGGGGGAGCGCGGTTCCCCCTCCCGCGGGCGCTGTGGTAGCGCCCGGGAGCAGCCGCTTTCCTCTGAAAAATGGAATTATTTCCACTGAAATATGGAATTGTTTCCACTGGAAAATGGAATTGTTTCCACTGAAAAAATTGAATTATTTCCACCGAAAAATTGAATAATTTCCATTGAAATATGGAATTGTTCCCATTCAAATGTGACATTATTTCCATTGGAAAATGGAATTGTTTCCACTGAAAAAATTGAATTATTTCCACCGAAAAATTGAATAATTTCCATTGAAATATGGAATTGTTCCCATTCAAATGTGACATTATTTCCATTGGAAAATGGAATACACAGGGCCTTTTATCTCATTGTGTATTCAAACCCCAGTTTCATAATTTTTTCGCATTTCCAGTGAGAAATAATAGTCTCGAGTGAGTTTTATTTCATGAGATTTACAGTGTCCCGTTCTGGGCTTCTCGGTGCAGGAAAGAACGGGAAGAACTGGAGGGGAAGGACTTCCTTCCCACGGAGGTGGCAGAGCATCCCAGGGAGGTTTTGGTTCTCCCTGCTGGAGCCACCCCAGCCCCACCTGGATGTGTCCCCTGTCCCTGCTCCAGGTGACCCTGCCTGGCCAGGGGGGTTGGGCTGGGGACCCTCCAGAGCTCCCTTCCCACCCCAAATGCTCCGGGACTCTGTGAGAAAAACGCATTTTTCACATTCTGCACATGACAAAACTCGTTGTAATTCACATTTCCTTTATTTTAGGGATTTGCTTTTACCCTCCTGGAGCAGGAAGGGCTCCTGTAAAGCCCTGGAGGAGTCCCAGCTCTCCTGCTGCCCTCATCCCAGCATTTGGGCAGCCCATAGGGAATATCCCCTTCACAGGACCATCAAATCATCAAATAATTTGGGTTGGATTGCTGTTGTTTTTTATTTTTAACCCTTTAGCCATCAGGCCGCTTCCCAGCTTGGTTAAATCCAGCTGCAAACCCAGGTCTGGGGTTCCAGGGAGAAAAGAAAAGTAACAGTTGTTTTGTAGCACCTGTGGTCACAGAGGAGGTGACAAAATCAATCCGAAATATCTTAATTTGGGCCTGGGTGTCCAGCCAGGGGAGACAAAATCAATCCGAAATATCTTAATTTGGGCCTGGGTGTCCTGGAGAGCGCTGATTGCTGCTGGGGGTGCTGAGCTGTTCAAGGCAGAGGTTCCTGATGTGCTCTGAGGGTCCCAGGTGGCTCAGGGCAGGTTTCCAGAAGCACCTGAGGGATTGATCTGCTGGTGGCACAGGTTCCTGAGATGCTCTGAGGGTTCCAGGTGGCTCAGGGCAGGTTTCCAGGAGCACCTGAGGGATTGAGCTGTTGGTGGCACAGGTTCCTGCCATGCTCTGCAGGTCCCAGGTGGCTCAGGACAGGTTTATAGCGATAACATATATAATATAATAATATATATGTAATATATGTTATATATGATATATTATATGTTATATATTATCAATGGCTGCCACCTGCTCTGGCCACAGTCATCAGCAATTAAATAAAACAAGAATTATTTATTAATTATTATAATTAAATAAACAAGATTTATTATAATTAAATATTACAATATTAATTGAATATTATGATTATTATAACACTTATAAGATTATTATTATAATTATTATCATTAAATGAAACAATAATCCATTATTATTTAAAATACAATATTAATTGAATATTATGATTATTATAACACTTATAAGATTATTATTATTATAATTATTATAATTAAATGAAACAATAATCCGTTATTATTTAAAGCAAGAACATATTTACAAGAATATGTTAATTAAAGCTTCTTACCTTGTCCATTCTTCTCATGGCCTGGACTGTCTTCGTTAGATCTGGATTTATAACTCTCCAGGGTCTGCTGTGAAACATCATTTTCTGTGGAAAAAGCCCACAAAAATAATTTAAATAATTAAATAATTAACATTTAACAACATAAAATAAAAATAAAATGAAATAATTAAAACTAGAAATTAATTTAAAATTAAGTAAATAATGATAAAAATTAATTAAAACTCCCCAAAAATTAGTGGTGAGAATGAGATTTTTTCCCCATTATTCCTTCTCACCCTCTGCCTTGATCATAGAAGTCCTGGGAGAAGAGTCACAAACTGGGGATTTTATCAGCTTGACAGAGATCACCATCACCTCACAAAAATCCTGCGAGTTATAAAATGGGGATCTCATCAGCCCGAGTGAGTACAAAAAACCTGAGTGAAGAGTCACAAAATGGGATTTATCACCCGAGTGAGATCACCATCATCTCACAAAAATCTTGAGAGAAGAGTTAGAAAACAGGGATTTTATCAGCCTGAGAGAGATCACCATCACAAAAAACCTGAGTGAAGAGTCACAAAATGGGATTTATCACCCGAGTGAGATCACCATCATCTCACAAAAATCTTGAGAGAAGAGTTAGAAAACAGGGATTTTATCAGCTTGACAGAGATCACCTCACAAAAATCTGGAGAAAAGAGTTAGAAAACAGGGATTTCCCAGCCTGAGAGAGATCACCATCACCTCACAGAAATCCTGGGAGAAGAATTACAAACTGGGGATCTCATCAGCCTGACAGAGATCACCATCACAAAAAACCTGAGTGAAGAGTCACAAAATGGGATTTATCACCCGAGTGAGATCACCATCATCTCACAAAGATCTTGAGAGAAGAGTTAGAAAACAGGGATTTTATCAGCTTGACAGAGATCACCATCACCTCACAAAAATCCTGCGAGTTATAAAATGGGGATCTCATCAGCCTGACAGAGATCACCATCAGAAAAATTGTGAGAGAGGAGTCACAAATTGGGGATTTCTCAGCCTGACAGAGATCACCATTATCTCATACAGCATCACCTCACAAAAATCCTGAGAGAAGAGTCACAAAATGGGGATCTCATCAGCCTGAGACAGATCACCATCATCTCAGAAAAATCTTGAGAGAAGAGTTAGAAAATAGGGATTTTATCAGCCTGAGAGAGATCACCATCACAAAAATCCTGAGTGAGGAGTCACAAAATGGGATTTATCACCTGAGTGAGGTCACCATCATCTCACAAAACTCTTGAGAGAGGAGCCACAAACTGGGGATTTCTCAGCCTGACAGAGATCACCATCATCTCACAAAAAATCCTGAGAGTTATAAAATGGGGATCTCATCAGCCTGACAGAGATCACCATCATCTCAGAAAAATCTTGAGAGAAGAGTTAGAAAATAGGGATTTTATCAGCCTGAGAGAAATCACCATCATCTCATAAAAATCTTGAGAGAAGCGTTAGAAAATAGGGATTTTATCAGCCTGACAGAGATCACCATCACCTGACAGAAATCCTGAGAGGAGAGTCACAAATTGGGGATCTCATCAGCTTGACAGAGATCACCATCATCTCCCAAAAATCCTGAGAGAGGAGCCACAAATTGGGGATTTCTCAGCTTGAGAAAGATCACCATCATCTCATACACCATCATGTCATAAAAATCCTGAGAGAAGAGTCACAAATTGGGGATCTCATCAGCCTGACAGAGATCACCATCACAAAAATCCTGAGAGAAGAGTTAGAAAACAGGGATTTTATCAGCCTGAGATCATCTCATACACCATCACCTCATGAAAACCCTGAGAGAGGAGTCCCAAATTGGGGATTTCTCAGCCTGAGCACCTCGGGGATGCCTTGAGGCACCAACTCCTGCTCCTCACCTCTCCTCCACACCCCGTGCGCTTTCTTCAGCTTCACCATGAACAGCAGCACAATGACGAGCAGCACCAAGATGAGAGCAGCCACCAGGATGGGCAGCAGGAGATTCTTCTCCTTCTTCAGGAGGCCTTTGGATTCAGGATTTCGCTCTGTAACACAGGTTTGTGCTGTTAAATACCCTGGGAATTTCTGGGAATTCAAACAGGAATGATTTCACCCCGGTGATGCATTCCTGAAAAATCAAATTTCTTGCCTGCAGGGGAAATTTGATTGGGGCAGAGACTTTTTTGTATGTATAATTTTTCCTTTTATATATATTATTTATTTATATTATTTATATATAAAAGGAAATATTTATATATTTATACATATTTTCTTTTCCTTTCCTTTAGTTATGTATACTTTTTCCTTTCCAAAATCTTCCAGTGATCTTTTTTATCAGTTACACTGGTTGCTAGAACAAATTGATTTTTCCAGTGGTGCTTCCCAGAATTTCCTCCCTATTACCCCATTCCGTTCTCTGAGATTTTCTAGACAAATCATCCTCTTTTGCAACTGCTTGAGTTTCTCTCCTTGATCAGCAGGGAGGTGAATTCCAGATTTCCTTCAGGGAATTCTGACTCCTTTTGTCCAGCAAAGGTCCAAATTTCTCATCTGAATCTAACTAAGGAGTTAACCACTTATGTCAGCTTCTTCCATGAGGTACAACCAATCTTTTATACACACACTTCTCTGGGAGAGCAGAATTCACCCAGGGAATTGTGAAGAATTCACCTTAATGAATGTGAATAATGAATTCATGAGGTTCTGAACTTCATTTTAGGATATAATATAGTTAATACGATAGTATTAGTAGTATAATTACTATAATATATAATCATATATATAATGATATATAATATATAATCTATAATATGTAATGATCATATAACATAACATAATACATAACATATAATATATATAGATGGAACAGGAATATAATATATAATCTATAATCTATAATATATAATATATAATATATAATATATAATATATAATATATAATATATAATATATAATATATAATATATAATATATAATATATAATATATAATATATAATATATAATATATAATATATAATATATAATATATAATATATAATATATAATATATAATATATAATATATAATATATAATATATAATATATAATATATAATATATAAGTAGGTGGAGCAGGAATATATAATACAATATATAATAAGAATAATATATAATAGTTGATGATATACATAAGCATTAACTTTGCTTTAATGCTGAAATGATAGTGTGTGCTGTGTGTACCAAAACTTTGCATTAAGAAGAGATTTCCCTTTCCTTTTCACACCCAGTAAAAGCCACAGAATTCCAGAGTGGTTTGGCTTGGAGGGGACCTGAAAGCTCCTCTGGTTCCATTCCCCAGACAAGATCGAGGCTCCCTTTCATGGATGCTGTCCTGACACGTGTCAGGATTAATCAGAGCAGGCTTTACCAGGATATATTCATTTTGTGATGTTTGCAATCATTGATACATCACTTTTAAACCAATAAAAACCAAGAGTTTGGGCATTTCTAAAGCAACAATTATTTGTCACTGCAGGTCCTGTGCTAAGCAGGTGCAGAACTCTTGGTGGGGTTTTGGGTGATTTATTTGGGCTGTGGAGATTTTGATTGGGCTGGAAAAAATCTCCTGATTTCGGGAAGGCTGGTGCAAGCACGGATAAAAAGGAATGACTGAGGAGCTGGGGGTGCTCACCTGGAGAAAAGGAGACTCAGGGGTGCCCTCCTCACTCTGCACAGCTCCTGAAAGGTGCCTGTGCTCAGCTGGGGCTGGGCTCTGTCTCCAGGCACTGACAGAGCCAGAAAAGCTGCATTGGGGGAAATATAGCCTGGATATCAGGAAAAAGTTCTTCACAGAGAAGGTGATAAAGTTCTGGAATGTTCTGCCTGGGGAGGTGGTGCAGTCACCATCCCTGGGTGTGTTTAACAAAGCCTGGATGTGGCACTGGGGGCCAGGGTTGAGTTGAGCTGTTGGGGCTGGGCTGGCCCTGATATCTGGGAGGTCTCTTCCATCCTGGTCATTCTGGGATTGTGTGAAGAGTTGTTGCACAGTGCCATCTAGTGCAGCCCATCCGGAGCATCCCAGCCTGGCTCCCACCCTGCTCTTGCCCTTCTTCCTCCAAGGACAGGGATTTTGGCAGGGAGAAGGAGGGAACAAGCAGGAAATGCTGCACTCTGTGTCCCACACTCCTCTGGGATGTGGGATGGAACGCTGTGCTCACCAGCATTTCTGTGCTGGTGATTTCAGCTTTGATAAATTCAGGTGACTGAGACCAAACTCACCGTTCAATGTGACGTCTGTGAGGTTTGGCTGGGCTGGTGCTGAGCTGGAAACTGCTGGATTCTCTGGGGATCCTGAGGGGCTGGAAACTTCTGGATCTTTTGGGGATGCAGAGGGGCTGGAAACTTCTGGGTTCCCTGGGGATGTAGAAGGGCTGGAAACTTCTGGATTCCCTGGGGATCTAGAAGGGCTGGAAACTTCTGGATTCTCTGGGGATGCAGAGGTGCTGGAAACTTCTGGATTCCCTGGGGATCTAGAAGGGCTGGAAACTTCTGGATTCTCTGGGGATGCGGAGGTGCTGGTAGCTGCTGGATTCTCTGGAGAACTGGAAACTGCTGGATTCTCTGAAGGGCTGGGAACTTCTGCATCCACTGAAAGTCTCTTTGGTTGTTTGCAGCCTAAAGAAACCCCCCCAAAAAATGACAAAAAATCAGAAAAGGCTTTGTCACCGAGCAGATCCTTGAAAAATGAGCCCTGCCCTGCTCCATGCTCTGCACTGTTTGGGTTTTTTGTCTGATCAAGGATCTCACTTCCAGTCCCACCCTCAGCTTTCCTGCCCTCAGAATGTATTTGCTGCTCTGAAATGAGGAATCAAATGAAACTCTTGGCTGTGGGGAGCTTGCTGCTCAGCTCTGCACCGAGGAACAGCTCCAACCCCTTTTTTTTTTTTTTTTTTTTTTGCCCCAGGTTCCTCATTTTAAAGCAGACCCCACACTTCTGTGTGCATCTGCATCATTTTCACCAGCTCAGGGCTGGAGAGGCAGAGCTGGAGGAGCTGCAGTACCCGAGCTGGGGAGGTCCTGGAAGGGGAAAGATGCCAGCAGCCTCCGTGCCCCCAGCGCAGGGTGCTGGATGATGCAGCTGGCTGTCCCTCTGGGGCTGTAGCTGAGGATCCTCAGCGTGCTCCTTGTGCTCCATTTCTTCCCATCAGCTCCCAGCTGGTGCCTGGTGTCACCTGCGTGCCCGTTGGGAGAAAAAAAAAAAATAATATAATTAAAAGCATCTCTATCACCCTGAAATCCTGCTCTCCTACAGCACAGGTTTGACCCCTCCCCTTTTCCAGCTGTGGGAATTTACACCCGAGGATTCCTTGCCTTGCCAAAAGGAATTAGGGGGAGTCTGATGGGATTCCCAGTGTTACTGATTACTCCAGGTAATGCTGATGATATGGAAAAAAAAAAGGTGTGTTTGATGTGACAGAGAAGTCTTTGAACAGCCCTAGTGGAGGGGAAGGTGTTTCAGATGTTTACCTGAAGGACACAAATATTTCTATATTTCCAAATAGAAATTTCCTAGAAAATGATTTATAGAATATAATTTCTATATTTAGAAATATTTGTTTATAATGCAGAGGCTCTGATGCTCCCCTTCCCCTTAAATGAAAGAAATTCCCCATTTCCAAATGAACCTTTCCAGATCAGCATTTCTCAGCCCTCTTTTCCATCCCCAGCAGGGCCAGGTAAGAGCTCCAAGAGGATTTCAGAAATCATCTTTGTCAGCAGCAGCTCAGTAATTACAGCTGCTTTGCCCCTGCTGAGCCCTGGTGTTGTCAGTAATTAAGATTTATTAGCTGTTTTCTGATTAGTGTAAATATTTGCAGGAAGTGATTAAAGCTGGGAATGGAAGGGGAAGGAAGAAGAGTTACTCCAAGCTTGCAAAAAATGGAGAAAACCACAGAAAATGGAGAAATAGTGGAGTAGGGCAATGATTTCTCTTTCAAACAATTCAGTTTGTGTCTCCCACCTTTTCATGCAAGTGTGGCTGCTCTGAGGGGCAGCCCCAGACAAACCAAGGCAGCAGACACAGCTCGGGCCCCGTGGGGCTTTCCTGGGCTGGGAGGTGCCAGCTCAGGGGTTCCCTCTGCTCCAAAGGCGAGGAGGAGGTCAAGGCAAGCAGAGGTTTTTGTTAAAATATCAGAGAAATGCAGTGCTGGCTTTCAGGAGTGCTAGTGTCTGAACTGTGCGTTGTGATGTCACTCATAATTCAGTTTATCAGGGTGCTTTCAGGCTTGGGGAACCCCCTGGTTTTAGAAAAACACTGTGAGAGACAGAGATAAAAAATCAGGGGGGGGCATATTGAGGTTTTTGTGACTCCCCAGGCCCTCACACACAGCCCAGCTCTTCCCAAACACAGGCAGGATTTAAAAACCTGCTTTTCCACCACGCACTGCTCTAGGTGTTCACCTTTTCTGCATTAAAACCCCCCAGGTTTTATCAGCCAGCCTGATTTATTCTTATTATTAACTCTAATTTCCATCTATATTCAGGCCAGAACACACAATTCTCTGCTGTTTTCTAGAGCTCTAATTTAAAAATAAACCATCTTGGGCCAGGGGAGGTTACAGGTTCAGCTTTAAATACGTTGCTTGATGATGCAAAACACAAGTAAGAGCTTGTTGATGTGTGAAGGAAAAGCCATTTGCATCCCTGAGTGTTTTTCTCACATTTTGATACAGATGTGCACTGGAGCTGGTAAGGCAGTGATTTGTAGAATAATGTTATTTATAGCACTGCTAGAATGGCAGTTATTTGTGCAGCAGACAGGCTGAAGGAGAAAAAAGGCTGCTGGGGCTTTGAAAATCGTGGCTTCAGGATTTTGGGCGTTGTTTTGTCCCAAATAAAGGGAAATAAGTAGAATTATCTCCAATAAGTGGGATTCAGTGCTGAGGTTCCAGGATTTTGGGTTCATTTTATTCCATTGGAAATCAGTTCTGAAATTCCAAGGATTTTGGTTCATTTTATCCCAGTGGAATTCAGTGCTGAGATTCCAAGATTCTGGGTTCATTTTATCCCTGTGGAATTCAGTATTGAAATTCCAGGATTTGGGGTTTATTTTATCCCAGTGAAATTTAGAGCTGAGGTTTCAGGGGTTTGGGTTTATTTTATCCCAGTGAAATTTCGTGCTGAAATTCCAGCGGTTCGTTTCATTTTATCCCGGTGGAATTCAGCAGTGTTGTTTTAGTTCACTGCATTGTTTATTTCATATTTTTATTTTCTTCCCTATTAAAGAACTGTTATTCCTGCTCCCATATTTTTTTCCTGAGAGCCCCTTAACTTAAATTTGTAGCAATTCAGAAGTGGGGGTGTTTACATTTTCCATTTCAGGGGAGGTTCCTGCCTTCCTTAGCAGGCACCTGTCTTTCCAAACCAAGACACTGAGCTAAAAGCAAAATGAAGGAAAAATTCAGGTGTAGATTTGAGGAGCTGGCTCTATTCTGCTCTTCTAGAAAAAAAAACAAACAAACCAAGGTGAGGGAACTTACCCAAAATCTCAACATTCTGGCTCTTGGTTTTGACGTGCTTGGTGTAGTACAGGCAGCTGTAAATTCCTTCATCCTGCTCCGTCAGGTTGGACAGCTGGATGGATAATTCATCCTTGGAATAACGGAGCAGTTTGTACCTCTTGTCTCTTAAAACTGCCGGGAACAGAAAATCCAGCACACCAGGGGGGTTGGTACAGCACAGGAAGTCAAAGAATGAGGACAGTTTTTATTTCATGGCACTTTAAAGTTTCAATTTTTTTAATGAAAGCATCTCCGAGGGCACCTCTACTCTCCTTTCTCTCTCTTGACTTTCTAATCTTTAATCCTTTCATCCTGCTGCATAATTTACAGGAGCCCTCAAGGTCAGCCCAACAAGTCCATGAACTTTTCCCACAATTGCAGCACAGAAAGCAACTTTCTGCCCTTAAATTGAACTGAAACTAGGGGTTTGTACAAATAAATATCGGGGAAGAGACCTCAAAACTTCTCTTTTTTTTTTTTTTTTTTTTTTTTTTTTAGCTGAGGTTTTGACAAAATACCAGCAATTTGGGTGAATCCCAGGTATCTTATAATTAAAACCAAAAGGATTTGACGAGGAATGTTGAATAGCTGCAGAGGGGGAAGGCCGAGGGACTCCTCACCCTTCATCTGCACCAAGAGGAGGAGAGAGAAGGATGGAGAGATGGGAGGGGGGAAAGCAGAAATGGGAACTTCAGCTTTGCCAGCACATTTCAAAATCATTGCTATTTCCCCAAAATCTCCTCCTGATGCACTGCACCGAATTCCTGTGAGTGGAGGAGTGTCAGGACTGCGGGGAATGTCCCCTCCTGTCCCCTCAAAGCCAAGGGTGGGTTCTGTGCTGGCCTCTGGCTGCGGCTGGAGGCTGCAGCTCAGCACGGAGAGCTCTGCTGCTGGGGGTTTCCATTTCACCAGGAAATCATTTACCACCCCTGCTCTTCTGCCAGGAAGGGGCTGCAGCTCAACCCCCTCAAGGGAAGGAACCGGTGCCTTAGGGTTTCAGTTTTTATATTTTCCATCTATTTCTAACCCTGCAGTTCTTTAGTGCAGAACTCCAAACTCCACACACAGTGGGAGCTGCTGCTTCCCCATTTGGGGCAGACACAACAATTCCTCTCCAGGCCTGGCAATCAAGGACACCTCACTGCCTCAGGCCTGAGAGATGGAAACAAAAGGGAGTTGGGGGAGCAAACTTGGGGTCAATGACTTCATTGGCTGAAGCTGGAATTGGCAGATTGACCCCGAAAATGCAAATGGACCAAACTCATAAAGGTGTGAAACCTGTCACTAACTGTCCATTTTTGGGTGGGTTTTGTCTGCCCGAAATGTACCTGAAGGCCCTTCAATAAATAAAACTCCTTTTAATTATTTTAATTTTGTCTGGCCTCTGCTTTTTGGCAGCCCCAAAAGGCACCAATTTCTGGTGACCACAAAAGGACAGGATCCTCTGGACCCAGCTGCAAACCCCCCCTTTGGCACTTTGGGCACCCCCCTGGCCAGGGTGGCAGCAGGGCCAGCTCAGTGTCCCCAGCCCTGGTGGGAAGTGCCACCACGCTGGGGTTTCACACTTACCCTGCTGGGCGTTGAGGAAAATGGTGAAATTCTTGGGGTTTACCCACTGCAGGGTGAAGTTGTCGCTGCTGAGGGTGCTGAAGGTGCAGTTGAGATTTAGATTTTCTCCTTGCTTCAGAGTCACAGAGTCACTGGCAGCCCCTGGAAACGCCCCTGCCACACACCAGGGGTTAAAACAAGTTGGAAATTGTGACATGAAGCAAAGCAGGGATATTTTGCACAGAGTAATGTGTTAATTTTCCTTTTCTGCAATGTTTTTTTAATACTTCTATGTTGCCACTATTGTGGTTGTAGGGATATAAATAAATTATTTTCATTGGACAGGTGATCACAGGTCATCTGTGTGACAAAGCTTTGGGATCTCCACCTGCCAGCACGACCTGATTTAATTATTAAGCCAATTTTAGTTATTAACCAAGAAAATATTTCATTGTTAGCCAATGAAGAACTGAAGCAGACCCATTTCCTGCACTCTCAAACTGTATTTAAACACAAACATTGCATTTTCACTTATTCCATGATTATAACTAAATCATATTTAAGGTCCCTTCCAACCCAAACCATTCTCTGATTTTATGTCCCGTTTGCTCAGCGTGTCACTGAGCAATGAATGATTCCCCAGCACCTCTAAAAATGAGGCTTTTTTACTAAGAAATGCAACTTCTTTTGAAAAAAACCCCAAACCTGGCCTGGCAGAGGTTGCTAAAAGGAAATTTCACTCTTCTCCCAGCTCCTGCTTCACAGGTGAGCAGTAAAATGTGTTTTTTCTCTCAGGCAGATAAAACACTTTGTGAAAATACTTGATGACCTGGAATGAAATTCCTTCTCCAGACAAAATCCGTGCCCTGGAGAATTCTAACACTAGTGCCTGGCTTGGAGCTGAGCAAACAGGCAGCAGGAGAGTTTTGTTTTCATTCCTGTTTCGTGTGTTTTGATTTCATTTTCCACGTAGCTGTCGGCTGCCAGTTCCCACTGCACTTTGGGGAAATGAGTATTTCTGGGCTTTGGAGAAGATTTTCACCTTCTTAAAAATTTTAAATCGCTCAGACATTATGGGGTTTTTTTTGTTGTTTTTTTTTTATTTTTTTTTTATTTATTTTTTTTTTTTATTTTTTTGGTCAGGATTTTTGCTGGAGCTGATTTTTGTTCCTCCAGCGCCAGCCCTGTCTCCCTGCAGGAGTTTCCCACGGGGATTGCGGCTGTGCCTGTCCCTGAGAGGAGCTGTGGCAGGAAGGTGAGAGTTGTTTAGAGGCAGCTGGGGGCTGCGTGTGGCTTTCCACAGCCCCTCGGGGATTTCTGTCCCCGTGATGGTTTCCTGTCACCAGCAGCAGCGTGGGGTCTGGCAGATCACACCTCTGGGGGTGACAGCAGCCACGCTGAGCAAGAAGAGCTGAGGGTGTTGCTTGCTTTTCCAGCACAGGGCAGAAATGTAATTTCCACGGGAGACCACTGGAAAATGAGTTTTATTCACAGCGTGACTCACAGGGCAACTCTTCCCAGCAGAGGGGCTCTGCTCTGCAGCCACTGTGGCCACCAAACGTGGCACGTGTCCCCACGGCAGCTCCAGGGGGGTGGCTTTTGTCCCATGTGGATCCCGACTGGAAAAAGCACGCTGCCATCAAGTGACAGGTCCTCGGCAAGAAAGGGCAGCAGTCTGGTGCTGGGAATGGCAGGATGCACCGAGCAGAGTGGTTCTACTCTGGCTGCTATTCTTGGAGCCCCCAGGAAGTGGCTGAGGGCTCCTTGCACTGAGGGCATGGTGCAGAGTTATCCGTGAGACTGGTACCAACAGATGTGATTTATGATTTAGAATTTAATGACTTCGGTGCAGTTACCTGTGAGATTGTAGCCCACAATTACCCCATTTAATGAGTTCGCCCTTGCACTGAGGGCATGGTGCAGAGTTATCCGTGAGACTGGTACCAACAGATGTGATTTATGATTTAGAATTTAATGACTTTGGTGCAGTTACCTGTGAGATTGTAACTCACAAAGCCATCCCATTTAATGAGTTTGGTGCAGTTATCTGTGAGATTGTAACCCACAATCACCCCATTTAATGATTTTGGTGCAGTTATCTGTGAGATTCTAACCTACAATCAACCCCATTTAATGAGTTTGGTGCAGTTATCCAAGATTCTAACCCACAATTAGCCCATTTAGTGATTTTGGTGCAGTTATCTGTGAGATTTTAACCCACAGCCACCCCATTCAATGAGTTTGGTGCAGTTATCTGTGAGATTTTAACCCACGATCACCCCATTTAATGAGCCAGTTTTGGTGCAGTTATCTGTGAGATCCTGACCCACAGCCACCCTGTTTAATGAGTTCGTTTTGGCACAGAGTTATCTGTGAGCTTGTGAACCACAATCACCCTGTTTAATTAGTTGGTTTTAGTGCTGTTATAGATGAGTAATGCAACGGTGTATTCTGAAAAGGTTTTAATAAACCTTTTAATTTTTTGGAAGTATTGTTTCTCACAGGTGCAGTTATCTGTGAGCCTGTAACCCACAAAGCCATCACATTTAATGAGTTTTGATGCAGAGTTATCTGTGAGATTGTAACCCACAGCCACCCCATTTAATGAGTTGTTTTTGTCCTGCCTGCTGACCTGTGGATGGAGCTGAATTAATTCTGGGAGCCAAGGCAGCAGCTGCAAATTCATCCTGCAGGAGTCTGGGGCAAGAGGGAGGAGAGGGGTTGTAGTGAGAATCAGCAAATCGTCAGTGACAGCCCTGCAGTGGTTTCTGCTCCAGTGTCTGTCAGGGAGGGAGGGGGAACATTGCTCCACGCCCAGGATCATGCATCCATTTCTCCTGCCAAGGTCAGGAGTGAAGCCTGTGGGGATCATGGACTGCTGCCCTGCTCCTTCCTCCCTTGGATCCTCTGTTAGATCCTTCCTGGATCCTCTGTTTGGCACAGACAAACGTGAACCTGTCACACTCCTGCCTCCAAACACAAAGGAGCTCTAAATAAGCTGCCTCCTCTATCAGGAGTGAGGAGATTGAGCATCTAAAGTGCTTTTCTTTTTCAAAGCACTTTGCAAGTTCTCCCTAAGTTGCTGTGACTTCACACAATGCACCAGCAAAGGCACCCTTGGATTTCTGACCCGGGCAATGCAAGCTGTGATCCCCTGCCCAAATTTAAGGCAGAATCTTAGGGTACCCCGATGCTTTGTCACCTCAAGCTGCCAGGAGTAACTCGGTCTCACTGATCCTGGGTTTAGGACTCAGCGAGCTCACTGACCCCTAAACGGGGTGACAAAATTGGAAATGGGGTGGCATTATAGTTCTGTCACCCCGACACCAGCAGCACAGCCCTGCACGCTGTGCTGGAGCTCTGGGAACAGTTTTCCCAGGAGAGCTGGGCTGAGATAACCCCGGGCTTACCTTGCAGCAGGAGCAGCGGCACGGTGAGCAGCGCGCCGGGCACGCTCATGCTGGGCTGGGCTGGGCTGAGCTGGGCTTGGCTGAGCTGGGCTGAGCTGAGCTGAGCTGGGCTTGGCTGAGCTGGGCTGAGCTGAGCTGGGCTTGGCTGAGATGAGAGGAGATGAGATGAGATGAAATGAGATGAGATGAGATGAGATGAGATGAGATGAGATGAGATGAGATGAGATGAGATGAGATGAGCTGGGCTTGGCTGAGCTGAGCTGGGCTTGGCTGAGCTGAGATGAGCTGGGCTTGGTTTAGCTGGGCTTGGCTGAGCTGGGCTTAGCTGAGAGGAGATGAGATGTGATGAGATGAGATGAGCTGGACTTGGCTGAGCTGAGATGAGCTGGGCTTGGTTTAGCTGGGCTTGGCTTGGCTGAGCTGGGCTTAGCTGAGCTGAGATGAGCTGAGCTGGGCTTGGCTGGGCTCGGCTTCCTCTCTGCGGGGCTGCCGCTGTCCCCGGTCCCTTTTCAGCACATTCTCGGTGACTTCATGAGCTGTCCCTTCCCTCTGCCCCCAGCTCGGTTTCCTCTGTGGTGGCTGCCGAGACACGGTGACCTCACGGGTCCCTCCGACAGCCGCGGGGACTCCAAACTCTGCGCGGTCCCTAAAGCGGCTGAGCGCGGGGGATGCGGGCAGGGAGAAGGGAAAAGGGCAGGGAGAAGGGAAAAGGGCAGGGAGAAGGAGAAGGGAAAAGGGCACGGAAACGTGGGGTGGGGTCTCCCTGCTGCTGTGATCCCCGGGATGTCATTCCCCAGGTCAGGAAGGCAGCACGCACTTGGTGGCTGTGTGGCAAGGCTGTTTGAAAACCCATTTTAAATCCTTGGATTAAAAAAAAAAAGTCACTCGTGGATGTGGCAAGGCTGCTTAAAACTCCATTTTAAATCCTTGGATTTAAAAATGTCACTCGTGGATGTGGCAAGGCAGCTTAAAACCAATTTTAAATGTCTGGATTAAAAATTACGCTTGTGGCTGCGGCAAGGCTGCTTGAAAACCCATTTTAAATGCCTGGATTAAAAAGAAAAACGCCACTTGTGGATGTGGCATGGCAGCTTAAAAAGCATTTTAAATACCTGGATTAAAAAAATGTCACTCATGGAAATTGCAAGGCTGCTTGAAACCCATTTAAAATCCCTGGATTATAAAAATATCACTCGTGGATGTGGCAAGGCTGTTTAAAATCCCATTTTAAATCCTTGGGTTAAAAAAAAAAGGGCAGGGAGAAGGGAAAAGGGCAGGGAGAAGGAGAAGGGAAAAGGGCACGGAAACGTGGGGTGGGGTCTCCCTGCTGCTGTGATCCCCGGGATATCATTCCCCAGGTCAGGAAGGCAGCACGCACTTGGTGGCTGTGTGGCAAGGCTGTTTGAAAACCCATTTTAAATCCTTGGATTAAAAAAAAAAAGTCACTCGTGGATGTGGCAAGGCTGCTTAAAACTCCATTTTAAATCCTTGGATTTAAAAATGTCACTCGTGGATATGGCAAGGCAGTTTAAAACCCATTTTAAATGCCTGGATTATAAAATTTACACCTGTGGAAGTGGCAAAGCTGCTTGAAAACCTGTTTTAAATGGCTGGACTAAAAAATGTCACTCGTGGAAGTGGCAAGGCTGCTTGAAAATACATTTTAAATCCTTGGATTAAAAAAAAGTTTTAAGCAGCCTTACCTCATGGATGAGGTAAGGCTGCTTAAAACCCATTTTAAATGTCTGGATTAAAAATAAAAAAAGCCACTTGTGGATATGGCAAGGCGGCTTAAAACGCATTTTAAATCCTTGGATTATAATAATGTCACTTGTGGAAGTGGCAAAGTTGCTTGAAAACCCATTTTAAATGCTTGGACTAAAAATAAATTTTTGATTTAAAAAAAAAAAAAAAAAAAAAAGAAGCCACTTGTGGATATATGGCAAGGCAGTTTAAAACCCATTTTAAATGCCTGGATTATAAAATTTACACCTGTGGAAGTGGCAAAGCTGCTTGAAAACCTGTTTTAAATGGCTGGACTAAAAAATGTCACTCGTGGAAGTGGCAAGGCTGCTTGAAAATACATTTTAAATCCTTGGATTAAAAAAAAGTTTTAAGCAGCCTTACCTCATGGATGAGGTAAGGCTGCTTAAAACCCATTTTAAATGTCTGGATTAAAAATAAAAAAAGCCACTTGTGGATATGGCAAGGCGGCTTAAAACGCATTTTAAATCCTTGGATTATAATAATGTCACTTGTGGAAGTGGCAAAGTTGCTTGAAAACCCATTTTAAATGCTTGGACTAAAAAATGTCACTCGTGGAAGTGGCAAGGCAGCTTAAAACCCATTTTAAATGCCTGAATTATAAAAATGACACTCACGGATGTGGCAAGGATGCCTAAAAACCAATTTAAAATGCCTGGACTAAAAAGAAAATGTCACTTTTGTGCCACTGTGGCGTTGCCCGGAGGTTTTTGGCTGGCTGTGCCTGCGGGGGTGCTGCAGGAGCAGCAGTGGGAAAAGGGAATTGCTGCCTGTGCTTGTGGCAGGAGGTGCTGGGAGGAGGGATGGGGACACCAGCAGGTGCCAGGGGACAAAATTCGGGTTTCCCCTTGCAGGTCTGATGATTCCAGCCCGGTGTCCCCCCAGGTGTGTGATAACATCACATTTATCCAAGTTTATCTCGTGATTTGTGATTCCCCAAAAAGAATTTTCGGCAGATCCTCTTCTGGCCCTCCTTTTCAACTGCTCAAAATTTGGTGTGGACGACTATTACAGTCAAAATAAACTGAATTTAGTTCGATATTTATTGTTCAAAACCTGTGTGTTCTTGAGTGAAGAGGAGAAAATTAATGATAAACACATGGTGTGTTTTATTCCTGGTTTATTAGGACCCGTTTCCATGAAACCGTCAGGTGCATCACTCAGTGGGTATTGGGCTGATGAAAGCTGTGGCTGTTGTGTTCATCACCACGAATCGATTTTACTGGGAAACAGAGCTGAAAGTCGTGAATTTAAAAGCAGCTGTGTTGAAAGATGATGAAAATGAAAATCCAGATTGAGAAAGATGCGTTGGAAAAGTAAGTTTGGCTTGAAAGTTGTGGCTTCAGTTCCACACATCCAGACCCGAGAGGGAAATAACTCCGGGGAAAATCTGAATTCAGAGGGAAAACCGCATCCCTGAGCCCGGAGAAGAGCAGTCGGGGGAATTTTGTGCCATCTGCTGTCAAGTGAGTGAATTTCAGCCTCAGGAAAAAAGGAAAACGCAGCTCAAAATCCCACCACGCTCCGGAGGAAATCTGAAATAGGAAGGGCGCTTGGCATCTTGATTAAATCACCTTCGAGATATTTGCGTCTGGCTTTTCAGAGTTCCGTTTAATGTGAGAAGCAAATTCAAACGCAGTGGTTGTTTTAACAGTTGTTAGCACTCAAAACTGAGTGCAATTGTTGGGGTTTTTTTAAACAGCAAACATTTTGTTTTTTTTTTTTCTCAAATAAATACAATCTGCTCACACTAAATAAAAAATAAAATCCGTAATAAACAGAACGATACAACAGGTTGAAAATGAAACAAAAGAAAACCGAAAGAAAAAGGAGCTGTTGATAACATCAAGTCTGAAGAGATGTCATGGAGAGAAAGTTCAGAAAATACATTTTAAGGGGAAATAATGAAGGAACTGGCTGAGTATTTTCTGTTGTGGGTTATGAAGAGTCCCTGGGGGATGAATTTGAGGAAGTGGGGAGCAGCAAGAAGTGATTTAGAGCCTTTGCAGCCAACCTGTTAATTAACAGCCACTGTTAATTGCATTTTTATTCCGTGACGCCATCCCAGCACTCTGCTCCCCCATCCCTCCTGCCTTGATAATTTCCTCTGTGCCTCTTTAGACAGGAATTAAACCAAACCACAAACCAAGGCCATCGTTTGGGGATAAAAACTCTCTCAAATTCACGACAATTTCCCATCAGCAGAGTCCCCTGGCCTCAGCCAGCTTCTGTCTGGAGTGAAAAGGGAAATACCAATTTTTACTGAAGTTATCACGGTCTGGATCCTCATTTTGCATAAACAAGCAAAGCTCTGTTGATCTGGGTGCAATGTCCATTTAATTCTTGTTTTTTTTCTGAGCCATACATTGCAAATGATAAAAATTAACTGTTTGCTCTTGGCAGGTTTGCAGCTTTTTTTCCCCTTAATTGTGGAGAGAAGGAGAAACCTGGGAAGTGCTGTTAGAATAAACTTGGGATCTGATGCAGCTCACAGTGAAGGAAAAGATTTTGGCGAGCTCAAGTTGAATGTTCTGGGACAAACCACTGGAGTGACATTAAATCCACATTAACCAGCATTAAATCCACATTAACGGGGTGAAAGTGAAGCAGCAATTCTTTTGTCTTCTTAACCTCTCAATTACAAATTTAAAAGGAACAACGTTTTTTCTCTTTTCTTCCACCCAAAAAGCCTTTTCAACACGAGACTGCTTAACACAAAACCCCCAAGAAAACTCAAAATGCTGAAGAAAATAAGATTTTTCTCCCTGTGATTCTTGACACCTAATTGGAGACGAAGACTACAATTGTCAAAATATTTCCCAAACATCCAAAAATATATATATTTTCTTAAAGAAGAGTATTTTAACATCTACCTCCTCAAGCAGAACACTTTTTTTCTCTATTACTATATCAAAGAGCAGCTGACACCACCCAAATTGTGCATTCAGCTTTTGCTCCCTCTCTGTTTCATGCTCCTAAAAAACTCCTTTTAATGTCACTCATCTCCAGCAGGATCTGAGCAATAAATATTAGAATACAACAATATTTCCTGCCCTAATTTACACCTTGCTGGCATGAAACAAAAAATCTGGAGAATTCACACACTTCAGCAACCAAATTCTTTCTTTTTTTTTTTGGTGTGATTGTCAAATATTTAATTAATTTTTTTTTTTTATGGATGAAAACAAGCCAGAAATGCTCCTCAGAATGTCTGCACACAGCCAAAAATAGTTTAACTGCCAATTAAAAATGAACCTGACAGCGATAAAACAACACAGGAACAGGATTTTTTTTTTAATTCCCTTGCCCTGTCCTAAATTTTCTCCCTGACTTTTCAGTTCCATCCCTGCTGTGACAAAGCACTTACGAGTGGCCTCAGGGGTGTTACACAGTCCTAAAAGTAGGAATAATGGGATATTTGTCCTGTGGATTGTGGGAATAGCTGGGATGCTGGCCAGGCTGGGCTGAGCATGGACAGGATGGGCAGCTCCAAACTGAGCTCAGCTCCTCCGGGGTTGCTCCAGCCCAGTTGTTTCTCTTTTGGGGTTTCCTTTTTTTGGGGTTTGCTCCATCCCAGCTGTTTCTCCTTTGGGGGTTTCCTCCATCCCAATTGTTTCTCTTGTTTTGGGGTTTCCTCCATCCTAGTTATTTCTCCTTGTTTTGGGCGTTTCCTCCATCCCTATTATTTATCTTTTTTTGGGGTTTCCTCCACCCCAATTGTTTTTCTTTGGGGTTTCCTCCATCCCAATTATTTCTCCTTGTTTTGGAGTTTGCGCCATCCCAATTATTTCTCCTTGTTTTGGAGTTTGCGCCATCCCAATTATTTCTCCTTGTTTTGGAGTTTGCGCCATCCCAATTATTTCTCCTTGTTTTGGAGTTTGCGCCATCCCAATTATTTCTCCTTGTTTTGGAGTTTGCGCCATCCCAATTATTTCTCCTTGTTTTGGAGTTTGCGCCATCCCAATTATTTCTCCTTGTTTTGGAGTTTGCGCCATCCCAATTATTTCTCCTTGTTTTGGAGTTTGCGCCATCCCAATTATTTCTCCTTGTTTTGGAGTTTGCGCCATCCCAATTATTTCTCCTTGTTTTGGAGTTTGCGCCATCCCAATTATTTCTCCTTGTTTTGGAGTTTGCGCCATCCCAATTATTTCTCCTTGTTTTGGAGTTTGCGCCATCCCAATTATTTCTCCTTGTTTTGGAGTTTGCGCCATCCCAATTATTTCTCCTTGTTTTGGAGTTTGCGCCATCCCAATTATTTCTCCTTGTTTTGGAGTTTGCGCCATCCCAATTATTTCTCCTTGTTTTGGAGTTTGCGCCATCCCAATTATTTCTCCTTGTTTTGGAGTTTGCGCCATCCCAATTATTTCTCCTTGTTTTGGAGTTTGCGCCATCCCAATTATTTCTCCTTGTTTTGGAGTTTGCGCCATCCCAATTATTTCTCCTTGTTTTGGAGTTTGCGCCATCCCAATTATTTCTCCTTGTTTTGGAGTTTGCGCCATCCCAATTATTTCTCCTTGTTTTGGAGTTTGCGCCATCCCAATTATTTCTCCTTGTTTTGGAGTTTGCGCCATCCCAATTATTTCTCCTTGTTTTGGAGTTTGCGCCATCCCAATTATTTCTCCTTGTTTTGGAGTTTGCGCCATCCCAATTATTTCTCCTTGTTTTGGAGTTTGCGCCATCCCAATTATTTCTCCTTGTTTTGGAGTTTGCGCCATCCCAATTATTTCTCCTTGTTTTGGAGTTTGCGCCATCCCAATTATTTCTCCTTGTTTTGGAGTTTGCGCCATCCCAATTATTTCTCCTTGTTTTGGAGTTTGCGCCATCCCAATTATTTCTCCTTGTTTTGGAGTTTGCGCCATCCCAATTATTTCTCCTTGTTTTGGAGTTTGCGCCATCCCAATTATTTCTCCTTGTTTTGGAGTTTGCGCCATCCCAATTATTTCTCCTTGTTTTGGAGTTTGCGCCATCCCAATTATTTCTCCTTGTTTTGGAGTTTGCGCCATCCCAATTATTTCTCCTTGTTTTGGAGTTTGCGCCATCCCAATTATTTCTCCTTGTTTTGGAGTTTGCGCCATCCCAATTATTTCTCCTTGTTTTGGAGTTTGCGCCATCCCAATTATTTCTCCTTGTTTTGGAGTTTGCGCCATCCCAATTATTTCTCCTTGTTTTGGAGTTTGCGCCATCCCAATTATTTCTCCTTTTTTGGGGGGTTTGTTCCAGCCCAGTTTTTTTCTCCTCTTTAGGGAAGCTGGAATTGCAGTTCACCTGCAACAGATGTGAAACTCAGAATTTTCCTCTGATCCAGAATTTTCCTGAATACCAACCAATCTCTGCACAACATCCAGCACACTTTGAGCACTCCCATCTCTGCTCAGAGGAGAGGGAGGAATAACCTGGGGCAGCATGCTGGGCTCCTTCCCAGCCTGGGGGAAGGAAATAAAACCCTTTTATTTTTCTGGGAGGTGCTGAGGCTTTGGGGGCTTTGGGAGTGGAGCAAGCACGAGGTGCTGAACAAGGCTGCAGACACTTTGCAAAAATAGAAAACATCCCCAGCATCCTGCCTGACACACACAGAGCTCCCTGTCCCTGCAGTGGCATGAAAGTGTCACCAGAGCTCCTTCAAGGTGAGGAAACCAACCCCGAGCCGTGCAAGAACCTCGAGCTGTATTTTAATATTCCCCCCCTGCCCCGCCTCAAATCAGCCCATTTTGTTGTAAATGAGGATTTTGGCAGGGCTGTGGCTGTGTGAGATACGCTTGGAGGGAGCCACGGGACAGATGAGGAGGGTTTTTCCTGCTGGCAATGAAACACAAGGAAGAAGAAGAGCCATTCTCCAGCGCTGGGAAGGGCTGTCCTTGCTGGGCTGCTCCCTACTCCTGCAGGAGGGTTTCTCTCCAGTTAAAGCCTCCAGTTGGTCCATGGGTGAGAGGGAGGATGGGAGGGTCTGTGAGCTGCCACACACCAGTGTCCCCCAGTTCTTCACAGGAGCAAAAGCCCAGGTAGGGAATCTGTGAGGAGAGAGGTGGGGATTAAGGCAAAAAAAGCAGGGGTTGAGCTGTGCAATCCCCAGGGGTGAAGCCCTGCTGTGCCACTCCAGGATTTCACCCTTTTTTCTCCCTTTCCCCCTCCCAAAGTCCATTTTCAGATGGTGATTGACAGACTGTGCACCACTGCCTGTGCAAAACACTGGGAAAAAAAAACCAAACAGATGATGCCCTTGGAATGTGGGTTTAAAAATGCAGTTTTGAATAGAATGTAGTTCTGAGAATGTAATTTTAAGAATGAAGTTTTTAAAAATACAGTTTTGAATGGAATGTAGGTTTAAGAATTCAGTTTTAAAAACGTAATTTTGAAAGGAATGTTGTTTTAAATGGAACGCAGCTTTAAAATAGGGACCAGCTCAAAGCAAATGTGGTCCCAAACCAGAACAGCTTTGGGAGAAACGTGAACGTTCCTGCACCTCAGGAACATTTTTGTTCCTGTTTTGTTTGAACTTTGGGGGAAATGTGGATGTTCCTGCAGCTCAGGGGTTCCCAGATGAGACCTGAATACCCCAGGGAGCCTCTGCAGAGGGCAAGAAAGGAGAAGAAATAAAAACCCGCAGCTTTAAAATAGGGACCAGCTCAAAGCAAATGTGGTCCCAAACCAGCACAGCTTTGGGGGAAACGTGGAGAGGAAATAAAAACCTGTTATAATTTCCAGCCTTTTGGTGGTGAACATCTCTTTAGATGAGCAGGGGAGGTGCTGTAGGGCTGAAATGCTCGGCTGGCTGTGCTGGAGAGATTTGGGGCTCTCTGCACAGCCCCTGCTACCCACAAAGCCCTAAAGAGTCCCTGCAAACCCATCTCAGGTGGGCATCTGACCCCACAAAGCCAAAAAGAGTCTCTGCAAACCCATCTTAGATGGACACCTGACCCCACAAAGCACAAACAGCCCCTGCAAACCCATCTCAGGAGGGCACCTGACCCCACAAAGCCAAAAAGAGTCTCTGCAAGCCCATCTCAGGTGGGCATCTGACCCCACAAAGCACAGACTGTCCCTGCAAACCCATCTTAAATAGGCATCTGACCCCACAAAACACCAAACTCAGGTGGGTATCTGACCCCACAAAACCCTAAATTGTCCCTGCAAACCCACCTTAGATGGACACCTGACCCCACAAAGCACAAACAGCCCCTGCAAACCCATCTCAGGAGGGCACCTGACCCCACAAAGCCAAAAAGAGTCCCTGCAAACCCATCTTAAATGGGCATCTGACCCCACAAAACACCAAACTTAGGTGGGCATCTGACCCCACAAAGCACAAATAGTCCTTGCAAACCCATTTTAGATGGACACCTGACTTCAAAAAAGCCCTAAAGAGTCCCTGCAAAACCATCTCAGGAGGGCCCCTGACCCCACACTCTGTCCCAGCCCCTCAAACCCTTCTCCCTCACCCTCCTGACTCCTGACATGAGTGAAGCTCAGCCCAAACCCTGCTGCAGCAGATTTCCAGCTGGTTTTGTCTCTGCAGAGCCAGGGCCCTGCTCCCGCTGGCCGTTACCTTTCGGACCATCTGTACAAAATCCTTGGAGTTCTGGGGTGACAGCCCCTGGAGCTGGCAGGTGCAGGCCTCCAGGGAGGATGCGTGAGCCACGATCAGGATGTTGTTTCCTGAGACAAAATGAGAAACGCAGCCTGAGGAGGGAGCTAAAGCCAGGGTTGGGGGCTGGTGCCCCAGATCAAGCAGCCTTTTAAAACACTTTATCATACAACAACACATCAAACTGAGAATTGTCACATTTGTATTTTCTGAAAAATCCCTTTGCTAAGATTTTTCTCCTGGGAAGCTGAGGAGCCTCAGAGAAAAAGGAAAACAATTCTTATCTCATTTGCTTCTCCTGTGTTTTGCTGCTTTGGAATGTGGTTGGAGATTGTTTACCCACAGGTGATTGTTTAATTGAATTGTTTTGACTCGTTGGCCAGTCTGTGTTGGAACTCTGGAGAGAGTCACAAGTTTTCATTATTATTTTTTTAGCTTTCTGTCTGTATCCTTTCTGTATTCTAGTATAGTTTAGTATAGTATTCTTTAGTATAATATAGACAATAAAATAATAAATTAGCCTTCTGAGAACATGGAGACAGATTCATCATTCCTTCCTGCCACGGGGCACCCTGCAAATACAATAGTGAATGAAGGGGAAAATGGGATTTGTTAACATGTTTAGAGCATTTCTCAATTTTCAGGGTAGTGGTTAACTCACTCCTACTTGCTTTAAAAATGCTTTCTGGCAAAAACCAAGAATTCCAGTGAGATTTCAGCTGTGTTGGGAAGCAGATGCTTTTTGCCTAGGCAAAAATGAATTCCTGTTACAACAAACACTTGAATTTCACTTGCTGGCTTTGCACAGTTTCTATTTCCGAGATCCTTCACAAGCAATGCCCCACTGTGCTTTTGAATTTTGTGTGCAAACCATTCATATCAAAGCTTAGAAGGCAGAGACAGGTCAGTGAGACGAAATCAGTGAAAACACCAGAATTTAGGGATTCTCAGAATGTTCTGGATCAACAACGACAGCTAGGGATTTAAAAAAAAAATTCAGTATTGTGTTTGGAGAGATGTTCTAAGGTTTTTGGAGGGCAAATGCCCCATTTAGTGCTGGAAATTGCCCCACTGTGCTTTTGAATTTTGTGTGCAAACCATTCATATCAAAGCTTAGAAGGCAGAGACAGGTCAGTGAGAGGAAATCAGTGAAAACACCAGAATTTAGGGATTCTCAGAATGTTTTGGATCAACAACGACAGCTAGGAATTAAAAAAAAACAATTCAGTATTGTGTTTGGAGAAATGTTCTAAGGTTTTTGGAGGACAAATGCCCCATTTAGTGCTGGGAACACACAGCAGAGGGCAAATAATTCATTTATTCCCTTGGGAATAAATTCCTATCACTCCAATGGGTTGGGATCCCTAAAACAATTCTGCTATTTAACTTTATGGCCCTTTCTTGTAAGGTGATGCATCTGAAAAATAATTCATTTATTCCCTTGGGAATAAATTCCCATCATTCCAATGGGATGCCTAAAATAATTCTGCTATTTGACTTTCTGGCCCTCTCCTGTAAGAGGAGTTTATCTGAAATTAAAGCTCAGGACTTTCTGATGCTTCTGGGAGAGAGGATGAGAGATCCAGAGGTGGGAATTCATCCCCTCAGAGGGAAAGGTTTCAGGAATATTGGAATTGCCATCCCCTCTGCAGCACTCACCTTTGCCTTTACATTCACTGATGATTTCCTTCGTTACTTGGTAGCTTCTGCTGATGTAGGAGTCGTACGACTCAGAAACCACCAACTTGCTGACGGGAATATGAGGTCTGGGAGGAGAAAAACACAGCCGGGAAATATTGTAAAAATAAAGAATTCTAACTGCAAGGGGTCTGGGAGGAGAAAAACACAGCCAGGAGATTGTACAAATATAGAATTCTAACTGGAAGGTCCATGATCAGGAGGAATTGCCAGTGATATGGGAATCTTGGTTTATAATAAGCCAAAATTTATTCTATACATATATTTTAATATAAAATTATATTTATATAATTTATAAATAAATATTGATAATTATATATATGTGTTTCACATATGGTGTATGTATTTTCTATATATGTTTATATAATGTAGATATAAATATATAAAATAATATATATTAGATAATTATCTATATATTTCATATTCTATATATATAAAATATAGAATGTTCAGGTCATATTTATATATTTTTCTAGATCTATTTTTATAGATATTATTTTATATATATACGTATATAGACACACACATATAGACACATATATATATACACACACATATATATATATAAATAATTTAAAAAATGTTCTTTTTTAAAAAATATATGTATTTATATATAATTTTCAGGCCACATTCAGCACAGCAGCCTCGAGCCTGCTCCGAGTTTCCTTCGAGAGCCTGAGCACTCTTCCCCTGAGCACTGCAGTTGCCCCCGGGCAGAGCTGGGTGCGGAGCCCCCGCGGAGCCCCCAGCCCCGGTACCTGTAGGTTGTGTCCACGCTGAGCGTGGCCGCGGCCAGGTCCGCGGGCGGGATCCAGGCGGGCAGCGAGCTCCCCGACACCCACTTGGTCCACTCGAACAGGCCCGGCTCCACGCGGATCTTCAGCGTGTTCTCCTGCTGCATGCCTGGGAAACGGACAGAATTCTATGAGAGAATGCCCTAGAATTGATTTGTAAATAAGTAAAAAATGATTCGTTATGAAAATGAAAAAGAATTGGATTTATTTCATGGTCTGCTCGAACAGGCCCGGCTCCACGCGGATCTTCAGCGTGTTCTCCTGCTGCATGCCTGGGAAACGGACAGAATTCTATGAGAGAATGCCCTAGAATTGATTTGTAAAGAATTAAAAATTATCCATTATAAAAATGAAAAAAAAAAATTATTTCATGTGTATGGTCCACTCGAACAGGCCCGGCTCCACGCGGATCTTCCTGCTGCATGCCTGGGAAACGGAGAGAATTCTGAGAGAATGCCCTAGAACTGATTTGTAAAGAATTAAAAGAATATTCACTATAAAAATGACAAATAATTAAATTTATTTCATGTGTATGGTCCGCTGAAACAAGCCAACAATTTGTTGGTTTTCTATAGAAAATTAAGTGTTTGTTTAATTATGCTCTACAATTGATTTGTAAATAATTAAATAATTATTAATTATAAAATAATGTATGAATGAATGAACGTGTAATGAATGTCAAGCTCTGGTTGGCAGCTGGTGCAATTAGAAAAGGGTTCCTTATGGATTGTGCTGATATAAAATATATTGCGATGGAAATAATGATTGCCAGTCACTTAATATATTATAATAATAATAATAATAATAATAATAATAATAATAATAATAATAATAATAAAAGAATAAACTAGAATAATACAGATTGTAATAATATTATCTATAATAAAAAATTAAGTGTTTGTTTAATTATGCTCTACAATTGATTTGTAAATAATTAAATAATTATTAATTATAAAATAATGTATGAATGAATGAACGTGTAATGAATGTCAAGCTCTGGTTGGCAGCTGGTGCAATTAGAAAAGGGTTCCTTATGGATTGTGCTGATATAAAATATATTGCGATGGAAATAATGATTGCCAGTCACTTAATATATAATAATAATAATAATAATAATAATAATAATAATAATAATAATAATAATAATAATAGAAGAATAGAATAGAATAATACAGATTGTAATAATATTATCTATAATAAAATATAAGAATAGAATAATAGAATAGGATATATAATAGAACAATTAAATAAAATAATAAATGTAAACAAAATACTAATTCAAATAAAGCATTAATTAATTGATTATAATATATAAATAAATTCAAAACAAATAAATAAGAAATTAAATAAATCAAATAAATTAGATTTATTTAAACAATTAAATAAATTATATTATATCTATAACAGTATACCAATATAATATATGTAATATAATAATATAATAATAAATTTGCTGCTGTTTTGTGCAGCAGATGAGGAGAATGCAGCCTGTCCCCTGTGCTCTTACCTTTCAGGATGTTGTGGGCTGTCTGCACGCAGCGCAGCGATGGCGAGCTGTAGATGTAGTCCACAATGGTGTTGGTTTCTAGCAAGGCTTCACCTGCAAGAAAGTTCTGATTTTTGTGAATAAATCCAGGTGAAAGGCACTGCAAGGAGCTGCTTCTTTGGGTCTGGCCAAAAAAGCAGCCAGAAAAATTGTAAAGGTCTTGGGTTTACAAATTTAATTGCATTTGTAAGCCATAAATCAGAGGATTGAACACAACTCAAACCCAGCTGAATTCAGTGGGCTGGAGTCCCTGCTGGCATAAATCTCATTACACAGCTGGGAGAGACCACTGCCAATGGGATGAGAATCACCTCCAATGCCAGGCTTGGTAATGTGTTAATAGCAGGGCTTTTATATTGAACACAACTCAAACCCAGCTGAATTCAGTGGGCTGGAGTCCCTGCTAGCATAAATCTCATTACACAGCTGGGAGAGACCACTGCCAACGGGATGAGAATCACCTCCACTGCCAGGCTTGGTAATGTGTTAATAGCAGGGCTTTAAATATTCCTGCATCAGGGTTTTAATATTACTGCATCAGGGTTTTAATATTCCTGCATCAGGGTTTTAAATATTCCCGTATCAGGGTTTTTGATATTTCTACATCAGGGCTTCCATGTTTCTGCATCAGGGTTTTAATGTTCCTGTATCAGGGTTTTAATGTTCCTACTTCAAGGTTTTAATATTCCTACTTCCGGGTTTCAATGTTCCTACATCAGGGTTTTAATATTCCTGTGTCAGGGTTTCAATATTTCTACATCAGGGTTTCAATGTTCCTACGTCAGCATTTTTAATATTCCTATATAAGGGTTTTAATATTCCTGTATAAGGGTTTTAATGTTCCTGTATCAGGGTTTTAATAGTCATATTTCAGGGTTTTTAATGGTCCTGAATCAGGGTTTTTAATGGTCCTGAATCAGGGTTTTTAATATTCCTGTATCAGGGTTTCAATATTCCTACATCAGGGTTTTTAATATTCCTACATCAGGGTTTTTAATATTCCTGCATGGGGTTTTTAATATTCCTACATAAGGGTTTTAATGTTCCTGTATCAGGGTTTTAATTTTCCTACATCAGGGTTTCAATATTCCTACATAAGGGTTTTAATGTTCCTGTATCAGGGTTTTAATTTTCCCGCAGAAGCCAAGGAGAGCAGGGATCTGCTCAGGCTGGCAGTGAGCAGCAGGCACATTTTCCTTCTGGAAAAGGCGTGGCAGCAAGGAGGGGACACTCACCCTGACAGTGGCTGTCACCATGGCAGGCTGACCTAGAAACGCCTTGGGAGAAGAGGGGACACTGAGGAGAGGGACATCTGCCAGCCCCGTGTCACAGGAGCTGCTCAGGGCTTGGGTCATCACAGCAATCGTGTGGAGGTCACACGGTGCCACCACAGCTGCAGCCGTGTCCTTGGACCCTTGAATGCCATGGCAAGGTGTGTCCCCAGACCCCCTCAGTGCCACCAGCAAAACGTGTCCTTGGAACCTTTTAATGCCACACAAGGTGTGTCCTCAGACCCTTTCAATGCCACACAAGGTGTGTCCTTGGAACCCTTTTAATGCTACATAAAGTGTGTCCTCAAACCCTTTTAATGCCACACAAATTGTGTCCTTGGACCCCTTTAATGCCACCAGCAAAGTGTATCCTAAGATCCCCCAAATGCCACCAGGAAAGTGTGTCCTTGGAACCTTTTAATGCCACATAAAGTGTGTCCTCAAACCCTTTTAATGCCACACAAATTGTGTCCTTGGACCCCTTTAATGCCACACAAAATGTGTCTTGGACCCCTTTAATGCCACACAAAATGTGTCCTTGGACCCCTTTAATGCCACACAAAGTGTGTCCTTGGACCTTTTTAATGCCACTACTGATGTGTGTCCTCAAACCCCTTTAATGCCCCACAAAATGTGTCCTGGGACCCCTTTACTGCCACCAGCAAAGTGTCCTTGGACCCCTTTAATGTCACAAATTGTGTGTCCTTGGACCCCTTTACTGCCATTAGCAAAGTGTGTCCTTGAACCCCTGAATGCCACAGCAAAATGTGTCCTTGGAGCTCTTCAAAGCCACCAGCAAAGTGTCCTCAGACCCCTTGAATGCCACCAGGAAAGGGTGTCCAGAGACCCCTCTAATGCCACCAGCAAAGTGTCCTTGGAGCTCTTAATGCCACCAAAGTGTGTCCTTGTCCCTGAGTGCCATCAGCAGTGTCCTTGGAGCTCTTAATGCCACCCTAAGTGTCCTGTCCCCCAAATGCCACCAGCAAAGTGTGCTGTGACACTCACAGGGTCCCTTCTGTCCTGTGCAGACTGCAAACCCCGCTGCCATGTGGAGCCTGAGCACCCTCCTGCTGCTGCGCTGTGATTTATTTGTGTTCACAAAAGGCAGGATAATTTTAGCTGCCCCACTTTGGATGTGACCAGCAAGGAGTGCTCGGAAGGATCTGAGTTGGAGGAAATGCTCAGAGCTCGTGTCTTTGAGGGGCTGGGCTCCCTCATCACAGCTCTCAAGATGTGCTCCTGGCAGAGGATTTTGTGTCTGTGCACAAACCAGCAGGCTCAGGAGGCAGGGATCAGGATGGGAGAACACTGGAAGTTATTTGTGACAATATAAAGCCAGGCAGACTGATAAAAGGATACTGGTGTGGCAAACTGGGTGAAAAAAGCAGATTTTGCAGGAGGTGACAGCCACACTGCTGCATTGCTCCACAATGTGGATAATAACACAATCTTCCCACGGCACCCATGCTTTGATGGCTTTGATTTCCCCCAGTCCTACATCTCTGCTTTGCCTTCTCCTCATCAGCTGAAGGAGATGAGGTTTCCTTTGGGAGAGGGAAATTGCTGGGGAGGGTGAAGAGACTTTGCAAAGCTCCTTGAAAGATTTAAATCCCATTAGCTCAGGGCATCCAATCCATTTTTTCCTGCCTTGCACGTTTCCTTTCTCTGATGGGGAGGAAGATAATGGGAGGAAGTGGGAGGAAGATAATGAAGCTTCCTGGGCAAGATCTTCATGGAACCATGGCATCATTTGGGTTTGATTGCTGGGGAGGGTGAAGAGACTTTGCAAAGCTCCTTGAAAGATTTAAATCCCGTTAGCTCAGGGCATCCAATCCATTTTTTCCTGCCTTGCACGTTTCCTTTCTCTGATGGGGAGGAAGATAATGAAGCTTCCTGGGCAAGATCAAACTTGGAATCATTTGGGTTTGAAAAACCAAAAACCTCCTGGGCAGAGACACCTTCCACTAAACCAGGTTGCTCCAAACCCATTGAATGATTTGGGTTAGAAAAACCAAAACCTCCCTGGGCAGAGACACCTTCTACTAAACCAGGTAGCTCCAAACCCATGGAATCATTTGGGATGGAAAAAACCAAAAAACCCCTCGGCAGGAACATTTTCCACAACCCCAGCTTGCTCCAAACCCTGTCCAGCCTGGCCTTGGACACTTCCATGGATGGACAACCTGTGCCACACTCATAGGAGCAATTCCTTCCCAAAATCCCCCCCAAATCCCCCCTCGTCCAGCTGCAAGCTTTGCCTGCTGAGCAGCACTTACCCACGAGCCTGGCCTGGGTGCAGCCCAGCACGGTGATGGGAGCATCTTTTTCGTAATCCCTGAAACCACCACTCCTCTGAGGTAAATTGTGAGGCATATTCAGGTTACTGCGCATGTACCTGCCTGCAGGGAGAGGTGCCAAGCTGCAATTATTCCCCCAGGCAGAGGCAGGGACATCACACCTGATTTTCCCCTCTCCCACCACCTCAGCTGTGCTGTGCAGGTCCTGCCTAAGCCTGGCTTGTGAGTAGTTTTGGTTTTTTGGTTCCCTTGTAAATCCATCAGGAATCTCACAAAAATTAAATTAAATACCTCTCACCAGCTCAAAATCAGCACAGAATGTTGCTAAGGTTCTAACATTTTTTTTTAGGACTGATTTCCCCAAGGGAAAGTAATTTCTATCCCACAACAAACATTCCACTTTTACAGGAGGTGAGAACACCAGAGCTCTTTAGCCATAGTTTAGAATGAAGGGAGTTGTTAAATTATCCTTTCACTACAAGGTATTTGTGGTTTTGAATAGAAGAAAGACTTTTAGGACAGATTTCTGATCAACTCTAAGCCAACAGAGCCTGAAGTTATAATTTGTTCACTGGTATGAAACCCAAGCGGGTTGAAAACAGCAATTTATGCCCCAAAACTGACTCTGAGCAGTGTTATTTTCATTTAAGAAGTCAATGGCTCCATTTCACGAGAGCCAGCAGTGCAAAATGTTTCTCTGATGGCAGCAAATGTTTTCATGAACACTGACTACCAGCATCACGACTGCATTTTCTCTTTGGTGATGTAACTGCAGGGTGTAATCACTCCTGCAATATTTTCCCAAATATTGCCAAATGGAGTATTTCCTCCCTGGATGACTTGCTGCTGCTGGCTGCACAAAAATCGTCATTTTGTGTTAAAACCCACAGCTTCCACCAGGCAGTGGCCACTTCTCCTTCCTCCACTAAATCCTGGGATACCCCCCTATAATGATAAAGGTGAATAACAACAGGCAGAACACTTCAAAGTTCCAGCAGCAAAGGCTCCACTTTAACGTCACAGCCTATTTTTTATCCAATTTCCAAGTTGCTGTGTTTTATTCAGGTTGGTTAGAATAAAACTAACTAAATTATTAGAATAAATTCTAACTTTCTTGCCACTCAATTCATTGGTTAGAAGGTGTGTACGTGCTATGACTCTCTCTTTACACAGGTGTTTGCATTTTTTTCTTTGTGGATTTCTTCATTTTCACAGATGCAAGCTGCCTTTTGACAAGAACAGATTGTTATGTAAACCCATTCTCGTGGTTCTTTTCCTTGGGAACTTCACAGGCTACCTGTTAATTAAGCTGAAATAGCAAGGCCTAATTTTATAACGTGGAAGAGTTTTACAGTGACTTCTGTGAGCCAGACAGGGGTTTGATACGAGGATCCATGTTTACCCCTGAAAGAATTCTCTACCAAAGTTGTTGACACAGAAACCAAGAAAGAAAGAAGGATAAATAAGAGAAACCTGCAGCTGCCTGTTCCAATGAGCACTTTGTCTTTCCTGACCAATGAGTAAAGTGTAAACTGAAGAGTTTTGTAAGATTGCATAAAAAGCATCCATGCTGTAATAGAAACAGGTTTGAAACCTTCTGAAAATGGAGTGTTGCTTTGTGTTGTGACCTTCTCAACTACAACATTATAAGGTGTCACCACGATATTTTATGAAAATCCTTTTGCTAGGATTTTTCTCCTGAGAAGCTTCAGAAAAGAAATGCAAACAGTAACTACCTGATGGCTGTGGAATGTGCTCTGGAGATGGTTTACCAACAGGGGCATCTTTGATTGGTCTCGTGTGGATTGTTTTTACTTGATGACCAATCATGGTCCAGCTGTGTGAGGCTCTGAGCAGTCACAGATTTTTATTATTCATTCTTTTTCCTAGCCTTCTGATGTATTCCTTTCTCTATTCTTTTTAGTACAGCTTTAGTATAGCATTTTAATATAATATAACATTATAATATAATAAATCAGCCTTCTAAGAAATATGGAGTCAGATTCATCTCTTCCCTCGTCCTGGGGACCTGCAAACACAACGACAATAAGGCCTTTCTTCTGTAAGGTTTTACCTGTATGCAGCACCCCGGGCTCACCTTTGGCATCGAAGCACTGGGACAGCCAGTACTTCCCAAAAACCACATCCATCCTCTCGCCGTGCCTGCAGACGAACAGGCAGCGCTTCTGAGGGCCCGGCTGGCTGCTTATCCTCAGGGGCTGCAAGGGAATTGATGCCTTCAGTTGGGGCTTTTAGATTTTCCAGACTCTGTGCATAACTCTGAGCTTTGTATCAAGTGCCAGAAGTTCTCCTCACAGCTCAGTCACACAGAATAATCCTTTTCCAGCCCCAAAAAGGGAATGGAGGAGAGCAACCTGGGAGGATGGGACTGCATCACCTGGAGCTGGAATTGGACAATGAACCCAACGTGGAAATGGACCAAAACTTACAAAAATGTGAAAACTCGTGACCAGGAGTCCATCTGGGGTGTAGCCTTGGCCAGGCTCTTGTACAGCCCAAGGTGTGTCCTTTGAAAACCTTGTTAATAAATCCCTGCTTTATTCCTTTAACTCTGCCCAGCCTCTGCTCCAGGCATCACAGTGACGGCAGGTTTGACCTTCAGCAGAGAGGAGAGACACCTGAGCAAGCCACAGGAGCCAGCAGCAGGCTCCTCCTGCTTTGCCCTTGTGCAAACATCCCAGGGAAGGCTGCAGGACTTACTGCTTTTATGGGTTTGTGGGGCTCTTTGGGAATTCATAATACATTTATCTCTACATATAATCCTGGTGCATTTACATTTACTATAGGTGGTGTAAAGCTGCTGAGGGGGCACAGGATGGGGTCCTGCCACCCCAGCTGAAGAGGCAGTTTGGGGATGGCGTTGTGTCATTAAAAAACTCTGTAACTTGTGCTGCAGGGATTGAAAAGATAAATTTTTGGGGAAAATCCTTTCACTGGAAGCTTGTCCCTAACGATTTCTGGCTGTGGGGTCCCCACCTGCACGTTCTGGCAGATGATGGTGAGGGGCCCAGCGTCCCCTGGCCCTTGGTCCTCCTGCTGCCTTCTCTCCAGAGCTCCATCAGCAAAGGCTTGGAGGGATGGGCAAGATGTGGTGTTCAGAATGGAGTAGGACCTGCCAAAAATAGAAAAACATTGTGTTTGGGCACGCTCTTTGTGCTCAGGCTGCTCCCAGGATGTTTCTGTAGCCTCCAGGAGCCGGTGGTAATTACTGTTGTGATGTTATTTCATTATTATTGGGGTTTTAGTGCTGCCCTGAGAGCACCTTGCCAGGTGATGCACACACGTGAGGGGACCAATTCCATCTCCATGGGCTGGTTTCCTTAGAAACAATTCACAGAACAATTCCCAAACTTTGGCCTGGGAGGCTCTCCCCACCCTGGAATATTCTCATGGACATTGCCAGGACCCTCCTGACGACACAGGATGCTCACTAACATCACCTGGGGACCTGTCCGTGTCACTGACTGTGGCTTTGTGCTCCCAAGTTTGGGAATTAATGGCTGCAGGGAGTTTGCACTCACTTTTTTAGCACAAGCTGTGGCTTCAGCAGAAACCTGGGGCCTCTCCCTGGGCAGTTTTCAGGGTTTCTGTGCCCAAAACAGCTTCTCCCCCTGGCAGGGACTCAGCCCTGTTGCTCCTGCAGTTTTCAGTGCTGCCATTTCCCCTTCCCACCTGCTTGGGAATTTATTCCCCCCAGTGCTTCCTGTTAAGGGCAGCCAAAGGGATTTAACAGAGCCCACTCTCCCTGGAGGGCCTTGCCTGATGATGGTCCCTCTGAATAAAGCTCTTATTCCCAGATATTCAAGGACTTTGGCCAAAACCCTGGGGACTCAAATGTGACAGGCAATTCCAGAAGCTGCCTCGCCCCTCTGCTGACTCAGTTACCTCTGCTTAGTCATTAAAAAAAAAAAAAAAAAAAAAGGAACATTATCAGGTAATGGATGTGGTCATTTACTTTGACAGAAAGAGTTGCCAGAGCTGGCACTTTTCAGTGCCTTAAATGCAGCAGGAGCTGCTCCCTGATAGCAGCAGCTAGGATAAAATCTCACAGGGGTGTCTCAGCTGGTAAAATAGCCCCGAGTGACTCTGCCAGTGGGACAAAAATAGGTCACCTTGTGAGTTATACGATTTAAAGGAGGAAAAACCCACTATGATGTTGGTCCTGATCTATTACCTGCTGGAATTAGGGTGCAAGGATGACACTGAGCTACTGGATTATTGCTGAGGTCCCAACAGGGGCTGGCCGGAACCCAATATGGAAATGGATCAAAACTTACAAAAATGTGAAAACTCATGACTCGGGATCCATCTTTGGTGTAGCCTTGGCCAGGCTCCTGTACAGCCCAAGCTGCATCCTTTGAATCCCTTTTAATAAATCCCTGCTTTATTCCTTTAACTCTGCCCAGCCTCTGCTCCAGGGAGCCTCTCCAGGCATCCCTGAGCCCCTTTTTGCAGCTGGGGAAAGGGGAGGAGCAGCTTGACCTACCCATGGAACACCCAGGTGCCACATTCATCCGCCTTGGTGATGTAGTTTTCGGGCAGCAGCCCCGAGCAGCCAGTGGCCAGGGAAATGCCATAAATCCAGCCCTCACTCGTGCTGGTTTGCTCCACTGGGGACATGAAAATGAAATCCCCTGGGACCAGCTCCAGCTCGTCGTCGTTCTGGGGGGTGTAGGGGTAGATCACTTGCAGAGTCTGGGGGAGAAAAGCACAAAATGTTGTTAATGGATATCACAGCAAACGGGCCCCCGGCTGGGTAATAATTAGCACAGACTCCAAGTATTACAGAAGGCTGAATAATAATCTTTTTTTATGAAACCCATTGCTCTTTTTTATATTCTAGCTTGCTACAGGTGGAATTGATTGGTGTTTTTAGTTAAAACACCATCACCACTGGCTAATTAAGAAACCACCCTTTGGTAAACAAATCTCCATAACACATCCCACGTGTGCACAACACCAACAATAATCAGCAAGTGAAGATAAGAATTGTTTCTCATTCTTTCCTCTGAATGATTCCTGGGAAAGTTGTGCTCCTCTCTGTGGCCAGAGAGCTGCTGCCACAAGGCTGGTGAGGGGCTTGGAACACAAGCCCTATGAGGGGCTTTTGAAGGAGCTGGGGTTGTTTAGCCTGGAGAAGAGGGGGCTCAGAGGTGACCCCATTGCTCTCTTCAATTCCTGAAGGGAGGTTGCAGACAGGTGTGGACGGTCTCTCCCACCGGGCAGCCCTGACAGAACCAGAGGACACAGTCTCAGCCACGTCAGGGAAGGTATAGGTTGGATATTAAGAAAAAAATTCACCGAAAGAATAATAAATAAAGAATGCTCTTCCGAGGGGGGTGGTGGAATCAGCATCTCTGGATGTGTTTAAAAAAAGGCTGGACATGGCACTTGGTGCTATGGTCTGGTTGAGGTGTGAGGGCATGGGCTGGACACTATGATCTTTGGGATCCCTTCCAACCTCATTATCCTGTGATTCTGTGAAATGGAAGGGGACTTTCAGCAGAGGGGTGATATTTTGGGGTGAGAGGAGCTCCAGGAGTTTACCTCGTGGTTGACGAAGCGAATGTCGCGGGAGAAGATCGCGGCCACCCAGTCACAGCCCAGCTTGACATCGATGCTCTGGGCCAGCTTCTCCAGCGTGGGCAGGTGGCTGCTCTGGAAGTGATAGGCCAGGGTGACGTGGAGCTGCTTCTTGTGGGGCTCCACGTGGACATCTGCAATGGGGAGAGGAGGGCTGAAAACCCCTTGGTGCCACGTTAGTGACCGTGGCCTCCAACAGAGCTGCACTTGCAAAGATGCTCAAGTGGGACAAGCTGGAGCTCAGCTGGAATCTGGGAGTGTGAGGTTGTTGCTGTTGTATTAGGGACAGCTGAATAAAGCAACACAGACTCCAAGGTCTTCTCAGAAGGCAACAGAAAAGACATCACATTGTTTTTTAGACATCACATTGTCTTTTAGACATCACATTGTTTTATAGACTGTTCTGAGAAAGCTGGACCTGGTGGGTCCTCAATCAATACCCCTCACCTCTTTGCTAATTAGGAACAACACCCTTGTTGTAAACATCTTGCAAGTAAACGAGTTAAAAACACCAGCTGCAAAGATTAAAGATTATTTTAATTCTTTCTCTGAGCTTTCTCAAAGCTCCCCCAGAGCAATGCCTGGGAAAGTTGATCTGACTTACTCTCTGACCAGACTGTCAGCATCCACAGGAGGTCTCCAATATTGAAAATATCAGAGATTTGGGGTCTGATTCAGCCAGGGTGCCAGACAAGGCATCCCTGCAAACTGCCAAACAACGGGGGTGTGACAATCCTTACTGCAGCTCTGGACACGCAGGATCTCCTGCCAAAAGAAAAAAGAGATTTTTCCAGGTAGGAAAATCCAGGAAGTTTTTATGAGCAGCCGAGGATCTTTCCAAAATAAGCAGGTAAAAAAGCATGATTTTTACTCTCCCTCTGTCATTCTCTCTGCTGCACTAAATTACAAATCTATGGAATTTGCAGGTTTGTGCAAGTTGATTAAATCTTTTCCTTGGGCATTAGTTGGATTATCAGTTTAGTCACTGAGGGTGAAGTATTTCCAAATTGTGGAAACATAATAATGATTCAGAATGATCCTGCAGAAAAAAAGAATCTGCATCAGGAGATGATTCCAGGTGAAAATATGTGAAATATTTGGGCTCTTCCAGTAGATGAGGAAATCACAGGATACATTGTTTGCACGTAATTTATTCATGCTTATTCAACCAAAAATTGCAATTAGATTTGACTGATTATTCAGTCACAATTGCAGCTATTCAGAGACTTGGCTCCAAGTGCCAGCCAGGGGTAGCTCTGCAAGCTCATCCATCTTTTTTCTGTTGTTGTTTTTCATCAGCAATAAAATATGCTCAAGATCTCTGAAAAAAAAAAAAACCCAGAGACTTTAATGTGATAACCTGACCAAGCTGTGGCTGCAATGCAGCAATTGCCTTCCCCTAAGAAACCCCAATTTGGCCTGAATTGGAGTAGTCTCAGGGCAGAAGATTGTTGGAAGCCACAAAAGCTTCTTTATTCTGGGTCAGTGGGTTTTTTTTTTGGATAAAAATCGCATTTTTGGCTGTGCTGGAGGGAAACACTGATCCCACTCTCACTGGCTGCAGTGTCCTTGGACCCACCCAATGTCTACCTTCCAAAACCTTCTTTTAAAAGATAAAATTCCCTCCTTCTTCTAAAGGGAAAGGAAGTTCTAGGTCAGGTGAAAGCAACACATTCCAGAGGCTCTGGAAAGAACTTTCCAGAGCTTCTGGCTCCCTGCTGTGGAGCAGGGACAGACTCACAGCATCCCTGCATGGCTGTGGGTGCCTGCCCAGCACGGGAACACCCCAGGAATGCAGAATTTGCTGCGTTTTTGATGCATTTAAGCTCCAGGATAAGCCTGGGATTGGGAAGGACTAAACCAGTTGTGTTGTGGGCAGGCCAAGCTGAGCTCTGCAGTGGTGGAGGGTGGGATTGTGGTGTTGTGGGTGTTGGGAATTCCCAGTTTGGAGGTGACACTCAGCGAGGTTGTTCAGCAGAGGAGAGGACAAGGTTCTGGTTATTCCCCCTCCAGAAGCAGGAGAGGATCATGGAGCACCTGTGAGCTCTGAGGTTGGAAAGAACACTTGGGGTCTTCTCCCAGAGCCCTCTTCACACCTCAAAAACGCAGTGAAAAAACAACCACGGCCTTGAAATGGCCGGGGAAAGTTCTGTGGTGGTGGCTGGAGGAGGCGAGCGGGCAGGAAACGGCTCAGAGCAGCTCTGTGAAAGGGTAAAGAACCACCAAATGTCAGCTTCCCTTCCAGAAACAGCACTGAAAACTCAGGGTGAGACATCTCCCAGCTGAAAAGCCAAAGCACCCACTGGGGTGTTGAGTTTTCACTTAAAAATCAGGGATTTGCTTTTGAGCTTTGCTTCTTGGTGGCATCAGAGCTTTGGGGTTCTGGAAAGGCCCAAACTGTGAGTTTTGGCAGCTGCTTTGCTCCTGCATGGCATCAAAGTTTTGGTTTTTCTGACAATGCCCAAGCTGAGCTCCTGCATGGCATCAAAGTTTTGGTTTTTCTGACAATGCCCAGGCTGGGCTCTAATGGCCTCGAAGTTTTAGTTTTTTATCAGGGCCCAAGCTGAGCTCTTTTGGCATCCAAACTTTGTTTTCTGACAATGCCCAGACTGAGCTCCTTCATGACACCAAAGTTTCGGTTTTTCTGACAAACCCCAAATTCATGGCATCCAAGCTTTGGTTTTCTATCAGTGCCCAAGCTGAGCTCTTTTAGCATCCAAACTTTGTTTTTCTGACAATGCCCAGGCTGAGCTACTTCGTGACACCAAAGTTTTGGTTTTCTATCAAGGCTTCCAAGTTTTGGTTTTTCTGACAATGCCCAAGCTGAGCTCTTTTGGCCTCCAGACTTTGGTTTTCTGACAATGCCCAGGCTCAGCTCCTTCATGACTTCAAAGTTTTGGTTTTCTGACTCTCCAGGCTGGAATCTCGTGCCATCCAAGCTTTGTTTTTCTGACAATGCCCAGGATGGGCTCTCATGACACCCAAACTTTGTTTTTCTGACAATGCCCAGGATGGGCTCTCATGACACCCAAACTTTATTTTTTCTGACAATGCCCAGGATGGGCTCTCATGACACCCAAACTTTGTTTTTTCTGACAATGCCCAACCTGGCAGCTGCCAGAGCAGTCACTCACCTGCTTTGGAAGCCGCCTCTGCAGCGAAGTCTGCAGCGAACTTCTTGAGCACCTCAGCACTTTCCTCCTTGACGAAGAGCCCGATGAAGTTGGAGGACGTGTAGAGCTCCAGGGGCAGCGGGGCAGGGAATTTGCATTTCCAGCGCATCACCGTGGCCTGCAGGGCTTCCGTGAGAGCGTCCACCTTGCTGTCCTCACACTGCCAAGGAAGCAGGACAGGCATGGCTCAGGAAAGGAGAGGATGTGGGTGGGTGTCAGTGGCCTACCTTTCCCCTCATGCAGTGAGAAGAAGCACAGGGGCATGGAAAAAAAAGTAAAAAAATCTATGTTTAGAAATCCTTGGCCCCTCCCTTGTCCTCAAAGCAGGATCAGCTATCCCCAAGTAACCTCCCCAAGCTCCCCCCAGCCATTCTCACGCTGAGGATCACTGGAGAGGATGAGAATTCAGTCTTCTGCTGCTGCTCTTCCCTGAAAACAACAGCTTAAAAAAACAATTCCCTCCTCCAGCAGCCCAGGCATCGGCAAAATCCCCGCAGCCCCTCCCTAAGCCAGGCTGAAGTCTCCAGGCTGAGCCTGGCAAGGAATGGCTAAAGCAGAGAGGGGAGAGGAGCTGCGCTTTACCATGAAGAACTGGCAGAGGGTGATGTGGGGGAAGATGTTGTGAGCTTTGTTCTTGCCACAGATCTGCTTCGACTGCTGCCAGAACTCGGAGAGCTTCTGCGCCAGGGGCCCGGTGGGGCGCAGGTACAGCACGTACTCCCGGGGCAGGGTGTCATCCAGGAACGGGTCACCCACGTGGGAGAAGAGCCTGGCAGGCAGAAAGAGCTCTTAAATCGAGAGAGAGTCGCAGATTTTCTTCCCCCAATAAAACCAGCTCCCCCCGTGCTGCCGCTCGTTGTCCCTGCATGGGAAAATGCAGCTCTGGAGGGGCAGGCAGAGCTGCTCTGCCTCACTTGCAGCCCACTAGCACTGCTCAGTAACACAGAAAATTGGGGGTTACTTTCAGGCTGATGCTCTGAAGATCCAAGCCAGGTCGCTGCTTCTGCCTTTTCTGCCTTTCAGAGTGCAGAACACAGGGAGGAGAGCACCAGGAATCACTCCATGTCTCTGAGCAGGCAGCTCCCAGCTGCAGAGTGGGGGGGTTCCTTCTCTCACCTATTCCCCTTCCCACCTGCTTGGGAATTTATTCCCCCCAGTGCTTCCTGTTAAGGGCAGCCAAAGGGATTTAACAGAGCCCACTCTCCCTGGAGGGCCTTGCCTGATGATGGTCCCTCTGAATAAAGCTCTTATTCCCAGATATTCAAGGACTTTGGCCAAAACCCTGGGGACTCAAATGTGACAGGCAATTCCAGAAGCTGCCTCGCCCCTCTGCTGACTCAGTTACCTCTGCTTAGTCATTAAAAAAAAAAAAAAAGAACATTATTATAACACCTTTGCTGCAGATCACAAACCCCTCTCAGACCAGGCTCGTTTCCAGCACTTAAACAGCACCTCACTAACTCTGCAGGTGCTTTTCAGACAACAGCCCTGTTTAAAAATGCCACATTCTAATGGCTGAAACCCTAAATCCACCATTTCTGCTGCTTTTTAACATTTATTACTTCATACCAACCAGTCGCATGCTGCTTGAACACTCCTTCCACCTGTCGATGCCAGCGCTTTTTGTCTGCAGAGAGAGCAAAATAAAAAGAGAATTTCAGTGCTGCTGGGTCTGTTGCTGTGTGTTTGGGCCCTCATGGGATGCCCTTTCCAATTCTCCAACCCCTGGGGCTTTTTTTTTTGGATGTGCCACCTGTCAAATCCCCATAAACTGAAGGACAAAGTCATGCAGCCAGCACAAAACATGAATTATGGACCTCTGGGTTTTCCCAATTCCCCACTTTTTCTGGACAGAGAAACACCAGCATTTAATGGTCTTTTTGCTGGCAATTTCAGCATGAAACCCCAAAGATTTGGGTCTTAAAATGCAGGAGTTGCAGCGAGGAGGAGAAAAATTCAACAGCCACGAGAGGGCACAAACAGAGATTTTCCAGCTTAGAAAAGTTCCCTTTAGTCCTTGCTGTACTCAAATTGCTCTTCTGCTTCTTTCCCTTCAGGATGTCTCTGAATCCCTTTTCCCTGCATCTGGGAACACCCAGCTCTCCTGTTCAGCAAGTTTTCTGAGCACACCAGCACAAGTAACAGCTTTAAACGTGGAATTATGTTTTCCAAGTGCTCGACACCAGCTGTGGATCAGCTCAGCCCTGTGGCACCAGGGACAGCCAAAGGGAGGGATTCACCCAGAACCCAAATGGAGCGAGAATTATGAGTGAAGAAGGCAGAAAATGACAGAAATTTTAGGGTCATGAGGCAGAGACAGGAGCTCAGCTGGGGAGGGTGCAGAATTCCCCATGAGTAGGTGATTTCCTAAAGGGAAAGGGAGCAGATCCAGGCTCCAGCCCGTGGGTCTGGGGTCAGGGACCCTCCAGGGCTTGTGGCCATGCTTGTGTCACCCCTTGTGTCTGCAGTGCTTTCCAAATGCTCTGACACCCCCAGAGGACATTCCTGAAGGTCACCCCCAGCCCCCAGCCATGTGCTGTTGACTCAGCTGTGCTTCAGCCTCCCCACCCTGTGAACACACACATTTTGGTTCGTTTGGAGGGTAAGAGGAAGGCAGAAAGATAATGCTGATAATGATAAAAAACAAAAAAGAAAAAAAAACAGAAATAAAGAGCTGTGTTGCAAATGTGTGGTGATGAATACACTTCCTCCCCACGCTGTTTTGCTGCCCTTATCTGCCAGCATTCCCTGGAGATCAGCAGTGCTGGGCCAGCACCTGCCCTCTGGGAGGATGGATTTGGTGGATTTGGGGTGGTGAACGCTGTGGGCTGGGGCTCCTGCCTTGCTGACCTTGCTCTGCTCTGGAAAGTGTTCTGTGCAAAGCAGAAAGTGCTTTGCTTTGGAAAGCAGCTCAGGCAAAGGAGCTGAAAAATAGGGGGGCACCTCTCTAAAAGATAGGGGGGAACTCTCTAAAAGATAAGGGGGGCTCTCTAAAAGATAAGGGGAATCTCTCTAAAAGATAAGGGGTACCTCTCTAAAAGATAGGAGATATCTCTCTAAAAGATAAGGGGGGACTCTATAATAAAGATGGGGGGAATCTATCTAAAAGATAAGGGGAATGTCTCTAAAAGACAGGGGGGACCTCTAAAAGATAAGGGGGCATATCTCTAAAAGATAAGGGACACCTCTCTAAAAGACGGTGGGGGGGAACTCTCTAAAAGACAGGGGGGATCTCTCTAGAAGATAAGGAGGATCTCTCTAAAAGACAAAGGGCACCTCTCTAAAAGATAAGGAGGATCTCTCTAAAGGATAAGGGGCACCTCTCTAAAGGATAAGGGGCACCTCTCTAAAGGATAAGGAGGATCTCTCTAAAAGATAAGGAGGATCTCTCTAAAAGATAAGGAGGATCTCTCTAAAGGATAAGGGGCACCTCTCTGGGAGCAATGCCTGGGGATTCTTCCTGCCCTGCTTCCATCATTTGCTGTGCTGCCCTTGCTCACTCCCTCCCCTCCTGCCGGGGCTGTCTTTGCTCTTCACAAGAGAGATGTGACTCTGCAGAACTCTCCCCTGAAGGCTGGCAGTGAAGCCTGCCCTCCCGGAGCAGCTCTGGCCCTCTCCGGGATTTCCTCTGCCCAGAGCTCTGGAGGAGCTGTGCACAGTCCAGGTTCTCCCACCCCCCCTCAGGGACTCTTTTCCTTCATGACCTGATGATTCTTTGGAACAAACGCCCAGAGCTCTGGAGGAGCTGTGCACAGTCCAGGCTCTCCCACCCTCCCTCATTTTCCTTCATGACCTGATGATTCTTTGGAACAAACCCCACAGAGGAGCACTGCTGGAATTAACTGCAGCTCCTGCAGAGCTGAGGGGAGGCAGAGAACACGAGGCTGGAGCCACACCTTTGTTCACCTGGGATTTCCAGAGCTGCCTCCATCATCCACAGGGACAACCAACCCCCTTGTCAATTTAATTTTCATTGTGAGGAGGAAATGCTGCATAAAGCAAACAAAGCCAGAGGATATTTTTATCCCAGGACCTGCAAATGAGAGACTTCTTCCTTTTTTATTTATTTATTTTTTTTAATTTAGTGCAAGGAATGATGCTGATTACTGGTAAGTCTCTGCTTTCCTCCCAAAATCCCACCTTAACCAAAACCTGGAGAGGACCCATCCTCCAGCTCCCAGGCCAAAATCAGCTTTTTAGAAGCTGAGTACTCAAAACTGGTCCCAGCCATGCCAAAGTGGCCTGATTTTCACAGTTGCTGAGTGCAGTGGGAGCTGGAAAACGCATCCTGCTCCTGAGAAAATCAGGTCACTTAATTAGGTGACAAATTATGGCTTAGGTGCTCACATTTCCTCACACTGGGTACCAAGTGTTGGCTGGAGCATTGTAGAAAAAAATAGTGACTCAGATGAACCAGAAAAGAGGAAAAAGGAAGAAAATTACTTATTTTTTTCAGAATTTACTGGATGGTATCACTGAGTAACTGTTTCTGGTGGTGCAAAATGGGTTCAGAAGCTTTGTGCAGCACTGCTGGTCCCCTGGGGCACCCAGCTCCTCCTAGTCTTGGCTTCTGAGATGAAGTGCAGGGAAATCACTTAAAAGCACCCAGCAACATGGAATAATCATTTCGAACAGACAGCAAGGCACAGGTTCTGTGCAACTGCAGCTCTGGAGAATCTGGGGAAGGGCAAAGAAAACCCTAACAGCAATGACTTCCAAATGCACAGCAGGTATTTTATTCACCAGGAAGAATTAAATTGATTCTTCCACCTCAAAGCCCTGCCCGTGACACTCCTCAGTGTCAAGGCCCAAGGAAAACCTTTCCCCACTCAGTCCCTGGTTAAACAGGGTGAAATATTGCCAGGAAATATCTCAGCTAAACATCTGGCCCCAAAATATTGCAGCAGAATTGGTGTTGCTGCCCTGGCCCCCACACTGATGTGCCAATTTTAACCCCACTTTGAGGCAGAGCACAGAGCTCTGAGGGATGCAGCACTTCACTCCTTAATGCTGGGGGATTCCTGGCTTCCTGTCACTTCTGGCTGGGAAAAAACAAAAAAAAAAAGGGGAATGTCAATGGAGCTGGGAAAAATGTATCAATAAACATAAAATATGATGGCCAAATCCCATTTGCTTCAGAGGAAATGACTGTAATGGGGAATGAGGCATTGACCATAACGAGAACCACACAAAAATCCTCCCTCTGCTGAGAGCTCAGCCTTCTGCTTCTAGTCCAGTTTAAAAAGTGTTGGGCTTTATCCAAGCCCAGCTTAAAAAAGGAGGGTGAAGTAGGAAAGACACTGCAAACAGCAAGAGCAAGGCATGGGGGGAAATGTTCTGAGATAAAATATCATGCAGATAAAAATACATCACTAAAAAAGCGTGCAAACTTCAGGGGCTTGATGCCCCAGCAGGGACTTCCATTGGCTCTTCCTTAATTTCACTAATTGTCCCATCAGCAGAGCTCTGCCTGTGAGAGGGACCTGATTTTATTTGGAATTTCTGCTCTCAGAGGCTGCAGAAAAGTCCAGCAGCAGCCTCTGCCTCAGCCCCAGCTCCACAGGTACCCAGGGATTTGGGACTGAGCCCTGCAGGGATGGAGGAAAGAGAGAAAATGACCAACTCTGCCCTTGCATCCCACCCCTCAAGCCCCCACAAACTCCTTCCCCCTGAGCAAAACCCCTCAGAGGGATGAATTCATCACTCAGTCTTTGGCCCATCAAATATTTTGCTGTGTAAATAAAGATTTTTAAAAAAATATGATGGAAATACTTCTTTTTCCTCATCAGGTCCCACTCACAGGCCTGCCTGAGAGGGTAAAATAGGAATTACAGCCCATAATTTATGCCAAATGAGTTTGAAAGAAGGATGCTGTCAAACAGAGCGTTTTTCCTTAGGAATACAAAATAAGCACCTTGGTTTTTCCTTGTTTGTGCCTATAAAACATATTTATATAAACATATATTCAACTAGCTCTATGTATCTATTTAAAGCTTGGCTTCTTGCATCTCTGTTGGTTTCTGGTAAAAGAATAGAAAGCAAAATGTTGGCTGGCTCCAGGGAATGGGAAAAAATAGGAATTTTCTGGCTGCAGCTGCTGTTTGGAGCAGATCTGTCAGTGCAGGTGCAGGTCAGGAGCCCAATATTTAAATTTCTTTTAAATATTTAAATTTCTCCTTGCATTACATGTCAAAGTCATGAGTGGGAGGTCCCAAATTCAAACTCTGCTCTATAACCTACAGTAAAACTGTCAAAAATTCTCCACAAATTATTTTTTGTGTGTTTTTTCCCAAATTGACCACCAAGTGACCTTTACAGATCCCCGAATTTTTGCAGTTTTCATTAATTGTTTATTAACAGTCCAGCAAGGGGAATGAGTCTGTTTTAGGCTTTCACTAAACAACTGCACATTAAGGAATGGCTTTGTAAGGAAAATTTCTGTGCAATTAATGACTTGGTTCTGTGAAGTAGGAAAAAAACCCACCCAAATTCCTGGGTGCTATGAATTTCTTAATTATTCTGCACACAGAAATGGCCACAGTGAGGTGTCCCTCCTAAATGTGCTGTGCTCCTCTGAATCCTCACCATGCACAACTCACTCAGCCACCCCCAAAAAAATCATATGATGCTGCCTCTGTTCTTATTTGGGTGACCTTGCTGCTATAAATAGGGCCAGGACAGGAAGATATCACCAGGGATCCAGTTCCTGTTTAGGGCAGGGGGTTGGGGATGTTCCTTTTCTGCATCTGTGAAGGAAAAAACAACAAAACCCCCGTGGTGTTTTTGTGAGGAGAACGACTCTGATGTGAGAGCGTGGCAGGGTAATTAATTTCTCTCCCTTCACTGAGTTTTAAGCAAAAGAGAATCTAATAAGTGCAGAAAGTCTGTGATTTCCATTCATCTTCAAAACCCAGCCAAATCACAGATTAACATTTCCAGGAAGTCTGACCACCTTCGGAAGTTAAAACTCGGCAAAAGACAAATTTCACTTGCAAAAGATTGCACTTAAAACTTCAGCGGCCTCTTAAATTCTCCGTTTTCCTGCCTGATGGCAGAGAGAAATCCCTGCTCGCGTGGAATTCACTGAGTTTAATCTCAACCACATCCCCTCTGGAACACCAGCCGGTTTTACACCCCAAGGTCCCCTTTGGGAACGTGCTGTTCCCAACCCCTGAGGTCAGCAGGGGCCAGCAGCAGATCCCAGCTGTGGAAAACACCCAGGTCCTGCCTGGAATGCAGCAACTTCCAGAGGGGAAGCTCCTGGGAACTGCGAGCTCTCCGTGTCGCATCCTGCAGGTCACGGCAGTGTTTATGGAAGGGGGCTGGAAATTCCCTTCCTCCCTCTTCCCAAGGGCTGCCTGCTTATCCCCAGCTCTGGAATAGCGAGCTCTGCTAGCAGGGAGGAGAGGGAAAAGGGAAATGTGGGTAATAATGTGTGTTTGTAATCTCCACATTTTCAAGTGTTCCTTTTTTTTTTTTTTTTTTTTTTCCAGAGGACAAGCAAATTGCAGCCTGGCCACAGGAGGAGGAGGAGGAGGATGAAATGGTGATTTTTGTGTGCAAAGAATGAGGGCCTGGGCACGTGCCTCTTGCTTTTTGGAGTTATGTAAGATTTTGAAGGCGGATTTCTCTCCCCACATGTGCACCGAGTCATCCCCTAATCCCCTGCTCAGCCAGCTTGTTAAAGCACAAGGAGAGGGAAGCACAGGCTTGTAAAAAGTGGCCGGGATAAAGGCAGGAATGTAGCAGCCATTCACCATTTTCAAAGAGGGACAGGGTTCAGAGAGGAAGCAGGATATTCCCTTCCTCAGAACAACAACAGTGCAGCTTTTTCTGAGGCGTGGGCTTGGCTGTCCAGCTCCTGCAGGATGGAGGAGGAACAAGGCTCAGGATTTTGGGCTGATTTGAATCGGCCACACCCCATCAAAATTCCTCTGTCCTTTCATTCTCCCCTTCAGCTGCAAGGCCCTGTCCTTAGGTTTGCTCATAATCCTGATATTGGTTTTCTTTTTAATTTCTGTTTTGGATGATATTTGCTGTCTGGCTTCCTGGTTCACTTCCTTTAGCTTCTCTCCCCATGTGCTAATCTACTGCTCAAACAAGCTCTGAAAATAGCAGGAGGCCTGAAGCTGGGAATTTGAGAAAATGATGTCTCACCATTCCCTAATAAACCCACAAAAACTGGCAGCACCTCAGCTGCCCGGTTCAGACTCAAACCTGTGACTGCAGGGCACTGGGGGCTCGGTGAAGGAAGGTGAGAAACAACTGCTGCTGCTAAAGCTTCTGCAGAATTGTGACCACTGGGAAAGCAACCAAATAAATCCACACACAACTGGAGCTCATTCAGCAGGGGCTCATCCCCTTCAAAACCTGATTTTAACAGCGGCCAGAACTGACCACGAGCTCGGCACTCACAGGGAGCAGCTTTCATCTCAAAGCCATTAATCCATTTTTAGCTAACCAGGAAGACAATGTCCTTGCAAGGAGCCAAGCTGGAGGTTTAAGGATGCTCCAAGGCACCATCTGGAGGCTCGGTGATAGCCAGGAAAGGAAGCAGTTGTCAGCTGATTGGGAAGAAATTAAGTCCCACATTTGAGACAAACACGGCGCTTTCTTCTCCCTCATTGCTCCTCTCCCTATCCAGGAATGAGATTTGCCACAGCTCTGCTTTTTTTTTTTGTCTTTTTTGCCATGGCGTCTTTCTCCCACCAGGAGCGGGTTTGGGCCGGTGGAGCTGCTGGGGGAATGGGAAGGGGGCCAGGTGGCTGCTGCAATGTCACCAATGTCCCACTGCCACCTCCTGCCTGTCCATCTGTCACAGCCCTTCTGCACTGTCCCCAGTGCCCAGCCCCTGCTGCCCCACACCCTAATTCGGGGAGGGGGAACTTTGTGCCCCCAGTCCTCCAGCAGCCCCATTCACCCCTCTGAACATCGAATTTCTTTAGGAAGAAAAGGGAAAAAAAAAAAAAATAAAAAGCAAAGCCACAAGTAGCACTTTAAAGTGCCAGTGTTAACATTTTCCAGCTTCTTGGGGTTTCAAAACAGGAAGTTTGGGGGCGGCGCAGTTGCACAATTTGCCAGAAAGCTGCTGTTCTGTGAAGCTGGTGACACGGGGCTGTACCAGGAACCCGAGCCCTGACGGCCACCAAGGATGTGACCTCCTGGGACTGGCTCTCAGCAGGTTTTGGTGTGCTGCTCCTGCCTGGAGGAGCCCTGTGCGGAGCTGCGGTGGAGAGCGGCTTTGCCCTGCACAAAGCTGAGCTCAGGGGAGCTTTTCCCAGGCTGAGAGAGGAAGTGAGCAGGGACAACACGGCCCAAAGCCCCAAAACAGAGCACTGAGCTGCTCGCCTTGGATCTGGTGAGGAAACCTGGGGTGTAAAATCCCTCCAGGTCTCTGTGTGCCGCACACCCTCGCGGGGCTGGCGGGAGCATTGCTCTGAACTTGCTCTGCTTGAGGTGCAAACAACAGGTTTTGGTCAAAACTCTGTCAGCTTGGGTCCTGCACAACCAAATCATGGAATCCTGGGGTGGATTGGGTTGGAGGGGCCTTGGAGGTCATCTGGTTCCACCAGGGACACCTCCCACTGTCCCAGGTGCTCCAGGACACTTCCAGGGATCCAGGGGCAGCCACAGCTTCTGGAAAGTTCTCCCACGGCCTCACCACCCTTATGGGGAAGAATTTAATCCAAAAATCCATTTGCTGTTTCACTCCCTTTCTCTCCAGTGAAGAAGGGAATATCCTGTGCTTGCCCAAAAATGGGTGAGCTCAGCCACTCCCACCCCAACATCTGCACTCAGCCTAATTTGACGTTCTTTTCCCTGCTCATTTTTTGTGTTCATTCTGAGCCCTTACTTTCCCCTCAATGCTGCTTTTCCCTTCTTTGGGGGCAGTGTGTGCCCATGCTGGGGACTCTCAGAGGTTCTGCATGCCTGTGGGCTCACAGCTCTGCTGAAAAGGCAAAGCCAGAGAGGGAAAATGGGAAGTGGACGCCTGGCATGAAGCTAAGCCTGCTCTCACACCTAAAATAGACTCAGGCAAAGCAGCAAGAAGGAAGTCTAAGAAATTAAGGAAGGTGGAAGGAAGAAGAAGGGTGGGGTGCTGAAATAGTTGGGTCAAAGGCAAAAAGAGAGACTCAAAATAGCCTCCTGCTCTAGACAGCTCTGTTCAGGAAATTTGGGAAGCCTTGTTGTTTTCAGTAATACACAAAATTCATGTTATAATCATTCCAAATTATTATTCCTCACTTCTTTTTTTTTTTTTTTTTGGTCATCTAGTGAAGACCAATATTCATTATGTCAATATTCATTATATCAATAATAATTATGCCAATATTATGTCAATATTCATAATGCCAATATTAATTATATACATATTTATTATGTCAATATTCAGATGGGAGATCTGGCCAAAGAAGCCCAAAATGCTGTAGGAAAAGGGGGAAAAAGGGTTAATGCAGCAGATGATGAGGGACGTTTGCCACTGACTAAAACACCCCCAGAACAGAATTGGGGCTGGGAGTCCCCATGTGGGGGTGAGAAAACACACACAGGGCTCTTGCCTCAGAGATTTTGAAGTGTGTGGTTACAGCACTGAGCTACAGCTAAAGTCAAAGTTTCCACCAGGGGAAAGAGAAAACAAATGAGGCAGCAAGCTCTGCTCTGAATTTCAGTTTGGGGAGCTGGATTTGGTCTCCTTCAGGACACTTTGGAGTCTTCAGGTGATAAAAAAGCTGTAACATTGTGCAATTATTTTGCTGTTATAATCATGATAAGCTGTAAACTCGTGGCCAGACTTTAGACTCTAATACCAGAATAAATATTAAAAATGACCCTGCAGTGTCTAGCTCAGTAATCTGGATTTTTTGTTACATGAGGTCTAACCAAGAGACTCCAAAAAGTTTCAGTCCTCACTTGGGAAGGGTTAAAAAAATCCCCACATTAAAAATAAATAAGTTTGAAGCCTAAAAGGGAACAGGAAATGAAAAATTGTGATAAAGTGAGAAACAATGAGATAAAGAAGGATCTAAGAATTTAATGAGAAAACTTCACCACAGACTTGGAAGATTTCCTTGCATACTTTCCTGATTTTGTTCTGGCCTGTCAGCTCTAAGTGTAGAGCCTTTTAATTCCTGTATCTGATCCTGCAGAATCTGTCAGCGAATTACAAAAAAAAAAAAAAAAAAAAAAAAAAAAAAAAAGCAATAGGAAGACTTTAATGAGACCTGGATTTAGTAATTATCCCTACACCAAAGAGTACTTATGCATCTCTTTAACTCCAAGCATGTACTTACAGACTCCAGCCCTGCTCTTATGCAAAGCAGGTGCTGCAAGGTTATTAAAAATCATCAAGGCTTTGGGGCTCTTCCCCTTCCAGCACCTTTTCCAAGGATTTTAAACCAAGTGTTTGCTGTGATAAAAGGAACTTTGTTCAGCTCCCTGAAAAGCTGGGGATTTGGTGCTGGCGAGGAGCCAGGGGTGTGGTTTTTGCTGGGGTGTTTGCTCACAGAAATCCCCTCGAGCAGCAAAGGTCTGGCAAAGCCCTCGGCCCGGCACATCCCCGGCGTGGTCCCAGTGCATCCCCTCCCCTCCTTCACCCTCTCACAGCCTTTAATTACAGACTGCTCCATCCAGCAGCTGCCACAAAGAATTGGTCACTCCAGGGCTTAATTATCTTTTTTTTTTTTTTTGGCGAAAAACTTCACCTTCCCATGTCCCCAAATGTCTGTTTAACAGCAGAATGGTTCTGCAGCCGTGTCAGAGACCTCAGCAGGACACAGCCGTGGTGTGGAGCATAAAACACCAGCTCAGCAGGTCTCTCCCCCATCATTTCACCCTCTGCGAGCCACCTGGGTAAACACAAGCAGTGGTAAGGATTAAAAAGTGCCCAGCACATCTGAGCACAGGGGATGGGAACTCCCAGGGCTGGAGCCCTGCTGAAATCCTGCCAGATTCACCAGAAAGGTGTTCAGCTCCAGCTCTGTGCTTTTGTGTCCACAATAACGTCATGTGGGTACTACAGTCTAATGAAATCTCCTTTTTCCCCTCCTCACACCACCATAATTTAAATTTTTGACACCTAATAGGTGTCAGATGGGTGGGAATAGATAGGGACAGAGCCCTCATTTCTTTTTCCTGAGAAAAACTTGTGTGTGAGCTCAGAGACACATCCTTGGCCAAAATTTCCAGGGGTGTCTGTGATTGCTTGGGTACCTAAACAGTGGCACATTTGGGGTTTCCCTTCACTTCAGACCTTTGCCACGAGCCCTCCCAGCTGAGCTGCGCTGCCTGAGCATGAAGTGGCTCTTCCCATGTTTTATTTTCCTCCTTTCCCACAGCTCACACCTCATCCCAGCAGCGGGGACACATTTCCTGCCACTGCCAGGGCTGTGTGGGACGGATGCTGGCCCCGGAGCCCTCGTTGTGCAGGCTGAGCTCTGCAGGCAGGTACTGGCAGACAGACAGACAGACAGGCAGGCAGACACACCCCCCCCATGAGCAGCACCTCATTTCCAGAGCTCAGCTCTCCCCCGCACCTCGGCGAGCGCTGCTGTGGGGGTGTGCTGCTAAAATTATTCATGGGGGAAAAAAAAAACCTTTTACAACTGAGAGCTGAGCCCCATCTTCTCTGGGTTTTCGTGTGTGGCTGATATCTAGAAAGCAGCCTGAGAAGTGCAGTTTTTCTTTCCTAAACACACAAGGAGCCTCTTTTTCCATCTGTTGCAGCCCCTCTTTCCATCCTGCCGAGGAGGCAGCCTGCCCTGGGAGGGGATCACTGATCCAGGGACAATTCCAGCTACTGGCACGCACAGGAAGCATCAGGAAGGAGGAGAACACCTGGCAGTGTTGCTACTTCAAAATAATATCTGTACTTCCAGCAAGACCCCTCCCTCCACTGTCAGAGTGGCCTCCTGGGAGCTGGAACAAGAAAAATGAATAAATGAAATGAGTGGCAGGTGCTTACAAAGGTTGGTTGCAAAGCTCTCTTGGTTTTCAAAGATTAGTCTGCTCTGCAGGCTCCTGTGGTCATGGTGAAGGACCTAGACTCATGTGAGCTTCCTTTTTGGTAAATATTTAAGAGCTGCCTCGTGAAAAATAGGCAAGAAAGGAGAATCTATCAGTTGAGAGGAATCCTTTGCAGTAAATTTCAGGGGCTGATACAGCAAGGCATGCCTGGTAAGTGACAGAATCACAGAATCACAGAATGGTTTGGGTTGGGAGGGGCCTTAAAAATAATTTCACTGATCCCCTGCCACAGCAGGGACACCTGGCACAATCTCAGGGTGCTCCAAGCCCCGTCCAGCCTGGCCTTGGACACCTTTCAACCTTTTCTGTGCAGTGAGGCCTCTCTCAGGTGTGGTTCTCAAAGGAGCTGGGGCTCACAGGACTGTGCTGCACCCCGTGTGTGTCCCTGGGTCTCTCCAACTTCACACAGCTCCCGAGCTTATTGAGGTATTCAAACCCAGTGTGGCAGAGCTCTCAAGGCTATTTCACGTCTTGCAGCTTCTGTATGATAGAAAATAAATAAAAATAGGTTCTTGGACAGCTGCAGGAGTGCCCCATCTGGGAAAGATTAGGAGGTGATCCAGCATCAGAGGATATCTCAAGCCCTAGGACAGGCTGCAGCCACGGGAACAGCAAGGTCTGGGAGAGGTCCTGGCGTTCCCAGAGCTGCTGTTCACAGGCCCAGAGGCACCTCAGCAGCTCCACACGTGGATCTCCTGCCGTGCATCCACAGGGGAGGCAGGGCTGGGCTGTGCATAAAGCAGAGCAGCACTGTGAACAGCACAGCTGCAGAGGGAGTCTTGCAGGAAATGCTGTCCTGGGAAAGCCAGAAGAGCAGAATGTGTGTTTTAACAAGAAGAACTTGTCTGATGCCTCAGGTTTGAGTTTTTATATTTTTCAGGTTCTGTGCTGCTTCAGTGTGTGGGTCTGGGTTCACATCAGGGGATGGGGAGCTCTCTGCACAGAGCAGGGACACAAAACAATTCCTGCTCCAGCTGGGCACCAAGGACAAATGATCCAAATCTCAGCCCAAGAGCACAAACCCCGTGGGCTGGAGAGAGAAAAACAAGCAGGATGGGAGTGCAGGGGCTGAGCTGGAATTGGACACTGAACTGCAATGTGCACATGGAGCAGAGCTGATCCCAGGGAGAGACCCCGTGAGCGCTCGTGCATTTTGGGACCATTTGGGTTCATCCTGGGTGCAGCCCTGGCTGGGCTCTTGTGCTGCCCAAGGTGCATCCATGGAGGAGATCCTTTGAATAAATCCCTGCTTTATTCTTTGGCTCTGTCCAGCCTCTGCTCCAGGCCAGCCTGCACAAGGCACAGTGTCAGAAGAAGGCAGCCAGCAGGGCAGTGAAGAGCTCCCAGGTGCAGCTCTGCAGGACCCAGGGCCAGCAGCTGCAGCTCAGGGTGTGCACAGGCACAGCCCCTCCTCATCCTCCTCTCCCACTGCTCCCAGCAGCCCCACAGGACAGCCCTGGCAAGCTCAGATGAGGAGGTTCCAGCAAAAGAGGATTGCTCTGTGAGTGTGCAGGTGTCCCTGCTGTGTGTCCCCACGTCCCTGGGGCAATACAGCATTTCAGGCTGCAGCTGAAACCAGACCCTTTATTCAGTGCAATCCTCTTTGTTCTGCAGTTTAACATTTCGTGCCTTCAGCACAGCACCTTGGCAAACAAGGTGCAGATAAATCACGTGGAGTGAGGCTGAGCTGAATTATTGGGCAAATCCTCTGGGTAGCACACAGACCTCGGTGCCATTTGGGGGTTGGGGGATTTTTTTGGCTGCTGAGCCCAGCTCTGCCTGGATTCCTGGGTGGAAATGCCTCCATCCTGCCAGGCAGGTGAACGTGCTGAGCTGCACAGAGACCACGAGGCTTTCACAGGAGCTCAGCATCAGCCTAATTTTGCTCCCAGTGGCATCGAATGAGGCAGAATTAGGCTGGAGCTGAGCTGCTGAAAGCTGTATCCTATCTTCCTCTTGCTGGAGTTGCCTAAAAATAAGGAGTCCAATTAAATCTACAGCAGTACAAAGTATGAGGGAATGTATAATTAATTTAAAAAATCAAAGGCTGTCTTACAGCGCTGATCAGCATTTAGCAATGCTGCCACCAGCTCTTACTCTCTTCATTCTTCCTTTTTAATCAGTGATTATTGTTGGATCTCCTGACAGTGTGATCACATATTCTGGTGGTATTTCAACAACTGCATTCCCTGGGAGCTGTAAACATACCCACAGGAGGAGAAGGAGAGAGGGAAAAATTTATTACCCTGGCCCTGACATTTAACTGGAGCCCTGATATTGGTGAAGGATAAGAATTTGCTCGCTGTGATAGTCAAGGCTTTCATTTCCAGCACAGCCCTGACAAGAAACTAAAAGCTGAGAGAAGAAATTGCACGTCCAAGGTCACCTCCCTGAGTTATCACTCTCCTTAGTTGCTGTTTTTCTATATCCAGCTGTATCCAAAAACAAAAAGATGGGGTTTTTTTTGGTCTACCAGGACAGCATAAGGCAGCCAGAGGGCTTTGTCACCTCCCAGACAAGGGTTTCACACTTGCACTGTGCCCCTGCAGCTGAGGGGAGCTGCAGAGGATGAGCTCCTGCACTTCTGCTGGCAGCAATCCCCAGGAGCTCTGCTGGATCCACAGGAGCTGCAGTGGCTCCATCTGGGCCCCCAGAGCAGAATCTGCTTTTTATTTTGGGTGCCAGCTGCTCACAGTGGGACAACAGCGAGGGCGGCTTTGTGTCACCCCTTCCCGGAGCCTCTTCCCTGCCTGGGGCTCAGATTCCCCCATTTTCCCTTTCTGGTGCCATTCCAGGCTCAATCCCTTCCTTTGTGGCTGGGTTGTCCCCAGATTTCCCCATTTTCCCCTCTTCTGGTGGCATTTCAGGCCGAATCCCTGCTGTTACCTGGGCTGTCCCCACATTTCCCCATTTTCTCTTTCCTGGTGCCATTTCATCCTGAATCCCTCCTTTTATCTGGGTTATGCCCAGATTGCTCCATTTTCCCTTCTTCTGGTGCCATTTTAGGCTGAATCCCTTCCTTTGTGCCTGGGTTATGGTCAGATTTTCCCACTTTTCCCTTTCCTCATGGCACTTCAGGCTGGCTTATGCCCAGATTTCCGAATTTTCCCCTCTTCTGGTGGCATTTCAGACCAAATCCCTGCTGTTATCTGGGTTGTCCCCACATTTCCCCATTTTCTCTTTCCCGGTGCCATTTCAGGCCGAATCCCTCCTTTTGTGGCACAGTTCAAAATCCTCCTGCTCCAGCAAGGACAGACTTTTTTCCCTGGAGGGAATTCCGAGAGGAAACCACTCCAGAGCCCAGCAGTGGAGGCAGGGATTGTCCACCCTGTGCTGGTGGCATTGTCCCCTCTGATCAGGGACCTGCTCCAGCCCTGTCCCCATCCCAAAAGTCCCAGGGCACCTTTGCTGTGCTCTGGGTGCCTTTTCAAAGATCTCAGATCACTCATGGCCTGGAAAAAGAATGAGATGCAACCCAGACCTGAAAATCACCTGCTGCCACCTCAATTTATGTGAAATTCCTCCTCCCCTCTGCCTTTTCTTGCTGTGCCCCATCCTTTTTTTCCTGCATGTTTAACCCACAGATTCCCCCTGGCAGTGCTAATTCCTGCCATGGGTGATGTTATCCCAGGGCTCCTTCACAAAAATCACAGTGCAAGGCTCTCTAATTGCTACAGACAGGCAGAAAATAAATAATTGTGAGAGGTAAATTATTCCCAGCCTGGTCCCTGCACACCCCAGGGTGAGTCTGACTCACCATTTCTTGATCCTCAGCGAAATACCTTTGGTAAAAAATAGGGTTTTTTTCTGAAATAATTTTTAATATCTAAGGTTATTAATAATAAGTTTTAAATAATAAGTTTTAAAACTTAAAATAATGGGTTTTTTAATAAGAATAATTTTTGGATAAAAAAATTCTTAGGGAAAGATCAGCCACCCCTAAGTGCAGTGAAATTCAGGGGAAGGTCTGTCCCTGCTGTAGAGCAGCTCAAGGAGGGCAAAAAGGGATCTCAGAGCTCTCAAGGGACTTTTATTTGTACAAACACCAGCCCTGGGCTGTGTTAGAGTTCTTCTGTTAAACCTAAAAAATAAACTTTTCTTTTCAGTCTGAACCACGATTTCCTGCATTATTTAATACTCTGTTCAGTGCATTTCTGAAGGATCAGCCCTCCCCGTGGATGCAGGGCTGCAGGATCCAGCTCTGCTGCTGTCAGATTTAAAAATAAAGATCTCCACAAGAGTTTTATTTATGTAAGGAAGAGTAATTTTTATTTCTCTGCTGCCTTTGCTGACTGGGCACTGCTATAGGCTGCTCTGAACTACGCATTTGAAGTTATTTTTGCAATGTGTTATTACCCTGAAGTTGCATCTCTCCCTTTTTGATGCATAATTTAGATTTTAGCCTCTCATAAATTACATGCCTAAGGAACTGCTGATGCTTCTGGGAAAGAGGAAAAAAAAAAAAAAGACTCCAACAACAACAAAAAGACTGCACAAAGTATTCTTTGTGGAGACTGCTCTGGATATGAACACATTTATGCTTCTCTGAGTTTTCCCCTATTTTTGTCTCTGGGGTGTTGACACAAACACAGAACCTCTGTGAATCTCATGAATTCCCTCATCATTTCCAGTCTGAAATCCCAGCTCTGTGTGGCACCCAGGTGGATGGATGGGCTAGGGAAGAAATCAAATCTACTTGCCTTTTCTAATGGAGAACTTTCTTCCTTGCAGAGCAGCAAGGGAAAATCTGCAGGAAAAGCAGGATTATTAAAGTCCTGAGGGGGTTGGAGTAACTCAATCTCGTGCTGGATTTGCTTCTATTCTGCTGCTTGATGTTGACAAATCTATTTATTTTTGGGTGCATTTTATCCTCTGCTCAAAATAGAGGTAGGGAGGTCTTTGCCTGTTGCTGCTTTCCTTTAGGTTACCATAGAATTTCTTCCAAAAGCTGCTGAAAAAATTCCCAGTGGCTTCCAAATGGCTCTGGCCTGAACATTCCAAATGAAAGGTGTGGGAATTTTGGACAAGTGTGTGAAATGCCACAGCTCCCTACTGAATCTCGCTCCAAATCAGTAATGCCAGGTGTGAAGTTAATGAAAACGAGGGAAAATAAACTTTCTGTTGCAAAACAAACTGAAGATTTCTGCAGGCTGTGCACTGTACCCCAGTAATTGTAACTGAGTTAATCTGCTGCTCCTGAGGTTAAAAAGAAGAAGAAATTATTGCCTGAAATTATCTGTCCAAGGAGAACTGAGATAAAATGGGGGATGGGGAAAAAAAAAAGTAAAAAATTGGATGTTTTTGTAAGTATTAGAGGCAACATCAGCAGGTTTTTAAGTGTGTAATTTATAAGGGAAGTGCTTCAAATGAAATCAGGCACTTAAAATCAGCAAAGTGTGGAGGACATAATCACCTCTGAAGAATTTTAAAAGCCTTTTCACGTTTGTATTATTCGAGTTCCTCGCTCCTGTAATTTCACCTCTTTCTTGCTGTTGTTGATGTTTTAATGGCACAGCTCCTAATATCAAGTGATTATTTCAGAATCAGTGAGTTTCATTAGAAAAGGCAAAGTCAATCCATGTCCTTCCTGTCTGGCAAGAAAAGCTTAAGAAAACAACTTCAGTGTGTCCTAAATCCTCACAGGAACGAAGATAAATCTCAAGTTTTAATGTTCTAATAATTAAATCTCAGTCTTTAAGCCAGGCCCAGGAGTTTCTGCCCTTAGTCAGAGCCTGAGTTTTGCAGGTTTCTGTTGGAGTAGGTGCAGGATGGAGAGAAAAAAAGCTCAGAAACTCCAACCCTGAAACTTTGTGGCAGTTCCCCAGAATTATTTAAAATTGATGGCAGTTTTTTGGGATGTGGCTGATTTTCTGTGTCCCTCTGTGCCATTAACAGGGAGAGCTCCAAGAGCATTTCTGGGACCATTAATCCACCACCATGTAAAAACCTCCTCATTAAAGCTCCCATCATTTTCCTCCTCTCAAATCAACGTCAATTAAATTATTTCAGACATTTCCCACACAGAAAAATCTTCCCTGAGGTTTTTAAAGCCTGGAGGACCTTTGCTAAAACCAGGAGTAAAAGTTCCTGGATAAAAGCCAGACCAGTGACAGCCTCACACCTTGTCCAAACCCACGAGCATTAAGCACTTTATGTAGCCTGAAAAATCAACTTTTTCCTGCCTGAGAGCTCCCCATTTCCAAACCCAACACGGGATTTTTGTCAGTGTTGAGAAGAGGTGAAATTTTCCACGTGGGATTTATTTTTTGTTTTATTTTTTTTTCCAACTGGGATTTATTTTTAGGGAGCAAGATGTTTTGATGACAATAGAAACTTCTGTTCAAGCCCCCTGCCCAACATTTCAGACCTTTGTGATGGAAATTTGGGCTTGCAGGGTGTAATAAATACGTATATTGTTGGTTTTTCACAAATATTAAGATGAATGTTATATGTATAATGTTAAATTAACTTTGCTTTTATTTCTGCTATTAACAAAAAAGTAGATATAGCAGTAGTAATAGTTATGGTATTACTAACTATATAATAGTTTATAAAGTATTTTAACTTTAGAAAGTCAAAACTTTAGTTTGAAAGTATTAGGGTTATAGTAATATAGTATGATAATAGTTACAGATACATCTATTCATAATATAGTTATATAGTAAAATAATAGTTATAGACATAACTATTAATAATATAGTGATATAGCAAAATAAGTTATTCATATAACTGTTAATAATATAGTGATATAGTATAATAATGGTTATATATAAATAATATAGTAATATAGTATAATAATAGTTATAGATATAACTATTATATAGTTATAAGTGAATTATCTGTTCAGTCAGGATAACATCCACTGAACAAATAAAGAGTCCTCTACTATTATTATGGTATTACTAACTATATAATATTTTATAACGTATTTTAACTTTAGGAAGTCAAAACTTTAGTTTGAAAGTATTAGGGTTATAGTAATATAGTATGATAATAGTTACAGATACATCTATTCATAATATAGTTATATAGTAAAATAATAGTTATAGACATAACTATTAATAATAAAGTAATATAGTAAAACAATAGTTATAGACATAACTATTAATAATATAGTGATATAGCAAAATAAGTTATTCATATAACTGTTAATATAGTGATATAGTATAATAATAGTTATATATAAATAATATAGTAATATATTAATATAGTTATATAGTAAAATAATAGTTATAGACATAACTATTAATAATAAAGTAATATAGTAAAACAATAGTTATAGACATAACTATTAATAATATAGTGATATAGCAAAATAAGTTATTCATATAACTGTTAATAATATAGTGATATAGTATAATAATAGTTATAGATATAACTATTATATAGTTATAAGTGAATTATCTGTTCAGTCAGGATAACATCCACTGAACAAATAAAGAGTCCTCTACTATTAGTTATTAGTATAAATAATATATAATATTGATTATAATTACTATAATTTACCAACTATCTACTACTAATTAATAGACCAACTATCAACATCTGCCATCTAAAAAAAGTATAGACCAAGGCCCAGGCTAAAAGTGATGATTAAAAAAGAGCCAAAACCACATCCAAGGAACAGTCACACTAAAAATGCAGACCCAAAAAGGGGCCATGCCAAATAATTCCTGAAATATGTAAATAGTTTATAGAAAACTGTGAGTACACATAAGGGTCTATGAATACATGAATATACAGGAGTAGATGCACAACAAAGTAATTTAATAAAAAAAGTATTTAAGGAGTATCCTCAAAGGTGACAGGGTGCTCTTAGCTGAGTGCAAGACACACCTGACCATAATTTTTATTTTACCGTCTTTGCCTCCTATTGTCCTTCATTAAACCTTTTGAAAATTAAGAATTGAATTTAATTTTAATTTTCACCGAGCAGAATAAACAGTGTTTTTCACCCGGGAGGTCACCTGGAGGCAGGCTGGCTTTGGGAGAGGAAAGGTAACACCACCGCCCCAAAAAGCCCCAGAGGGCTGGGACTGCCTTCAAAAGGCCCTCAAACAATAACCCCTCAATGGATTCCAGCACTTCCGTAAGCAACAAAACATGATTTTTCTCTCGGCTTATCTGGGTGCCAAGAGCTGTGCCGGCACTACAATGCAGGCATTGTTCCTGCAGCCCGCAGCCTGCAGTGGATTTTGGTAACTGCTGCTCCTCCGGACACAATCGGCTGCTGACAGTTATTCCAGAGAGCTTTAACTCCTTCCAGCCGCAGGAAGCTCTTCCAAAAAGGGGTTTTTTGTTTGTTTGTTTGTTTTTTTTTTTTTTTTTTGTTTGGGTTTTTTTTTTTTTTTTGTTTGGGTTTTTTTTTTTTTTTTGTTTTGTTTTATTTTTTCCTTTCCCCAGAAGAACAGAAAGGAACCTAAACCTGCGACTCTCGGTGTTAGATAACATGTAAATGATGGTGAGTCACAGTGGAAAATCGTAGATAAAAATTGCACAAAGGCTTATTTAAGCAGCATCTCATGATTCCTTCCCTGTGCCTGAGCGTGTGAGATGTACTCACACACACACACACACACTCCAGAATAATGCTACTATTTGTCCACCCCTCTGCCCTGCAGCTGCCTTGGAAGAGATGAGATCCAGAATAAAAATGCACTTTCGTATCCATATTCATATTTTCATATTCATTTCACATTCCCCACCCAGGCACAAAAACCCTGGACAAGATTTAATCTCTGGTACATTTGTGACAAACACCCCAATTCTCCCATTTTTTTTCCCATGGGAAAGCTTGCTGGGTTTTTGCTGGGTCACAAATGGGATATTCCTGATTTCCAGCCTGGAAAAGAGGCAGCTGCTGGGTGATCCCAAGAACCCAAAGACTGGGGATGGATTCCAAGGGATGGTTTCCCAGATTTCACACACAAGAACTGCTTGGGAAGAAGGTCAGGACAGGCAGAAGATGTGACTTGTGGCAGGAAACACTGAGAACAAGGTGCTGGGTTTTTTTTCCCTCTGTGCATGTGGTATTTCTGTAATTCAAGCTCCAGCAGCAGCCAAGATCTGAAAACAAACCCAAAAGAAGAGCCAAATATGTCAGTAGGAACTGGAGAGCAATCCCAGCAGTGCCTGAGAGTTTAAGGATGGGAGATATTCCTATTTTCTCCTGAATCAGAATCCTGCATGAAGTCCTCTGCTAAGAAAACATCCAGAGGGGAGAGAGAAAACAGCTCAGCCGAAACAAAAGAAGATTTTAATTCCTGAAGGACACGGGTCCACAAATAAGAGCCAGAAACCGTGGCTGGATTTCTGGAGAAAGGCTGAAAAAGTGCATTATATTGTAGAGAAGAAGTTTCCATCTTACTCATCCTGCCCAGAATTGTTCCCAGTAGGATCCTTTTATTTCCCTCTCCAGCTCAGCTGAAGGAACAGGGCCAGCCGACCTCACAATTAGAAATGTTCTTCTTCCTAATGCTCCCTCGTAATTTGTCTGCTTATTTTCATGCATTAGCCTTTATGAGCTTCACGAGGCCACCTTAATTGCATTCCCTTCTGGCTGCTCAGGGAAGGGGTTTTTTTTTCTCTTTAATTTTTGCATGGATTGAAAGCAGGGTTTGGGGAAGAATCCTGGGAGCAGGGAGCTCTGGCAGGGACCATCATCATCATCATCGCCATCATGTGGGAGCAGCACTGGGTGCCAGTCCCAGGTCCCAGCCAGGCCACTCCTAATTCCCATTTTATTCCTTTCATTCCCTCAGGGCAGCTCTGCATGTCCCTGCTGCGCCCACAGCTCCCTCCCGGAGGTGCCTCAGTGAATTCCTGGTGATTCTTTTCTTCCTGAGCACCTCAGCTGGGTTTTTCCCAGCACCCTGAGGTGGGAGCCTCCCAAATCCCACCCACCTGGCTTTGCCAAGCCTTCCTCAGCTCCTTCGGCCTCCTCTGAAAACCCCATCCCTGAAAGAACTCCTGAGCCAAAGCTCACTTGTAACATCCGTGCTCCCAGAGTGGTGTGCCCACAAAAAACCCAAAAAACCCCCAAAACTTCCTGTGCACAGGCAGAGGGGCTGAAAGACCCCAGAAGTTCCAGTGCACAGGCAGAGGGGCTGAAAAATCCCAAAAAAGTTCCTGTGCACAGGCAGAGGGGCTGAAAAGACCCCAAAACCTCCTGTGCACAGGCAGAGGGGTTGAAAGACCCCAAAAGTTCCTGTGCAAAGGCAGAGGAGCAGAAAAAAAACCCAAAAAAAGTTCCTGTGCACAGGCAGAGGGGCTGAAAAATCCCAAAAAAAGTTCCTTTGCACGGGCAGAGGGGCTGAAAAAACCAAAAAAGTTCCTGTGCTCAGGCAGAGGGGCTGAAAGACCCCAAAAGTTCCAGTGCACAGGCAGAGGGGCTGAAAAAAACAGAAAAAGTTCCTGTACACAGGCAGAGGGGCTGAAAAAAACAAAAAAGTTCCTGTGCTCAGGCAGAAGGGCTGAAAGACCCCAAAACTGCCTGTGCAAAGGCAGAGGAGCAGAAAAAAAATCAAGAAAGCTCCTGTGCAAGGACAGAGGGACTGAAAAAAACCCAAAAAAGTTCCTGTGCAAAGACAGGGGGGCTGAAAAGACCCCCCAAGCTCCTGTGCAGAGCAGGGGGAGATGCAGAGGCTAAAGGCTGCTCCAACCACCAAGTATCAACTTCATCCCCCACCCGCCTCCCACACACAACCAGAAATAACTTGAAATAATTTCCTTAAGTGTGTCTGTGTGGCAGTTAGGTATTTAATGACTTAAAGGGACGGCATTTCACTTTGGAATAAAGGTGGATTTTCCATGGTTGGAGGGGAAGCAGCGCTCCTGCACCCAATTTCCTGAGTTTTTCTGAATGCTTTGCAGCTCTCAGTGGATTGAACTCCAGGCTGCTGTCTCAGGTAGTCATTACCCTCATTAAGAGAGAGAAAACCACAGCACAAATGGGTTCAGCAGCTAAACTTAGCACACAGTAATTCAGCGAGAGAACAAGGAATGAGAGAATTCTCCCATCCTGCTTGCTGAATATTAGAAGGAAATAAAAATACATCTCATCTTCCTTCTGCTCCTGTTGTTTGCAGCCTCAGGCATTGTCTTTTTGTGGATTATAATACATCCAGGGCAAAGAGTTAAGCAGAAATGTTTGTGGCAGAATGCTGGGGACATCATTCAGAAAGAGGAGTAGGAGGAAGCACACACAGGAAAATTTTCATGTGGAATTATCCAGGCTCCCCGGGGATGGAAGCATCTGACTGAGTCACATTCTGAATGCTATTAACGTGGTGAAGAGTTCAAATCCCTGGAACTGTCTCTCCTCTAAAGACTTTTGCAGTGATAACAGCCACACTCTGGTCCAGCTGCTCCCAGAAAATTCTGATTTTCATGTGTTTTGCATATCAGTACCTTTGTAGCATTAATTTGGGTTTTATCAGCAAAGGAATATCCTTGAATGTGTTTTGCTTTTTGTTTTAATGGACTCTGCTCATTTTCACCTTGCAAACGGGCAGGAGAGCTGATAAAACCAATTTTTTTGCTGTTTTTACCACCACACCATGACTGAACTCTGAGACAAAAGGAGCTGAAAGACCCAACAAACTTCTTTGGTGGTTTCTGTTCTCACAGCTTGGTAGGGACAGGCCACCCCAAAAAAAGGAGAGTATTTCAGCTTATACTTTTGGCCTCATTTCCCTCATCCCCCTGAATAATTTAAGGTTGGAAAGGACCTGTGAGATCACAGAGTCCAATCCTTCCCCCTGCACTGCCAGGCCACCACTGACCGAGTCCCCAAGTGCCACATCCACAGTGATTTCATAGTTCCACCTCCACGAGGGGAATAAACCCATGATTTAGTGCGTGCCACCCATCCAGGGCTTGGAACAAATCATCTTGAAGGTCCAAGCCATTCCACAATTCTGGGATTCTGGGGCAGGCAGAAGTCTGGGATGCTCTGGGGGTGTCCCCCTGCGAACACAATTCCCCTCAGCCCCGTGGTCTGCACCTGAGAGGTGACATTTGGGGAGTCCTGCCCTGGGAGTGTTTCCTCCTCGCAGCTGAGTAGGAAATACTCAAAGAACCACTTCCTGTGCTGTCAGTGGGGCAAGATGAAAGCTGCTGTGAGTTTTGCATTTCTCTGAGCCCTGACAACCTCAGCAGAGAGCAAACAGCACGTGGCACCACTGCTGTGGCACCAGAGGGAATCTCCTGATCCTTACAGCACCATTTCCCTGTTTACAGTGCAAAAAAAATGCAATTCCAGCCCCCAAACCGACAACTCCCAACAACACACCCCCCCAGACAAACCCCAGAGCTTCTCATTTCCGAGGAGCCAGCGAAATGCTCTTTTGAAGGCACAACACCTGAGCGGGGTGTGAGCTCACATTTCAGCTCGCCTGGAACAAAGCAAAGGAGGCAGTCAAGCCCTGGCAGCCTCCTTCCCCTCCTCGGTGGCAGATGGCAGCTTGGCAGGGGTGTTAAATCTGCTCAGAACTAACGGGGTGTTGTTTCTTCGAGTGCTCCATCCTTCTCCGCAGGAGCGAACCATCCGTCCTCACTAAAGCGCTGCCACGCTGATTTTTTTAAGATTTTTCTAAGCCTTCTGATGTTTATATTCGTGTAATGAACTGAACTTTCTCACACACTTTATGTAAATAACTTATTGTTTTGCAGTCTTTCATAGAGGAGGAGAAATTTGATGGACTGTTGGTTTGTCCGGTGTCATTGGAGAGGTGGCACTGTCACCCTCCCATCCACTGTCACTTTTAGAAATCTATAAATGGTGGAGTGAGAAAATAAACTGCCCTTTTTACCTCCAGAACAGCGGCGTGTTTGCATCGTGTTTTTTCGTGTCTTATAGTAACAAACCATGGCACAACCCAACAGTCAAGAGACTGAAATGTGACTGGGGGTAAAAAAAAAAATAGATTTAAGATGATGCCACCTACATCCCCCAACCCCCTCTCAAACAAACAGGGTTGTTTACTATATTTTCTCATGGCTTTTGACAGTTTAAGAGCTGAATTCTGTGTGCTGCTCACAGCCCAGGAATGCTGAAATATTCAGGGTGGGAGATGCCCTGATGTTTGTTCAGAGGACGGGGCACAATCCCTGCCCTGAAGTGCTCACAGCTCAGAGGAGGGAACAAACAGCCCATGGGACAGAGGATGGAATAATCCATCTTTGGGACCTCCTAACTCCTAGACCAAGTGGGTCAGGTGTGTTGTGCAGGTCTCAGGTGTTGTTTATTGAGTTTTCCCCTCCCAAAGCTGGGTGGTTTCTGCAGCAGCACCATCATTTTGGGATTTCCCCTTTGCCACGAGCTTGGCCGTGTCTGGGAGGGTCCAGCTGGCTGTCAAGGACCAAGGAGGGAGATCCAGAATGGCTCCAGCTGGAAATGGAATGGAAATGGAATGGAATGTCAAGCTGGAGCCAGGAGCTTGCAGCACCCGGAGGGAGAGGGGGCTGGGGATTTGGAGAGCAGCTTTCACCCAGGACACCCCAGTCTGCACCCCCAGGGTGTCCCCCTGACACCTTATCATGCAGTGCTGTGAAATGCCCTGAGGTTTTTGCATAAAATGCTCATTTTTCAGTGGAATCATTGTTAAAAATAAGAATATAAGTAGAGGGGCTTTCTGTGGCAAATATTACACAAATATGATAAATAAACATAAATATATAAAATACAAACAGAAAATATAAATATATAAATATAAAATTTCAAATACAAAATACAAATATCAAATTAAAATAGAAATATAAAATATAACTATAAAATTTTAAATAAATATAAATCAAGCACTCCAAGCCCAGGGTAAGACGTGAGCAGGATGTGTGACTGGGGGGTTGGGTGGGGGCAGCCAGCGGTTATAAAATTTTCTGATATTTGGTCACTCACATGACTCTGAGCTCTGCTCCAGAGCTGAACATTGAGACCTGTTTGTGTGACTCTTTTTCCATTCCGTCAGCAGCTGAACCTCTGTCAGCTCCGACCGCTGCACCTGCTGAGGGCAGAGCCCCAGAGCAGCTTCAAACACTGCTGAGCCTCCGAGTGGGCCCTGGTCAGATGAGATTCTGCCCTCCCAGGCCTGCAGGGAGAAGTTTTGGGGTTAATCCCAGCATCTGGCCTGAATTTGATTGCAGAATAAAGGTTCACTCATCCTAAAAGATCTGCACTAGATGATCTGCACATCATCTGGTGCAGATCTTCACCATCAGAGAGCTCCTGCCCAGCTGATCGGGGTGGATTCCTCATCTCCATAATCCTGCTCCTGCTCAGCCCATCTGGTTGGATTCCTCATCTCCATAGTCCTGCTCCTGCCCAGCTGATTGGGGTGAATTCCTTATCTCCATAATCCTGCTCCTGCCCAGCTGATTGGGGTGGATTCCTCATCTCCATAATCCTGCTGCTGTCCCTGGAATTTTTGGCCTCTCATAATTTTCCTGCAAGCTGTGGGGAGGGAAAATCCTCCTTTTCTGAAGGAAGAGGGGTAGAAGGCAGCTGGCCATGAGCTGTGCTCACCTGTGCTAATCACATATCCCCTGAACAGAGAGAGACACAGCTCTACAAGGACTTTCCTGGGAAGCTGTGAGAAAGCTCAGAGAAAGAATTAAAACAATTGCTATCCCAATCTCTGTTTGTCAAAGATGTTTACAAGAAGGAGCTGTCCCTTTTTGACCAATAGGTGAGAGAAAATTCCTAAAGGCCAATCAGGCCTTAGATCCACCATTGTTTCTGTAAGAACTGTGTATTTCTAATAAAAAAGTGCCTTTTCCTGCCTGCTGATGGTGGAGTGTCTGTATCACCTTTGGCTGTCCCTGACACCCCTTTGGTGACACTCACCTGGCTGAGCTCTTGGAACAAGCCCCATTCCCAAGTGTCCCCACAAATGAACAAACAAAGGAGGCACCAAGGATGGAAAGAGCCTTCCCACCCACGCAGCAGCCACAGCAACACCTTGCTGTGCCAGCAAGTGCCAGCCCAGCTGTCTGCTGCTCCCAGCCACCCTGCAGGCTGTGACCTTCCCTTGCAGGTCGGAGGAAATGGGGTGGCAGGGATCCCAGCCTGGCTCTGGGCTCCTTTTACTGCAGGGCTGCTCCTGAGCCCCTTGCAGCTCCCTGCTGGTGCAGCGTCAGCTCACAGGGGCTCCTTTCTTCTGCAGAACGGGGCAGAGTTGCTATTGAAATTGCAGGGGGTCCCCTGTGAGGGAATGTGATTGGCATCTGACTCCAAGGCTTTGGAATGCTGAACACTCACTTTATTAAAACTATATATAATTACATATTATATTATATTATTAATTATATTATATTAAATATGATATGATATTATATTATAATCTATACTCCAAAGAATCTTAAAGAATACTAAAGGAAACTCGTGACTGCCTCCCAACAGTCAGGACACAGCTTGGACCTGACAGGCTAATTAACATAATTCCACCAGAATCCAATCAAGCAATCACCTTGGGTAAACAATCTCCAGAACACATTCCACATGAGCACAAACACAGGAGCAGCAAACGAGATAAGAATTGCTTTGATCATTCTTTTCTCTGCTTCTCTCACGGCTTCTCTCTGTCCAGAGGGCACGTGAATGCCACAATTTCCTCCCAACATTCCTGGATTCCTGTTGTGTTGGAAGAAGTATGCTTGGGAAAGAAGTTCTGTGCTTATACCTGGAAATGTTGGAGAATTGTGCATCCAAGTTTCTGGGCCTGAGCGGGTGGGATTTGCCTGAGCCTGAGGTCAGCTCAGGTGCTCAGAGCATGGTGCTAACAATGCCAAGGTTGTGGCTTTGATCCCTCCGGGGCCATTCATGGCAGAGGTGGGCCCCATGGTCCTTGTGGGCCCCTTCCCACTCAGAATATTCTTGTAATTGGATATTCTGTGACTCTGCAGTTGGATATTCTGTGACTCTGCAGTTGGAGATATCTGCTCTAATTATTTGTCTGGGCTCTTCTTATAGTCCATGGACAGCAATACAAACTTTTAGGGCACAATCCACTGCATCCAAACTTGTGTCATTAGGCATCCAAAACCATCACACGACAATACAGCCACTCCTGGATTGCTTCCCCTCCACTCCCAATTCTCTGTTATCACCCACCCAGGAACAGGCTCAGCTCAGAATCCAAGGAATCAGGCACTGGGATTTGCTTCTATCACACGGCACCAGCACTCTGTAGCTGGTTTATAACTCTGCTCACCCCAGGGCTGGCTCAGAGCAGAGCCCATCACTGCTCTGCCTGAGAAAGGCTCACTCCTGCTCCTGCTGAAGAATTTCTGGGGTGTTCCAGCAAGGCTGAGCTCAGAGGATTTAACAGAGAAGTAAGGCAGGCTGGCAGCCAGGAGAACAGGGGAATACCAGGCAGATAAGGCTCTCACACTGAAATGTTCAGATAATTTTTTTATCTGAAAGGGGGAAGGGGGATTTCCCACTTCTGCTAAATGGCTTTTGGCTTGCCATCAAGAGGGAATTAAGCTCAATAATACCCACCAAGACCTTGCTTGCAGTAACTTGTGTCCTCAGATCTCTCCTTTCCTTCAAAAATCACTAAGATTGAACTCTAGATTTTAAACTGTACTTGCTATGATTTAATTGCAACCAGATCTCTGCTCCCATTGATTTCACATGTCTTTGCAATATTATCCTTGAAATCTGCATTACACTCCTGCCTCAGCCTGGGACCTGGGCTCACAGCAAGGAAATGTCCAGCCCAGATGAACCATGACTTTGTTAATCCCTCCTGAAGGCCAGGGTTTAAATCTGTCTGACCCAACTGTCAAAACTTACACTAGGATTAATAACTAAACTCTTCCAAATGCATTTAAGAGAGTTAAGGTCACGTCCATGCTTTCTCCAAGGTCTCTCAATAAAAACAAGAGCAGCGCCCACACGAGTATTTGAGGACTTGGATATCTTTGGGGAGAGAGGCAAAGCAGAAGTTTGACTTTATTTTACCAATAAAACTCACTCTTATTTTACCAATAAAACTCAGTCCTCTCTGCTGAACCAGAACTCAGGTTTGGATGTTTCTAGATATGGCCTAAGCCACCTAAAATAAAAGCTTAGGAGCCTTGGGCATCCTGTGGAGCTGATGCAGATCTTTATTCTGACAATCTGAGATCTGAGCTGGAGAGTTTTTGTGTTTAAAACCAGAAGCAAACCCTCCGGAGTGCTTTGAAGATGGTGCACTGAGGGTGGCACTTAGTGGCACACATTGTGGTTAAAGTACAAATGCATTAAGAAAGGGAAATTAAAATTAGGAATTGGCTAATGGAAACGTTAATAAATGTGCAAAGGTGAGACTTTACTCACCAAGCTCCTCCAAGTGTGGTCAGCAAGACCTACAAATATGTTGTAGGACAGATTCGTGTTTCCAGTGGCAGCTTTTGCACACAATTTCCTGGTGGCTGAATCATTTCACCCCACAGACCCTCCACCATAATTCACTGGGTCTGAGATGCATTTTTCAGTTTTATTGCGTGATGTTTCTTGTCATGTTTCATGTTCTTTTCCAAACCAACACGCTCTCATGGTTTCTACTTCTAATTCTGATGTTTCGTGCTGTAGAGAGGGGGGAAAAATACAGAAGAAAGCAAACCACACACTGGCCACAAATGGCTGCTTAACTTCAAATATCTGTTGGAGGCACATTGTGTCTGTGGGGATAAATGTCTGGACATGCCTGGATGCAGATAGAAAATAGGTATTTCTGTGTATTTTCACAGCTACCAGCCCTAAGGACCCTCGGAGATGTTCAGCATTACAGATCTGTTGTGTTGGGAAAGATTTTCCACTGCCTCAGGACGTTTTGGGGGAGCTGGAGAGTTGCAGAAGTGCTGCAGGGATGGAAGAAGACTTCCTTTCCCTCCCCAGGTTCAGGAGGGCAGAGGAGACAAATTGCCCCTGTGCTGAGTCCTGACAACTTCCCTGGGACTGGGAGGAGGCAGAGCAGGGAGAAACCCCAAATATCAGTGCTTGGGTGGAAGGAGGCACCTCCACTGTCTTCTACCCCTCTCTTATGGCTTGTACAGATTGTGGAGATACTGAAAATTCAGAAGTGATCCAAGAAACCAGAAGAACATGACTTCTGAAAGGTCAGAGCAGTTCTAAAACTTGCACACTTCAGGAGAATTGCCGTTCCTCTCCTTTGAGCGCGTCACAAAGAGCGGGGGAGAGGAAGACACAAAAATCCTGAATTTCAACAGTGCTTTTCACCTCGGGTGGGCCAGCAGCCAGGTCACCTGTCACCAGAGCACTGCTGTCGCCAGAGCTGACCCCAGAAATAACCACTGCTGCCAGATTTACAGCTGCACATTTCTGACCTTTTCTTCCTGCCCCAGCAGGAACAGTTTCCTGCTGTGCTCCCTCCGGCGCTCCTGGGAGAGGGAAGGGATGGAAACCAAGCCAGGGAGCGTTTCTGGGATGTGGTCAGTGCTCTGAGCCAGCACTCCATGGGAATACGAGATTCTGCAGAAGCAGAGACCCCGAAAAGGGAAAATACCTGTGCAAGCCCCTGACAAAGCTGAGGAGCAGGGCTGGGGAGCGTTAACGCGGTGGGGAGGAAAGGAGCCTCGTGTTCCCGGGTGCTGAACCAGCCCTGGGCAGGGCTGTGCTCTGCAGCCATGTGGCAGCTTGTGGTGGCCACGGCCACCTCCACTTCTGCTCTTTGTGCTTCCCCAAACCTCGGCAGAGGTGTCCCCTGGCACGGGGAGCGTGCTGCGGTGACAGAGCTGCTCACAGGGATCCAGGAGCCTCCTGAAAGTCAAGCCCAAAGTTAATTCAGTGCTTCCTGCAGACTTTGAGCAGTGCCAGCAAAGCACAGCCCCCTCTGAGGACTGGGTTTGCTGGGTGGACACGTGCAGAGTGGGGAAATGACTCTGTTCTTAACCAGCCTGTGCTCAGGGAGGCAGAAACAAAATATTCCTTTACCTCAGTCTGTGCCATTCACTGAGATCAATGGCATGCAAATGTATGTTTAGGGCTTTCTTAAATCAGAACCTACAAATCCTTCTCTGCATGCCCCAACAGATCCCATTCAGCCACCAGCACAGGAGATTCATTGTCGCCAACTACCGCAAACATTTCCACCTTCCCTTCCCAGCCTGGCCTCCTGACCAGCTGCCAATCTCCTGGCCAGGCTTATCACATTCCCAGAGCTGCCTGGGATATCAGCAGCACACAAGGCAGGCAGGAAAATCAATGCTTGCAAAGGCTGCTGAATCCAAGGGAATGATTCCTCTTCAAGGCAGCGTGCTCTGAGCGAGGCCAGACAAAGGGAAGCTCTGATAGCAATTGATTTTTGAGGGAGAGGAGCTGCGTCTTTGTCTGGGCTTGAAAATGAGTTGTTTAAAGGTAAAGGCAAAAAAAAAAAAAATCCATGCTGGTTCAGGGAAGGTTATTGTGGCTGTGCACAGGGTGCAGAGATGAGGCTCCACCTCTAATGAGGAGAATTGAGAGGGGCTGTGCTGCAGACACAGAAGTGCTCTGCCGTGAGAAACGAGAGCTGATAACGAGAATGAAGGACTTCCTTTGATTATTGCCTCTCATTTCCTATAATGCAATCTACATCTTGAAAGAAAGCTCTTGTGTTCGATGTTAGATCCCCCTCCTCCTCCATGTGGTTAGAAGATCTTAAGCAGCAGCATTGAAAGAGAAAGGTTAACCTGAACCAGGTAGAATATAAACCTATTTTTTTTCTGAATTTTTTTCTGAATTGTAAGATGCACTGTAACACCACAGGTACAAGAGGAACCAGTTCAGATAAGCAGCCAAATCTGGCAGGCAGGAAAGTGCAGAACTTAGCTGTGGGAGCTGAGAGAATCACCAAGGAGGGGATGGAATTGTTGTCTGGATGCCTGAATACTTTTTAAAATCTAGCCCCAAACCACCACTGAAAACAACTCCTGAATTCCTAGATTCTGTCACACATCCCATCCCAGGCTGTGTGCTCGGATGGGACTGGGGATTTGGCTTTGGACAAGGGACAGGCTCACGAGCCACGAGCAGGTGCAGATTTTGGATGCTCCCATTTCAGCATGGGAGGGTTTTGGAGGAGGGCGGGATGCACCTCACACACGCCTGCTTTGCCATGTGGAAACCCGAAAAACTGACAGCCAGTTTGGAAAACAGAAGCTTCATCCTTCTGTCCTTGCACTCCGCTCGCCGCGGAGGGGGATGGAGATAACACTTATCACCCTGCTGGTGGCAGGAAAGCTGCTGGAAATTTCTCTGCCTTCCTCACCCCGCAGAGGAGGCAGAACAGCCACAGCTCCTCCAGGGCAATGCCTGTGCTCAAACCCTGCTCCTCCACCAGGAGATGAGGGCCCAGCAGTGAGCAGAGCCAGGGGATGGAATTGCACATTTCAGCCCAAACAGGATGCGCCAACACATCAGAGAAAAACCCTCCCTGATCAACACGCAGGAGGAAATGAAATTAGAGCTGATCCAGATAAGGGAGCAGCTCTGTGGGGTGGCCGTTAGCTCACGTAACACCAGCACCAAAGGGCTCCCAGCAGAGTCCACCCTGCACTGGACTGAAAACCAAAATTCCTCCAAGGCTGTGCTGAGGGACCCCAGAGCTGCTCGTGTGCTTCAGCTTGAGCAGCACCTCTGAATCCTTTGTCACCAAAATCCATCCTGGTTCCTCCCCCGAGGTGGGATCACATGTGGGGACCTGGGAGCATTCCCTCTGCCCAGCTTTGCCCTAAACCCCCAAAATGACAGGAATATTCACCCCTTAAACATCCCTCAGCAGCTCCCAAACCCGGCTGGGATGCTGCTGATATTCTCTGCTTGTTTTACCACCACCACCACCACCATGAAAGCCACAGTTTTCAGGAATTTTCACTGCAACCAAAAACTTGTCTCTGCTTTGACTCACACCTTGAAGCAAAGGGACAATTATCTAATCACAACACTCAATCCCGTTTTCGTAAGCTCATCTAAATTGTTCCACTGCTTCAGATACTTCAGTGATTAGAGAGATATTCCACAAATAAACTCTCTGCATGCTCCTGACACAGAGCTAATGTGCTGCAAGCAAGGGGAAGATAAAGCAGCATGGGAAAAGGATTGCTTCCTCACCATCACTTACATCCAGCCTAAGAAACCACAAAATTTCATGTCTATTACCGAAATGAAAGTCACATCAAAGGTCCTGCAAGGTTTGGGGATGTGCTGCAGCAAAACTGAAATAATATCCAGTGGGTGGAAGGTTGAGATGGATGCCTGGAACAGCAGCTAATTTCCACCTAAGAGCACATTTTGGGGTTATTTATGGCCTGATGGCAAATCCAAATCACCCAGATTCAAACTGAGTGCTGCCAGAGCCTCTCTTTGTGTCCTCAGGCAAAAACCTTAAAATGCTTTCCTGCTTTCCTTTCACCTCCTCAGGGAGGTGCTTAATTTGCAGAGCCACGGAGCATCCCTCAGCCAAGACTTCCCAGAGTGGCTGCTGGCTTCAGCTCATCCCTCCTGGACTTCCACAACGGCCTTGGCTTTCAGACACAGCAAAGCCCTCAGCTTTCAGAATTAGTTCCTTTCAGTGAATAAACCCAAACCCCAGCAACACAACTTCCTCCCAGGTGCTGCTAAATTAGATTTTTAGAGGATTTTTTTTTGGCTTTTGGTGATCCAATGAGGAATCCTGCCCTTTGTGTGGTCCACACACAACTCCTGTGCCCCATCACTGTCACAGCCTGAATCTTTGCTGGGTTTATCCTCCAGAACACCTGTGAGACAGCGAGTTGCTGCTCTTCTGAAGCCAAAAGAAGGCAGCATCCTGCACTTGGAGCTGGCTGTGGCTCCAGGAACCAGGGAAGATGTTTTTTTTCTGCACTGGGGGCTCAGTTGTGTTGCTCATTTCAGTTTCCTGTGAGATCTGAGAAGGTTTTCAAGTGACTTTTTTCTGTCACAAGGGATAAAACAGCCCGTGAGTGTCCTCCCCACTCCCACAGAATTACGAGAGGGTTTTGGTGCTGGGTTTGGGTTGGGTGCTCTGGCACTCACTGCTCTCATCCCTCCCCACGCCTGCACAGCCCCCCTGGCCGTGAGGAGGGGCTGAGGTGACATCTCTGCCATCCTTCTCCCCCAGAACAAGCTGCTGACAGCAAATCTGTAAAATTCCTGAGCTGTCATCCAGGGAAATCCCATGACACCTCAGCAAGCTCCTGCTCCTTTGCTTGCAGAAGCAGCAGTGGCAGCAGCTCCAGGAGAATTTTATCTGCATTTGTCATGGAGATTGGTGGAGGGGTGGAAATATAAAGACATGGCAATACTGTTCCCATGCTTTGTGATCCCAGAATTTGCTTCCAAACCTAGCCCTGCCAGCCTGGCCTCAGGCTCTTTGGGGCTGACATGTTTCTGTGAAAGATTCCTCATTTTCCCCCTCCTCGTGTTACATTTTCTCAGGGCAGCCTCGGCCCTGCCCTTTGAATGTTCCCTTTGCAGCAGATGGGGCTCTCTGAACGCCCAGAAGGAGCAAAGAAATCAGCAGCTGCTCCCTGGAGCTGCCCAGGAGGAGATGAGGAGGATCTCAGCAGCCCCCGTGCCCTCGGTCAGGCTGAGTCACAGCAGAGACCTGGCAGGACACAGCCAGGGTGAAGAGCAAATTCCTCCACGTGGGATGCACTTCCAGAGGAGTTACAGGCTGTGCCAAGAGAAGCTGGCAAATTTCAGCAGGAATATGTGAGTCCAGCTGAATCCCAGGCACGCTCTGCACTTCCAGCTCATCATCCTTCCCCCTGGAATTCCCAAAAAGTGTTTTGATCTCAGTGAGGATGAGCAGCTTTGGGGCAGGAAGATGGGAAAGATCCCCGAAGTCAGGGAGTTAAATCCTCTCTTCCTCTTTGGGAAGCTGGGTGATGAAATGAAGGATCCTATAATGGCTGACCTTCCCATGCAAGCACAAAACGTTACCTCGGGGGGGAAACAGGCAATACCAAGGGGAGCAGGTCGTTTTCCCCCTGCAAATCACACTCTTTTCACCAAATCTAAGCAACACTTTAAAATCCCACCCTACGGCTGGGTGTGAGGGGTCCTGGTTGTGCAGCTCATCAGAGATGAGCTGATGGCGAGGCAGGACAGAGGATGGACCCCTGTGTTTGCTGTGGATGGGAAGGAGCAGTCCTGTGCCACCACCACTCTGGGGGCCCTGCCTGCCTCACCCTCTGCTGTGCTTGGCTGGTGTGTCTCAGACACAAATAATCAGGGTTCCCATGGATCCAGCTGCCTGGAAAAGCAGGATTGTGTGCCTGGAGAAGCAGGATTGTGTGCCTGGAAAAGCAGGATTTTGTGCCCCAGCTCCAGGCAGGGAGCTGGATTCATTATTTATAAAACACTCCACTGTCCCAACACGTAAATGTGCTGTGAAACACCTGGGGTTTATATTTTCCCTCCCAGAGGTTTTGGTGCTGACTCTTTTTATGCTCAGGCTTTTTTGTGCACTCCCTGAGTGGTATAAAAAACCCAATTCTCTGAAGGAAACTTTGCCAGCAATGAAAGTTGGGTTATTTCTGGGGAAGATGCTCAGCTGCTGTGTGTTATTATTGCTCCAACAAAGGAAATGGTGCTGGGCTGATTTACACTCCTGGAAGGCTTTGCCCCTCAGAACATGAATGCATTTATGGTACAGCTATGAAGAGGCTGTAAAAGGAACAGAAATGGGATTTGTTAGGTGCAGCTGTAACTCCATTTACTGCCAGGCTTGCTCCTGTTGCCCGTGGAGTGGTGTGAGTAAGAACCAGCTCCAAATCTGGGTTAGCTGGAGATTTCTTTGAATGGAGCCTGGGAGAACTGGCTTATCCCTGGCTAATATATTGTGAGCTGACACTTACTGGGGCTTGGCAGCTCCTCTCAGAAGGAAATATCGATTGTGAGGCAGAAATCCAATATAATTGTAGAACAAGGGAGCAGGACATCATTGACACCACTTAGAGGCTGCAGTTCTGGAGAGCCCTTTGTCCCCAGTGGATGGCAAATGTTAATTAAGGTGCCCTCGCTGGCATCAGGAGCACCCATGTGCTGTCTCAAGCTGCATTTTTCTGTCTGTAAAATGGGAGTGGTGCTTATCTGGGAGTAGCTGCTCCTCACGCAGCTGTGGATGTACCCAGCAATCTAACTCGCTGGGAAAAAAAGGGATTTTGGAGGCAGTGCTGGGATCAGGGCCTGGCTTCTCCCTGCCTTCTTCCCATCCTCCCCTCTGGAGGCTCTTTCTGGCTCTTATTTAGTGTCAGCTCCTGCAGCAGCAAGGATATTTACCTTTCCTGTGGCACACAAAAATCAGATTTCTGCTCACAGGGGGGAAATGATCACAGAGGTTTCACCTCAGCTTGAAATTTGCATCACGAAAGTGCAAAAATGGGGTGAAATGGGGAACAGCTCAGAAGGAAAACAGCACCATCCCCTCTGTTTCAGCTCTTCCCAGTGCCATTTAATGCCTGGAAATGTTTGGAACATCTTGGTCTCAGTCATTCCTGAGGGGCTTGGCTAATTTAGCCCATTAATGGGATGAGTGGTGGAAGAACTTGCTGGGTGTTTCACTGAGCACAGGGGAAGGAAAATAGTCATTTTTTACACATCAGGAGATGAGAAATCTCCCTAAAACACCCCCAGCTCTACGCTGGCAAGTGATGTCACAGTCAGCAGCCCCAAGTGATTAATTCTGCACAGTCATGGAGAGCAGAGCACCAGCAAGACTTCATGGAAGGGTGAAAAGTGGAATTTGATTTGTGTTTGATAGTGCCAGGGGTGATGGGTGGGAGTGAAGCACAGCTAAACCTCTTTCCCTGCCAGGCCGTGGGTGTCTGTCAGAGTTCCCCATCTCTGGGTTTAGCACAGAGGGCAGACTTCCCAAGGTTTGCTCAGCCCCAGCCTTCCAGCAGCATTCCCAAGGTGTTCTGCTGACAGGGTGCTGCCAGTGCCAAAATCCAGCCCCAGGGGCACAGATTTGGTGTCTGGGGAAAGCAGAGGCATCAAACACATCTCCCCTCACTCATTCCAGGCTCAATTTGTAATTACTGGTTTAAATTTTATTCCAATCCTGACCACACCTAACAGAATATTGTCATACCTGCACATGCCACTGTGTTATTTTGGGAATCTTTGTGGGGAATGGGAATTCTGAGGCTTCCCAGGGAATGGAGGAGCACTCCTGCTCCCCAGGTGTGTGAGGTTGGTGTCTCTAACTCTGTACCATGAGTTGTGGGTGTTCAGGAGCACCTCAAGCCTCACCTGTGGCTGCTGGGATTTGCTAAACTTCAGGAGACATTTTAAGAGTGGGTTTGAAGGGACAGCACCTAATGAACACAGCAAAGAGATCCAAGGTGTCTCAAACACTGTTTCTGCAGGCTGTCAGCTGCTCTGTTATGGAAATTTCAGCAATTCCCTCAACTTCTCACTGTTTTTTCTTCCCCCTCCACTTTTCTGCTGTCCGGCCTCAGCCTTTGTGCACTACCAGGGAGTACAGAATGTGGTGGGGAGCAAAAAACACCCAGGACTTTTTCTTTTTCTGTGTTTCTAGAGGGGCTTGATGCCTTGTGCAGGCTGAGCTAGAGCAGAGGCTGGACAGAATTAAAGAATAAAGCAGGGATTGATTCAAAGGATCTCATCCATGGCTTTGGATCATTTGTCCTTGGTGCCCAGCTGGAGCAGGAATTGTTTTGTGTCCCTGCTCTGTGCAGAGAGCTCCCCATCCCCTGATGTGAACCCAGACCCACACACTGAAGCAGCACAGAATGTGAAAAACAGAAAAGCTCAAACCTGAGGCAGCAGGCTGAGGAGCCCTGGCGTGGCAGTGCAGCCCATTGTGGAGCACAAAGGCTGCAGAGAGCCTCGGTGCTGGAATCCAAATCCTGTCAGCTGCTGAGGCACAGCTCCTTTGATGACTCTGCTTGTTGAGGATAATTAGACTGGTGCAGCACAGACACACACACGGATGTCTCTATTCTTTCTGCAATTGCACAGCACATGCTGTGCATCCACGATGAGCTCTTAGTTAAAACCCAGGGCAGTGTTTTCAACTCTGAGAGTCCAAATTCACTTTCAAAAGTGAATTAAAACCAAAAAAGTGTCCTCAGGAGCCAGCAGGGTTAGCAGTTGATATTTAAAAGTATCACATTTTTAGGGCTTTTTTAAATTTTGTGTTTTTTCTTATGGTCTTTCAAAGAATGGAATTCCCCCCTGATTTCTGCCACTCTCAGGGGCTTGCAGCATCCTCCGAGCACAGTCTGCTCCATAGGAAAGTGGCAGCAGTAATCCAGGGATGAACTTCCAGAGGGCTTTACAAGAGGCAGAATTGTGCAGGAAACAACCCAACACGCTGCACTGCCCAAGGAGGAAGGACAATCAGCATTTAACACCAACAAGGCTCCATTCAAACACGCTGGGTAGCTGAAATCCTTCACCTGAAATCCTGACTTCTCCCTGCCACTCTTTGTCTTGAGAATCTCATCAGTACATTTAAGCTGGCTCCTGACAGTGGTGTCAGGTCTGGAGACAGGTGAAGAGAAAGCAAAAGGGACAGAAAAGATAAAACTGGTATCTGTATCCCTCCAAGCTGATAGGAAGCTTGAGAGGGAATTGCATCCTAAGGATCAAGTCTTTAACCGTCTGGAGCTTTGGCACAGAAGGCACAGAGCAATTTTTCAGGCTCCCTCAGTGACATGTGAGGTCTGGGCTGCACTTTCTGGGTTCCTCTCCTTCCTAGAGCAGAGGGCAGGATCAAGTTCAGGACCTTGGCCCCGAGACAAGGAAATCATCAGAGGGACGGAAGCCCAAGGAAATGTTTTCTTGTCACCATGTAATTTTAATACCAAAACAAACCAAGTACTCAGGGACCAGGAAACTCTCTGACATCTCTGTCAACGTTTGCCAAGTCAGACAGCCTTGAAAACCACATCTCAGCAATGCAGGGAATGCTGGCTGAGCCGGGACCTCTCTGCACATGGTGATGCTGCTCCAACACTCAGACACCAGATCCCAGTGAAGTGTGGGGTGTGCAGGCACTACAAAGGAGTTTGCTTTTTGTTTTCCTCCCCGAACACACACGAGCTCGTTCTCTGGGCCAGCAAGTCCTGCAGGGACTCCCTGACCTTGGCTGAGCAATCTCTGTGCAGGGGTGCTCTGTCCTTAAACTGTCCTTTAACTGTCCTTAAACTCTTTCCTCAGATGTTTGTGGAAGAAACCTTTTCTGCCCTGAATATCTGATTGTTCCAGGGCTCCCAGCCATCGGGTTTGATTAATGGCACTTCTGTGTCCATTTGATTAATGGCACTTCTGTGTCCAGCATCCTGAATCGCTGAGGTAACACCAAGCACTGCTGCTGCCATTATCATTTTACAGGGTGATCTTATCACAGGAATGCCTCTGCCTCTGATAAGAGGTTTCCCTCCCTCTGAAAATGTTGTACCATGTCATGGAAATAGTTGTTCTATTAAGTCTTGTCATGAATGGACTGAAACCCCACAGATTCAGGTGCAAGTCTCAGTCTAACTGTAGATTTGATATCTAAGCTTCTCTGTGCCTCAGTTTTCAGAATACACAGTGGAAATAAGAGCCCTCTGTGGTTTATCACTTTGGATCTCTAAAGTAAGGAACTGTCTTATGGAGATCCCCCCACCCCAAACACACTGGAGCCACTGGCACGGAACAACCTGAATCCTGCAGGAATCGTCGCAGTCCCACAGCTGAGATCTGCAGTAAAACCAGTGGGGAAAAAAAAAATTAAAAAATTAAAATCCATGTGCAGAGCAGCCATGGACTGAGTCCCAAATGGGTGTTTCTGCAGCCTTTCCCAGAGCACCTCCCTGGCTGCTGCTGCCTTATCTCCCTGCCCCTGTCCTGCAGACCTGCTGGATCCCCTCCAGACAGATGGACAGAACAGTTCTGAGCCCTCAGGGCTGACCCAGGGACTGCAGAACACAAACCAGAGCAGCTCGGTGCTCAGCCTGCTCCAGTCCCACCCCCTAAACCCTGACACGGGCGCAGAGCTGAGCGCAGGGGCTTGTGCAAGCGACTTCCCAAAGCAGCACCTCCAGAACCTCTCCCTCTGTCAGACTTGGAAACAGGAATATGTTCCTGGGAACCTCCTGCTCACAGATGTCCTCGGGCAGGACTGGAAATGGAAGCATTTTGCCCAGATGGTTTCCCTGCCACACAACCCACGGCTCCCTGTCTCAGTGATCAGCACAGAGTTTAGGGGAAGCTTTTCCCTAAGCCCTTGTGGCTACAACACCTGGATTTTCCATTCAAGATTTCCTCCAGCGCTGCTAAACTTGGAAATCCCTTTCAATGGAGCCTCCCAAGCTGCTGCTTCCAGCAACATTTCTGTCCATCAGCTTCTTCCCTTGGGATGGGGTTTCCCTCCACGCCCCGGGCCAGCACCATGCACTGGGAATCAGGAAAATCCTTCCAATTTGTTTCCCAGAAAAATCCTGTGAATCAGGAAAATCCTTCACATTTGTTTCCCAGAAAAATCCTGGGAATCAGGAAAATCCTTCCAATTTATTTCCCAGAAAAATCCTGTGAATCAGGAAAATCCTTCACATTTGTTTCCCAGAAAAATCCTGGGAATCAGGAAAATCCTTCCAATTTATTTCCCAGAAAAATCCTGTGAATCAGGAAAATCCTTCACATTTGTTTCCCAGAAAAATCCTGGGAATCAGGAAAATCCTTCCAATTTATTTCCCAGAAAAATCCTGTGAATCAGGAAAATCCTTCACATTTGTTTCCCAGAAAAATCCTGGGAATCAGGAAAAGCCTTCACATTTATTTCCCAGAAATATCCTGGGAATCAGGAAAATCCTTCCAATTTGTTTCCCAGAAATATCCTGGGAATCAGGAAAATCCTTCACATTTGCTTCCCAGAAAAATCCTGGGAATCAGGAAAATCCTTTAAATGCTTGGGCTCAAGTGGGACTTCTTGGGGCTGGTTTTGGGCTGGGTCTTTGCAGCAGGATGAGTTTCAGCCAGGAGTATCTGCAGAAAACAAACACCCTGAAGGCAAAGCTGGGAAGGAAGGGAAACCACTTGAAAATTGAGAATTACGAGCAGCACTTCGCTTCCAGGCAGTCATTTCCCAAATCCAGCTCCAAGCCCAGAGGAAGGAGCGACTCCAGCCTTGCTGTGCTGAAATCCTGCATGTTGCTAAGTCTGTTACTAAGCAAAACATGTCTTAGCAGGCTAAAATCCCTTTCAAAACACCAGAGAGGCTTTTAGTGTTTGTAAACGGGATCTGAGCTTCATTTCTTCTACAATAGTGAAACCTTTAATGCTTGTAAATTCTCCTCGTTTCTGAGAGGGCAAATCCAAGTCTGGTTTTATCCAGGTCCAGGGGAATTAACTCCTCCTCATGGACACAGAGTTAAATCCTTTTCAAGGCCCAGATGAGGGGAAGGAAGATCCATTTAGTTTTGGAAAGCTTTGCCACCTGTGTCATCTCTTCTGCTTATCAGAGAGAGCACAGTGGCAGAAAAAGCACAATATCTCTAATTTAAGTGTTCTGGTTGTGGGCAGTGATTTACCCAGCCTGAGTAATGGCAGGGACCAGGGAATTATCTTCATTTTCTTAGGCCTGGATCTCTTCTGAAACAGCATCTCAGAGCTGTGCCTTGAGTTCAGAGGTGTATGCAGCAGCTGAAACATCTTGAATTTTATACATTCATATATCCATACATATATTCATTATATCCATTATAGCCATTTATGTATTCATTCTGTGCACCCAGAATTAAAACAAAGAAAGCAGGATCCATTCTTTTTCCTCAAGCTAGAACTTTAACTTTCTGGTTTTGAGGATGTTTTTTTAAAGCCTGACATGAAACTTTTAAAACTTGCAGATTCTGGAGCCACATTGATTTCTGCACCATGCAGGATAAATAAGTTTCAATAATTCAAGTTTGGTCAAAGGTCTTCTTCTATCCTGAATGAAACTGCAGTCCATCAGTAATTTTTTTTTTTTCAATTTTAGCCTTTCATAGACACATTATGGATTTTTTTTAATTGCTTCTACAGGCATAGGAGTTGTAAGTGATCCCCTGTGGTTTTGATGGCCTGTAAATTACTTTGTGCTTTTCTTCTCTCTGCTCTCAGGGATATACAGGGATTATAAACAATAGTGAGAGGTGCTGGCTGGCAGACTGGACGACAATTAGGTGGAACCACTGATAGGAAATTCATAACAAGATGATAAATAATATTTTAGAGCAACTGGGAAATAACATTTGTATGAAATCTCTTTCTGGAAGTATCCTCGTGTTGTGTTTAGGGCATTGAAGCACTGGGGGTTTGATTAGAGCTTGTGTGAACAGGGGTAAAATGTTTTTCTTGGTGCCCAAATTGCAAAATGGGAATTACAACCTCACCTTTGCCTTCCTTGCTTGCTTCAATCAGAAACTCCTGGGGATAGGGACAGCCTGTGGGGCCAGACAGTACGTAATCTAATGGGCTAATTGCAAAATAAAATAATAATAATAATGGCTGTGTGCTGGCAGGGCAGAGCAGCTGCTGGTGGTGAGGGTTCAAAGGGATGACACACCGTGCTTGAGCAGGTGCCATGCTCAGGTAGAACCTTCCAGAAGTGGTTTGAACTTCACCCTGTGATTCAGAGCAGCCCTGAACTGCAGCTGGTGCTGGGAAGAAGGAAAACAGACAGACCCGTGCCAAAAAATCCTTCAGAGAGGGGAACGGGAGAAACCTCAAAGTCTCAGTGTGAGCTGGGGGACACTGCCATCGCTGCAGATCCATTAACTGCAGAGATGTCTCAGCTCAGAGAGGAAGGACACGTCCTTTGATGGGCCCTTCACCCCAGTCCCCCATAAACCACCCGTGGGATGCACAGATAAAGGCTTTTTTAGGAGCCCCTTGCTGAGAACCCAAGATCCATGGCAGTTTGGCACTTGCTACTGACATCCCCTCTTGGCTCCTGCCTGCCTCAGCCCAATTTCTGCCTTGACTGAGCCATCAGCAACGCCTGGAAATCACATCCAGCCTTTCACCTTTGATTATTTTAACACACACAGGGTAAAGCTGGAAGCCAGGCAATGTGAGTTCTGCCCACACCACCCTGGAAATGCAGATTCCAGCTCAGCCCTGTGCCTGTGGCCCTGCCTGAGCTGCCCCTCTGTCCCCTGCTGTCCCCAGCTGCAGCCAGGAGCCAGGAGGCAGCGATGGTATTTTGTGACATGCCTGACAGACTTGTCTGACAACTTGGAGGTTTGTTTTGCATAAGCCACCCAAACAGATGGTCACCACTTTTAAGTACCAGCCTGGCTCGTGTTTGTGTGCACAGAGCTGAAATCTCATTCCACTGAAATCCCATTTCATTGAATTCCCATTCCATTGAATTCCCATTTCACTGAATTCCCATTTCACTGAATTCCCATTCCATTGAATTCCCATTCCACTGAATTCCCATTTCACTGAATTCCTTGCTGGAACTGTGGCTTTGGGGCAGCAAACAGAGGGGGGAGATTTTGGGGGAAAAACTCATAAGGGCTTTAAGGCTACTTTTGCTTACCATCTCTGGAGGGAGATGATGATTTTTTGTTTTTTACTCTCCTTACCATATCTGGAGGGAGATGATTTTATGTCACTGGCATCTTGGTGTTCTCCTTCCCACTTCCAGAGAAATGCTGAGAGTTAAAGAGCATTCTCTGGACCTTTAGGAAATGTCCTTTTGCCATGCACTCGTTTCTCTCCAGCTCCCAAACCTGTGCTCCATCCACATCCTACCCTTGGTGGCACCTCTTGCATTTTATTTGGTTTATTTCCATTTTGCTTTTTGTCTGAATTTTAATGATGAATTATTTGTAGCATTTCCAGCAGGGTGGAACAGGGGCACTCCTTGCTCCTTCAGATGGGATGAGTGGAGCCTGTCCCAGCAAAGAGCTGAGCTGTCCCACAGGGTTATCCTGAACTCAAGACAGCTTTACCCACCTGCCTGGCTGCTTCTCCAATAGATACTTTTTGTATTTATGGGTATTTTGCCCATTTTTCTGGCTTTCTCCCTGTGTTTAGCCTTCTGTGCTCTGCTGAGCTGTCACACAGGGTTATCCTGAACTCAAGACAGCTTTACCCACCTGCCTGGCTGCATTTCCAATAGATACTTTTTGCATTTAGGGATATTTTGCCCATTTTTCTGGCTTGCCCACTGTGTTTAACCATCTCTTCTTTCCGTGGTGGAGCTCTGAGTGCATTTTAACAAATGCCAGCTCTTTTTGGGCAGGAATGTGGCCCATAGACACAGTTCCTGAGTCAGGTAAGAGCAGGGCTGCCTGGCAGCCTTGATGGCACTGTTGTGCAGGTAAGAACCACTTTCATTCATAGGATCAAGCTGATTTTTTTTAAAAAATTCCAGCTCCTCTGAAAGATACACATCTTTTTTTTTTTTTTCCAACCATCTTTTCTCCCAGCCGAGCTAAGCATGAAGTCACCGCTCTGCCCCGCTCTTCATTTGCATTCACTGTGTCTAAAAGCTGCGTGCTGATCTCAGTAGATAACTGACAGCCAGGAGCGCAAAGCAGCACCGTGGAAAACAAAAATAAGATTTCCTGCATGTGCTGGTGGATCCGTGCAATCCCACGAATCCACAAGGAACATATGCCCTTAAACTGCATGTGCCTGTCTATATTTATATATAAAAAAACCCCAAACTGTGACAAGACAGGCTGCAAAACCCCGGAGTTCTGATGGGTTTCAACAACAAAGGGAAAACTTAGGGAGATCAAGGAACCATCCCGATCCCCCCGGTTTCATTTGCATCCCAAAGCGAGCAGTCCCACCTCAGGAGCCACTGTTCCCTCATTAAGTTATCATTAGTTTGCAGCCTGATTAATTTAAAGCATAAGCACAAGCAGGGAGGTTACACCAGGGCGTGAACTGGGCAAGAAAAACCGAACCACTTCGGGCTGCGGATGGAAATTGCTTCTGTTGCTCCGCTGCTTTTAGGGTGACTTGTGCACGGATTAAAGAAAATCCCCCGGGGGTCCGAGCTACAGCAATTTCACTTTGGGTGGCAAAAACTCCTGGTGCCTCTCTGGCCATCCCAAACTTCGGGACAGGGGGGACGGGACGCGGAGTGCCCGGGGCTCCTGCCTGGCCGGAGGAGGCGAGCGGAGCATCCCGAGGGTCCTACAGCATTCCCTGCCCCGGGAGAGCATCCCCTGCCCCGGGAGAGCATTCTCTGCTCCGAGAGAGCATTCCCTGCCCCAGGAGAGCATCCCCTTCCGCGGGAGAGCATCCCCGGCTCCGGGAGAGCATTCCCTGCTCCTTGAGAGCATCCCCTGCCCCGGGAGAGCATTCTCTGCTCCGAGAGAGCATTCCCTGCCCCAGGAGAGCATCCCCTTCCCCGGGAGAGCATTCCCTGCCCCGGGAGAGCATTCTCTGCTCCGAGAGAGCATTCCCTGCCCCAGGAGAGCATCCCCTTCCCCGGGAGAGCATCCCCTGCCCCAGGAGAGCATCCCCTGCTCCGGGACAGCATTCCCGGCTGTCCGGGCCGTTCCGAGAGCGCATCCCCAGGCCGTATCCCCCCCCCCAACTCGGGACAGCATCGCGCCGCTGCCCCGGCAGCGCATCCCCCCGGCTCTGGGAGCGCATCCCTCGCTTCCCTGGCTGCTCCGAGGAGGCATCTCCGGGCCGCTCCGGGAGCGCATCCCCTCGCAGCCGGGGAAGCATCCCCCCGCTCCGGGAGCGCATTTCCCTCTCGGCAGAGCATCTCCTTGCTCCGGCACAACATCCCCCCGGCTCCGGGAGCGCATCCCCCGCTGTCCGGGCCGCTCCGGCACAGCATCCCCCTGCTCCAGGAGCGCATCCTCCCTCTCCGGCAGAGCATCCCCCCTCTCCGGGAGCTCATCCTCCCTCTCCGGCAGAGCATCCCCCCTCTCCGGGAGCTCATCCTCCCTCTCCGGCACAGCATCCCCCCTCTCCGGGAGCTCATCCTCCCTCTCCGGCAGAGCATCCCCGCCTCTTCCCGGGCTGGATCCCCGGCTCCCGGGCGCTCCCTCCCCGCGTCCGGCCCCGCGCCGCTCCGGAGCAGCGGATGCGAGCGGCGCCCGCCGCTTCTCCGCCTCTCCCCTCTCCGTAAAGCGCAAGAAAAGAGGAGAAAATCCCCGCGGGGCAGCGACTCACGCCCGTGCTTTGGGGAAGCCCATGGAGAGCAGGATCTCCAGCGACGAGCCATGTTTGATGGTCCCGGCGCGGTGCTGGCGGCTCCGCCGGGGGATGACTTTGCTGTAGAGCTCCTCCCGGGCAGCCATGGCGAGCTGGGCCATCAGCGCGCAGCCATCGCCGCCCGCGCACGGCCATGCACGCCGCGGGCTCGGGGACAGCGCCGGGGACAGCCACGGGGCCGGGGAGCCGCGGCGACACCGCCCACGGGCAGCGCGGGGAGGGAGCGAGGGGAAGGGAGGGGAAGGAGGGGAGGGATGCGGGCAGCGCAGCCGGGATGCCCCCGCCCCGCCGAGGGTGGGTGGGGGATGCGCGGGAGCGGGCGGGAGAAATGAAGGTTTCCTTTAAGAAAAAAAAAAAAAAAATTAAAAAAAAAATTTAGAAAATTAAAAATTAAATTTAAAGAAAGCGCGTGCACGCGCGGTTATTTGGGGTTTTTTTGCTGATTTTTTGTGTGGTTTGTTTGGTTTTTTTTTTGTTTGTTTGTTTGGCCTTTAATATAGTAATGATTATTTATTTATTCGGGTTTTTTTTTTCCTTCCTTCCTTCCTTCCTTCCTTCCTTCCTTCCTTCCTTCCTTCCTTCCTTCCTTCCTTCCTTCCTTCCTTCCTTCCTTCCTTCCTTCCTTCCTTCCTTCCTCTTTCATTTGTTTAGGAAATCCTCTCTGTGATCCCAACCAAACTCCACAAAGAGCAAGGAGGGGGGGTCAGGCCTCTCCGGGTCTCCCTCTGCCACTTCCACTCTCATGGAATGGGTTGTGTTGGAACAACCCAAACTGAAATCCCATCCTCCCTCTGCCATGGCAGGGACACCTCCCACTGTCCCAGGCTGCTCCAAGCCCCATCCAGCCTGGCCTTGGGCACTGCCAGGGATCCAGGGGCAGCCCCAGCTGCTCTGGGCACCCTGTGCCAGGGCCTGCCCACCCTGCCAGGGAACAATTCCCAATTCCCAATCTCCCATCCATCCCTGCCCTCTGGCAGTGGGAGCCATTCCCTGTGTCCTGTCCCTCCATCCCTTGTCCCCAGTCCCTCTCCAGCTCTCCTGGAGCCCCTTCAGGCCCTGCCAGGGGCTCTGAGCTCTCCCTGGATCCTCCTCCTCTCCAGGTGAGCACCCCCAGCTCTGCCAGCCTGGCTCCAGAGGGGCTCCAGCCCTGCAGCAGCTCCGGGGGTTCCCCTGGGCTCTCTCAGCAGCTCCACTCAATGTTTGTGGTTCACCTGGACATGGCTCAAGGCAGAAAAAAGACCTGTGCTCCAAAATTTTTGCCTCATCCTTGTGTTGCCAGCAGCTCTGCTCCCCTCCCTGCAGTTCCTGTGGGCTGGGTGGGACAGAGATTCCTGCTTTTCTCCTCATTCCATTTCAATTCATCCTCCTCATCCTTCTCCTTTGCTGCTTTTTTTTTTTTTTTTTTTTTTCCTGACTTTCCCTTTTTTCCCTTTTTTCCACTTTTCCTTTCACTTTTAAGGCCAGGCAGGTCCTGCTCCTGCAGGCCCAATGGAGAGCAGCCTGAAATCCCAACCCTGCTAGCAAATAAAAACCCATGAAGAGGCATTTTTAAAAATAGTTTATGTTGGGGAAGGAAATCAATACTGGCAATGACAAATCTATCACTGCAGTTGTTATTATTCGCATTAGGGAAAACCAACAGCCCATTTCCATTTTGGTGTGTCAATGAAGGGGAGAAAATAATTCCCTCACAGCTCCCTGCTCGTTCTCCTCCTGTGCCAGGTGATTTTATCCCCGGGGAAAAGCCATCCCTGAACCAAGGAGGTCACAGAAATTCCAGCTCCAGAAAGACACAGCACAAAAAACCAAAACCAAACTAAAGAAGTTCTTCTTGTTCTTCTCTTCAAATCACTTTTAACTCCTCAGATGTTGCTCAGGTTCTTTAATTTGCCCCCACTATTAATTGGCAAGGACTTCATTAAAGCCAGAGGGTGAAATGCATTTAGTTGTGGATTTCAGCTGTGAAATCAGGATCAGGCACCCAATCCACTCCATTTTAATTCAGGAAGAGAATTAAGGGCATTAATAACAATATTTTCTATTCCATTTTAGCACAGGAGGAGAATTAAGCGTGTTAATAACAATATTTGTGCTCAAATTTGGATTGCTGGAGCCCCCAGAAGGGTTTGGCACCCATGAATTCATTCCAGCCACGCTGAGAGCATAAAAGATAGATAAAAATCCCAAATTAATCCTGATCCCACCTTCCCATCTCCCAGGGGAGCGCAGGGATCTGCAGCCAGCAGAAAATGTTTGGACTTCTCTCCCTGGGCCTCCCTCCTGTGCTCCAGCTGAATTACTCAACCAGGAAATAACAATAAAAATGAAATTTGCTATGGAAGCAGCTTCCAGGGACTTTGCCCAGATGGGAATCTCTTTCCTCTGCCTGTGACAGATTCACACAATAAATTCAAACAGAAATAAATCCACATTGGGGAAATTGCAATATTGAAGTTGGTTTGCTTGGATGAGCTGCTGCATCAAACAAGAAGGAAGAAAAATCAGATTTTTTTTTTTTAGGTGAGACTGGCTGGAAATTATTTTCCAAGCCTGCCAAGATCATGTCCTTGGAACTTTAATGTCCCTGCATTTGATCTGGCTGGGCTTTTTTACATGGAAACTTTTTTTTTGGGGGGGAAAAAAAGTTTCTTTTTCTACCCCCAGCTATCAAATGCATGCCTGGAAATAAAGCTGCCACCTACCTTTTTTTTTTTTCTTTTTTTTTTTTTGATTGTGAGCTGAAAATGAAAGCTGTCACAGTGATCAAATAGGGAAAGGGAAGAAAGTAAAAGTAGAAAACCAAATTTTTAAAAAGGAGAACACCCAGAAAAATGTGTTGCAGCCTCCAAAATTAACAATAATTTTGCGAAATAATCAAAATACACAAAAAGATTTGGCTTGTATGAAAGCTGTGATATTCAGTTTATTTAAAATGCTGTCAGATTTTCACAGAGAACATTTCTGGTTTGGTTTTTCATTCTTTTTTTTTCCCCACATGGCCTTGCGTTGCTGGCCTGATCTCAGATATTTCTATTTGTGTTCATTTATTGCTGCTTACTGTTTAGAGCAACAATTTTTGGGTGCCCAAAGTCAGAAAAGGAGTGAAAATTCCTGCCCCAAGAGCCTTGGCTGTGTCCTCTGGGAAATCCTAAATTTTCCTGAGTGAACTCCAATCCTTATCCCTTTACCTACAGGAAAAATCCATTTTTAGGGGGTTATTTTTGTCACTTCCTGGGGTGAGGGCAGAATTGAGGGGGAGTGTTTTAAAAAGCTGGGCAGGAAGGGGGGATTTCCATAGGAAGAGCTCAGGTTTCTGAGGAATTTGTGCCAAATTTAGCTTTTTTTTCCCCAGCCTGATGCTCCCTCCTGGTGCTGCCATGGGAATGCTTTGCTCCCTAACAATGGGAATATTCTGAAATAAACAGCTCAGCAGCAGGAAATGGAGCAGGGGCTTTGCTTTTCCCCTTATCCCAAATCCATCCTTGGCAAGTCCATCTTCTTTCTGATTTCCCTGCCTGCTCAAGAGGCGGCAACACACCAGCTAAAGAATCAAAAAGAAATGGAAATTAAAAATCAAACTCAGCCTACTCTCAGCAGTTCCCCTCCCCTCTCACCTCCTTTCATTCATTTATTTATTTTTTTCCCCCACTCTCCTGAGTTTCCAAGCGTCAAGGAACGTTGATTTATGGCTGAGGAAAATCAACAGCTGCCTCTCACTTGATTCAAAACAGCACCAAAACAGAGGGGAAATGATGATTTCATTATTAGTTAGGAGTGTTTTTGTGGAGCTGGGAGCAGAAAAAAACTGCAAACTCCAGCTCATTTTCTGTGCTGTGGGTGCTGAGCCTCGGTGGAAGTGGAAGAACAACATTCCTGAGAGCAGCCTTGAGGAATAAATCCCCTTTGTCCAGCTTTGGTACCTGTTGGGGCTGGATGTGGAGCTGGAATCAGCATTTACTCCCAGCCCATCCCACGGGGATAATTCCCTTCCTTCCCACCCGTCTGCCAAGCTGCTCCTTCCTCTCAGCTCTGCAATATTTGGGTCCCCCAGAGTGTTTAAAAATAGAAGGAGCAGCTGGTTGATGGAGCAGGATCCTGTGCTCTGGCCAGAAGGATGAAAAAGGAGGTTTTTTCCCCCATTTCTCCCTCACTTCAAACCTCTGCCATGAGTTTTAGGCTCTGGGAGAGTTATTAGAGCTTCAGCACTGGGGATTTTTTATCCATCTCCAGGTTTATTGCCTTTGGGGCTGGGGCTCCAAACTCGGCTGCAGATGTGGAATTGTGGGGTGAAAAAAGCACCACGAGCTCCATTAGAAGGACACTGAGAATTTGCTTTCCTAGCTCAGATTTCCTTCAGTTTTGGAGTGTGTTTTCCTCGTTAAAATAAAGAAAAAAAAAATCCACTTTAATTTCATCATAATCCCTTCACTTGGGCTTAGAGTTATGGAGCTGAGCAGGAATAAGTCAAGAGGCAAAATGTCCTTCAGGTATTTCAGGGTGGGACATGGCAGGTGTAGCCTGAAAATAAAAGAGAAATAAAAGAATATATTAATTTTAAAAGGCTTTCAGCTATTTTTGGCTCTGCTGGGAGAGGAAGGATTTTGTTGCTGGGCACTGATTCAGTCCAGAGCTGGGTTCTGAGGGTGGCCAGGGCAGGATTTGCCTTTATTGGTCATTAAAAACCAAGCAGCCGTGGAGAGTGGCTGAGGTTTTGTAAAGTGAGGCTTTACCCTCTCCTAACCAGGCAGGGCTGGGTTCTTTCACCTGCCTGAATAAGAGCTGCATTCAGCAAATCTTTATTTGAATTTCTCCTGCCTTGGCCCAGCAGCTGGGGGAGATCTGGGCAGTGAGCTGGTCAAACCTTCCAGGTGAGATTCAGCTAAAACCACAGGCAAATGAAAATGTTGGTGTAAAATCTGCTTTTATTGGTGTAGAAACCCCTTTCATTGGTGTAAAAACTGCTTTTATTGGTGTAAAAACTGCTTTTATTGGTATAAAATCCAGTTTTTCTGAGCTGCAGAAGAAGCTGTTTCCTCTCCTAGCAGGAGAAGAGTTGAGTAAATGAATTATTTCAAAAGCCCCAACTCGCAGCCCATGTGCAGGAAAGATCCTGATCCTTGGCTGGGATATCTCCTGGATCCCCTGGCTGTCCCTGGTGTGAACCCAGTTTATTTCCACCATCATTTATTTGCTGGGGACTGAGCCAAGAAATAACGTGGTACAATAGAAAGCTGCTGGGATTTCCCCAACTCCCCCACACAGAGAAATGTGCTGAGCTGCAGGGGGTTGTACAAAGTCTGCAAATCTCAATCTTTTTGCTTTGATTGGAATTTTTTTTTTCTTTTTTTGGTGGTGATTTGTTTAGCTGCATTCCTGGGCCCTTGTTGGATTCCCTGGAGAAATTTATTTGCTGGGGACTGAGCCAAGAAATAACGTGGTACAATAGAAAGCTGCTGGGATTTCCCCAACTCCCCCACACAGAGAAATGTGCTGAGCTGCAGGGGGTTGTACAAAGTCTGCAAATCTCAATCTTTTTGCTTTGATTGGAATTTTTTTTTTCTTTTTTTGGTGGTGATTTGTTTAGCTGCATATCTGGGCCCTTGTTGGATTCCCTGGAGAAAAAAAAAAAAATTGCTTTTGTTTAACAGAATATTGGAAAGGAAGGGGATGGGGTGTTTGTGGTCATTTGAAATAATCCAAATTCTTTGGGAGAGTTGGTTGAAATTGTAGAATTGGAATTGAAATTGTAGAATTGTTTGGAATAATATGAGAATATTATATGAGGATATTGAAATAATATGAGGGTTGATTTAATTTGATCTCAAGGACAGGCAGGAACCAGCTCGAATCAATGGGGTGATGCTTTGGTTTCTTTCCTCATTTTTCATTTTTCAGTTATTTTTACTGCTTAACTTTCCTCTCCTTGTGCATAACATCAGCCTTTGAATGGAGAAGAGCCTGGAAGTGCTTCTGTGAAAATGCTCAGCCAAGTTTCACAAAGTTCATTGAAACAGAAATAATCAACCAGCACATGGCAGAGAGAAGCAAAATTTGAAAAGGAAATATTTCTAATGTAATCATCAAACAGGCTTAGGGACACAGGAGACAGATTTTTAATGTTTGTGATAAGATTTTTATCTGGAAAACATCACTTTAGCAATGATTAGAGAAGAGGATTATTTCACATGTAAGCGTGTGTCCATTATAAACACATTTCTGTAGCTGGAGAGGAACTTAAAGCTGCAATTTCAAAATGAATGAGCGTCATCCAACATCCTGCTCCTGCTGGAAGTGTCTGCAATTTATTTCATATTTAAATCTTCATTAGATGAGTGGCTAAAAGAGAGAGGCTGCTCTGTGTAAATTAAATTCCCCCGTCTGTGGCTCCATGTGTAACTCTTTGCAATCATTTACTCAAATGTTACATTCATCCTTTGCAGCATAAATTTCCATGGAACTTTGATTTCATCTGCTTCTCTCTTTGTGTGAGTGCTGCAGAGAATTAAATACTCTCAGTCCAAACTCTGATCTGGATTGATAACATTTAGCATAAACCTTGCTCTTGTCATCTGGGGAAAAAAAAAAAAAAAGAATAAATCAGATTTCCTGATTTAAAGTGCACACATATGTTTAATTTTACTACTCAGAGTATCCTTGTTGTATTCTCAGCAAGGAAATCATTCCCTGGATCTGCTGGGCTGGGGCCCAAGGTAAGACTTGATGGACAACAACTCAGCACATCCCATCCAAAATAAACGCGTCAGTGCTCTGCGGCCCTGGCCTGGAGTCACTTGCAGTTGTTTTCCCTGCTTGTGTTTCGTGTTAGGATCCTCAGGGATAAACAAAACGAGGGAGGCAAACAAGGCAAGGGAAGAGTTCCTGTTTGCAGATCCCTGCCCATCTGTTTCTCGTTCTGCCTGGCTCTGGGGAGCGTTTCCACGCTGCGCTCATCTCCCTTCAGAGAGCGCCAGCCCGGGGGAGCCGGGGCTCCATCCTCTGAGTGCCCCAGTCCCTGCAGGACCCCGGGGAGGGGACAGGGATGCCTTGAGGAGGCTGCCCTGGAACAGACTGGACCGGGGGAGAAACCTTCCTACTTTAAATAGGAAGGAAAATATTGGATTCTCTGGGTCTGGGTTGAAGGCACTTGAGACCGACTTGTGCAGGCTGCCCTAGAGAGAGGCTGGACAGAGCTAAAGAATAAAGCAGGGATTGATTCAAAGGATCTCCTCCATGGATGCACCTTGGGCAGCACAAGAGCCCAGCCAGGGCTGCACCCAGGATGAACCAAAATGGTCCCAAAAGGAACCCAAGATGAACCCAAATGGTCCCAAAATGCACGAGCGCTCACGGGGTCTCTCCCTGGGATCAGCTCTGCTCCATGTGCACATTGCAGTTCAGTGTCCAATTCCAGCTCAGCCCCTGCACTCCCATCCTGCTTGTTTTTCTCTCTGCAGCCCACGGGGTTTGTGCTCCTGGGCTGAGATTTGGATCATTTGTCCTTGGTGCCCAGCTGGAGCAGGAATTGTTTTGTGTCCCTGCTCTGTGCAGAGAGCTCCCCATCCCCTGATGTGAACCCAGACCCACACACTGAAGCAGCACAGGATGGGAAAAATAGAAAAGCCAAAACCTGAGGCATCACCAGCAGCCCTGGGGCAGTGACAGCCCAGCTCCAGGGGCTGCTGGGTGCAGGAGGTGCTCCCTGGTGAAGGACAGAGTTGGTCAGGAGTGGGAAAAAGGAGAGAATGGAGGGGATGCAGCAGGGCTTGATGGCCACCAGCTGATCTGATGTCACATCATCATTTCCCTGCCTGGACTGATGCCTTTTGGGGCTACCTAAAAACAGAGGCCAGACAAAATTAAGGTAATTAAAAGCAGTTCTATTTATTGAAGGGCCTTCAGGTACATTTAGGGCAGACAAAACCCACCCAAAAATGGACAATGGGTCACAGGTTTCACACTTTTATAAGTTTGGTCCATTTGCATTTTGGGGGTCAATCTGCCAATTCCAGCTTCAGCCAATGAAGTCATTGACCCCAAGTTTGCTGCCCCCAACTCCCTTTTGTTTCCATCTCTCAGGCCTGAGGCAGTGAGGTGTCCTTGATTGTCAGGCCTGGAGAGGAATTGTTGTGTCTGCCCCAAATGGGGAAGCAGCAGCTCCCACTGTGTGTGGAGTTTGGAGTTCTGCACTAAAGAACTGCAGGATTACAAACAGATGGAAAATAGAAAAGATAAAATACTAAAGCATCAGGACAGAGGTGCTGCCTCAGAGCCAACAAGATATTGCAGCACAAAGACCTTTAATTTTCTAAACACCTCCTAGAGTTCCTAGAATATACTTCTCTGAGTTTTTCTTGGAAATGCAAGGGCATCCTGCAAAAATCCTCGTTACACCCTCAAAATAAATAATAAGAAATTAAAAAAAAAAAAAAAAGGTTTTGTTCAACAAGGTATTTTTGAATCATTCAGTGCCATTGTTAAGATGGAGAGTTGTTGTGGCTGTGTTCAAAGTACAGCCTGAAAGCTCATTATCCCCACAAAATCTGGAAGGATTTCCTGTTCCAGCCTCTGAATTACAGGAGGGAAAAGTCCTAAAGTGGCTGAGTTCAGATTCCTGCTCTAGGTGTAGAAATGTTGTCGTTTTTAGGGGCGCTGTGACAAAGAGCAGCTGATGGAATACTTGAATTGAGAGGAGAAAAAACGTGGATGGTTACAAACACACCTTGATGCAGTCCAGTTGAACTTAAACCTGGGTTTAAATGACTTTGAACTTAAACCTGGGTTTAAATGACTTTGAACTTAAGCCTGGGTTTAAATGACTTTGAACTTAAGCCTGCGTTTAAATGACAGCCTTTGCTTGAGTATTTGGAGTGAAAGAAGTGGGATCAGCATCACTCCAGGGGGAGGGGGAAGGCTCCACCAGGGAATGCCCCAAACCTTCCCCTCCCCTGGGTGTGAGCACAGACCCCAAAGCCCAGCCTGGCTCCTTCCAGGGCTGGATTTTGGTGCTGCACTTCCCTCTGCTGTTGGCTGCTCACACTGGATTTCCTCTGCCTCCTTTCCTCCCCACACCCTGCTGAATGCAGCTTTAATTTGCCCTCCCCCGATCCTCCCCTTCCCTAAGATTTTTTGGGATAACTGAATAATTCCCCAATTTAATTGAATATTTGTTCCCCCCTGTTTTTGTGCACTGAGAGAATTCTGCCCAGCTTGGCAACCATGAGAAGAGGAGCTGCCCTGGGATGGTGACATTTTGACTTTTTTTGATGAACAAAAAACCCAGATTTCTCCCAAAAGGAAAGTCCCTGCTGTCCTTTCCTCCTCCAGTCCACGGAGTTTAAACCAGTGCCAAACTCAGGCTCTGTCCCAGAGCCATTACACCTACAGCAGGGTTGTATTCCCTGGCTTTTTTTTAGGAGTGATGAGTTTTTTTCGTTGTTGTGTCCCAGCCCTGGTTTCTAATTCTTTTTGTAAAGAAAAATCATGGAGTAGTAGAAAAACCATGAAAACTGAAGCACAGTGACTCCTGTTCATTATTTCTCACTGGGATGAAGAAAGAGGTTGAAGCTGCCTAATCCCAGTGTGACTAAAAGTGGCTTTTTCCTGGTTTTGCTGTTCCTAACCTTTTTTTTTTTTTTTCCTGGAGGTTAAGCTCTCATAGAGGCATTTCAAAGCAGGGACCCACAATTTCACTCCATTCTGCACAATAAAAATGGAGCCTCCTCTCTCTCTCTCTCTCCAAGGCCTTTTGAGGATAAACTGTCCAATTAAGAAATTACACCTAAATTATATTTACTTTTAACCCAATAACCAACCACCCGTGGCTGCAATGGGGACTTTTTTATCTAATTACACAAAACCACCCAAACCCATGGAGGAGAAGGAGGTGAAGAAGAAGGTGAAGACGAAGAAGGAGGAGAAGGAGGAGAAGGAGGAGAAGGAGGAGAAGGAGGAGAAGGAGGAGAAGAAGGAGAAGAAGAAGAAGAAGAAGAAGAAGAAGAAGAAGAAGAAGAAGAAGAAGAAGAAGAAGAAGAAGAAGAAGAAGAAGAAGAAGAAGAAGAAGAAGAAGAAGAAGAAGAAGAAGAAGAAGAAGAAGAAGAAGAAGAAGAAGAAGAAGAAGAAGAAGAAGAAGAAGAAGAAGAAGAAGAAGAAGAAGAAGCAGCCTCCTCCCTAAAACCTCCACCTTGCTTTATATATATTATTATATTCTAAAACTTTCAACTCTAAATTTCCCACCCTGTGATGTCACACACTTCTATTCAAACTCCACACTCACAGTCCCAGTTCTATCACTGAATTTTGGAAGCTTCTCCACGGCCTCAGGTCAATGCAGTGTTCTCTGTCAGCACAGAAAGTCTAAAATTCTCAGCAACCTGGTGAAACCTTCTTCTGGCCAGGAGCAGCTCACCTGGGCAGCGTTACAGTGAGTTCACTCAAATTTTGGTGCTAAATCAGATTTTGGTGCAGAATTGCAGTGAGTTCACTCAAATTCTGGTGCTAAATCAGATTTCGGTGCAGAATTGCAGTGAGTTCACTCAAATTTTGGTGCTAAATCAGATTTTCTGTGCATTTTCAAGAGGTTTGGTGGGTGAATCCCTGCAAAAGGAGGAATTAAAACCTTGATTTCTGTGTCAGCTTTGGCACAAGTGTGGAGTGTAACAAGGAGTGGATGAAATCAGGCTGTGGTCAACAAAGAGCTGTGGGAAATAAAGAGCTGCAGGAGCACAGCCTCTCTTTTTTTTTGGTGCACCAAATCTCACTGGCTTCAGGCAGTGGAAGTTCCCAGTCCCTCAGACTGAAATTTTGGGGTTTTTTTCATGGAGCTTCACCAAGTTTTATCCCATTTTTGTGCTGTGGCCTCATAAAGAAGAAGAGAAGCCTTTGGAGGTAGGAAAATTTAATTTGTCAGCTGGGGCTTCTGGGTGTGGAGAGCAGTCTGTGGTTATAGCAAATTCTCATTTTGTTATGTGCAGGTCCAGTGGGAAGGGTTTTTGCAGAGATTGGAGGAGAGACATGGGATGAATATCTCTGTGGTCCCATTTTTGTGCTGTGGCCTCATAAAGAAGAAGAGAAGCCTTTGGAGGTAGGAAAATTTAATTTGTCAGCTGGGGCTTCTGGGTGTGGAGAGCAGTCTGTGGTTATAGCAAATTCTCATTTTGTTATGTGCAGGTCCAGTGGGAAGGGTTTTTGCAGGGATTGTTTGGAGGAGAGGCATGGGATGAATATCCCTGTGAATGCTTGGTTTTTAGGCACTGAACTGCTCTGGGATGCTGGGGTTTGGAATTACAGAGCAATTGGCAATGGGATTTCAGCTTGAAAAATTGGGATTTCAGCCTGCAAAACCTCCCTGAGAGCTGAACTTCACCCTCCAGGTGTTTTCTAGGAATGTTTTGAGGAAGGACCATCCCAGGGTGGCAGGAGCCTTGAGTTTCTCTTTGGGAGCTCAGTGGAAGCTTCTCTGTAATCCTTACACATTCCTAAGACCTTTTCCCCAGGTGGAAGCAGTGAAAGGAGCACCTGGAGAGCCTTTTTAATCAGAACATGGCTTTTTTGCCCCATCTAGTGGGTACAAAATGTACTGAGCCTGGAGCTGGTCAATCCCAGCATTGAGTTTTTCCAAGGCAGCTCACAGTCCCTGATTTCTGTTTTGTCTTCTGGCTGTTTGGGCAATAATTGTGTGTGGGAAATGCACAGAGAGAGGTGGATCTCAGAATAACTGAATCATTGCTTTCTGAGAGAAGTGAACAGGGCGCATTTATCCCAAAAAGAGCAGCTCAGAAAAGGCCAGGATTTTCTAGGTGAGGGCGTGGGGATAAAGGTGTCCAAAACCAGCCTTGTCCAGCCCAGCTCTGCAGTCCCTGGGTCAGCAGGGTCAGCTGAGAGCTGAGCACAGGGAATTGCTGTGTTTCACAAGGCCCTGAGGAGCAAACAGCCTTCAAAACCTTCCTCATGGATGCTGGAGATCCCTAATTTTCTATTTTATCCTTGCAATTCCTTTGAGGTGGCAATTTCTGTTTTCAGCTGGTTTTCTCTGCCTGAGAAAACCCCTGGAGTCAAGGGCTGGAAAGACAAAGAACAGGAGGATATTTCTGTACATATCCCATTCCTTCCATTTATTTTCCTGTTACCAGGAAAATTACCCAGTGATTTTCCTGTGCTGGAAGTTTGGGATAGGAAGGAAAATTTGGTCCTGTCCTGAGATTTTTGAGCAGTAGCTGCTGGTCTGTGTGTGTTGGGATGTGTTAATGAACTGTGGGGGGGATTGCAAACCTTCCTCTGCTGGAAAAGGTGATGAGCTCTTCCTGCTGATGTGTGTCCCTGGCTGGAATTCAAGAATGGCAGGTCGCTTAAAAAAAACCAACCCTGTTTTGTCACTTTCTTCCATCCAGATGTTGAGTCCAAGCTGTGATTTTTCAGGATACTTTCACAGGGAAATGAGATTCCTTGAGCAGAGCAGCTGCTGGCTCAGGGGGCCAAGTTCTCACCTGGGATGGGAAAGTTTCCACTCTAAGCCAGGCTCAGAAAACAGATCTGAGCCTAAACTTGGCTTTTTCAGAGAATCCCAGAATGGTTTGGTTGGAAGGAACCCGAAAGTTCATCCTGTTCCACTCCCCTGCCATGGGCAGGGACACCTTCCACTATCCCAGGCTTCTCCAAACCCTTCAAGCCCAGCCTCAATCCCAAGGGAATTTGGCAGGATGGGCTCCATGGCCCATCCTGTGCTTTGTTCCAGCAGGGAACACCCAACCCAACACCTTCACAGCTCCTTTTGCTGTTCTGGCAAAGTATTTCTCAATGAAAGTTGTAATAAAACATTCAGCCCAGCTGCTGTGGCTCCTCCGACCCCGACTGGCCTTGCTGTGACAGGGACACAGCTGCTGGCAGGAAAATAAATAAATCCACAGGGAAGAGAGGCTGGGATGCTTGGATTGGGAGCAGCTCTCTCATGTTGGTGGATTGAGGTAATTCAAGAGATCTGCTGGGATTTTCCAAGGATTTGGAGCGTGTTTTGTCCTTGGTGGAGCTTCCAGGGGGCCTGAAAGCAGATAGCACGGGAGGTTACAATAATAACAACAACACCCTCTCCATTTCATGCTCTGATCAAACATACAACACTCCAGGGATCTCCCTGGTCAAAGTTCAGCTCCTCACGCTTCCAGTCAGCTCCAGGACACAGGGGGAGTTTAGAATATCTGCTTCACTCCTCATCAGGCACAAAATACCCACAAAATATCCAGTTACCCCTGGGGAGCTGCAGCAAAGGTGGGAAAAGGCACAACTGTAATGCACTGCTCCAAAAAGTGAAAAGGAGAAGAGGAAATCAATGCTGTTGGCAGTGTCCAGAGGTGTTCCCAAGGCTGATGCAGATTCAATTCCCAGATTTTCACAAGGGTCTGAGAGGGAGAGATGTGATTAACACGTTAGCAGGGTGCTGGGAGAGAATCTCTCTTGTCTGTCCAAGCAGCTCAGTGGAAACCTGCAGAAAACAACAGAAACAGCAGGAAAAAAATAAAAATAAAATAAATTCCCTGCCTCAGAGCACGACAGATGGGTCACCTCTGGTGCAGGTCACTCCTCAGAGCTGCTGCCAGCGTGAAGCTGACTCAAAAATGTCAGTGTGAGGCAGGTGGAAAGCTGCAGAGCTTTTTGTCACAAATATTTCAGCTTTTCGTCCTGCCAGCCCAGACCTGCCGTGCCAGGGCTCTTTGTGGGGTAGAACAGCAGGAATTGGCTGTTCTGGGAGCTGGGTGTCACCAGCCAGGCACAAGGGACAGGAGGGGTGAGGGACACAGGCTGGCTCAGATGGAGCTGCAGGTACCTTTAGAGAATGGTGTGTTGATGTGATTGTGGGTGCCAGGACGAGGGAAGAGATGAATCTGACTCCATATTTCTCAGCAGGCTGATATATTATATTATATTATATTATATTATATTATATTATATTATATTATATTATATTATATTATATCATATTATATTATGCTATACTAAACTATAGAGAGAAAGGAATACATCAGAAGGCTGGAAAAGAATGAACAATAAAAAGTAGTGGCAGACTCAGAGTCTGACACAGCTGGACTGGGACTGGTCATCAAGTAAAAACAACTCACATGAACCAATCCAAGATGCACCTGTTGGTAAACCACCTCCAGAGCACATTCCACAGCCATCAGATGGTTATTGTTTACATTTCTTTTCTGAGGCTTCTCAGCTTGTCAGGAGAAAAATCCTGGCAAAAAGGATTTTCATAAAATATCACAGTGACAATGGTGCCCTGGGATTTATTCAAGGTCGTGCAAGGAGTTTGCAGCAGAGCCAGGACCTGCATCCAGCTCTTCCCAGCGTGATGCCTTAAGAATAAAGGCTATCTTTCATCTAAATTAAAACCCCACAATTTTACAGAAGCTTCAGGGCCTCTGTCTAATCTATTCACACAGCATTCATCACCATGGCATCTAGGTGCCACTCTCCTCATCCCTTAACCTTGCCAGAGCCTGTCATGAATATTCCCAGCATCTTTTATGGGTTTCCAAATGAGATGAGCACACTCTTCCACTCTCTGCCTCCACCTCCACTCTGAACAGCCTGCCTGATAAACAACCCATCCATTAGACCCACAAAATAAATATATATATATAAATAAATAAAGATAAAGCGCCGAGAAGGTTTCCAATTAGCAAATCTTTCACTTGGCTATATTTTGGAGCATCTCTGCTTCCCTCCCCATCAGAAGTTGGGCACTCTAACAACACGGCCTGTCACTGCTCAGCCTGCCAGCTGCATAAAATCAAGGCATCAGGCTTTTTTTAATTGAATGCATAATGAGGTGACTGGCAGGTTTAATTAACAAAACTCATCCTGTGTATGCACCTGGAGGTGAAAATAAGTTTAATCAAGAGGAGTTGGCAAGTGCCAACAGCTCTGTCATGGTTGTCCCCCCTGCCCCCCTCTTATTTTGGTTTGTTTCAACCAGGCTTTATATTTGCAAAAGTGGCTCTGGGTGCTGATTAATTATCTTTTGCCCAAGATTGATGAGTTGTTGCAGCCTGCCTCGTAATGAGAGCCCTTGCTCCTGGAAAAGCTGCGCTGGAAGCTTTAATGATCAGGCTGCCTCAGATAAACTGCTGATGGCAAACACTCGAGGCACCTGAATTGCAGTAACCCTTGAGGACTTGATCCGTGCGAGGAAGATTTGTCCTGGAAATGTGCTGGCTGGCACCTTACGGCCAGGGGAAGGTGGAGCAGGGTGGTGTGGGGCCTCCTGAGAAGCTCAGGATTGAGGGAGGAGCCGTGAGGGCTCTGAATTACTTCTGGTTTGAACTGGCATCATTGGAGGGACACGGGGTTGGTAAAAATCCTGGAAAAAAAAAAGGCAAAAAAAGCCTGAAAAATGCCTGGATGCTCCTGAAGGCAAGGCAGGAGGTCATTCCCATGTGCAAGGACAACTTGTCCCCACAGCCCAGGACACCCACAGCACATCCAGCATCCCCTTGGCCCTCCTGAACCCAAAACGCACATCTGGGAGGGTGGAGCTGCACATCTGGAGCCCAGAGGTGACAGTGCATGAGTGGATGTCCCCTGGCCAGCCAGGCTTGGCCAGCTGGCGGCCCTGGGGGTGCTGCTGGTCCCTGTCCCCCCTCCCAGCTGGGGGAAGGAGTGTCCCAAGCCGCGTTCTGGCAGAGCCGTGGGCGCTGCACGGGGAGGTGAACGCGCGTGGGGCTGTCAAAATATCCTCCCTCCTCCTCACCCACTGCACGTGCCCTCTCTTTCTCTTGCCTGAAGAGGCCTTTGCTGGGTGTTCTAACGCCCAGGGTCTGCGCTGGAGATGTTACTGACAGCTGTTGTGTGACTGCAGGAGGGGAGTGGTGACGCCCTAATGATAGCGTGTCGCGGCGTGTCTCGCTGCTTCTCTTCTCCCCCAGCTGTGCATTCCTCCTGCCGCTGCCTCAGCCTCTGCACTCCGTTGTGGAGCTCTGATGTGGGTGCTGCGTGCTGGAAATGGGCTCTGAGTGCTCCCACTTTGTAGAGGACGTGGATGGATTTTCTCCCCCTCTGCTCCGGAGGCCCCTCCTGGAGTGCTGTGAGAGAAAGGAGGATGTGGAGGTGTTGGAGCAAGGCCATGAGTTTGAGAAGGGTCAGAGAGTTGGGGCTGCTCAGCCTGCAGAAGGTTTTGTGGAGACCTCACAGCACCTTCCAGTGTCTGGAGAGTGCCCAAGGAAGCTGGAGAGGGATTCTGCATCGGGAAATGAAACAAGACAAAGTGGAGTGGGGTCAAACTGAAATTTGGGGTAGATATTGGAAGGAATTCCTCGCTCTGAGGGTGGGCAGGGTGCCCGGAGAAGCTGGGTCCCTGGCAGTGTCCAAGGCCAGGCTGGAGTGACCTTTTCTAGTGGAAGCTGTCCCTGCCCATGGCAGGGGTGGAATGAGATGAGCTTTAAGGTCCTTTGCAACCCAAACCATTCTGGGGTTCCGTGGAGCTGCCACAGGAGATGCCCTGTGTGCTAACCTGGCCTTTTTGTCCTTTGGGATGCTTCATATCCCAGCATCCCACCCAGGATTTTTTGGAGGTGTTGAAGCTCCACCCTGCTCAGTTAAGGATCAGGCACTCAGCGTAATGAAATGTGCACTCAGCTGTCCTGCCAGTTTCACCTCTCATGTGACTGCTATGGCTTTTCCCTGAGAAACTCTGGAAAATGAATCTATAAATGGCTGAAAGCTGTGGGAGAAGGAGCCTGTGAAGCACACAGAGGTGTCTCTCCTTGTGGGCCACCAGAAGCCCCTCTCTGCTGTGATCTCACACCTCCAGCCTTTGCAGATCTTGTCCTGAAAATCTAATGAGAAATGACCAAAAAAAAAAAAAAAAAAAAAAAAAAAAAAGAAAAAAAAAAGTGTTTTACATCTGCTTTAAGGAGCTGACTGGAGTGGCAAGTGTGTTTAACCTAGATTTGAATTCCCCTGCTGTGGGAGGGCTCCTGTGCCCAGGCAGAAGGCCCAGAAGGGTTATGCATCATTTACAACCCCCTGTTCCCAACGAGGGGCAGGACGGGGGCGGCTGGGAGGGGAAATGCAGCTTCAGACCTCTCAGCTCAGCAGGAGCCCCTGTTCTGTGCAGGGGCAGAGCCCAAGTGATTAACAGCTTCTGGCAAGGCCAGCAGGGCTCGGTTCCCTCTTGCTGCCTGCTGGCACGACAGGGAAAGTGTCCTTTCCATGGCAAGTGACAGCTGCTGGCTGCCTGTCCCCTGTGAGCAGCTCCCAAGCCATATCTGTGGGACTCTGATGGGTTTTGGGGTCCCCTAGAGCCACCCAACAGGTAACATCTCCCTCTGGGTGACGAGCTGGTCCCTGCTGAATTCCTGTTTGTCTGTGAGGGGGGTGTTGCTGCTGCTCAGGGTGAAAATTTTCTAGTTCTGGGTTATTTTAAGGAGAATCCTGAAATATTTGAAGCTAGGGAGGAGCAGCAGCACCAACAGGTGTCTGGAGGTGTGTGGAGAGCCAGACTGGGGCTGCTGGAGCTGGGAACGTGCTGAGCATCCCAGGGGATCCCTGTAATCAGGTTTATCATAGTCCTGAGTGGAGAAATTCCCAGGGGAATCCGCTATTTCCTCCTGTTAGGTGATCCTAGAGCTCTCCTCATCCTGGGATTTTGGAGATCTGAGGGATTTTTTGAGATCTGTGTCTTATACATTTTTGGAGTAGGAGCTAGATTTTGGAAGTCTTTACCACAGTGACCTTTTAGAACCACTTGAATGTGCTGTGGGATCCCCTGTTCCTGTGGGATCCCCAGTTTTTCTGGGCTCTGAGCTGCAGAACAGGCCAGCAGGATTTCTCCTGGACAATCTACCTTTGTCTCCCAGAAGGGATTTTCACCTTGCCTCTGGTTTAAGAGCATCAGCTTGCAGGGAGGGAAAACACCCTGTGGAAGTTGTTTCAACACCTGGTAGCTGTGACAAGCACAAAATCCTGAGGAAGCTGCTTCCCCCTGCGCTGCTCAGGGTGGTTGTACATCCTCACTTCTCCACTTCCAACACAGGCAAGATCCCTTTTCTGCTTTAATTCAGCTGTGAGGAAAAAAACCCAGAAATTACCAGGGGTGGAATCCACCTGTTTGTAGTAATTCCACAAGAACTCTGCACACCACATGCCTTGTTTTGTAGGAATACACAAAACAGGAAGTTCGATGTCCTAAAAGTTGGTTTTCTTTTGGGATTGATGCCAGTAAAGGCACGTTCCCCTTCACCCCCTTTTTGCTGGCAGACAACACAAGTAGATGTGCACCGGGCGAATTTTTCAGGGTTTTTTTCCCCCAAAAAATAATCTAAATATGGATCTGGTTTAAGAGCATCAGCTTGCAGGGAGGGAAAACACCCTGTGGAAGTTGTTTCAACACCTGGTAGCTGTGACAAGCACAAAATCCTGAGGAAGCTGCTTCCCCCTGCGCTGCTCAGGGTGGTTGTACATCCTCACTTCTCCACTTCCAACACAGGCAAGATCCCTTTTCTGCTTTAATTCAGCTGTGAGGAAAAAAACCCAGAAATTACCAGGGGTGGAATCCACCTGTTTGTAGTAATTCCACAAGAACTCTGCACACCGCATGCCTTGTTTTGTAGGAATACACAAAACAGGAAGTTCGATGTCCTAAAAGTTGGTTTTCTTTTGGGATTGATGCCAGTAAAGGCAGAATTCCCTTCACCCCCTTTTTGCTGGCAGACAACACAAGTAGATGTGCACCGGGCGAATTTTTCAGGGTTTTATTTTTCCCCCAAAAATTAATCTAAACATGGATCAGGTAGGTGGCTGGGAGAAGGGAAGAGCTGCTGTGGGGCAGGGCTGAGGAGCCGCAGCCACAGGAGGTCAGTGTTGCACCGTGGAAATGGCAGAGAAAAGTCAGAGTGGCCTTGGAGGAAAACTTGACCCGGGAGGGAGGTTAAATCCTGCCGGGCACTTCGGGGCAGTTTGAGCTCTGTGCTCAGCAGTGCTGGTGGAGGATGTGATGCTGGAAGGAGCGGGGATGTGTCCCAGGTGGGGAAGGAAAAGGAGAGAAGGAGAACGGTGTGGATTTTTGGGGAAAGAAAATGGCAAAAGTAGCATGGTGGATTTTTTGGGAAGGGAAATGGCCAAAGGAGGTGTGGATTTTGGAAAGGAAAAGGGCAAAAGGAGGGCAATGTGGATTCTGGGGAAGGAAAATGGCCAAAGTAGCATGGTGTGGATTTTTGGGGAAGGAAAATGGCAAAAGGAGAACAGTGTGGATTTTGGGGAAGGGAAATGGCCAAAGGAGCACAGTGTGGATTTTTGGGGAAGGACAAGTGCAAAAGTAGCACAGTGTGGATTTTGGGAAGGAAAAGGGCCAAAGGAGCACAGTGTGGATTTTGGGAAGGACAAGTGCAAAAGTAGCACAGTGTGGATTTTGGGAAGGAAAAGGGCCAAAGGAGCACAGTGTGGATTTTGGGAAGGACAAGTGCAAAAGTAGCACAGTGTGGATTTTGGGAAGGAAAAGGGCCAAAGGAGAACAGTGAGGATTTTGGGAAGGAAAAGGGCCAAAGGAGCACAGTGTGAATTTTGGGAAGGAAAAGGGCCAAAGGAGCACGGTGTGGGTTTCACACCTTGGGGAGCTGGGAGCAGACACTCAGTGGCTCTGAGCTGGGGTGGACCTCGAGCTGCAGGCTTTCCCCTCCCGGTGCCAGCCCTGCTTTTGGCCCAGGTGTCCCCCTGAAGCTCTTTGATGGATGCAGGAGCTCCAGCTCTCCATCCCGCGTGCAGCATCCCCGCGGGTGGGCGGCTCGCCGGCAGCTCCGCTCCACTTATCAAGGCTTGGAAAGCCCTTCCACGGCTGATCCCAACCCCTCCTCCTGCGATTCTCCTCCCAGGGTGGTCCGGGGGCAGGTTGGAGCAGGAGGCTGAGGGATGCTCGCGCGGCTGCTGTCGGGGCTGGCTGCTGAAAGGGGATTTGCATTCCAGGAGATTCCAGGGGCTGTGTCCAGCCACTCTCTTCCCTCAGGGCTCTGAAATATGTTTTAAGGCCCATTCCCAGGGAGCTCTGGCAGCTGTTTGATGTGGTGGCAGCGCTTTTAGAGAATGGCTGGGCCGGTGACAGAAGTGAAACTCGAATATTCTCCAGTAGGCTCTGCGGTTCCTTCATTAAAAACAGACAGATAAACAAACAAATTACAGCCCATTATGAGCATGTCCTTCAGTTCCTCTTCAAACAGCTTTTTGCTGTTTTAAAAAGCCTTAAATAAGGACACAGCCTCCCCAGTCTTGGCCATAAACTGTTGGCTTTAAGCTTTCCCTGTGCCTCTGGATCCGTTGTCTTTGCTGTCTTCGAAGTGTCTGATGTGAGCTTTTAATTCATTTGGCTTTTCCTGGTGAGAGGCTTCAGAACAAGATTCCTCGTGTGCAGCCTTTGATGTTACACCACAAAGAATCTCCCCCTTTTTCCAAATGCTCTGCTGAAAACCCCAACTAAAAAAAAAAAAAAAAAAAAAAAAAGAAAAAAAAGAAAAAAAGAGAAGAGATTCACGTAGCCAGGCTGGGAGGAAGTGGGGTGACCCATGGAAATGGTTTTTGTGTCCCTCACAAAGGCCCCAGTGCTACAGTGATGGGCTCAGCCTCAAGATCTGTGCTCATTTGGGCAGGGCTGGGCTGAGGTGTCTCTGCAGCTTGGAAACATCACGTGAAACACACTAGGAAAATCCAGCCAGAATTCTTCCTCCTCCAAAACTGGATGGAGACCTGTTTTGGTTCCTCTGACACTTAGTGGCTTCTGCTTTATTGGCGCCGAGCTCCTGATGCCGGGACTCTCCTGCCCTCTCACATCTCTGCATTTGGGCACCTGGGGCTGCTCCTGCTCCAAAATCATGGTCTGCATCACAGACTGGAACACAGCTCTCCATCTTCCCACCCCGTGGCTTTGCCTTGGGCTGGCTGAGGGGTTTTGGGACTATTTTGTTTGGGCTGCTGCTCGGGGATTAAACCAGAGCAGGTGCCTTGGGTGCAGCCTGTGCATCCTCAGCTTGGTTAAAGGGCTTTGTTCCAAGTGTGCTCTGCAGAGGAGAAACCTAAGCACTGACCCTTTTCAGGAGCATCTGATGCGTGCACCGTGATTAGAAAGAGTAGGGGAAGTTAAAAATAACCTGTGGAGGAGGCATTCTAATGAGCAATTATCATTCCTCTCCATTGACTTTTTGCAGCAAGACTCTCCATGTGTTTAGTCTTCTCCAAAGAACATGCCAGATGTTAGAGTGAGTGACTTGTTAAGTCCCTGAATTCTATTCTCACTGGTGTTCTGAAGCATTGTCAGGTTCTCTTTTTTTCTTTTCTTTTTATTTTTTTGGTAACTATTAAAATAATTGGGCCCTGAACATTCTGACCTGATAACGCAAAAGAATCTTGGCTGGCTTTCCTAAGGGTCAGGATTTGTGAATAGGAAACTTGGGGAGGGTTTGCCAGAACAAAGGAATGTTTCTGCATGCAAAGATCTTCAATAAGTTAATCTGAGGTGGAATCATCTGGCTTCAGAAATCATGCCTCCTGGCAAAATCTGACTTTTGCGTTTCAACATCCTGAACTTTAGTCTCCAAGGAAGCTTTTGTGCTTGTGGGGCTCTGCTTTTCTCCCAAAAGAGAGGTCTTTAGAAATGATTGACGATGAGGCCGATTCCACCTTTGCAAAATTTTCATATGGGGGGGGAAAGCAACGAGGAAAAGCAAAGGTCCCTTTACAAAGCCACCAGAGCCCTTTGCCGTCCCCTTTCCCTCGCAGGAATCTTAATTGGATTAAAATACAAATCTGTATATTGTGATTTTGCATGCCATGGATCCCACCCTCTTGTTTTTAGGCGCATTGGCCAAACTCAATGAAGTGCACGGTCAATGTTTGAGCTCTGCCTTTGGTGTCCCTCAGTTGGAGCTCATTAAGCATTCGGGGAATAATAATTCTGGGACTTGAACTTTGATCTGAGGAATCTGGGAAAGAAAGGGCCGGAAATTGCAGCAGCCTGATTAGCTACCCCAAGTTGATCAACTTTTCTGCCAGATGCAGGCAGAGCTCCCAGAGGCTCCGAGACAATGGTGGGGGTGAGGCAGAGCCGCCACGGCCGTGTTGTGTCTGCGCTCCCATCACATCCCATTACTGTCTCCCATGCAGATGGCACTTTGAGCCACCCCACAGCCAGCCACAGCCTTTGTCCAAAGGATCTGCTTGGCAAAAAAATTAATAATAATTTATATAATTTTTTTTAACCTTAAGTGCTGATTTTCACACGTTTGGTTTCGTTAGGGCTGGAAACATTAAATTATCTTGAGAAAATATTTCCATCAGAGCTTTGCCTGGGCTTTTCTTGAGCCTGACTCTGAATTTGTGGCAATTTCAGTGGGACACTGTGAATTAAAGTGAGGCAAAACTGGGCCAGGCTGTGGAGTTTTACGTGGGCAGTACTTTACTCCCCAGGAGGAAATTTAGATTGGGGTATAAAACCTAAAATGCTTGGATGTAGAACAAGGCAGGGGTCGTCATGTATTTCCATTTCCCCCAAAAATATCAGGAGAATCTCAGCTGGAATTCAAGCACATGTTGTGACAACCTAAACTTGATGAGGAACCAGATTTAGAGCTCTGCTGTGTCTGACTGGGGATTTTGTGACCTTGGCAACTGAAAAGTCCCAGCTGTAGCTGAGACAGGAGTGGAATGGAGCTGCTTCTCCCAGAGCAGAGCTGGAGACTTGGATATCTCCCTTCTTGGAAAGGAGACATCCCTGCCACCGCCAGAACACCTCGATAAAACTGAAATTCTGACCCCTCCCATCGCTGGAAAACCTTCCTGATTGTTTGATTGTTGTTGCTTTTCCCCAAAACTTTTCAGTTTCAGTTTCTGTCAAGAGACGCATCAAATGTCTACCTCAATATCCAAGGGAAACAAATATCCACAAGCTCAGTGCCATGTTTCTGGAGGCTTGGCCAGCTGGCAAAGCAGGAATGGGATGTGGAGCTTTTCCAGAAGGGCTTCTGATGAAGACAATTTTTTTTTTTTTCCTTATTCCTGCTAGAAATCAAATACTAAATATTGTAGTTGAAAACCCAAATGGTTTAGGTTCCAGCAATAAGACTTCCTGGTGCCTTGAGACTGCAGTGCTGTTTGATCCCTCGTTGGTCCCTCTCCTGTCCCAGGCTCAGGGATGATGCAGTGGTCCTTCACATGGAAATGTGCTCAGGATGTTTTCCAGGAGGAAAATCGCTGTCAGAGCGAATAATATTGTTTGAAAGAAAGTTTCCTTTTCAAATGAAAAAACGTAATACGGTTTTGGCAGGCTCCCATCTGCCTCCCATTGCAGACACTCCATGTTATGGTTGTGTGTAGCATCAGGAACTGTCTTTAATGTGATTTTGGAAATTCTGTGTTGAGTGGCTGGGTCTCAGTTTTCATGATGGAGAGGTGTCTCCTTGTCAGAGCGCCAAGCATTCTGTCAGATTCCGTGGTTTCTGTCCCTATATAAAGCTGAGCTTTGGTTCCAGGCTCGGTGACGGAGGAAGCTGACACTATTCCAACATGTTGTTCATATCCTGAAGTCTTTTAATTTCCCCTGGCTGCTGTTGCAACAGCACCATTTCACTGAATAAATTAATCACAACCTAAGATTTGTTGAATATGAAGCCTCAAAACCCAGGTTCCACTTGTGACTTGGAGAAAGCTGTTCCAGTGGGGTGGTTTGTCATTATTTTTTCCCCCTCCGTGGGTGAAACGGTTACAAGAACCTCTGCTATTGTTGCTAGAAAAAGTGGCTTCCTGTGATAGAAAGTAATTTTTTTCAAATAGGAAACATATGGCTGGTCCCTAACAACAAAGTAATATTCAGGTGCTGGTGGCATATGCCTCCAGTCCTGTTACAGGAAGCTATCTTGGAAATCTGGTGGCAGAGGTTTATCCACACTGATTTTCAGGAAGTGGGGTGGGGGGATGGAATCCGAGCCTGATATCAGAAATAAATGCATTTACGTTTTTAATTTTGCAGGGGGTTCTTTGCTGCCCCTGCTTCAGGAGTCTCTGCAGTGCATCCCTTGTTAGCTGCGATAGCCAAATCCTGGGTGAGGTCTGTGCTGCTGTTTAATACCCATCTGAGGAATAAAAAAACCCCAATAATTCCATAGTGAGAGCCCCTTTCAGGGTTTGGTGTCTCACATGAGGAGTGACAGGAAAAAAAAAAGGGGGAATGACTCCAAAGTGAAAGTCAGTAGGTTTAGGCTGGATATTGGGGAAAAAAAATCTTTATTGTGAGGGTGGTGAGGCCCTGGCACTGGGTGCCCAGAGAAATTGGGCTGCCCCATCCCTGGAAGTGTTCCCTGCTTCTTCCATGGCTTTTTGGGAGTCCAAGAGCTGCTGGGGTCATTATTTATTCTGAGTTACATTGCTTTTGTTGTGGTTCTCAACCTCAGTACAGCCAGGGCTTGGACTGAACCATAGCTGGAGATATTTCTACCTTCCATTACTGGAATTTTTGCCTCTAATAATATTTCCCTTTGTTTCCTTTGTGAGCTAAACTTTTGCTCCTGGGTTCTGGCTGAAAATTTGAATTTTTACTTAAAAATTAAAGCATTGTTCATCATATCTCAGACATTCAGGTCACTTCTCAGCTTGAGCTTGGGTTGGGCTTGCAGCCCAAAGTGAAGCTGGTCAGGAGGAGCTGGTGGGGATTTGCCATCCCTGGATGGGCCAGGCAAAGCAGGGCTGTGTGGGATCAGCCCCACTGGGTGGGAATCACACACCAGACTCACTGTGGCTGTCTCTCCCTGCACAGAACCCTGTGTTTAGGGTTTTCCAGAGTGCTGCAAGCCCCCCTTTGCACAGTCCTTGCCTGGTTGCTGCTCAGTCACACAATTAGTGCTCTCACACCTGCAGCTTCTTCATCTACAGACACGCCGTGGCTTTAACCCTTTGGAGGGGCACAGCTGGAGGAATGTCAGGATGAGGGGTGAAAAAAATCTGTGGATTTGGAGTGATTTCTGTGTCAAGAAGGGGCCTTCGGGTTCGTTTTATCCGCATATTTCAGGAGCTGACAGCAGGAGTGGTTTTTGTTTGGCAGTGAGCTCTGAGGAGGCAAACTCAGCATTAACTTCCAGCGTTAGGAAATAAATGGACAAGCAAGAATGCCAAGGTTTCCTAGTGGAGATCCTGAGCCCCGGAGGAATCTTCTCCAGAGCTGCAGCAAGTTGCAAAGAGCCACAAGAGCTCGGCAGGATTGATTAAGTGCCTGCAACTCTGCGTCTCTGATAGTGCTGCAATAAAAGTGACAAATGGGGGAGAAGAGTGGGGCTGCTGGAAACTTAGCATGACTGAAGGAAAAAAAAAAATGCACAGGGTAATTTATTGGCAATGAAGAACCATCAGCAGGAAAGAGGGAACTTAATTCAGCCTGGTTAATTAGGTATGGGACTGAAACCTTGGTCTTGCACAGCTCCAGCCACGGAGTCACTGGGGCTCTCGGAGGACTCTGACTGCAAAACCTTGAAATGAATTTTAATTGTTGGTTCCAGTCTCTGCCAGAGCAATAACCAGGAAAACCCCTCTAGATGGGCCTGGGGTTGGAGTGCCACCGTTATCAGCACCTTTGGGTGTTCTGAGTGTCCAGAGTTATTTCAGCACCGAGGTTTTAAAGATTTTGTGCTGTTTAAAAGGGCAGCATGGGGTGGCACAGCCTTTGTGTCACCTGGTCACCTCCAGAGGTCCCTTCAACCTCTGTGATTCTGTGCCCAGACAGACCCTGAGAAACCCCCCACCCCAAATTTTGGAGGTAGTTTGACACCCACCCACCCTCCCCAGCCCCATAAACACAGCGCCCTGCTGCTAACAAAGACATCTGGGCTCCTTCCCCAGGTAATTTTCCCTTCTCCCAAACCTTAAGAAGCCCTAAATCCATATGGGTACGGTGGGATGGAGAGGGAGAAACAGCAGCACCATCCAGGAAAAAAAGAAAAAAAAAAGGTTCTGTGGGATAAAGCACAAAGAAGATGTTTTTATGGGGCTGGGTGAGGCTGCTGTGCTCAGAAGGGAACCCAGCAGGCTGATAAAAGGATAATTTCATGTGATGTCATTCCCAACACTCCACTGAGGCTCCAGGCAAAGCCAGTGTGGTCAGCTTGAGCCTGGGGGGGAGCAGAGAGGAGGAGGAGGAGGAGGGCATCCCAGAATGGGAATGTTTTTACAAATAAAGGAAAAACAACAAAAAAAAAAAAAAAAAAAACCCCGCTCAGGCTCTTCCTCCCCGGCTCCGGCGGCAGCGGCGGGGTTGGTGCGATCCCGGGGAGAGCCGGGAGCTTGTCCTGCAAAAATGATTTGTTAGACAAGTCCAGCCGGAGCTGGGAGCAGGGGGAGGCGGCCGCGAGGAGGGGGAGCCTTGGAATGGGTTCAGGAATGACTGATGGGCTCCGCTGAAAATTTCATCCGACTACTACCTTATGGAAAGGGGGGGCTGAGCTGAGCGGGGGAAGGGGGAGAAGTGAGAAAAGGCAAATGGAGAGAGGCTGGGCTGTCTGCTCTCCAGCATCGTGATATTTTATTTTTCGCCGCTAAATGCAAAATTGATTTTTTTTTTTTTTTTGGTGCATTAAAAAAAAAAAAAAAAAGGCAAGCAAACAGCCTCTACCTCTCTCTTCTAATTCCCAGACAAAGGAAGCTGAAGCAGACACCCCAGACAATGGATAGTCCTGTCTCCCTTAAGCATTTGCCTTTCTCAGCAGTTAAGGTTAAAAAAAAAAAAAAAAAAAGAAAAAGAAAAAAAAAAACCAACCAAAAAACCCTAATTGAAGGAATGAATTAAAAGATGACCCCGGAAAACGTGGCAGCCTTTTTATTTGATGAGGAATCAAGTTCACAGCGTGTCAGCAGAGGTGCTGCGGTCCGGGCTTTTATTTGTTTCCTGGCAATAAGAACATTCCTTTTCAGCCTGATATCATCCTCTCATCTTCTCCCTCCCTCTTTCTATCCCTCTCTTCCTCGTCTCGCATCCTTTTTCCTTCCTCCCTTTTTTCTCCCTCACCCCCTCGCCCTTTTTTCTCCTCGCTTGCCAGTTCAGGCATTCTCACATACATTACCCCTTCCTTTCATCTCCGGAATGACCTGAAATGACCTTTTGCCTGGCACTAGACGTGACTTAACTGATAATAGCAGATACTTGGGGGCCTCAAGCGGTGGCTTGTCTCGGCACGTAGAGGGAGGGGAGAGAAAGAAGAAGAAGGAAAAAAAATGAAGGAAAAAAAAAAAGAAGAAAAAAGAAGAAAAAAAAAATCCCTTTTTATTTATTTATTTATTTTCCTAGGGAAAGCAGCATTTGCAGCAGCATTTCCTGCGAGGTAGCAATTAATGACACTTTGTGCTGCGAGATAAAAATCCTTCAAAAGCATCCCCGGGAGTGTCGAGCCCCAAAGCTGTTGAGGAGCAAAAGGAGAGGGGAGAGAAATCTGTCTGCAAGTGGTTAAAAACTCCACAGCAGCATTTTGATGCCACTGGCTGCTGGCGCTCTGCATTGCGTCTTCCCCGTCTTTGTGCTCCAAATACTTGTTGGAACAGCACAAATGTCCTTCTGTCTCCAATAATCGCCACTTTTAGGTGACTAATCTGGGCAAAAGGTTATTATTTGGCTTCTTAATGTCCCTTGAAGCCATCGCGGCAGAGATAAGATTGCAGCCGGCCCCGCTGGGGCTGGGATTTTTTAATTTTCACTATTTATTTGGATACTCGGTGAGGCTGGGTGAGTTACCACAGCAACGACTGGGAGTCTTGAACATGAAAGGGCTCTTATTGTGCCATGTGGTGCCTCAGAGATACAGAGAAAGAAGGAGGCGGGGAGGAGAATTCCTCTTTGGAGAAACAATAGCCAGACATTATGTGAACTTTTGGGGCTTTATTATAAAGTTTGAAGCAAGGAGGGGGGGGGTTGGGGAAGGAGCTACAGTGAAAAAAAACCCAAACTTTTCTGCAGTGGAAAAAAAAAAAAGTGATGACTTACAGAAGTTTGGGGAGAGAGGTGTACGTGTGTTTATAGAAATATTAATTAATTAAGTGGGAAGTGAAAGCTGAAGCTTTAATATTTGTATTTAGGTCTTTTCTCTGGCAGGTCATTCAGCCCAGGCAGGTTGGAGCTCGGGGCAGAACCCAAAGTGTGGGGTTTTTTAAAAATTTTATTTTATTTTTCGAACTTTGTTCTGCCCTTTCTGTCCAGAGAAAGGGAAGGGGGTGGGTGTTAGGATGTCGAGGAAGGTACCAGAGTGCAGCCTGGCTTTCATTGTCCCCTAGCAGAGCCACTGCAGCTGCAGACAATGGGAAAACCTGGATAATGGGGTTACTAAAGGGTGCAGAGCACTGAATGGCTGCGTGTGGGAGCAACTTTGGTGCAGGGGAGCTCATTAATTCACATTTTCTGCCACCTTGGCTGGCTCCAGTGCCACCCCAGTGTCCCCGTGTCCCACAGGGGTTCATTTGCTGCTGGGCTGAGCTCTGGGCTTGGCTTTACCCTCCCTGTGAGGCCAGCTCAGGGTGTGCTCCGTGGCACACTCGGATTCCCACCTGGTGAAAAACTGGGTGCAAAAATAGCCCAAAATATCCGGGCAGTTATCCAAATTCCAGGGTTTTCTGGGGGTCACCGTCCTGGTTTCTCCTCCCCTTTGAGCTGCTTTGGCTCTGCTGAGCTCAGGAGTTGTGGCACCCTGTCGCTGCTGTAACTCAGGGAGAGCCCTTCCCCTCCCCTAGCACCCATTCCCAATCAATTTGGATTTTTCTCTCCCAACCCCAGAGTTTGGGGTGAGGGCAGAGAGGTGGGAATGTGTGCTGGGGGAGCAGGGATGGACCTGCTGGAGATGGGAACTCTGCTGCTTCAGCTCCAGGGCTCAGCCTGAGGCGCCAGGGAGGTGTCATCCAAAATATTCTGATTTTCCAGGATGTGTTGGTGCTGAAAAATCCCCCAAACTCCCTGGACAATCCCCAAAACTCCCTGTGAAACTCATGCTTGGATATGGCTTACTTGGGGTGATCCTGCAGCTTGCCCTGCAATTTCCACCCTTCAGTCGTCACAACTGAGCAAAGTTCTTGGAGTTCCCCTAAAACTTCAGGGAAATGCCAACTTTTGATGAAGGAAAAGGGATTTCACTGGGATTTAGCATTGCTCCAGCAGCTTTGAAACCACCCTGAGTCATTTCTCCAGTGCTTCCCATCCCTCTCTGCCCTGTGACGTTCAAATCTTGGTGTGTTAATTGTCTAAATTAACTAAATTAACATCAGGCATAAAGAAATAAAAATATGGCTGAGTTAATATTATAATATTATTAGTTAATATTATTATGGTATGGGAGTAACCACCTCTCTGTGGAGGCTCTGGAGTGTTTAATCTCATCAGCTGCTTCCAGGTTTGTGGAACACTGAATATTTGCTGGCCTGGATTAGTCTTTATACCAAAATTCCCTTTCCCCATCGTTGTGTATGGTTTGGGAACTTAGAACTTTGGATTCCTTAAGCATTCCTTTCCCTCTCCAGCACAAGTTCAGACCCTTTCCTTAATTAATTTCCTGGGTTTCCAGCCCTTCTTTTAAGAAGCCTGATGCAGAACGGGGTGCAGTGGGTTAAATGACTGCTGCAGGTGGAGAACAAGGCCAGGCAGGGTTTATTCCTGAAAAGCAGCCCTGCCTGGGCTGTGGGGTTGTGCATCCCCCAGGATGTGCCAGTGGCAGCTGAGTGTCTCTGCAGCATGAAGGATTCCTGGTTCCTTTCATTCGTGGGATGCCTGGAAGTCAGGCTGAGATCTGCCAGGGTAATATTGGCACTGAACCTCCCTCTAATCCTCCAGATGGGCATGAGGGTGGAATTAAGGGGGAAAGGTTGAGTTAAATTTGAAATCTCTTTATCAACATGAAAAAAGGATGGGATGCAGAAGTGATTTGGCTTTGGTGGCTGGTGAGGCTGAGGAGAAATGGATCAGAAGCAGCATTTTGCTGACTGCTCCTGTACCAGTGACACTTTAAATGTGCTGTCATCATCCTGGCCTTCCCTGCTTTCCTGTGCTTGGACCAAAGGCCACATCCAGTCCCCAAAATCCCAGAGTTTCCTGCCTTTCTCTTGGCACAGCCTCCTCTGAACACCTGAGGAGGGAAGATTGAACAGAAAGTGGATCTGAGGCCACTCCAAAACCTCCCAGTCTGGTTTTAATTCTGTGTTTGCAGAGTGCCTCTCGCAGCAGGACTGCAGACACCACGCAAGAGGAATAATAACAGCATTTAGGGCATGGCAGAAATGGTTATAAGCAATAAATTGGCCTTTTTTACTTAAAAGTTGTGGATGTGGCACCTTGAGGACGAAGTTTAGTGGTGGGCTCAGCAGTGCTGGGTTAAGGGCTGGACTGGATGGTCTGGAAAATGGATCATTTTCAATCTCAATGATTTTATGATTTAATACAGAAATGTTCCTGTATAAATGTACCAGTCACATATGAACTCCTCACACCTGTGGCTTTATAAATAGAGAAATCAAGAAAGAAATGAAAGGACAGAAAGGGACAGGAGCAGAGCCCCATCAAACTCACACAAAACCTGCAGCTCACCTCTGTCCTGACATGGAACCACTCCATGCTCTGAGATGTGGGAGCTCCTTCCATATCAGCCACCCGCCAGTGGTTTCCTCTTTAATCAGAGGAAGTTAAAAACACCAACAAGACAGGATTTAGATAAGCTTGGGTTATTAGGAGATCTCTTCAGAAACTCTGGAGTAAATCAAGCATGTGCAAATGGCTATTAAAAGCATTTCTATTGCCCAGCAATTTGAAAATAGAGAAAGACGAAAAGGAAATGATGTCCACGGCGAGTTGGAGGGGGTCTGTGCATCTCAGCAGACACGAGCTGCAAAGTGGAGCATTGCTTGGGAGTTCTGACCCACGAAGAGCTGCGTCTCCTTGCAGCAGTAACTGTGAGAGTGCCGGCCCTGCCTCGCTCACTTCCACAGATTTTGGTGGAGCACGGAGAGGAAAAGCTTTGAATGCTCTGCCTCTCCCCTTCCTGCCTGTCCTGCTGCGTGGGAGGGGATGTGGAGCCTGGGATGAGCCTGTCCAGCCTGCTGCTGGAGGTGGGGATTCCTGAGGGGTGTTCCCATCTTTTCCATGAATTCCCGTCCAAAACCCCGAGCACAGAATGCAAACCCCTGTTTGTCAGGGGGATTTGGGGTGTTGCAAAGTGAGAGGTTGGGATTCCTGATGGATGTTCCCATCATTTCCATGATTTCCCATCCATAACCCAAGCCCAGAACGGCAAATCCCACTTTGTCAGTGGGAGCAGGGGCATTTTGGGTGTTGCAAAGTGAGAGGTTGGGATTCCTGATGGATGTTCCCATCATTTCCATGATTTCCCATCCAAAACCCCAAGCACAGAATGCAAACCCCCTTTGTCAGGGGGATTTGGGGCGTCACAAGGTGAAATCTTACTGTCTGTGTGCTCCTGGAATAGAGCAGATCCCAGCTGGACTGGTCCAGCTCCCAGCAGAGGTGCTGGGCTTGGCTTAGCAAGGCCAGGATGAAGAGATGAGAATGAAGCAAGGCCAGGATGAAGAGATGAGGATGAAGCAAGGCCAGGATGAAGGGATGAAGATGAAGCAAGGCCAGGATGAAGGGATGAGGATGAAGCAAGGCCAGGATGAAGGGATGAAGATGAAGCAAGGCCAGGATGAAGATGAAGCAAGGCCAGGATGAAGAGCAGCCAGTGCAGCAGCTCAGGGCAGGGGCAGGCAGCCAGGCTGAGCATCCCTGGGGCAGGAGCAGCATCCCCACTGCCTCCAGGAGCCAGCTGGGGCTGGGAAGAATTCGGGGAATGCTAATGAGGATTGTGAGGAGCAGGATGGGGTCTGCAAACTGCAGGTTCAGCCTCAGAGCAAAGCTTGGGCTGGAGCTGAGAGCTCTGCATCCCTCCGGGCTGCGTGGAACACAGGGCACTGCTGAGCCAGGGGCATCCAGGCAAGGAGGCTCCTTTGGGAATTATTTCCCACTGGAAGCTGTGAACAGAAGGAAGATAAGCTGCTAATAAAGAAGGAGAGCAGAGGTTTATCCCTGAATTTGTTTTTCTTTGCTTGTTTAGGAATTATTTGCTGTGACAGGCTGTGCTGGAGCTGCTCTGTGCTCTGGCTGTGGAGGTGTTGTGCTCTGCAGAGAGATTTGAAAGGTCACAGATCCAGGGAGAGCAAAAGGGGCTCGAGCTGAGTGCTGACACTTTGGGTTGCCTTCCAAGGAAATCTTCCAGCTTTGCTCATGTTGTAGGATCAAGGGGGCCAGAAAATGAAATTCCTGACCCAGTCTGTGTTTTGTAGAGCTGGTTGGATTTAGGGTCCAGCCTCGTTCCTGTGCCATTGTGATGGCTGAAAAATCCTGCATTTTGATGCTCCTTGTGGTTGTTTTCTGCTCTGAACTTCATGTTGAGCTCTGATATTCTCTGCAGTCTCTACCAGGCTGGGATTAGGCACCAGAAAACTCTTTAATCCTGTGGGATTGATAGGGATTGGTGAGGGGGAATGCAGGTGCCAGTCCCTGCTCCAAGCACTTTCTCTTGCATTGCCCCGTGGCTGTTTAATGCAAAATAAAAAGATTAATTGTTGAAATCAACCTGTTGTGTTTCCAAATCTATACATGATAAATACCTGTCAGTAAAGATGCTGCATTCAAAACGTGCATTCACTCTTTACTAAAAATTTCTGCTGAAGTTCATAAAAGAAATCTGTTTTAAATCCCACTTTGCAATGTATTTTTGCTTTCTTTGAAGCATTTTCTCTGTCTGAGGTACCTGAAGTGCTTTGGTGGCTCAGCAGAGAGGTAAATGCAGCATCTCCCTGTGCATGGAACAGGAATGGCAGAGCAGCACCCACTGCTCCTGCTTTGTCCAAATTGCAGCTGAAATAGCTGGGCTTTTTCTCCTGCTGCACAGGTTACATTCATTAACGATTTTAATTTAATTGCATGAACTCCTTGCATGCTGGCAGGAGAACAAACCCCCAGCAGAAGTGTGTGAAGAAGTCTGGAGTGATTTTTATTCTCCTGCTCTGGGTATTATTATTTGTTTCTCTAAACCTTGTTTGTATCTAATTGTTTGTTTAAATGTCAAAAAAAAAAAAAAAGCTACAAACACTTTACCACGAGGAGTAGCACTCAATACCAAGAGTTTTAGTCTTTTACAATTAGGGGTTTATGGCAGGAACACATCTGAGAGTGGTTTCCAAGTAAACACCAGACAAAGTCCTGCTTGATGGAGATGTTGTGGGTATTTATTGCATTTACCTCTGCAACAAATGAAACGCTTTCACTCCTCTGGCAGGCACCAAGGTCTGTGGTGATCTGGAGCTGTGTGAATTCACCCAGACACCTTAAAAAAAAACTTTAAAATCACTAAAAAGTTCACAAAAAAAATTAAAAACCAAAGTCTTGTGTGTGGTGCATGCTAAGGGGGTGATGCAGCCACAGGGACAACAGCATTTGCAGGACAAGGGACTTTTAAATTCATGGGACACAAGACAAACATCCCCTGACACTCACTCTGACCCTGCAAACTACTTAAATGGGATAAGCCAAGTTACCAACAGTCAAAGAAAGGATAAGGGAGATATTGAGAAGAAAGGAGAGTCCTTGGAATAAATCAGAGACCAGGCAGTGGCTTGAAAAGGCAGGGGGTGTGTATTTGATGGAAAAAAAATCCCCAAGAAGGAGCAGATGCCTTCAGGTGAGAGTTAAAAATCAATTGGTGCAAGCTAAAGCTGTTTGGGAAAGTCTGGATATAGAAATTTCCATAGTGAGGTGTCAATATATCCAAAATCTAAGCACTCATCTCTGTTGTAATGACATTTTCCATGAGCTCTTTCAGGTGGGATGAGAAAGAATCCCGATTTCTTTTTCTCTTGTCACATAAAATAGTGTTACACCGTATCAAGGTGGTTCAAATTAGGGTGGCCACGTTTAAAAGGTTCCTTGGCTCATGGGGGTGCTGGGTGACTTGGGGACCCCCTAAATCTCATTTATTAGTTATTTATTATCTATTTATTAGCTATTTATACTCATTTGTACTCAGCTATTCCCTGAGGCAAGGCTGTTGGCTCTGTGCTTGTTCTGCACATGATTTTTGTGCAGCCCACCCCAGATTCCCATCCTGCCCCACATCTTTGCAAAGTGATTTAGGAACCCTCAGCAAAGACAAGGTTTTACAAGCCTGGAGTTGTGGAAACTTCAGTGAAACTCACTCAGAAATCCAACTGCTATGGTTCTGTTATTGCAAATCTCCAAAATGAAGAGAGGAAATTCCATTGTCACCTTTTCCCTCCTCAGACTGTGAGGAGCTAAACACCACATTACATTTAAATTTACACACAGAAATTGATTTGTAGATAGTTTTTAGGGTTTGATAGAAGGCTCGGACAGTTCGTATTTGTATGTAAACCTTGAGATAAGAAACGTTGATTTAGAAATGTCGTGGAATAGGACAGATATTGTTGAGAGAGAAATGGAGCTAGAAACAAATTTTAAAGGATGGTTTTGTAAATAAGACCGGATACTTCATAAAAACAGAATTATGAAAGATATATTGTAGTCAGACTCATGAAGGGTAATTTTAGATTGGTTTTAAGGTATCTGCAGTATGGTAAAAAGTTGATAGGTTAAGAAACACTTACAGTGTTTTTTAATTAAGAAATAGTTGACTTCTGATTGTGATGGCGTGAATTATAACATCTGTATTGTCTCACTCTTTACATGAGACTGAAAATAGAATAAAAGTTTTCACAACACTTTTCAGTTGCCCCGTCCCTGGGTCAGAAACAATTATAATCTCACAAGAAATCCAACAGAAAATGCAGAGAGAGAGCTCAGCAGTTCTCCCAGTGCTGCAGAATTTGCTTTCTGCACGCTTTTGCTCTGCTCTCACCTCTCAGCCCCGTGCAGGCAGCGAGGGCTCCTTCTGCTCCTTTTGTTGCAGAGCCAAAGTTGAACTCAGCAGCCACTTGGAGTGGAAAATCTGAAATGGATCCACTCGATTCACGGGGATGGTGAGCTCCCCTTGGAGAGCTCTTGGGCTGGCCTATCAGCCCTGATGTTTTTGGCTTTCTAATGCCTCAGCTCTGCTGTGGTGCCCATGGACAGCTGGCATTTTCCTCTTACAGACCTGCCCGTGCTGCCAGCTCCTGGGAAGTGCTAAGTCTGGGATTTTCCAGGTGGGAATTCCAAGTTGGTGTCCAAATTCTGGCCAGCCACGGCGTAGGGTGCTTAATTTAGGTTGGGGAAGTCCAGCAAAGAAGATTTATCCCTGAATTTGTTTTTCTTTGCTTATTTTAGGAATTATTTGCTGTGACAGGCCATGCTGGAGCTGCTCTGTGCTCTGTGCTGGAGGTCCCTCCTTGGCATCCTTGGCTGTCTTATCTGGTCCATCTCATCTCCTGGAGGTTTCTCTCCTGGGGACACTGGGGACACACCATTATCTAAACTCTGGCTGAGTTCCTTCTCCTGTCCAGAGCAATAAAGTCTCCTGGATCATTTTTGCTCTCAGTGCAAGGTTGGAATAAGCTTTGCTGGAGCAGCAGGGCCAGCTCCACCCATCCCAACAGGCTCCAGAAGTCACCCCAGTTATATCCCAACCCCAAACTCCCGGAGCCGGTCCCAGGGCTGTTAAATGTCCACGGAAAAGCCAGGATGTTCCTGCAGACACTCACAAGCAGAACATGCTTTTTGCAGCTCCAGTAGGAGCCCAACTCCCACTGAAAACCAAGAGATTTGAGGTTTCTGAGTCACTGAAAGCTTTTTGAAAAGCTCTTCAGCGGCCAAAAGCGAACATGACAGTTCAGAGGAGCACAAACCGAGCCCCACCCTTGAGAGCCTTGCTTTAATTTGCCCTTTCCCACCAAGAATTGAAGGATGGATGCTGAGAACAATGGGGACGCAGACAGAACTCCTTGGGAAATCCAGTTTTTTCCCTCTGTAGTGCTTCCAGCGGCCACAAGGCAGCACGGGCAGGTAGGGCCGAGCTCGCCGAGCTGGCACACGCAGCAGTGCCTGCTGCTTGCAGATGCTGGAAAAACCGGGATGTGCCTCCAATCCCTCCGGGCAAAGGAGATGCTGGAAATAGCATGGCCACGTTTCAAGCTCTCGCAGCACAATGGGAAGCAATCCAGGCTCTTCTGGTGTCAGGAAGGAGAGCAGGAACGAGTTTTATGCGTCCTGAGGGGGAGAAGAGAGAGGCAAAGCTGCCCCAGCTGGAGCTGCTGGCTCTGGAGGTTTGGCGCTCGTTGAAAGCGGCGGAGCTGAAGGAACAATGGTCCCCTCCTGCTGCCCGTGCCTTGCTGGGCTCTGTCCTCACCCTTCCAGGTCTGTGCCCCAGGGCACGGCCCTGCTGGTTGAACACAACTCGTGGGCAGCAGCCCAAACCCAGAGCCGTCCTGTGCCCAAAGCTTGGGCAGCTCCCCAGGGTTCACTCAGCCAGGCTTCCCCAGGCCTGCTGGGCTCAGGGATGCCTGGAGCAGGCTGTGTTCTCCCTCCCTGCTGCTGACAGCCCCTTGAACAGCTTCCAACATCGGGAATAGCCTTTTCTCCCGCTCTTTCCCATCCTGCCCAAATCTCTGCTGTTTATTGCAGAGCCTGGAGGGTGTTGGAGCATCCCAGGCATTGAGGGGAGTCACCTGTCCCAGCTGCAGAGTCATAGGGAGGGAAATATGTTACACACATTTCCCTGTTTGGAGTGAAATTAATCTCAAAAACATGTAATTTGTGTGTCAGAATATAATATTTTATATATATAATATAATAGTAACTATATATATTATAATATATAATATAAAAATATACATTATAATATATATATTTAGCGTATTTGATATGTAAAAATTAATTTATTTTTCAGATGGAGATACAGATCTGCTTCTGAGCTCCTTTCGAGGTGCAGCCATCCTAACTTTGGCACCCAGTGGTCCTCACAATTTCTCCTACATCCCTGCAGAGAGGAGTTTGGTGGCCTCGGATGCCCTGGCTGATTTTCCTTCCAGCAGGAAAACGGGAGGGAGCGTTTTCCACTTGGACACAGGACCTGTCTGAGAGCTGTGCTAAATAAATCATGGTGCCAGGGCTGCTGGCTAATTAGGCATGAAGGGAATCAGCAGTCTGCTCGCCCTGGTGTGACACACACGGCACATTTGCCATGTGCCTGCAGCTCCCAGGCCGGGGCATCCACCAGGAAAATGCAGCCAGCGGCCCTGGGGGGCTGGGGGGCTGCAGGAGCAGCTGTGTCACCGTGGGGTTTGGGGCTTCTGAGGGTGGGTTTGGGGTTTCTGAGGGTGGGTTTGGGATTTCTGAGCGTGGGATTTGGGGTTTGTGCCCGTGGGGTTTGGGGTTTCTGAGTGTGGGGTTTGGGATTTCTGAGTGTGGGGCTTGGGGCTTTTGAGGGTGGGTTTGGGATTTCTGAGTGTGGGGTTTGGGATTTCTGAGCATGGGGCTTGGGGTTTTTGAGGGTGGGTTTGGGATTTCTGAGCGTGGGATTTGGGATTTCTGAGCATGGGGTTTGGGATTTCTGAGCGTGGGGTTTGGGATTTCTAAGAGTGGGGTTTGGGATTTCTGAGCGTGGGGTTTGGGATTTGTGACCGTGGGGTTTGGGATTTGTGCCTGTGGGATTTGGATTTGTGCCCGTGGGGTTTGGGATTTGTGACCATGGGGTTTGGGATTTGTGCCTGTGGGATTTGGATTTGTGCCCGTGGGGTTTGGGATTTCTAAGAGTGGGGTTGGGATTTGTGCCTATGGGGTTTGGGATTTTTGACCGTGGGGTTTGTGATTTCTGAGGGTAGGTTTGGGATTTGAGCCCGTGGGGTTTGTGGGTGCAGCTAGAACATCCCCCCCACTTCTTGTGTGAGGGCAGGAGGGCTGGCACATTCCAGCCTGGGTACCGGGGTCATGTCGTGCTGTCCCCCCAGCCAGGTGCCACCCCAGTGTCACACCATGCTGCTCCAGAGGTGCCCCACTGCTGGGTGCTGCTCCTGGTGGCACTGCAGGCTCCAGGTGTGCCCTGTTCTCCCAGCTGGGCTGCAGGGATGGGCACGGGAGGGGGAATTCCTTACCCAGAGGGTGGCACAGGGTGCCCAGAGCAGCTGTGGCTGCTCCTGGATCCTGGAAGTGTCCAAGGCCAGGTTGCTTGGACACTTGGAGCAGCCTCGGATTGGGAAGGTGTCCCTGCCCATGGGATGAGCTTTAAGGTCCCTCCCAAGCCAAACCCAAACCATCTCTGGGCAGCTGAGGGACAGAGGATGTCTAAAGTCACCACTGTGTGATTAAGCCTTGGGCCCATCAGTTCAGAGCTCAGGGTAAATCCTTTCAGCCCCTGTCGCCCTGCTCTCCATGAACATCAATAAAAACCTGATTTTAGTTCTTGGCACATCCCAGAAAACCTTCTGAGATGGTCCAGAGGAGACAAAATTCCAATTTAGCTGCCTGTTAGGAAAGTCCCCTGTTAGGGACTTTATGCATCTGAGGGGAACCAGGGACTTTCCTGACCAACCAAAGGAAAGCTTTGGGATGTGAAGTGGAAACAGCAAAGAGAAAAGCTTTTGGGTTTCTGCATTTGGGTTTCATTAGCCTGCCATGGCTCCTTCTCCAAACCAGCCAAAAACTTTCTCTGGGGGTTTCCAAAACCTCTTCAAGCTCTGTGCACTGGAAACGCAGCACAGCTTGGTTTTGTCATGTAGGAATTGGACTTTTTCTCCCATGATCCTGAAGGAGACAAGGGAAACCAGAGATGTGTGGGCAAGGACACAATTTTTTAAAGAAATGACATCACTTGGCTGCCCTTAGGAGCAAAGTGGTTCTGAACTGGATTTGTGTGAATATATTCCCACTGTGCACTGCCACAATCTGCAGGCTAAACTGGGTCTGTGTTCTCAAGGTCTGGGCCATTTGGACTCCAGAAATGTAATTTCTGTCGTGGTTTGTCCTGCTCACATCAGGACCTGCAGCCCTGTGGAGCCTGGATTTGCTCAGACGCTGAGGTCATGTTGAGTTTTAACCTATTTTAAATGCAGAGGCCTCAGAGTGTAATGTCCCATGCAGTTGTGATTGGGATTAGTGCTCCTTACCCTGACAATATTACGGCCTGTGTTATTTCATTTTAATTCTTGCACTTGGCTTTTCCTGGAGGCTGTGACGGGGCAGTCAGGGCCTGCAGAGACTCCAGGACAAAAATATCAACTCCTCTTGTGGAGGAGGATCGAGCATGAGAGCAAAGTGGAAAAAACCCTGGAAATACAATGGAAAGCTTTAAAAACAATCCATGCAATTTTCCAAAATTGCTTCTCTTCAGCAATTCCCTGTGAATTTGAGGAGGGGGGGTTGCTGCTGTGCAGGGTTCAGGCACAGCAATGGTGTAAATTGCAAACTGAAGTGCCAAAACCAGTCTGGCCTGTGCAGGTCACTGGAGTAGACACAGCTCTTGCCTGCAAGCATTTGTAATCTAAAACCGCAGCTCTATTCCCACTGGAGGTAATGACAAAACTCCATGTGATTGCAAACGGAACAGGATTAGACCCTAACTAAATAAAAGGAGCTTTTTTTTTTTTTTTTTTTTTCAGTCACCAGATACTCCTTCCCTACGACAAATTCAAACAGCTTTTGTTCAGGAGTCCAAGAACCGAATTTAGTATTTAGTCTGGAAAAAAACCAGCACAACTTCTTTCCTCACTTTCAAGCAGGTTTGGAAAGACAAGATTCGAAAGAGAATTCCCATCTGTTATTGGAGCATTTAATCATTCTCTAAAAGCCAGCACAGTTTTATTTTCTCTGGGGAGCGAGCAGCATTAGCTGAGGCATAAAGCAAACTCCACCAAGTGTAGAAAAAACTCACCCTGATGTCCTGTTTGACAAACTGACCTGCGGGTCACAACCTGAGTTTATTGATCCGTGGGGCCTTGTCTGGGTGCCGGGCATGTTTTCTGGACTTTGGTTTCAGCTGCATTCCTCACTTCTCAAAGAGGGGGTGTGGATTTCTGCTAGGAGTAACCACTGGGAAGGAAGTAATGTTCATTAAGTGTGCAGGCAGTGCAGGACGAAGCATGCTCAGTGCAAAAAGCTTCGCTCCCCTGCCTGTCAAGCCCGAGGTTTGAACTCGTTCCAGAACGCCGGATTTACTTTTCAGGAAGAAACCCTACCTGCCTGGGCTGCTTTTTTCCCTTCCCTCCTCCTTGGAGGAGTGCAAACAATGTTCTTTTGATGCTTTCCTGCGAGTGGGAATCTCGCCCTGGAGAAGGAGACAAAACTTTGCTACCTGTGAAACGAAGACTGCTTAGGTCAGTACGAGGGGGCGCAGAGGAACTTTGCGAGCAGCTTTTGTGACTTCTGAGCTCCCCTGTTTCTGCTCTCCTCTATCCCTTCCCATCTCCAGCAGAGATGAACTTTTTGGGGGAAAAAAGAGAGGAAAAAAAAAAAAAAGTTCAGCAGTTCTCTGCTGGTTCATTCTCTCTGCTGAAGGTAAACTTGGTTTAAGTGAAAACGGCCCGAATTTGCTGGGAGCTGAGCTTAACTTTTGCAAAGTCGACTTGCTGATAGAACAGAGATTTTTGTTTTCTTTGCTTTTTCTTCTCTTTCTTCTTTTTCCTCTAAATGCAATCCTGGGCTTCCAGCGTGTGCTTTAAAAGCCTGTTCCCCCCTTTCTCTCCCCGCCCTCTGCCTTAGAGCTGAAAATGAGACTCATTCTTGAATAATAAACTCTGTGTTATCAAGCAAATCTTGTGGCTTGTTCATGTGATTGTTCCCAGTCCTAGCATCGATGGTTTTTGCCTTTTGATACATTTTCCAGTTCTTTCTGGAAAAGGAATTGCAAAACTTTTAGCAGAGAGGTGAGAGAAACAAATTTTACTGAATTTTACTGAATTTTACTCGGTGGCTGAATTTTTAAGTTTTTCAATTTTTAAGTGCTCTCTACTTTTTGCTTTTAAAAGCATATTTAGAACTCCTGTCTCTCAAGGATTCAAAATATTCCCAACCTTAGAGTGGGAAAAGATAATTTTTATTCTTTTTGTGAGACTTTGTGCTGCCTAATGGAGATTTTTTCTGAACATAGGCCAAATGGCCAAGAAACAAAATGACCACTGAATAAGAAGTGAAATGGACTTAAATAATTAGAAACTGCCTGTAGTTAATGATTGTTTGAAGTGGGGCAGAAACATTTGGCAGCTCCTGGTGTTAAATTTTGTCCTGGGATATACTTGGGAACAGTTATGTGGTTTATCAAAAGCTGGGATTTAAGTTGGTGTGTTTCAGGAGCAGACACAGACTTGGATATTTGTTTTAGAAACTGAAGAAATGACTTAAACACATGCAAATGTGAAATCCTTGTGTTTACAAGCTGCATATTTATTATTTGGTTGTTCTAAACTGGGAGTTACCCCACGGAAAGGATCTCAGTAGGAAAAAAAGGGATAGCAGGTATGATGAATAACTCCTAGCTGGAGCATTAGGAGTGGAAAATATCTTTGCAAACTCCACAAATTTTGCAAAAAAAACCCTGTGCACAACCCCCTCTGTGCAGAGGGGAGTGGGGGAGTGGGTTTTGCTGGATCTCCTGGGGGATTCCCACTGGGATTACCTGCCTGGAGCCCGGGCAGGGACGGCAGCAGCCAGGCCAGGCAGAAGGAATCTGCAAATTCCCAAAGCTGGAGCTCTCTGATCTTTCCCCACGTCCACCCCCTGAGATCCAAGGGAGTTTTTGATGAGGGAAGGCTGGGGAAATGTCTTTGCCTTTTGATTTGGGGGGCCTGCTGGGGATGGTGGTGCTGCAGATGGACACGGTGTGGCCACGGGGCTCCCTCTGTACATTCCAGCCCTCCATTTCCTGGGAAATGGGGAGGGTCTTTTGTGAGGCACTTTGCATATTTATGGGAGAAAAAAAAAAAATGCCTTGTGCTTTGAGAGGTGAATAAACCCAGGCTGCAAAGCTGCACATCCTTGGCTGAGTTTGAACATGGATTTTGGTGCCTGAGATTTATCCCAGATCCATCCAGGCACAAACAACGTGGCCTCCCCCTTTGTTCCTTTGCAGGTACCCAAATTGCACTAATCCAGCTTTGTACGAACCCACTTCACGGGGAAATTATCATTCAGGACAGGAAATATCTTGTGATTATTTAATTTCTCCCCATAGGGTTGAAATTTTTGCAATTTGTAGGCTTGCAAAAGTTGGAACTGAAAACAACTCTTGGTCCACAGAGGCCATTCTTTCACCTGTGATGTGGAATACTCAGGTCCCCTTTGTTCCTTTGCAGGTACCCAAATTGCACTAATCCAGCTTTGTACAAACCCACTTCATGTGTAAAATTATCATTCAGGACAGGAAAATCTTGTGATTATTTAATTTCTCTCCCCAGGGCTGAGATTTTGAAATTTATAAGTTTGCAAATGTTGCAAGTGGAAAAAAAAACTCTTGGCCCAAGGAGCCAAGACTTTCACCTGTGATGTGAAATACTCAGATCCATTAAACGAGGATCAGCCAGGTTTTCGCCAATAATCCATTTAGCCTCCTGTCCTCCTTTGTTTTCATCCTTAAATAGAGATATATTTCTTCCTCCACCTCCCCAGGTATTCCCAAGGCAAGTCTGCTCTTGTTTGTTGGTTGCATTTAAATCCTTCTTTATTTCTAAACCAAGGGAGGGGAATTCCACAGTTCCTGGAAAGGCCCAGGTCTTTCTAAGGTTTCATTTACCTTTTCTAAGGTTTCATTTACCTCCAGAGTGGAGCAAACCATTGCAAATGTGCTTAACCTCATTTTCTATCTTCCATTTTCATGCTGAATCCTGGGTTTTTTAACTATTTAAATAGGGGAAAAAACCTGAATGTGTCCCTCCAAAGTTCCATGGATGGTTTTGCTCTTTGAAATGGAGACGTCTCCATCTGAATCCAGCCACAGTCAAGAGGCAGAGGTGAAATTTGGAGGAGAGGGATGGGCTGGATCCCATCTCCTTGAGCTGCTCTTGGAATTCTGGAGCACTTCAGGCACCTCGCAGTGCTCACATTGTTTTTGGTGTTTTTTTTTTTTTTATTTTTTATTTTAAGATGGGGATTTCTCCGAGCATTTTGAGGATCAGGATGTCAAGATCCAGCTGAAACGCCCTGGGAAAGAAGGGCAGCTGGGATGAGAGAAACAGCCCCACGTGGGGGTGTCTCTGATGGGTCATTCCTGCATCCTAAATGGGATTTAGGAACAATCACATTCCTAAATGTGTTCTGTGAAGGCAAAAGACCCGTGGTTGTTGGGACGGTCTCCCAAGAGCAGGACTCTCCATGTGGGAGAGCACAGGGAGGTGGAAAACAAGGAATTATTTATTTTCGAGGAAGCTGCACTAGATGAGGACGTGGATTCTCTTTGGAGGAGGCATTAAAAACTGTATTTATTCCTGTCTAGAGCAGCAGTGTAAGGGGAAAACTGCAAATGGTGCCTCAGGCAGTGTTTGAGGTGTCTCAGGCAGAAATGTGCATTATCACCACCCTCCTGTCCTTGAGAAGAGCCAAGGAACAGCAGCGCAGGTCCCTGGAGGCTCCTCTGCCTGAGGTTTGCCCAGCATCACCTGCCCTGAAACACCCTGGGAACATCCAGAATGTTCTTCTCTCCCCACCTTCCCTGTCCCCAGGACGAGCACATGGAAATTGCTGCAGGGAATGAGCCATGGAGGAGTTGGAAACCTCTTCACAAGTTGACAATAAAACCTTTTTTCTCAAGGAGTTGAATTTACCCTGATTTCTCCTAAAAGGCAGAGAGGTGTTGCAGGCGTTGCTGCATCCTTTGGGACACGGGGCAGCGACTGGGAGCAAAAAACAATTGCTGGTGTTAATGGTGGATCCCTCCCTTTATTTTTGCAGGTAGCAGTGGAAATGAAAGCAGTCCTACTTGCCACACAGGCTCCACAAATGTAAGTACAATTTCTTTTGCCATAGGTGGAAGTGTGAGATCAAAGCACAAGGCACGCGTTGATGTTGTGTGGGGTTTTTAAAAAAGCAAACAAACAAGGAGGTCAGGGGAAAGTTATTTATTTGACGTTTTCCTGCTGGCTTTGCAGAAAATCAGGGTTCATTTGGATTTAGATCCAGCTGCATTTGGGCCAAAGTTGTCTCTGGAGAAGTCTAGGAGGGACAGGAGAGGAGAAAAGCTTTTAGCTCTGTCTGTTGAGAAACCTCCTGGGCAGCAATTTCAGAAACTCCTGCGGGACCGAGAAGTTTAACTCCTATTTTTAGAAGTATTGTGGGAGCTTAAATCAGCCTTTAAAGCTTTTAGGAACCTGGAAAGGCAGGTGGGAACCCCGTGGGATCTGTGAAGTGTCTGAACAGGTTGTGAGCCTCACTCTGAGAGTTAATACTTAACTCACCGTAGGGACATTAGCAAAACCCACTTGACTCCTGCATCAATCTTCCCATACCCAAATCCTTATAAATCTTCTGTCTCCTGGTTTCAGAGGAGCTGGCATTCAGAAATTCTGAAGCCTGAATTTGAGGCTCTCAATGATTTTGAATGTTATTATTTATCCATTGCTTTCAAATCACAAATTAAAATAATGAATGCAGCACATATTTCAGTGTCTGTTGGTGCCTCGTTGTGGAGTTCACCAAAGTTCAGAGAGTTTTTTTCTGTTTGAGAAAACCCCTTGAGGGGTTGGGGAGCGCTGCAAAATTTAAGCTGAAGTTCAGTGCTGATTCTGCTCTCTGCAAAAAAGTTTTTAGAGTTGCAACCTGGGCCAGAGTTCAGCATCTGAATCCCCCTCCCCGGGCAGAAGGTGCAAAGAAATGGAACTTTCTGCATCGAGATGCAAATTCTCCATAGAAATGGGGCTTTTCTGAGCTGCTCTCGGGGTTCAGGTGGTTGAAAAAACGAGCTTTGTGTTCCCCAGGCAGCAGGGACCGGGGTTTCTCCAAAGTGCCTTTGTCTGGGGATGTGTAAAGCCCTCAATGTGTCATTCTTTCTGCTTCAGCTGTTAGAGACTCCCATCTTCTCTATTGATTTTACCCAGAGTTCTGCCTGCCCTTGAAGGTGTGACCTGTACCTCAGGCTAATTTATTTCTGTCATGGCTGCAGCGTATTTTAGAGGGCAGCAGGGGTAGGAGGGAGAACAATGAATTCAACATGGAATATAAATCCCAAGCCTGTAGCCCTCAGACATTCCAGCACACAGCCCATTCTCCTGCCTGGCATTCTGCACGGTCTTGGATTAAAAAGGGGGAAAGAAAAAAAGAGAGAGAGAGAGAAAAAAAAAAATCCAACAAAAATAAAAGGCAGGCATTTGTATAACTAATCAGGTGAGCCATTGTGGGTAATCCCTTTGGTCACACACGCTGGCATGGATATTAAAATTTGCTGGGCTTCTAAACCACTTACAATGACATCTTAGTTTGTGAACCTGAATGGAAAAGCCTCACCTTGATGGCCTGGGAGTGTTTTTAGAGCTGAGCATGGGAAATTTGTGTGTAGATGGGCAAAAGGTTTGGTTTTGTGCTGAAAACTCATTTTGGTGGGTAGGGTGAAGGATTATTTTTTTAAATTTAATTTTATTTTGCGTTGTATCACATATATTTTCCTGTTCAGCTTTTATAGACTTAAATATAAATTTAAATGAGGTTTAAACTCTGCAAGACCTGAGCTGGAGCTGCTGGCCCCTCTCTCATTGGGGTTTTCTCTCCTGCCCTGCCTGTGCCCTGCAGCCTTTGCCTCCTGCCCCACGCAGCTCATCAATAACTGCATTTCTCCAGGGAAAAACTTGTTGCTCCTGAGTTCCCGTGGAGGAAAGCTGAGCATCCTGTGCTGCCCTGGCTGGAGGAGAGCTCTGCTGGAAAACTTGGGCTGGCAGCGTGTCCTTGGGATGGCTGCAGGGATTTCCAGGCTCCCTCCTCCCCCCTGGGTGAGGTTTTGGATCAGATCAGGGAATCCTGTGATGAGGGTGATGGTTTGGGGTGATTTCCTGCAGCTCAAGGCTGCTCAGCTCAGGGTTCTGCAGCACAGGAGGGGCTTTATAAAACAGGAGTTTGCATAATTCCAATTTACTGCCTTCCCTGGGAATTCAGGGCTCATCCTTCAGGAGGGCTGAGCCGGGAGCAGCTGGCCTGGGGTTTCTGCTGTGGGTCAGGGCAGTGGGGCCAGCGGGGAAGGTCAGGGTTCAGAGCAATGCACAGCACTCTGGAGCTGGCTATATTTAATTTCCAGGTGATTTTCTGGGAGCTGCTGCCACAGAAAGCACTAAATTAGCCTGGGATAGATGAATTTAGTGAAAATTCAACCCCTGTGGTCTGTATTTAAAGTTTGCAGTTAAATCTGGTTATTTTCTGCGGGATTTGGGTTCCAGTTTTGTTTTCTTACCCCAAAGATTTTGTGCAGAAATATTTTGGTAGCACCTGAAGAGGGGAAAAAGCAGGACAGGAGTCCAAAGATTTTGTGCAGAAATATTTTGGTAGCACCTGTGGAGGGGAAAAAGCAGGACAGGAGGTGTCAAATCAGAGTAGAAAAGTGAATAAAAAGAAGATTTAGCATTTATGGAAGGGGCACAGGGATATAATAAGAAATTAAGTGGTATCTTTTTGCATCTCCACTCTCCTCATATGTACATAGATGTGATCTCTGCCAATATATTGATTATTCCCAGGGAACAAAGCAGCCAGGGCTGGGCATTCCAGCTGCAGCCTCCTGGTATCTTGGCATCTTTGTGTTTATGGGTCTCACCCTTTTTACTTGGCCCCCAGCAGCAATAAAGTCAGCCAAGATCCGGCCCTTTCAGAGCATTGCCACTCTCCTAAAACAGAGGGAGGGAGGGAGGGAATGAGAGCAGCTCCAGCACAGAAAATACCCTGGCTGCTGCTCTGAATGGCCTTTTGGACTTCCAAGGAAAAAGAAAGAGGGAGAAATATGAAAATCCTTGACTGATACCTGGACCAGCCCAGGGCTTGGGGTTCAACCCCTCTCTGAAAGTCTCAGACTCCAGTTCTGGCTAGAACCCACCCCAAGGGTATTTTTAGGAGCATTTTACTGGAGAAAAGTGGTTCAACCCCTCTCTGAAAGTCTCAGACTCCAGTTCTGGCTAGAACCCACCCCAAGGGGTTTTTTTTTGGGAGCATTTCACTGGAGAAAAGGTGTCCCAAATGTTATTTCCCTGATTTTTCCTCAAGGAAAATTTTTATTGAAGTGGAAAACAACGGGCAGTTCACAAGCTGGAGGGAGCCTGAAGTTCTCAGTGCTTCTCCCTCTCCCTTGTGCCACCTCTACCAAAATGCTTTTGTGCTTCTGAATGATGTTTGCTTATGAATTGATGTTTGCAGCTTGGTGATTTTGTGATTCCCTCCCTGAAATCCAGGTTTTGGCAGAGTTTCAGCTGGTGTGGGACAGGGTGCAAATTTCTGCTCTGGCCTTTTTGGTTCCTGCTGAGACTCAGTTTCATCTCCACATCATCCTGGCCTATTTCATTGATGTTTCTCCTTGCATGCACTTGGCAGCTTTGGAAATTAAAGAAAAGGAAAATAGAATAAATGAAATGTTCAACACCCTCAGTGGAGTGCAAGTGCCCTCTGAGGAGCTGCTGTGCAGTGGGAATTCTCCTCCTTTAGACCCTCAGAGCTGCCAGCACCGAATCCACTTCATGTTTCCTTGCTGTTCTGGAGGTTTTGGGGTTTTTTTTTCCCCTTTTTGGGTGTCCTAGAAAGGTGTTGGAGTGCTCAGGTTAACCCCAGAGGCAGCTGGGAGTCAGTGAGGGGAGAAATAAATCCCAGGGCTGATGGCAGGAACAGAGAGCACCAGCACACCAAAACCCTCTAGATAAGATGTTTGAGGTGTGGTGGGGGATTTTTAGGACTGAAAAGCATCCCATTAATGCAGCTGAGATTTTATTAATGGCTATCTTATCAACTAAAAACATCAATTTTTTTTCTTTTTTAATTATTTTGGTAGCAAAACAAAGGAAAAAAAATACCCAAAGCTGGGCCTGAGAGGGATGGTTGCAAAATAATTTAATAGCTGAGGTGGCCTCTCATGTGCTCCCCAGATGTGCAGCCCCAAATGTCTGTTCTGGGAGGCTGATTATGGAATACATGCATTTAGAGCTGGCAGCAGAGGGAGAATCGATTTCTTTCTGGAGTGGTGTGGCTGTTGGAAATAATGAAACATTAGAGCTGAAGCAAAACTGAGCTGGAAAAGGAGAATTACTGCACCTCTAGGTGGAAAGAGCTGTGGGATTGTCTGCACTGGGGTGGGCAGAAGTTAATTTTTATTGAAGTGGTGATGCACAGATAAAGTGCACTGAAGAGCACCGAGCCCTTTGTGGTCACTCTTGTTCTTGGTGTTTTTGATTTTGTGTTAACTTGACCTGGTTCCAAACTAAATTTAGTGAAACCAAATTCAAGCCACTCTGATTGTGAAGTCTAAACAGGGTTTCAAGCAGTTCTCAACTAACTCACCTCAAAAATTAATACAGTTTGGTATCTTGAGTGCTCTGGTGCACATTCTCAAAGTCCACTTTTGATTTTATCATTCTCTCCTTGCAGTGCTTGGGTTTTTTTGCCTTTCAGACTCCAAGATAATGTGCTAATTTCAGCTTTCACAAGGAAAAAAAAAAGGTGTTGCAGAGAACATCTTTGAGAATATGAACCCCAAAGGTGTCAATATCTGAATTCAGATAATTTTAGTCTAATTTTAATCTTTCTTTCGAAAGTTAGGATTTCTAAATGCTGGGGTTTATTCTGTGCCCTGGAGGGAGTGATGAGATTTTAGTTGGTGTCATAACTGGGAATGTGATTTCTGTCAAGTGGAGCTGGTGGCTGAGCACTGATTATCCCATCCAAGGAGGGAAAACAGCTGAAACAAATTCCATGGAATGACAGGAGGGGTTGGGAGGGACCTTAAAGCTCATCCAGTGCCATGGGCAGGGACACCTCCCACTGTCCCAAGGTGTCCCAGCCTGGCCTTGGGCACTGCCAGGGATCCAGGGGCAGCCACAGCTGCTCTGGGAATTCCATCCCACCCCCCTCTCCCAGTATTTCTTCCCAAAATCCTATCTAAACATGGAATCCTGGAATGCTTTGGGTTTGAGGGACCTCAAAGCCCAACCAGCCCCACCATGGGTCCCACAATTTCCACTGTCCCAGGGTGCTCCAGCCTGGCCTTGGGCACTGCCAGGGATCCAGGGGCAGCCACAGCTGCTCTGGGAATTCCATCCCAGGGCCTCCCCACCCTCTCAGCCAGGAATTCCTTCCCAAAATCCCACCTAAACCTGCCCTCTGTCGGTTTGAAGCCGTTCCCTGTGTCCTGTCCCTCCCTGCCTTGTCCCCATCCCTCTCCAGCTCTCAGTGCCAGCACAGCCTGCAGGCTCCCTGCAGGGTGACCAGAGCTCCTCCGCTGCAATTAAACCCCAGAAATGTGCAAACCCCTGTGATGGACACCTAAAATCCTGATGTTCCTCCCTTTAGGAGTGGAGCCACTTCCCAAACCTGTGATGGGTTGAGAAATGATAATTTTATAGAGATTGGGACCAAGAAAAGCAGGAGCCTGGTGGGTTTTATTTCCCCTTTTTGGGGGGGCAAGTAATTGAAGAGCTCTGTGTGTGTCTCAGTTTGCTCACCTGTCAGTGGGGGAGTTACTTCACAGGGGACTGGAAATATCATTTTAATGATCCTTGGAATGTGCTTTCATATGCTGGGAAGGAGAGTGGGAGCGTTCACATGTACCAGAGAAAAGGGAAAAAGTAGGTTAGGCCTGTCTGAGCTTGTCATGCTTCTCCTGTGTCAGCAAACTCGGGGAGACAAGAGAAAGGAGAGGAAGAGAGATCAAAAGAATACATTAAATTAAAAGGTAAACAGGGAAAGTTAAACTTAGAGCAGCCAGGAGGGAGCTGCACGGGGCTTGGCTGCGTTCATCTGGATTTTCCATCGTGGGCCAAGGCCTTGGTCATCAATGAAAATCCCAAGGAAATCCCAGTGTGGGCAAGAGCTGGGGGTGCTCAGCATGAGAGGAGCGGCCTGTGGAGGAAATTTGGAGGGGTTTTCCTCCAAAAAAAGAAAGCAGGGCCCTGGTGGAGCTGAGGTGCTCAGAGTGGCATGCTGGGTGTGATGGCAGCAAAGGACAGGGGGGTCACACCTGTGCCTGCTCTCTGGCAATAACTCTTTATAAATGTGGTTTTTATGTCCTCCCAGCTCCTGGCAAACTGGGGTTTAGGGACTTCCTAAAGCACAAGCTGAATTTTAATGTTGAATTTGAGCTAGTCTAAGTGTTCAAGGCCATGTTGGACAGAGCTTGGACAACCTGGCCTGGTGGAAGATGTCCCTGCCCAAGGCTTGAGATGAGCTTTAAGGTCCTTTCCAACCCAAACCATCCCAGGATTCTGTGAGCAGACAGAGTTCCGAGCTGTGCTTATGTTCTATTCCCTTTAATCTGTTCTGTCTGTGGATGAAATAAGCCAAGGAAGCTTTAAATGCAGATCTGTACGGTGAATTTTCCATATAAAGTAGATGGAGGAGAACAAAAAGCACATGGGGGAAAATTCCTGACAGTCAATATGTGGAGGGTTAGTTATATTTTTACAGAATGATGGGTCAAACACTAGGCTGCCAAAAGCAATCATACCAGTTGTAATCTTCTTTAACTGTATCCAGTCAGAAAAGATGAAAAATTGTTTTTCTGCCTTTGAAGAATGGAAATATCTTTTCCCATTCCCACCCTGACCTGTTTTACTGTCAGAGATTCTGGATCCACTCACTCAGCTAAATCATCGTAAGCAGAGTGTGATGGAAACAAATTGCACCACAGAACTTGTCCTAAAACTCTGCCTTTTGCACCTTCAGCAGCTGGGGAGGGTTTTTTTTTAAATAAAAACTGCTTGATTTGCACACTGAGCCTTATCTGTGTCAAAGCTGGGCTCTTGGAGGCAAGCTTTGTGTGGTATAATCTTATTTTTGCACATGGTGAGGCTGTTGGGCTGTGTGTCACGTCGAGGGCAGCCTTCCTTTTGGGGAACCACCACTCACCACGAGTTTCCTCCAAGGGGCTGCTCCTCCAAGAGGAGCCAGTTTTTAAACGGATCCAAGATCAATAGGAGTGGTGGGATGGGGTAGAATCCTCTTGGAAAACCAAAAGGGGGAGATTCCCCAGCCAGCTGAACTGGTGGCACACCTGTGCTGGAAAACAGAGCCCAAAATCAGGTGAAGCAACCACGGGGAATGTGGAGGGCAGGATTTGAGGTGCTCACACCTGAAAAATATGAGGAGCAGAGCGTTTTGCTTTGTGTGTGCAAAATCCCTGCAGCAGGAACGTCCGCCTGGTGTGCCACTGGCAAGGGAATGGGGCACGGAGAGGCAGGGAACTCTGTGTTTGTGTTTTAATTACAGTTAAACGTGGAGCAGCACAACCATCTTGGAGGTGTTTTAGGAGATTTTTGCTGTCTGGGAAAGCCTGTGGGGATGTGATGAAGTAATGGCAGCTGCTTCATCTTTCCAACCCTGCAAAAAGAGGTTATTTTATTTTTAAAAACCCCACTTTTTGGGAGGTGTGGGGCAGTCGTCCAAGTGCCTGAGGATTTTTTGTGTGATTTTTGTGTGTTAGACTCACAGGAGAGATTATCTGCAAGGGCAGGTGGCGACAGGACAAGGGGGAGCAGCTTCAAACGGGCAGAGAAGAGGCTGAGATTGGATATCCAGGAAAAAATCCCGCTCTGTGAGGGTGGTGAGACCCTGGCACAGGGTGCCCAGAGAAGTTCTGGATACCCCAAATATCCAAAGCCAGGTTGGAGAGGGCTTGGAGCGCCCTGGGATAATGGAAGTGTCCCTGGAAGATTCCATGAGCTGGTGAAGGTGACCATCCTCACCAGCAGCAGTGAGACAGGAGCTGCAGACTGAATTTGTGGTAAAATATTTCCCCCAGGGCCGTCAGCAAGCACTGGAGGCAGCTTTAACCCAAATGAAAATCTTGTGGTGCTGCTGTAGTGCAGTTTTAGATGGAAAACCCACTTGCACATTGAATTGCTGCCTTCATGGAGAATAAATTGCAATATTCTGATGCATTTGCAGAATGGAGTAACCCAGAACCAATGCAGGGTTCCTCAGCAGGGTAAGCAAATTTCAGGTGAGGTTTGTAACTCTTGCTTTGAGATTTAATGCAAATCTGAGTTACACCAGAGAAGAGTATTTAGCTTTTAATTCAGTGAGTGGTATCTACTGCAGCAAAAATTGGGGTTTTGAGGCACTCTCCAAACCTCTTCACCTTTTGATGCCACTCCTCAGAGCCAGCTCAGCTGGTTGATTTAGTGATGCCATAAAATAGGAGCCATCTCTGCTATTTACAGACTTGTTTTGGTGGTTCCCTGATGATGCTTAAATCTTCTTACTCCTTGTACAACCTTCTGAGAGTGTCAGACCATCACAGCCTGGTTCTTGTTGCTCTTTAAATCCTATTTTTTTGCTTTTTTTGCAAACCCACCAGCAGCCACTTTCCCTTTTCCCAGCAGTCCCTAAGCAGTGAGGAAGGCTGGCCACTGGCCAATTCATTTAAACCTCTGGAATAATAGTTTGCTCTCTAATGAATAGTCTGGCTTTAAATCTCTCCATTCAAGGGTGGTGGCACTCCTGAAGTTGACAGGTACTTATGAGACACTGAGGAAAGGTCATTTGTTGGGTGTTACTTTCATTGATCTGTCCAGAAAACCTCCTGGTCATTCCTCTGTGCTCCTTGAAGGCAATAAAAAGAGGCAAAAAGCAGGCAGAAAATCCATTCATTTTCTCATATTTGTTTCAGAAGCCACAAATAATCCATTTAAAGTCAGCACTTTCCTATTTAAATGTCACAGAATTCAGCCTCAGTTGGCATCACCTTATTCTGATCAGGGAAACTGAGGCATGGAGCAAGGGGATTATTTTTTCCTGGTGTTAATCCTGGGCTGGAATCTGGGAGCTCCTTGCTCTGGCTGGCAGAGAGCTGGAGGAGCACCACTGGTGGGAGATTTATTGCTCATTTCATCCTTCTTCCCCCGCACCCATAAATCAAATGCTACCATTTTCTTCCTGAAGTTGGAGCTTAATGAACCTAAAAGCAATCTGAGGAAGTAGCACCAAAACCTGGCTGTGCTAAAGCCCTGGTCCATTTACAAATGAGAACCCAGAGCACTGGCAAAGTTATTTCTACTGTAACTTGAGTTTACTTTCCATAGGAGTTGCCAGACCCGTATTTCAAGGCCTGGCTTCTTGATGCCCAGGAGAATAAAGGGACTTTGACATCTCCTCAACCAGGCTGGGAGGGAACGGCTCCTACCTGGATTAATGATTGTGATGCCTCAGGTTTGAGCTTTTATATTTTTCAGGTTCTGTGCTGCTTCAGTGTGTGGGTCTGGGTTCACATCAGGGGATGGGGAGCTCTCTGCACAGAGCAGGGACACAAAACAATTCCTGCTCCAGCTGGGCACCAAGGACAAATGATCCAGATCTCAGCCCCAGAGCACAAACCCCGTGGGCTGCAGAGAGAAAAACAAGCAGGATGGGAGTGCAGGGGCTGAGCTGGAATTGGACACTGAACTGCAATGTGCACATGGAGCAGAGCTGATCCCAGGGAGAGACCCCGTGAGCGCTCGTGCATTTTGGGACCATTTGGGTTCACCTTGGGCTCATTTTGGGACCATTTTGGTTCATCTTGGGGGCAGCCCTGGCTGGGCTCTTGTGCTGCCCAAGGTGCATCCATGGAGGCCTTTTAATAAATCCCTGCTTTAATCTTTAGCTCTGTCCAGCCTCTGTTCCAGGCCAGCCTGCACAAGGCATCAATTGGACTCCACAGGCTTTTCCAACCTTAACAATTCTCTTTTATTATCTGCTGGCAGTGGACAACAATGGGCTTAAATCTCACCCTTTTTGCCCTAATTCTGAATTTTTCTGTGTAAAATTTTAGTGTTTGGAGGAGATAAACATGAGCAGTGCTTGTGCAGGGCTTTCAGCATCCATTTCTTGTGGATGAGGAGCTCCAGCTCACAAGGCACTGGAATTCTTCTTGAAAAACCAAATTTGTTCAAGAAGAGGGTGGAGAACTGTTAAAAATTAGGCCCTTCAGAATCAAAAATGTATAAAAAAATCCTTTATCAGGGCAGGTCCCCACAGCAGAGAGATCTGTGGATCTTGGGAGAGGACGTTGGTGCAGAAGATACAGAAATTGGAGTAGGAAAAGACCAAAAAATGGTTTTGGCATTGTAGGGTGACAGCTGAAGTCACAGGGAGGAGGAAGGTGTGTGAGGAGCTGCAGGTGAAGCTGGGAAGGCTGAATCCCAAGGATAAGGCAGGAGAAAGCTGGTGGAGCTGTGGGCAGAGCAGAGTCTGGTAGGAACAGGCTATTTCCCACTGCAGAGAGGAGCAGGGCAGCCCGAGGCAAGGAGCTCCCAGCCCAGGGAGCGTCTGAATTCCTGGCCCCAGGACATGGTGAAGGGAGGAATGAAGTCAAGCGTGGGCCCCCACCATCCCTTGGCTGATATTTAATATTTTAACCTTTAAAAGTGGAGGGAACTGTGCAGGAGCAGCTCTTAAAGAGGAAGGAGCAGTCCCCAGTGATGCACTCTGTGCATCCTCCATGAATTCTGTTCAGAGTGATCCCAGCAAAAATGAGCTTAGGCTGAAAAAAAAAATCTGGATTGATGCTTTCCAGCTGATTCTCTAGCCCTAATTGCTCCTTCTCTCCATTTTTTTTCTTGATTTTGTGGCAGTCAAGGATGGCAGAGCGTGATCAGAAGCAAAATAATGCCTGGTTTGGGTTTTGCTGTAGTAGTTTTATTTCCTAGAGGACCAAACCTTCTGTGTTATCCCTGTCTGACAGAGGGGAGTGGAGGACTGGGGAAAGGAGGTCACCCAGCAAAACGGTGGTGTGGCCAAAAATGACAGCAAGGTCTGCTCTTGATGGAGAGGAATTGGTCAGACTGGAGCACTGTGTTTTCTCCAGGGTACAGGATGGAAAATCTGCCTCAGAAACGGGCCATTTTGTACATCAGAAAAGGTTATTTGGTAAAGAAACAAAGTGTTGGTCCAAAGGTGACTGGAGTCACTGGAATTCCTTCCATGGGAGCAAGTCTTTGTTTAACAATGGTTGGAAACAGGCAGGAAAACACTCCAGGAGCTGTTTCCCACCTCAAGCTCTGCAATAAATACTCCTCACTCACAGCATGGTCAGCTGTTGTATTCCCATGTGGAAAAGGGTCCCTGTTGGTGAGGAAGAGGTGCAAGACTCCCATTTTTTAACTCTGTGATCTCTGTACATCCCTGGATTCTTTCACAAGGTCAATTCACTTCTGTTTGGAGGCGGAGGCAGGAAAAAAATGGAGGTAAATTGCAGCAACAAAAGTGAAAGAGAGAGGAAGCAGAAGGTATTTACTTCTCACCTGCTACAAATTACCCTGCAGCAGAAAGCAGGGAGGAGGAGGAGGAGGAGGAGTGGGATGGTGCAGGAACAAAAGGCTTTTCTGCCTCAAAATGCACCAAGGTGGGAGCTCTGCGTTTCTCAGGAGTTTGGTTTCACCAGCCAGACACATCCTTGGGAAGGGCTGGCCCAGGGCTCTGGGGGCTCTTTTTGCTCCCTAATGACACTCAGGCTTTGTCCCCTGGCCGGGCAGCGCTTTGCTTGCAGGCTAAAGTTACAGTTGGAGCAGAACTCGTTCCATATTGGCGTTTGATCCTGGGAGAAGGGGAAAAATCTGGTCAATGCGGTTCTCATTAGCCAAAAAAGCTGTAACATGCTGGAGTCATTAGTAGTTTGTTGATTGAGTTAACCGTGCAAGGCGGGCTGCAATTGATCATCTGCATTCTCATTAAATATGCCGCAGTCTCGGGGAGGTTGTTATGGAACTGCTTGGAAGGCAGGCAGGAGGAATCTTGGTTTCAGCCCAGAGCACCAGTTTTAAAATCTCTTTTGACTCCAGGCTCGAAGTGTATAATTAATATCAGAGATGGGACTGAGGTGTGACATAAAAATAATCTTTCACTGGAGTGTAACTACGCAGGGTCGTGTTTCAGCTTGAAACGGGGAGGGAGATGGAGGCTGAAACTTGAATCCAAATTTAAACTTTTTAGTGCTGCAAGAGGGAAGTGGTGAGGGGTCTGTGGCTGCAGGACTTCCACTTGGCCCTGTCTAGCAGGTATTTGAAGGAAGGAAGCATTGCTGTGCTTCATTTAAAGATAATGAGGTCTAATAAACCCTAAGCAAAAGTCAAATTCACTTCATCTTTGCCTTGCTCATAAGCGAGTCAATAAGTGAAAAAGATCTATGTAGAGAGAGGTGATAGAATTTCACTTTCAAGAAATGGGTGAACAGGAGTTGCTGAAGAGTGTTACCTTGAAAATATATCATGATCACTTTAAACCTTGTCTATGTCTTTCAGCTTTTGAAATGCTGAAGATCACATCTTGAGGGAATTTGTTGGAGCCTTTGAAGTATTTTTATGTTAGGCCCCTATGGCAGAAGATTGTACAGATCAAGAAAGTACCGAGTAGATTTATTCACAGAAAATGCATTTAAATTACCCAGCTATACGGGCGCACATTCTTCATTTATAGCCTGGTGTCTGGGCTCTGAAATCCTCCCAAGAACTGAGGTCATAGAGTTGGAAAATGAGCTTCTGTACACCATCCTTCTGGCCTTTGGATGTAATGGAGTCTGCACTGTGTGGTAAATTGGACAGAATTCAGAGAAGAGCAACAAAAACAATTAAGGGAGGAGAGGAACTGACTTACATGGAAAGATTAAAGCGTTACAAATTTGTGGCTTGGTGAAGCAGAGACTACTGCGAGTCACTGGAAGTTTCTGGAGACAGGAATGCAGCTTCAAAATCCCTGGTCTTGTCTGAACATGGTTTTGTTTGTGTGTTTGTTTTAAAGGAAAATCTTTTCCGAGCAATATCCTCATCTGGTGTAACTTACCCCAGTGCCAGTGAAAACAATGGAGCCGGGGGATCTGAGCCAAATTATACTGTCTAAAAATGTGGCCCTTGCACTCTTTTAAAACTGGCACAGCAGGGGTGGAAGTGATAGTTTAGGGAGGCAACTGGTGTTTTAACTCCTGCAAGGTAACTCCTGGTGTATCCAGAGTGCAGGGTGGTTAAATGTGGAAGATTTTTGGACATCTTCCTTCTATAGCACCTCTGCAAAATGCTGGCAAGAGCCAGCAAGCTTAAAACGTTTAATTGCTCGGCTGAATATTGGCAAATAATGGACAGAGAGGGCATTTCTGTTACCTTGCTCTTCACGTGCTCTTGCAGAAGCACAGGCAGCTTTTGAACCAGCAGAGAAAAGCGTGAGGCAGTCCCAGAAGCTGTGGGATGAAGCTCTGAGGGGCTGCAGGTGTCACCCAGCCCGGGGTGTGCACGGCACGAGCCCAGGGGAGCAGTCCAGAAGCACCCAGGCACTGAGTGGAGCTGGCTGGGGCAGGCACAGAGGCTCAGGCTGGCAGCCCCAGGAGCCCAGAGTGCTGTCCTTGCTCAGGGGATCGGGGTGGTGGCTGCTCTGCACACACAAGGCACGGATTGTTCCCCGGGATTGAGTTACGGCGAGGCTGAGCAATTAAAAACGGGGGCTGGCTCTGAGGAAAATGAAGTGTGAAGCCCGTTGGACTGTGAAACAGTCTCAGAAGGGAAGTGGTGGAGGCCCTGGTGCTTGGGAAGTGGGACTTGTCCTGAGGATGGAGTGTTAATTGAAGCGTGGTGGCCAAATTTGAAGTGAGAGGTTAATTCCTGGCTCCCTTGCCTGCTCCCTGTTCCAGCTGGGCAGGGAGAGATTCCATCCCAGAACTGGAGCCTGGTGAGCTTGGCTGCACAGGGACTTGAGAAGCTGCCACCTTTCCCATCAGGAATTGCTTTTATGGGATGGCTGAAGCTGCCAGGGAGCAGGAGGAGGAGGTGGAAAGGTGGCAGCTTCTGCGTGGAAGTTACCACAAATATCAGCTTCCTTTGTAAGCCATGGTCTTCACTGAGGGGTGAAAGGGGCCAAACCTCTGCGATTAGGACTAATTTTGAGTCCTAACACTGCAAAACCCTAAAGGGCCCATGGACACTGTGTTGCCATTACCTTCATCCTGATTTCTTTGGGTTAGGAGTGGGGAGCAGTGACTGCCCCATCCATTCCTGCCCATCCCAGCGCTGCCCAGCCCAGTGAGGAGCAGTGACTGCCCCATTTCTGCCCATCCCAGTTCTATCCAGCTCACTGGGTGAGCAGTGACTGCCCTATTCCTGTCCATCCCATTCCTGCCCAGTTCAGTGGGGAGCAGTGATTGCCTCATCCATTCATGCCCATCCCAGCACTGTCCAGCTCACTGGGTGAGCAGTGACTGCCCCATTCCTGCCCATCCCAGTTCTATCCAGCCCAGTGAGGAGCAGTGACTGCCCCATTCCTGCCAATTCCAGCACTGCCCAGCTCAGTAGGGAGCAGTGATTGCCCCATTCCTCTCATCCCAGCACTGTCCAGCTCACTGGGTGAGCAGTGACTGCCCCATTCCTGCCCATCCCAGTTCTATCCAGCTCAGTGAGGAGCAGTGACTGCCCCATTCCTGCCCATCCCAGTTCTATCCAGCCCAGTGAGGAGCAGTGACTGCCCCATTTCTCTCATCCCAGTGCTGCCCAGCTCAGGAGGGAGCAGCAAACATCACCCTCCAGAGCTGAGTGTCTGGAGAGGAGGGATTTTGAGTGTGAGAAGGAGGCAGCCAGACAGGAATACCGAATGTGGACTGAGGATGCCGGGGGAATTGTTTCCATAGAAACGCAGCCATGGAGGCTCACACTGCTCCCGCATCTCAGACTTAGAGATTCATGTGATTGCCTTCATGGTCACCAGAAAGCGTGGAGGGGAGGTGGGTGATGAGGAGAACCGGGGCTTGCTGCAGGTGTGGGAGCTGTGTTGTGCTGGGCTCCCTGTCTGAGGGAGCTCGGGGTGGCTCCTGCGCTGGGATGTGCTGCAGTAAATCAGGATGAACTCCTGGGCACTGGATGGTGCCCCACTGCTGTCAGACAAAGGGAATCAGGCCTCGTTTCTTTTAGTTAAATCAAGGAGGGAAAAAAGGGTTTTCATTTGTTTCTTGCTGCATTGTTCTCCCACCTTTGTTGGCCAGGCCTTTTGCAGACATCGTCTCTGCCTGCAAATGCACAGCATTCAGCAGTGCCTCGGGAAATGTTGCTCTGAAATGTCCTCCATGGAAGCACAGGCCTCTCCTTGCCAGAATTTATGAGGGGCCCTGGGAGCCTGTTTCCTTCATTTGTTCCTGGAAAGATTTCTTCTTGGAAAATCCAAGATGTTTAGGGCTAACTTCTGTTCCTCCAGCCCCTGCAAAGAAACCAGCAACTACAAGAGCTCCCAAAAACCTCCAAATGTAACCCCACATAGGAGTCAAATTTTGTGTGGGAGAAGAGGCTAAAGGAGGTCAGAGAAGCCCCAGAAATGTGGAGGTGCCAAGGTTTAGAGTAGATGTGGGGGTTGGGTTCCTCTGACCATCTCCTGGAGTCCAATTTGGGCCTGTCTGATTTTTTTAAAGCAGCCAACTTAAAGCAGCCAAATTCACAATCCACAAACTTCATCTTTTATCCTCTTTTTAGAAGAGACTCTGGGTGTGGAGGGGAGAAGAGAGTGGGAAGAGGAGATTTGGACAGTTTTGGACATGATTTGGCCACTGTCCTGTTCTCCAAGGAATGGCTTCACAACCAGAAATTTATGTGATGGTATTTTTCTGGCTGCACATGGAGGGGAAAGGAAAATAAAGGCTGAAATTCCAGGGGAAATGGCTCCCATCTCTCCTCCTGGTTTCCCCAACCTCTCAAAAAGTTGCTGGGAATGCTGAAAGCCTTAAGAGTAACCCAGCTCTGGGCTGGTCTCTTGCTAAGCACAGATAATAATCCTGCAGCTCCGAGAGGAAAACATCTGAGGTTTGGGAAGGGTCAGCCAGGAATGACATAGCTGCAAATGTGCAGGGCAATCAGAGAGCTGCAGGGTCCCACCCAAGAGAGAGGAGAGCCCCAGAGACAGCCCCAGACCAGGATTTACAGCAAGGGATGCCCAGAGAGGGGCACTTTTCCTCTCAGATTTTTGTGAGTTCAGCGTTAACCCCCACCCATGGTTCACTTGTTTTATGTTGGAAATGCTCTCAGGATTCACGGCTGAGATTGTTCTTCCAGGGCTCCTCAGCTGCCTGTTTTTGTGGGGAATTGGGCAATATTTGATATTTTCCTTAAGGACCTGGATTGTGGAGCGAGAGGGAAGCGTGTCTGCAGCGTTGAGGCGCCCTCATTTCAGCTGAAACCTCTGCGTGGTGCTAAAATTGAAATTTTGGCTGCAAGAGAGTTAACTTTCCTCATAGAAGCCAGCACGGGGCTGTGTTTTGGATTTGTGCTGACAACAGTGCTGATAACACAGGGATGTTTTAGCTCCAGCTGAGCAGAGTTTGCACAGAGCCCTTTTTTGCACCTCACCCCTCTCACAAGGCTGCACAGGGAGCTGGGAGGGGACACAGCCAGGACAAGTGACCCCGAGTGACCACAGGGATCTTCCAGTCCATGCTCAACATTAAAAAAAAACCTGAGCAGCCACTCTGGATTTCCCCAAACAAGGAGAGAAAAGATGCAGCCTGTCCCCAAACCCTGTCTCAGAGCAAACATCTGCTCTGTCACTATTGGAAACAGAAAATTCTTCATTTACTGATGGGTTTTTTTCCCCCCATCAATTAGTGAGGAGAGCAACTTTGTCAAGCTTTTAATCTGGGCAGAGTTTTTGCTGAACTGCCTCTGCATACAAAATGGAATTGGTTCCATTTCCCACCTCCCTCAGCCACCTCCAAAACTGTTTTGTGTGATTGTGTTGGGTGATCTTTGTGGAATTATTCCTCGACTTTTATCTGAAATCCATTGGTAATGGTGATCTAAGATTTTTTCTGTGCTCTCTGCTTGTTTTAATTTCAGGGAGTCCATCGAGGAGTTTAAGTATGTATTAGTTATCATATTGATGGATCAGCCAAGCAAGGAGCGTTTGGAAATGCACATATTCCTGTGCCATTGACCTGTGAGATTTGAAGGATAAGGCTCTGCATGCCATTAGCACTTGGAGCATCCATAAACATTCCTCGGCAGGTTTCCATTTGGGTTTGGGATATTTGGAGTGAGCACACGGAGATTTTTGTTTCCATTAATCCATCCAAGGGTATTAATTGGTTTGTTTGCCATTTATTTCACATTTTTCACTTAAAGGGGTGTTGGGTTTGTGCTTAGCAGACTCAGGGCTCTGCTCCTGCTAAATCAACCCTGCTGATGGCAAATTTGGTGGGAAATAAATCCCACTGGAGGCATGAACAGCATCAATTCTTTGCTTGGGAGTCTGCATGAGACTGATACAAGGAAAAAGAAGAAACTGTGGCCAAAATTTGCTTCCCATGATCAGGTGTAGCCTCAGTGATGATCTTTGACAGATACTGTGATTTTCCCACTGCTTCACCCCAAATTTTTTCAGATGTAACTCTGCTAAAATAACTACAAACTGGTTAAGAGTTGGTGACTTGATGATACATGATCCAAGGAGATCTCTCTGATCTTTAATTCAGGTGATCCAGCTGTGGAATCAATATTTACACCCTCTCTGGGAGTGTTTGGAGGCTAAATTCCCTCGAGTGTGGAAATCACTTTGTGATCTTTGGGTAAAAAAATATAAAAGTGCACGAGCACAGGCTGGGGGAGTGTAAAGAATATTCTTTTTAAAATTCCACAGGCCCCCAAGGTCTCTGCCACAGCGCCTCTCCAGAGTCCTGGTGACTGCACCAGGAGTTAGATCTGGTCCTTAGGCAGAGAATTAATCTGGATTATTCTTACAAAACCCATCTCAAGTGAAACTTTTGCCGATATTTTTCCCAGAAGATTCTTCTCTTTCAGTCCAGAATTTTATCAGCGATTCTTATGCTAACAGGGGTCAGGAGATGAGATGTTTCTCACGTTACACTTGAAGCTTCTCATGAATAATGGCCTGTATCACCTCCATTGTCTGTCCAAAACATAAGCAAGCAGACATAAGGCCAGAGGAGAAATTTAAAGAGTGCTGAATAAGCCAGCAGGACGGACCAAGAGCTGAGATAGTCGGGGAGTGAAACAAATACAAGGTGGAGCAGATGGTTATTTGGGGAAATATCCGAGCAGATTAACTACCAGGAGCTGCAGAATGAGCCAGGCTCCAGCTCAAAAGTCCCCTGAAATCTTCAGAGTGAGATTAACAGAAGCACAGACGAGCATCACTGCAGCCAAAATAAATGAGAGGTCATTATTCCCCAGTGAATTTTCTTAAGTGTTAAGTAGAGCACATCAGGCTTTTCACAGAAATCTGAGGGGGGCTGCCATGCTTAAAACCATCACTTGCTCCTGTGCAAGGGCAATCTGTCCACTTGAAAATAATTTTTGTTGTCCTTCTCTCCTTTCCCTAGTTATTTTCTTTGCCTTTTTTTGTTCTAACACATATCTTCTGTGTGTGTGTGTGTGCATTGTGTAAAAGAAAAAAAAAAAAAGCAAGCAAGCTGCAGTTTGAGCAAAATGAGAATCCCCAAAATACTGGAAATTCCCATCATGGAAATTTTAGTTCCCCCCAGGCCCTTCAATCTTTTTCTTCAGCGAGACTGCAGCTGCCATCTGATTTGTATTTATATATGCTCTTTATAGATATTAATGCAATAACAGATTAAACCTAAAGTAACTGTTACTACACAGAGACATCTCAGGGGTCTGATCTCGCAAACATTAATGCCTCTGAATAACTTTAATCTTGTGCATTGTGTATTTGAATTTAATGGGGACTCTTGCATGCCAAAGTTTCTCACATTTGCGAATGTTTGCTGCAACTTCAGACTTCCCCCATATGTTGATGTCAATTTGTTTTTGCAACCTCAATACGGTTTAGAAACCTCAGCCTCTGATCACGGTTTGTGGATGGCTGTTTTTGCAGCTCTGCTGCATTCATTGGGCCAGATTTCCAATGGGAAAAATGGGAAAAATGGGCTAAACCCTCCCTGCTGACCCCACCTGCTTAGAGCAGGCTCAATTTCCCTCTCAAGGGCTTCTCCAGGCTTTACTTTCTTTAGCAAGCCTGTAGGTAACGAGAGTTATGATGTGGCAATGCTCTTTCTTCCCAAACCTCTTTCTGAAGGTGAATTCCTGAAAGAAACTGGATGGAAAAACTTGGAAAACAGCCCAGTGGTGCTGGATAAATACCTGGAGTGTCCAGGAGCCCAGGGAGGTGAACCCAACCTGCCCAGGGCATTTGGCCTCTGCTCCCTGGGGAAGGGCTCAAGGTGAACACAAGAGCCCAGACCCTCTGTTGGATCACCTCTTCTGTGTTTTTGGATGACAAGAACTGTTTAGAGGAGATCATTTCCATTATCTTTTTACTAAATGTAAGGTTTTGAGAGAAAAAAAAAACACCCTTAAATAGGGTTGATCTGGGAATGTTTTGACGGGCAACCAAAAATCTTGACCTGTCCTAGACAGGTGTTAAAGCTCCTGCACATCCTCCAGTGAGCCCAAAGAGTTGAAATTTCTCATCTTGTGCCTCTGGAGCTCTGAACCCCCCTCAGAGCACGCTCAGCCTGTTGTAATCCACTGCTGAAAAGCAGCGCTCACTTTGGACTTCAATAATAATGGTAATTTTACAGCCTAATGTCAGGGTAATAAACTCTTCCGCCAGGCGACTACTGTGACCACCAGGAAAGTTTTATTTCTCCAGGTTCAACAGTTTCCCTGTGACTAATGTACCCTTGGAGAGAGGTGACTTCCCTGGAAAAGGAGCACTGATATGGCTGTGTTTGCAGTTAGGGCTCACTAACCACTGGCATCAATCTGATAAGCATCTGATAGGGCCCAATTATGCCATTCCTCAGCTTTGGAGTGAATAAAATTTATTTTCTAGCCCACAGGAATGTGAATAGATTGGTTTTATTCCTGTATCCTGGCGTTATTTAAGATTAAGCTCCTTTTTCTGTGAGTTATCGCCATATCTGCCAAGAGCAAATCTATTTTTGTGTCATGTTTAAAAGTGTAAGAGAGGGAGAAGAACAATAAGAGGGTGAAAACCAAGGTAACAAACAGAAGGAAATCATTAGACACTTGAATTAATGAGATATTTGCTTAACTAGCACAAATAACATTGCCCATCACCAGTCTCCCAAGCTGACACAATTAAAGGAATTCCCGAAACTGATCAGACACAAAGTTGTGTGGAACAGTTAAATACTGGCCAAGGCTTTGGAAATTTAATATTTTCAAATATCAGAGGAAATTCAAAACTTTTATCAGTTTTTGGATGCCACAGAAGAAATTCAAAACTTTTATCAGTTTTTGGATGCCACAGCCCTGCAGGAAATCCTCATGCTCCTCATCCAAGGGCTGCACACTTGGAGAGGTGTAGATGTAAATACCTAAAAATTAGGAATGCTGCTGGTCAGTGAGAATCTGCTTAACCAGTGAAGAGAAGGGGGAAAGTCCAGAGAAGGAATGATCTGAACTACTTAAAAATGAGTTTCTTAGCACTGTTTCCACTTGTTTGGGGAGACTCCCTCAATCATTTTGAATAAAAATAATGAGTATTATGTCAGATCCAAATATGTATTGCCCAGAATTTAAAAGTTTAGTAGGTGGAAGATGCAGATAAAGACACAGAGGCTGATTGGGGATTTTTGTGTGTTTTTAAGTAGAGCCCATTATTCTGAAAGTGTTTCTAGCATCTCTAGGCACAACTCTTGACAGAAAAAAAACGTAAAAAGGTTTTTTTTAAAACCAAGTTGTCACCACTGAAATATTTTTGTTAATTAAATGACTGAGGGCGCGCTGCTGATGAGGGAACAGGAGCTCACTGCTGCTGGCTGGCTGCTGATGGACCCTGAGGGCTGTGGAGGGTGCTGGCTCTTGCTCTCAGGAGGAGCAGCCTCCACATTTCAGTGGGAATCATGCCATGGTTCAGTTTTCCACCCCTCCAGAAGGAGAAATAAATCCACTGGGTTTCACCCCACCCCAAACCCTGAGCAGAGCTCCCAGCAGGGACATTGAGAGAGGGCAATGAATAAACTCCTTTTTGTGCCTCTCCCTCCCCTTAGGTGTGTCCTGATCCCCTTCCAGATGGGCCTGGGGAGCTGAGCCTGTCCTGGAACACCCTGGGATGGGCTGTTCCCGGCTGGCAGCTGCATTTTGGTGTCAACTGAGAGCAGGAGTGGCCCCCAGAGATCAGAGTCCCTTTGGGCCTGCCGGGAAAAACAAACCTGGCAGCTGCCAATATCTGGGGATGTGATTCCATTGCTTTACCAGAGGGTGAGGGCAGGCTGTGGAGAGAGCCCAGACCAAAACTTAAGGGGTTTTTTAATTTCATGGCATGGTGAGGAATAGGAACCTGGGATGACCTCTACCCCACCCTGGACTTGGACTCCTCAGCCCACTGTCATTCCAGTTTAAAGGGTCCCCCTGTCTCGTTGAAAATACAGAATTGTCCTAATATCTGTCCCTCCCTTTATTTAAGGACCTAAACCATGTCCAACCTTGTAATTCCATGCACATCCTCCAAATACTTTAGCACCTGGAGGTCCCTTTCAACCCAACCCAGCTTTAATTCTGTGATCTCACCCACCTTCAGGTTTTCATATTCTCATCTACCTTTCAATAATCTCCTGCTGTCAGATAATTATTTGTAAAAGGCAGATATTGAAATACTTTTATTTGGCTGGAAAGGGACGATTGCAGTGCTCTGGATGTGGAGAAAGCTGAGTTGGGTTCCCAGATAAGGAGGCACCAGGGACATTTTCCAGGTACTGGCTGAGGAGCCCCTGTTGCACTGATTGCTTTAATGCTGACCTGTAATTGTTGTATTAATTATGGGCAGGAGCACCAGGAGCGTGCAGAAAGTGTCTTTGCAGTGGAAGGAAAGCAAAGAAATAATGACTATTGCAATGCTGGGATTGCACCTTGGCAGCTGAATTCCCAGAAATGCACGGGACAAAGGGCTGGCCCCAAAGCTTGGCCTTGGCCATGGCTTTGGGCAGTGCAGGGAGAGATTTTACTCTCTTGGGATTTTTTATTGTGGGCAGTCCAGGTGGGGGTTTTTTATTGTGGGCAGTCCAGGTGGGGATTTTTTGCTTTGGGCAGTCCAGGTGAGGATTTTTTGCTTTGGGCAGTCCAGGTGGGTGTTTTTTGCTTTGGGCAGTCCAGGTGGGTTTTTTTTTTTGCTTTGGGCAGTCCAGGTGTTTTTTTGTTTTTGCTTTGGGCAGTCCAGGAGGGGATTTTTTGCCTGTCTATCCAGAAACAAGAGGTCCCTGGCTTTGCAGGCAGTTCTTGCAGACAGATGCTTCACCCCAAGCCCAGATGCTGCCTTTGCCCCAGCCCTGAACAAGGCAAACAGAGAAGCTTCTCTTCATCAAATTCATTTGCATTGATCACTCCCCAAGCTCCTTTGAGATAGAGGAGAAGGAGCCTGAGAAAACCTCCCAAAAGCTTGTCCAAACCCATTTTAAAAGCAAAAAAACCCCAGAAAATAGCAGTGTGTGAACCTGTCTGCAGCAACACAGAGGGAAGCAGATGCAAGCAGGGCTGCCCATGCCTTGGGAAGCTCTGTGAGCTCCTGGAAGGCAGCCAGGGCTGAAATCCTGGCTGGAGGCAGCAGCACCCTCTTCTCCCAACAGGACATTTGTACTTTATTGTGGAGCACAGACTGAGCCTTGCAGTGTGGTGGTTGGAAGTGAAAAGGTAAATTGAGGAGAAGCGTCTGGATGGAGTGGAATGTTGAAAAAAAATAATTTTTTAAGTTGATGGCAGCAGTTTTTTGGGATTATTGAAAGAGAGGGAAGTCTAGGTTGTAGAGGCTTTATGTTTTCTATGATCTTGTTGATCTTCTTTAGGCCATGGAGTAATTTCTAGAATTACAAGTCTTTTTATGAAAAGGCAAAACACCTTCTAATTATGATAACATAAATTATAGCATCTATATTATCTCACCCCTCATAAAACTAAAAATAACAGATTTTAAAACACCTCTCAGTCACCCCATCTCTAGATCAGAAAAAAAAAATATTATTCAACAGCAGTGGGCAGGGCTCTGCTCAGAGCTGGAGGTCTCCAGGCACGGATGAGCTGTGGGAACCCTGTGCAATGGCAGGAACAGTCCCTGTGTGGGGCTGCTGACACGCTGAAACCACCCAGGGTTGTTTTTCTGTAGGCCACGAGTGGTGCTGTGGTTGTTCCTTGGAGGTCACTGAGGTGTGAGTGCTGCCCCTGAGCTCCAAAATCTGCTCCTCCAAAACACTGTGGGCTCCTGACACACCTACAGTTGTGTCTTTGTGTCCTCTGCAAAAAGAGGACAAGATGTGCTGATGTGCAATAGGAATGTTTTGCATTTGCCTTCCTATTCAAAGTCCCTTTCAGCCTCGCCCCTCCTCATCCCAGATTTCAGTTTTTCAGATTTCTTTAGCCTGCGTTCAGCTCTCCTGTTTTATTGCAGAGGGATTGCCTGTGCTTCGACATGATTTATTTATTTATTGTTCTTTGTCTGGGCACCTCAGCCTGTGCTTGAGTTGCAGTTATTTTGCAAGTCAGCTCATGGGCACTGTTGCTGGTTTTGCCCTGGAGTTCTCAGTTCCCATCCTGGGTGCCCAGCCTGTGTCTGCTCCCTGTGTGTGGCACGGATGGGCACATTCAGCTGCAGCATTCACAAAGCTTTCTTCTTGTCTTTTTCCTTTCTTTTTTTTTTTTTTTTAATTTTATTTTCAAGAGGCTGCTGAAATTTGAAATTGCTGAAATTTGCTCGTAAAAGATGTCAAGAGGCAAAGCCAGAAATGATCCTTTAAGGGCACTCTTTGATATTTGGGGAAGTGAACCTTGAAAACCTCCCTTGTTTCCTGTTGTTCCATTCCTTGTTTTCTCTCATAAAGTTTTTTTTTTTTTTCCTTTTCTGAAGACTTCCAAAGTACACAACCTCCCTGAAAGTCTATTGCTCCCAAAAGAAGGTCTTTTTGTAGGTTTTGACCCAGGTCCATCTCCTATCCCAGCTGCAGCTCCTTTTCCTTTGAGGTGAAGCCAAAGCTGCTGAAATTCATGTCAGTGCTGGAGGTTGAAGAATTATCCAGCCCAGAGGAAGGGTTGGGGCTGGTGGGGACATTTCACCTCCAGCTTCCTGCCCAGGACAACACAAGGGGATCCTTCTGGAGCCAAGATTTGTCTCTCACCACTGGAGATCTACTCTTGTCTCCTCCAAATCCCTCCTTCCTTCCACGATGGTGAAGCCCCTTGGTTCGAGTTCGGTTTTCAGAGACGGGATTTTGTAAGCTGGGCATTTTAAGGCACAAAATCTACCTGTAAAGAGGAAAAACTTGCAAATTAGCTCCTTTTAATCATGCCTGTGTTCTGGTGAGCCACACTTTTCCCTCGCCTGTAGCTCCCTGCTTCTCCAAGCAATCCCCCCAGTGCCTGCAGGAAGGGAATTGAAATGTGCCCGGCAGCTCCCTTCTGCAAAACCTCGATAATTTTTTGTCATCGATCCAAAATATCTTATGCCAGTTCTCCGACGTGAGGTCACCCTGATTTCATCCCAGGGCTGCTGGTGGAGGTTTTTTTGTGGTGTGTGTGTGTGTCCTGCCTGCCCTCACCCCCTGCCCAGCTCGTTTTGTTGGAGGTTCAGTCGCTGCGTGAGGCAGCTCCGTCCTCGGCGCGTGTTGTGATCTGGGAATTTGGTGGCTAATTACTGAATTACTGCCTTTGCCCTGCAAAACGAGGCTGCACATCCTGCCCTGGGACAGCCTCGACCAGCCTGCAAGGAAAACAGGCTCCTCTTTAGAGTGTCTCCCTAGAAAACACTCGGTTAGCAGCAGAAAATACCTGTCTGCAAGAGAGGCTGTGCTGCTTTTATACAACAAGAAAAAACCTGTGTGATTCCTGCTCTGAGCAGGGCTTGGGGTGACACCCAGCCTTGTCCAGCGTGGCTTCAACATCCCCCAAAATCTCACCAGGAGGATGAAATTTTCTTTTCTCTTCCCTTTCTGGTCACGTTTTGCCAGTGGAGTTACTCAGCGAATTAATAGGTATAGAAATGCAAAGCTCTTTTCTTATTACACGCCATCGATCTGATTGCAGTGTCATTAATTGAAAGACTCGGGAAATGTGATGGATGGTTCAGTTCAGGATTCCACATTCGTTTTGGCATAGCCCTGCAGGAGAAAAGCTGCATGAAGCTGATTGAAGGGCTCTTTTTGTCTGACATGAATTATTCTTTCATTGTCAAACCTTGTAACAGCATTCAGACATAGGGAGATTTACAATGTGAAATCCTAAATGGGGTCTATTCTTAAAATAAAATTAGAAAAAAAAAAAAGAGAGAGCTTTATCTTGCAACGTTGAAAATAGCTATGTTTAAAAAAAAAGACAACCCCACAACTATTCCTCCAAATTAAATATCTTCTGCAAAACCCAAGGGGCTGATGTTTCTCACTTAATTTTAAATTATTCTGATGGTGAGGCCTTAAATGAATAAAACAATTGCTTTAATCACATAACGGTTGTCAACATTTTTATTACATTCAAATATATTTGTTTGTCTGAGAGGGTTTGTTTGTTCTCCCCACTGCTGTCATTTCCCCAGCAGAACGATTTGTCCGATTAGCTGGGAATCCTGCTTGTCCTGGAAAATTGCACGGGGCTTTCCTTTCTCTTTGGGGAAAACCTAGGTGGACGCTGCCGAAATGTTTATTTAAGGAAATCATTCTGCATTTTCGAAAACATTAAAAAGACAAAAAGAACAAAACACCAGCTCTGTGCGCAAAGATTTCAGCTTTTCCCCGCTGCTGGCTGCAGGCAGATCTTATCAAATGAGCTTTGGTGGGATTTGGGTTTATTTATTTTTTATTTTTTTTGCCGTTGATCCCGTGCAGTTCCGTGGTTAAATTCTGCGGGTTCTTTTGTCTGTATCAAAATTCGTGCCAGGCTCTGAGGGCTGGGAGATGCAACCACTCAAAGGCAGCAGAGAGGAGCGGCCCCGCTCCTCTTTACACCCCCAGATCGCCGTGCAAAGTTGATGAAGAGTTTGGAATGCCAAGCAGCCACCCAACTTGTAGGCTCATTTGAGAATAAAACACTGAAATAACATTATCCGAGATGGGAATCAATGTCATGCCTGTTACAAATGCTGGAGCTGGGAGAATAGCGAGATTACACAGAGCAGGCAGATTAGATGAAGAAGAGTATTCGATTACATTCCATCTGATTAGTGCTGTCTATTCATCTGCGTGGGGCTTTTTATATTCTTAAAGAAAGCTGCCTTATTTTATGGGAATGGGGTGTGTTGAGGAAGCTAAAAGCTGGAAGAATTGGATGTAAAACAGTGCTGGGAATAGGCAACTCTCTGTTTTAACCATCTTCCTCCCTCAGCTCCTTTCCCATTTCCAGATCTTCGCGCCCAAGTGTTTTAGCAGGCAGATCACCACAAAAATGACCATTTTTTACTATTATTTAACCACTTTTCACCCCCAGAAAAGACATCGAGTAATCACTCTCTGCCTGACCCCTAAACAAACACCCCTTCCCACCTGAGCTGGACATTTGCAGGCAGCCAGACCGGCCCGATGACCGAGATGAGTAATTCCCATTAAAGTGGGGAAAGAACCTTTTACTCCCCGAGCCTGAGGAATAAACGGCACTGATGGGAAATGTCCTCATCCCCCGCCCCCTCCCCCTGCCTATCTGCATGGAATACCCTCCCGAACGTGGATTTTTTAAGGTCTCATTGTTCGGCGAGAGGGTTGAGATTATTTTTGTAGGGTTTTTTTTTAAATTTTTTTTTTTTTTTTGGGAGGGTTTTCCCTGGTTCTGCCGGGGATGCAGAGCCCAGCCACTGCAGGTGCTGGTTTCTCCAGTTCTCCTGCAATTCCCAGCAGCTAAGTTTGGGAATGGAGCTGGGGCAGAGCACAACACCCACCGAGCAGCGGGGTTTTTCCAGCCCCTTCTTGCTTTATTTCCAGGCTCAGCTCTGGGATGCTCCCACCCAGGGCTTCTTGGGGTGTTCCTGCAGCTCTCCTTTAATCTTGAGCACCTTCAGTGTCGTTAGCAGCTCCAACCTTCCAGCCACTGGCTGTTCCTAAAAGGTGAGGGAGCTGGGGAGGGGTTGCTTTCATTAGTTATTTCAAATTGAAGATGATTTAATTTAATTTTTTTTTTTTCTTCATGCTGTCTCAAGCTAAATAAACCCAGTTCCTCCGAGCCCAAAAAGCAGCGAGGATATTTTGCCTTTGGTGTCAGTAATTATCCTCCCACGGAAGCTGAGATCAGGAGAAAGGGACATAACGAGAGAGTTCGTGCAGCCTTGCAGGACTCTCACCATGTTCTACAGGAGGGGGGGAAAAAAAATGTTTATTCTCAGCCCCAAACTCTGTGAAACCGCTTCATTTTCGGAGTTCCCCGCACTCCGAAATGCGGGCTGGATAATTTCTGCAAATTCAATTAGAGTTTGGAGCCCGTGGCCGCTCTGATCAAATCTGTGTAAATAACATTGTCCCCAGCCTGTGTTGTCACCTCTGAAATGCTCCCTGGATCGCAGCCTAGCTCTGTCTTTTCTTGTGGTGGAGTTAGGGTGGTGCTGGATTTCGGAGCTTTTTGCATTTTATTGCTCTTGATATTTTTTTTTTTAAATTTAATTTTTTTTAGGGTTTTTTTTTTGTTTGTTTCTTTTTTAGCCCGTTTTGACTCTGACAGTTTTTAAAGGTGAGGCTCATTTTTTTGTGAGGTTAAGAAGAAGGAGAGAGTAAAAGGTACCGTATCTTTCTTCTTAATTGTTTGGCTTAAGTCTGAAACATCTGAAAAAACACCCTTAAAATGATCTTAGAAGTAACAGCCGCTTAATTAATAAAAAAATAGTAACAGATTTAGCTTACCCTCTTTATGGACTTAACTTCAGGAAATTAGGCATCCACTCTGTCTCCTCTGCAATAATCAGTTTCTTATCTAACAGATATGAAACGACCAAATACATCTTACATCATTCGCATCCTTTAACTCAAGAACAATTGCTCCAAAAAAAATAAAAAAAAAAAGAATAAAAAAAATTGAAGCACTACTACAGAGCATCTTTTACTTTAAACCCCTTAAAGTCCCCCGTTTATTCCCATCCCAGCTCAGCTTAATTCCCTTTTATTGTGTCGTTGGGCTGCAAATATACAGTGCCATGCCTAATTGTGCTGCTGTTCCACATTAATAACCTGGAACTTTGCATCCCAACCCGCGAGGAGCACGGAAAAAAGGCAGAAACAGATGCAATTATTTGTTGCTGGCTAAGTTACTGTACGTGACCCAGGTGCTGGAGGACTATTTGCATGTGTTTCTCACCTTTGTTCACCCAGACACATGGGGATCTCGAGCTATTGCTGACTAATTGATAGTTGTAGTAACTGCTATAGGCTCCTTAGATTAGAAATGCATGCAGACGTGTGTCTTGATTCAAACATTAAGGAACACACACACTCTCACTTACTTACACGGGCAGAAAGTCTTCATACTATTAGAGGTGTGTGATGGAGATAGCAGGACATAAAACAGAAGAGAGAGAGACACAGGGAGAGAGAGAGAGACAGAGACAGAGAGATGGCATGCAGCATATATACCCCTACAAATAGTTCTAAAATGCGTTTGCAAATGCAGAAGTCTTCAGAACCATCCAACAGTTCAGCACAACCCTTTTTATCTCTTCTCTGCGGGACGCCTCCATCCAGATTACTCGAAAAAAGCGGAAAAGGTGAGAGCTCTGCCATCTTAGCTCTGAATTCATCTGATTTCCTTTTTTTTTTTTTTTTTTTTTTTTTTCCCCTATCCCCCCCCACCCCGCCTTGTATTCCTTATGCCATTGTCCATTCTTATGATGGCAGCCGCCCTTGCTCTTGAATGCAAGTGTCACAGCGGGAGCAAAAAGGGTTCAGGGCTGCATTGTCAAAGCCATGGTTGCCTATTGTTTCTTAGCCTTTCACTGCTCTGCTTTTCCGAGCCTCTTTCCCTATCAGTGGCCCCTGTCAAGGGGAGGAGTAGGGAGAAAATTGCAAGAGTTAGTCGTCCTTTTTATTGCACACTGTTATGATAAACAGCCCCAGCAATACATCCCACAAAATTAGGAATTATAACGACGGGACGGGGGGAAAAAGAAATTTCTTTGTAGGTTTGCGTTTGGCGCTGCCCTTATGTCAAAAGCTTGGTTTTCTTAGGAAAGACTTTTGTATTGGTGGTTTTTTTCTTTTTTTTTTTTTTTTTTTTTTTTTGCCCAGCAAAAAATAGAGGCAGCTGCAAAGTGAACAGTGAGCTATTTAGCCACAAGGTAAAAATTTCCTGTTGCTATTTGGATACTGATGCTTTTCAATTTTAAAGGTGTGTGTGGGGGGGAGGAAGCATGACTGAAAGCATTTCTCTAGCTGTCCATCCATCCATCCATCCATCCATCCATCCATCCATCCATCCATCCATCTCTATTTTACGTTTTAAAGCAATTGAAAGCGGGTTTTAATAAGGCCAGGGAGGCTGTTTGCAAGTTGGTTTTATTTGGGGAGAGAAAAAAAAAATAAAAAATCTCTCAGTGCAGAATGAGGTTTGTGTTTCAGCTGATTGAATCTGGTGCTGGGAGATGAAGGGGGATGAGTGTCCTGCTCGTGCCAGAAAGTGCTGCTTTGTCAGGGCATTCAAAGTAAAATCTTGTCACAATTTCTTCCTTTGGTAGAGGGGGGAAAAAATTAATACAGACAGGAGTTTACTTGACATTTAAACGTGTGTTTGATTGTCTTGTGTGCACAGGCCAGCTCTGGCCGTGTTCAAAACTTCAGGGAGGTTACAAAGTCATGGCCTCAAAAGTTTTTTTGTTTTACTGCGTTTGAGATGAAATTGCTGAGAGGAGAAAAATATTTCTAATAATTTTGCCCCAGAAGAGTGCAAACATATTTATGTGTTCAAGCTGTAAATATTTTACTCATTTCACTTTAATTTTTATTTTTACTTGCTTTAAAAAAAAAAAATCTAACAAAGTGAAAGAGAAGCAAATGCAATTTGGTTTGTGCTTTTAACTGTTTCTGTAAATTTGAGCATCATCCTATCAATCCCTAAATTTTTCCTCACTGCCCTCAGTGTACAGGATATTTCATGATCTGGGGGTTTAATTTTTGCAAGCCTATTATTATGTTCTTTTGGCTGAGCTGTTATATGATCAGAAATTATTAAAAGCAAACACTGCAGACCGTTCAAATATGTGCTGCTTGAGGCTGAATATCTGAGCCATTGCAAACGTCTCGTGCTATTTTATCATGTCTAATAATACCAGGCACAGATGTAAATATGGTTTAAGTCTTAAAGAAGCTTGCAGAGAAATTCTCCTCAAACTGCTTGGGCTTGGTTTTGGTTCTATGGCAGAATACCGAGTCGGCCGAGCCTCCCAAATGAGAGGTTTTGGTGGGAATTTAGAAAAGGGGCCAAGATATTTCACCTGGGTTCCCTCTTAACTCTCAGGATGCCAAAATAGAAGTGATTTGAGGACCAAATTCTCCCAGCCCATCCTGCAGACAACTCGCTTTGCCTTTTCTCCCCCGTGCTGGTGCTTTTTACACTCATTTATTGTCCTGCACCGCCAAGTTCTAGGTCAAGTATGCGCCTGTTTGGAATATCTTTATGTTTGAAACTTTTTTTTTTTTTTGAAGAAATGATGAAAGAACTCTGGCCTTGTTTTAAATCAAGCTCTGAATGCAGCCGAGGCCACCCTGGGAGCACAATGTTTAATTTCCATTCGACATCTGCCTTATATTTACCATTGCAGCCCAGGGTCTGCGTGGAAGGAGCACTTATCGTTGATAAAAAGTTTGGCATCTCTTTTGTCAGAGGTTGTAATTTCTGTTCTCTCAATCTGGACTGTCATTTTGTAAAATCTTTTGTCACCGGAGCTGAATGGAAAACCTGGAATGTGCAAGAGATTAAAGAAATGGGGGAAGAGGATTCAAATGTGCAGAGCAATTCTGGTCGCTTCCCTCTCTGAGACAGATGGTGCCTAATCCTGATTTTTCCTTATTCCAGTGTAAATTCCGAGCTGTCCCGCTGAATCCACAACTGAATACTGATGAATCAGGATCAGGCCTGGCTCACTGCTTTGCTTTTTGAGGCTGTGGGTTTATCTGGCAGAGCTTTCTGCAGGCACAGCTCTGCTTTGGCACTCCTGCTGGGAGATGCCCACTGGGTGACTGCACCCACGGGTGCCAGCCCCGAGTCCCACTCCTCCTCCTCCTCCTCCTCCTCCCCCTCCACCCTGACCTTCCAAAGCCAGGAATACATATTTGAAATGAGGTGTTTTCTGTAGGTAGGTCTGCGTAGGGAAGTCTGAGAGCTGTGGGGGAATTTGGTGTTCCTGGGCATTCCAGAGTGGCAGGGCAGTGTGGTGCTGCTGGCTGAGATGTCAGGTTTGCCACGAGGGAAAAAGAAGCTTTTTCAGAGCAAAGGTTGGCCCCACAGATGAAATTTGCTGTAAAAAGGGTGATTCAGGGGGAGAGGTGTTCCAGTCTGATCTGTTTCAGGTGGAGAATGGAAAACTTTACTCTGTGTTTAAGTTTTTTAAATTTATTTTGTCTCGTTACTCAAAACAACTTGTGCTCACATTGCTTTTAATATGAGAGTATAGAAATGCTTTTTTTTTTTTTTTTTTGCCCCAGATTCTGCTCTGTAATCTGAAGTTGAAGTGCTCTGTGTGGTGTCAGCTCAAGTTCCAGGCACCTATTTCACTTTCTTGTGGGATTTCAGTGAGCCACCCTTACAGTTCTGTTCTACAAAGAAATAAATATATCTCTCTTTTTCTTTTCTTTTTTTCCTTTTCTTCTCATAGGAGTAACTTCAGTGGGAATTGCTCATGAAAAAGAGAAAGGATCACCTGGATTCTTCTGGAGCTGGGAGTCAGGGCCAGAAGCCTCCAGGAAAGACCTGCCCAAGGAGCAAGAAGAGGATCTCACCTCTCCAGAGCTCCATCCCACCTGGAGCTCCAGGCAAGTACCATTTCCCTGCTTGGAGATTCACTGGTGAGTCCTCACGAGTTCTCACAGGCAGAAATTGTGTCAGTAAAGTTGGATTGCATTAAAATGTGATGAGAATTCGGTGCATTAATCAGGGCTCTGGTCCCCTGCCATGGCCAGTGTGCCACTGCACACTTGTGGAGGGTTCACAGAGTCCAAAATGCAGCAAGAGCCAGCCAGAGAGCTGTGTCAGGAAAAGCTGAACCCTTGGGTTATGAGCCTTTGGCTAATCCCAAATCCATTTCCTGTCACCACTTCAAATCACTGATTAGGCAGCCCTCTGCCTTTTCAGGATTTTGGGGGTTGCCAACCCCCAGAACTCAGCCCCTGCCATGAATTTTGTGTCCAGGTGGGTTCTGCATGCCATGGGCAGCACCTTCCCAGGGGATTTTGTTCATGGAATTTATCCCTTGATAGGAGCAAAGCTTGGCAGGTAGAAAAGAGATTCTTTAAATGTGGAAGAGTCTGAAATGAGGCATTAAAGAACTTCTCCTCTTCCTCTGGGAAAAGCCTGCTTGGAGAGACTCACTCAGGCAGGGGAAGCTGTGGGAGAAGTGTGGGGTGAAACACCAGCCAGGCAATTATCTCCTAATGGGTGAGATGATGTTGGTTTCCAGGAAATCAGGGCAAATTTGTGGTTAACTGTGTGTCCTGGCAAGATTCAGGATGCAGGGGGTGTGCAGGGTGTGTGATCTGATGGAAACTGTCACAGCATCAGTGGGATGGCAGGTGGAATTCTTGTGTGGGACATGTCCTGCTTGGGTTGGACTTCCCTGAGTTCAGACAGTTTTGTGCTGGCAGATTTCACTGCTCCTTATTCAAAACACGTGCCAGAGTTTAACCAAACCAGAGCTCTGAAAGTGAGCACGGCAGAAAACTTCCATGGGACAATGTTGGCATGAAAGAGAAAAAAGAGTTTTTTAATGGTTGTTTTCTTTCCAGCTCGGGTCAATTGCTCTGTTTTGGTGTTGTGGCAGAAGTGCCTCGTGTGCTCAAATCTGTCTCAATTCACATTTCAGAACATTATTTCCCTTTGTCATGAGGTGATTTGGGTGGGAAGATGATTTGTGGTACAATTTCAGTTGCATTTATACACCTGCAATCTGCTCCATTGCTTTGATCAGCTGTGCATGGAATTCCCACTTTTACTGACAGGAATGCATTTTCCTGAGCCAGGATGGAAATGTTGGGCATCTCCTGAAAATTGTGGGCATTGTTCTCTTTCTTTACATTTGCTAAGACTACAAGGGACTCAACCTGGGTGTCAGCTACAGGTTTAAAAAGGGAATTTCACAAATTATGTTTCCACCTGTTCTTTGGGTTTTCCAATGTTTTTTGTCCATGGTTTGAGAAGGGACACTTGTGTGGTGTCACCTTTTAGGGCCTGGTTGCTTTTTCAGTTGCTGCAGGACTTAGAGGCATTTAGAGAGTTTGAGATGGTATTTTGGGAAGGAATTCCTGGCTGGGAGGGTGGGAAGAGTGCTCAGAGAAGCTGTGGCTGCCCTGGATCCCTGGCAGTGCCCAAGACCAGGCGTTTGGAGCACCCTGGGACAGTGGAAGGTGTCCCTGCCCACGGGATGAACTTTAGGATCCCCCCCAGCCCAAACCATTCCATGATTTCTGTAAACTGAAGAAGCCTGTCCAGACATTTATCAAAGCCAAAATGAGCTCTGGTAAAAAACTCTTGGTAGTTTTTCCATCCTTCACAACTTTTCACTTTCTTGTCCTGCTTCATCCTGTTTTATGTGGCAAAGCCAGGCAGGAATGAGAGGAAGAAGTCACAAATAATATTCTGGGTAGGGCTGGCTGAGGTAACCCTGACACAGGCAGGACCCAAGCCCTCAGGAATGTGCCAGTGCTGGCTTTAAGAGCAATAAATCAGTTTCAAGCCATGCTCTTCTTCCCCCAGAATTGTTTCTGGTTCTCTCTGGCCCCGTTTTGCTGTTGATAACCTGATGTCCATCTCTGCTTCGTATCCCTGCCTGTGCAGAGAAAATCCTGCCAGTTTTCTGCCAAGTCAGCACTTTTCCAACATGCAAATCCCTCCTAAAACCTCCCTCCTTCAGTATTGACCACATGAAATGATTTATTCTTCTGAAATAGCTGCGTTTTTGTCAGGGCTGTGGAGAGATGAGCCATCTCCTGAGGAGCTGGGTGGTATTTTCACTGTAACCATGGATCTCTCTCCTCATTTCTGGTTTGGTTGTGAAATAACCATGGCAAGGGATTTTAGTTATTCTTGGGATGCCTTTTTGAATCCTGCATAAATAATACGTGATGAAACAAAAGATTAAATTGATTCAGGGGTGTAATCTACAGCTCAGAAAAAAAACCACCCAGTTGGTTTTAAAATTCAAGAATGGGGAAGGAAAATCAGATGGTGGTGGTGATTACCCAGAGCAGCTGGTGTAATCCTGGAATTAGGTGGTTTTAAATGTTTTTGCCACCTTTCAGTGATTTCATGAACACCAGTGGAGGATTTTCTCTTGCTGGAAGCCACAGGGTGGATGAGGAATGGGATAAAATCCAAAATATTTTGGTTGGATCCCAGGAAGTTGCACCAGAGACCTCCTGAGGTTCTTTTCCACCTGACTTGGCTTAGAACCTTGGGTGGAGTCACAGAAATGATTAAATTAATCTCTTTTTTTTCTCTTTGGACAATATTCCTATATTTAAAGGTCCTGAAATCTACAAATGTCACACTGCTGCTGTCAGCTTGTTTGAGAAATAAGCATTTTTCTATTTGCATGTGTTATCTTTTAGCAGGACTTTTTTTCTTTTTAGTTACTGCTTGTGTTCCCTCTTTGAATTCTTGGGCACCATACAATAGCAATAATAATAGTAATAGTGAGAATAATAACAATGATATAAGAATATCAGGTAGCAGAAATGTTCTAGCAAACCCTAAATGTCTCAGAGGATCTCTGGTACAGATCCCATAGGATCTGGAGGTTTGGGGCTCCTCCAGGAAGAAACTTGCCCAAACTTTCTTTTACCTGATCTATTTTAGCCATTCCTACTAAAATCCTAAAATCCCAACCTCTGGAGCTGCAGAAAGTCCCTTCTGTCCATATTTTTCTTCTTTTTTTGGCTGGTGGGGATGGGGAAGAAAGGATCCCAAAATGAGATTACATCTGTCAGGTTGTCTTTTATTTTTTTATTTGTGACTTGTGGAAATCAGGCAACTCAATCTTGGCTCTTCAGCCTCTGCTGCTTGGTGCAAAATGCTCAGATTTGGCTTTCTGGGAGAATTCCAGTGTGCAAATATCACCCCTCTGAGGCTTTAGGAGCTTTAGGAAACAGGTCTGGATCATGGAATGTTTCTTCATTGTAAAAATATATTAGAATATATTTATATTCTAAATATAAATAGAATTTCTTCTTCCATTCTAAGTTTCCCTTAGAATATATTGATACCTTGTTATTCTTTTTAAAATTTTTATTTCACACCTGTAGAAGCTGTGAGCAAGGAGAAAAGATTTGTGTTTAGCAGTGGATTCACTCTCAGATAAAATCTAAGCCCTTAATTTAAAGCAAAAGCTGATGAGGAGCTTTTCACTAAGACACTTTTCTATTGAAAACTGTAATAGATCAGTGAGTTAAATCCTGGGAGAGGTTTTTTTGTTTTTTTTTTTTGTTTTTTTTTTTTGGTTTTTTGTTGTTTTTTTTTTTTTAATATCTCCTTGCAAAGAAATGGAGAAGGAGTTCAGTTTTGCTGAAGTTTTCAAAATTGCTGGAAGAAGCACAAATACTTTCGTGTCATCCCACGTGATTTAAGATGATCCCAGAGCTTTGTAAACTTTGCAGGGATGACTCAACTTTTGGAGGTGCAAGGGTGTAAAGGGGAAAATGGGATGGGGAGGCACAGAATGGAAGGAGTTAGAGGGAAGGGGGTAAATAATCAGGTTTCTAGTTGAATTCAGTAATTAAAATCATGGTAAATAAAAGTAGTGAAAGTTTGTCATTCAAAGCCAGTGTTGGATGGGTGTCACTTAATTTTGTGATAGAGAAATCTAAACTTTTGTAAATGATATTTGGGACCATAAATATCATTTTGTAAATTATATTTATGGTCCCAAATAAATACCTGGGCCATCTGGTTTGGGGACAGTGTTGAGGGCAGCTCAGACCAGGGGCTGGGTGACAAACCCTCGTTGTCCTGAGGTTTAAACCAAAATTGTTGTGGCTGCAGATGACAGGCTGAGCTTCCCAGAATTCTTGTTGTCCTTTCAGTGTGTGCTTCATCAGCCAGGCTGTGATTAATTGCAGCAGAGCTGCTTTTAATTTGAAGCAGAATCTCAGGCTGAGCTTCCCCTCGATGTACAGATCACATGGGGGCTGGCTGTGCTGATTTGTAAAAACATGTATTCACTGCACATTTAATTGTAGAAATATACCTATCAAATGCATCTATTTATCTATTTCATCAATACCTATCTATCCACATAAATAGACATTTGGTGTCTGGCTGAGCCAGAATCTCAGCAGCACCTCTGCCACACGTGCCTGTGCTGCTGTGGCAGGTCCAGCTGAAGTCACAGGAGCTCTGTGTGAGTTCAGCTGCTTGTGGCAATGTGCCTGATGTGTGCCCCTTGTCCTGGCCGTGCTGCTGAGCTCTGTCCTGCCCTTTCCTGCACAAAACCAGGGATCTGTGGCCTGTCCCTCCTGCAGCCTCCCCAGGGATGGCATTTGCTGCCTGCTGAGCTGGGTCTGAGCCCTGAGCTCAGCTCCGCTGGCTGGGGGGCTCCGAGGTGGGGAGAACAAACTGGAAATGGCTTGGTTGGGATGCTCAGAGCAGGGCTGGTGTGGATGCAGAGGTTAATTATGCCGGGTTAATTAGCTCCCTCCATGGAGCAGTGCTGAGCAGGGAGGGCATGGTCCCTCTGTGAGGTCCAGTGTCCAGTCTGGACCTGGAGGAGCTGGAGCGTGTCCAGGGAAAGGAATGGAACTGGGAAAGCTCTGGAGGAGCCCAGGAGGGGCTGAGGGAGCTGGGAAGGGGCTCAGCCTGGAGAAAAGGAGGCTCAGGGGGGCCCTTGTGGCTCTGCACAGCTCCTGACAGGAGGGGACAGCCGGGGGGGTCGGGCTGTGCTCCAGGAACAGGGACAGGAGGAGAGGGAACGGCCTCAGGGTGGAATCAGCAGGAATTTCCCCATGGAAAGGTTGTTAAATATTTGAAGGGACTGCCCAGGGAGGTTGGGAGTGCCCAGCCCTGGAGGTGTCCCAGGAAGGGCTGGATGTGGCACTCAGTGCTCTGGTGGAGATTGGGCACAGGTTGGACTTGATGATCTCAGAGGTTTTTCCAACCTTAATGATTCCCTGCATCACTGGAGTGCCCAAATCCAGAGGAACTGGCTCTGTCTTGGCTCTTAGACTTGCAGCTCAGGCTGGAAGCTGGACGGAATTGTTGGTTTAACTCTGGACCAGTCCTGGGACAGCTGGACAAAGCAGCTATGACAAAACAACAACCTAAAATGCCCCGGGCTGCACACTGGGAGATTAAAACCTTATGAACTACTAAAATAATTTAATTTCTGTGATATTCCGGGCTGATTTTAAGAGGAGGTGACTTCAGACATCTTCATGAACTACTCCACCCAAAAGATGGGCATTGATGATGATGCTCACTGGGTTTTTTACAAGAGGAATAGAAACAATAACCCAAATTCTCATCTCTTTGTCCCCCACTGTGACATCAGTTCAGAGGGAAGAACCACAGGCTCTAGAACTGGGATACTACAGTGGTTGCAAAGGAATATATGATTTTATGGAAAATTATGGAACTGCTGTAAGTTGTGAATCTGTTCTTGGTGATTTCTGCATGGATTTCAGTGAAGTCCAATTCTTGGGAAGTGATTCTGGCTTTAGGAAAAGACTGACAGACACTGGCAGCATGTGCAAGCCAGAAACACAGATGAGGAAATTTGTGTCAGGATCTCTGTCAGGTACAATTTGAGCTGGGATGTTTAAATGGAATTAAATAGTTTGTGGGGAACATTCACAATAGGAATGCTGGGCTGGATCCTGGACTGGAAGCTGCCAACAAACTGCTGGGAGCCTTTCAGGGAGCTCCAATGGATTTTTGGGTCCAACTCTTCCCAACATGTGGATTATCCTACCTTCACTTATTGACAGTGAGATTTTCACCCCTCTAAACAAGAAGCTGCTGGCAGAACTCAGCCCCTAAATGGTACAAAGTGAGCTCCCTGTGGCAACCTCAGTGTTTTAAAAGTCACCAGGCTCCGGGTAATTCCTCTCAGCAAAGTGATCTCGTGTTCTGCATGGCTCCCAGCCTGGGCTGTGCCAGGAAAGGCACTCTCAGGTCAACAGCTTTCATTTCCTATTGAGTTTTCCTGGAGAGTTGAGTCCCATTCAGGAGCAGTCACAGGAGGAGCTCCAGGAATCCCTCAGCCCATGCCCTGAGTTGGTGTGGCCCTGACAGAGGAGGGTGATTCACTCACCTGAAATGATGAAGGACTTTTTTATATTTTAATGAGTTTACTGAGTGCAGTGAGCTCAGAGGTGGGGCTGGTTTGAGCAGAAGCCCCTGAGTACCACAAATATCTTCTTTCCCCTTTGCAATTTCTTCTCATTCTCTTCTGGTTCCCCTTGACTCTGGATCTTTTATATTCCTCAGAATTAAGAATTAGCCTTGCTGATTTATATATAGATTAGTGCAGCCTGGTTTTAAAGTTGGAGAAGGAACCAAAAAAGCAGAATTTGCTCTTCATCAACTTGAATATCTCTTCCTTTGCTCAGATAAGCAGCTCAGCTATAACCAGAACAGCAGATATGGACACAACATAATAGTTAGGATATAATTTATATTCTTAATAAAAAAAAGGCAAAAAGCCCTAACTAATTGATAATTAAGCTGTTTTGCAGTTATTTTCTGGTTTAGAATAGGGTAGAAATATGCTTGTTTTCCCTTGGCTGTGGGGTCTCAGCATTGATCCAGGAGCTCTGCACTTGTTGCCAAGGGTTGGGACTGGAGCAGCTGGGATCTGGATGTGGTGGCACTGCAGTGTTCCTCCTCTGTGGCCACAGGTGAATTCCTGAAAACAGCAATTAAAAAAAAAAAAAGATATTTAGGAACCTGTCCTTAAAAATAACACAATGCTTCAGCTCAGGAGATGGCATTAATTGGAGGCAGTTAATTCCCATGGCTTTCAAAGTTTTTTACTTCTTGTTGATGCTGAGCTTAGTAAATCACCCCCTGGTTGGGTAAAACCCCCCCCATGGCTGAGTAAATCCCCCTCTGGTTGAGTAAATCCCCTCCTGGTTGGGCAAATTTACCCCTGGTTGGGTAAATCACCCCCTGGTTGGGTAAATTCCCCCCCCTGGTTGGGTAAATCACCCCCTGGTTGAGTAAATACCCTCCTAGTTGGGTAAATCCCCCCCTGGCTGGGTAAATCCCCCCCTGGTTAAGTAAATCACCCCCTGGTTGGGTAAATCCCCCCCTGGTTGGGTAAATCCCCCCCTGGTTGAGTAAATCCCCCCCTGGTTGGGTAAATCCCCCCCTGGTTGGGTAAATCCCCCCCTGGCTGGGTAAATCCCCCCCGGTTGTGCTTGGTGCCTTCTACACGTGTAGGAATAGAAGTAAAAAGCCTTGTACAGTTATGGGATGGGTCACAGGGACTGTGTGATCATTTTGCAGGTCACTTCCATTCCCTGTGGTATGTTTTGTCCAGGCAGAGAGGAAAGGCTGGAGCTTTCCCTGTCCCAGCTCCTGGGGTCTGTCCAGTCCTTCTGTACTGTTTGAATTTGGTTGGGAGCTCCTTCTGATGAACTCTTCTCCATCCACCGTGTCCTGGGCTGTCTGTAAAGTGAAATTTATCCCAAAGGGCTCCAAACTCTCAAGGTCAGTGTTCAAAGTGGCACAAGAAGCTCCTGCTGGACCCAGTGACCACAGCAGAGCCTTCGTGAGGCCACTTTGACTTTTCTCCAGCAACAAAAGTATCAGTGGGGGTTTTAAGGACAAAACATCACCAAAATTCCCCTGCACAAAGAGCCCAGGGGAAGGAAAAGACCTCTCTATTCCTGGCACCACTCACTTCTCCCTTCAGGGCTCAGCTACCTTCAGCTGCAGGAGGAGGAAAGAACTGAGAAAACAAGCCCTGAAATGATATTTCCCTCAGAGAGGGGGGCTATCCATCCTCCTAGGCCTCCAGGTTGCCTCTATTTGCACATTTGAAGTGCCTTTATTTGCTGTTGGCTGTTACTTTGGGTAGGTGCTGCCTTTTCCTATTTCCCAGGAGGTAATTTCTGGATAAAAGGGAGGCACTGCAGCACCTGTGGGAACGAGCAGCTCCTGGATGCTGTTGGTGACACACTGGTGGCCCTGCCTGCTGCCACCTGAAGGGCTCTTTACCAGCACTCCTGTGTGTGCTGGGGACAGCCGGGGGGGGGACTTGGGCCCACAATATTATGTCACAAAATAGAAAACAGCCGACCCTACAGCAGCTGTAATGGCATAATAGGATAAGTGCGAGGGAGAAGCAGCAGGGTATAATAGGCACTCAGCTGCCTCTGAGATGGGGCCTCTATATTTACCTGGATAGAAGAAAGCTGGGAAACTAGGCCAGCATGGGGACAGTGACAGTGTAAGTGCTCCAGGAGGTGGCTGGGGGTGAAGAGAAAACGCAGCAATCCCAGGTGTTATGTAATAAATAATAATAATATTTGTGCTCGGGCAGGCTCGGCCTGAAAGGCTTCACCCAGCTCTGAGTGCTGCTGGGGCCTCTTTGGTGTTGGGTTTCCTAATTCCTTCTCTCCTCCTGGCTCTCTAAAAGCCTCTGCGTGGTGTTTTTGTGCTTTATTATGTCTGGAGTGGAGAGCAGCTTTCATCTGCCTTTCTCTAGGCAAAAAAAAAGCCCTGGATTTCAGCTGCTGGTCCGGCAGGGAAGTGTGGGTGCATGGCCAAGGTGTTTCCATGGTGTTTCCATCCCTGGAAATGTCCAGGGCCAGCTTGGAGCAAGCTGGGACAGTGGAAGGTGTCCCTGCCCATGGCAGGGGTGGGATGAGCTGAGATTTAAGGTCCCTTCCAACCCAAACCAGTCTGGGATGGGGAAACAGGAAACCAAAGAGGGGAAATCCCAACACTGCCTTCCTCATCCATCCCTCCCACCGGAGGGATTTTGCTGCAGGTCCCAGAAATCTGGGCTTGGTGATGCTTTGGTGTTGAAGTGTGCAATCTTTCAGGCCAAGACATGACTTTCTGGCACTCATAACCATTTTTAGGCTGGGTTTTCTCTGCTGCTCTTTGATGTAGACTCAGCTTTGCTCATGGCTTTGTGGCTTATCTATGTCCCTAATTTCACTTTTCACTTCTTTGCTGACTTGGGTGAAGATCCTCCTGTTCAAGTGATGAGTCATTTTGACTTGGATGAAAATCTGCATTTTTTTTTTTCCACAGGGGCACTTAGGAACAGGTTAAATGAACCATTTAGATGATTGAGAGAGGGAGATGCCAGGGGAAGTGGAAATGTGTGCTCTGCTACATTGTTCCTCTTTGCTTCAGATTGCCTTTATTCATTTAATTCCTGAGATGGGGATTGCTGAGTAGTGCCTCCCTTTCCTGGATTTCTTGGGCTGAATTAGGTGGAATTCATTGATGGATTTGAAATTGTTTTCCCTACAGTGTTGTGCCATCTAGCAGAAAAATCCACATCATAATTCCAGGAATTGCCAAGGTGGACTGGACTGTTGAACATGCACAGAAAGGTGCACATAGGAGTCTTTAGGAATGAAAGATGTGGAGTTAAAAAGTAGAAAATGAAACTTTAAAATATAGATTTTGTGAATATCCTCAAGTGGAGCCAGTGGTTTTTAGGAGGAAAATCTAGTTTAAAAAATCCTAAAGTATGAAACATAATGAATTTTAGAATGTTTCCAAGGGGCAGGGGATCCTTCCAAAGCTTTGTGGGAAAAAAATAATTGGTTGGTTTTTTTTTTTTTTTGGCTTTTTTTGGTTTTTTTTCAAGATGTGCTGAAGTACAGGTGCTGAAGTTGTTGTTGAAGTACAAGTTACAAAGGGAGGAGCTGAGGGGCATTACCTGACTTTGAATCTGAAATAAGGAGAAGAGATTTGTTCTTATCCCAAATATCATCCCAAAAGATAATGCTGTCACCTGCCAGTTTGGAACTAGAGTTGAAATAACTGAACCATTTTAAGTAAAGATGGTTTGTAAAACCATCCCCAGGCCGAGTCTGTCCTGGAGAAAATGAAGGACCTGTTGAAATATCACTTCTTGGGAGTTTGCTGCTTTTCCGTTGTAGCTAATTCCGAGTAAATGGTGTATTAATAATTGGGTTAAACCAATTCTTCCCATGGAAATGTAGGTTCTTGCCTGGCCTATTTACTGGAACATCAGGGGCTGTCCTCTTTTCCAGGAGTATTCCTCTCACAGGATGCATAAATCCTGTCTCACAAAAGGGAAACTGAGGCACAGAGGGGACAGGTGGCCTGAGAAAGGCTAAACAAGACATTTTAGGGATTTGAAGGAGGAGCATTCCAAATTTTAGGCTCCAATTCCTCAGCTATTTGTTCTTCCAGCATCTGGCTTGCCCTGAGCTATTGAGTTATTATTGATGGATAATTCAGGTGGGGGTGAGCACACCCAGAAAAATGCACATTTAGGAGCTGGAGCAGCCTCTGATGGCCGAGGGGGCGTTTAGAGAAGTGGGGTTTGTTACTAAACATCCTCTCTGCGTGGGCACACCACGCGCACCTCCCCAAACTCCAGCTCTCCTTGCTCTCCTCCCATTTCGGGGCGTCCAAACCCAGCTGCGCCTCACCCCTCCATGGACCAACCCCAAACCCCCGCGGCTGCCGAGGTGCCACGAGGGTTTTCCATCCCCTCCAGCCCTGTTCGAGCGCATTTGCAGCGCTTTTCCCGGCGGGCCAGCCAGCCTGGGGGATCTTTAGCATTATCGATCCTCGGGGATGCCGTTGACCCTGGCACCTCGCCGGGGCAGCCCGGCCCGACACGCGATGCTGCCCGCCTTTGTCCTTGCTCCTGTCGCGCCCAGCAGATGGCTTTTGTTCCCGACAAAGATTGCTCATCCGATTGTCCGGGGTTAGCGGGTGTGCCCCATCCCGCCCCGGCTCCCTGGGCTCGGCCCTTCCCAGCCAGGCTCGCCCCCTCCTTCCCCCAGGCTGGGAACACCAGAAGGAGCTGCCTTTGCTTTGCTTTTTTTTTTTTCCCCCTCTTTTTTTTTTATATTTTATTCCTCCTCCTTCTCCCCAGGGGTCTGCCTGGATTATTTCTGAAGCTGCTTTCTTTCTTCTGTGAAAGTAAGCCGGGGAAAATAGATTTTTTTTTTTTTTTGGTAGGTTTTCTTGGGCAACACCTGGGTCCCACCTTGGCTAAATCAGCATCAATCCTTCCTAGGTTTTTGATGTAAATCTGGCCCACAACATCTAATCGGGATTTTTGGGGAGGGATTTTATTTTACTTTATTTTTTTAATTTGCTGTGCGGTAATGCATTGCACCAACCCGCCAGAAGGGATGGGAGAAAAATTGAGGGACAATGACAAGGATTTGTGTGGCAGCCTACAGGATTTGGGTGCCTGATCCACTTCTCTCTGGTGCCAGAATCTGCTGAACTCAGCACTCAAATGCAGAAAGGCAAATCCCTATAAACCAGGAATTGCACTCTTTTGTGGCCTTGGGGGTGCACTGCTGCAAGTGAGAATTTGGGGATGCTGCAAAAGGAGGGATCTGCAGCTGTGGGGTGTCCTGGAATGTCTGAGGGAGGAACACGGGTGGAGAGGCAGGTGCAGGGCAGCAGAGAGGGAAGGATGACTTGTGGGGCTGCAGCCTGGGGCAGGGAAAGCTGATCAATTCTTAATTGTCTCCTAATGACTACAGGGTTCAAGGTTTTCCCTTGAATTCCAGGATTTTGGCAGGATAATTTGAGACTTTTGCTCCTTGTGGGGTGTGTCAAATCCAGGCCACTCCTGGGCTTGGCTTCTCCCCCACTTGAGGAAGGACTGGGGAAGTTTCTGCCCTGTTCTCTCTTGAGTGCTGCGTTGTTGTTTCTCCCTCCAAAATTAAGAAAAAGAAGAATGGATGTGATTTCTGCACCAGCCCTCCCCAGCCAGGCTGTTTGTCAGCATTTTGCTACTTTATTGGAACTTGTGGAACCTGAATCAGGGCCACAAGAGCCGCTCAGAGGCCCATTATTTTCCATTATTATTCCTTTTTGTGCCAGTATTACTTTTTCTCAGGAAGTATTTTTTTTTTCTTTTTAATTTAGTGTGATTTCACTTAAACCCACACTTTTCCTCCTAAAACCACCATAAATTACTCTGTTACCACCTCGCCTCACTGACTGCAGCTTTGTTCTCATGGGATTCTTGGAGAGGAGGGGATTTTTTTTCCCCTGTCACCAGTGGGAATTAGAGTGGGGAAAGGGCAAATTTAAATTAATAAAAATATCTGTTAAAGGAAAACGGCTTCTGGTGCTAAAGTCACCTTTTGGTCAGCCCTGTATGTGATCCCCCTCTTCTGGCTGTCTGCGGAATTGGACACGGAGGGAAGTGGAGACCAGCCCAGACAATGGGATTCGGGCAAATCCGATCATTTTCATCCTGCAGGTTGAGAGAGATGCTTGGAATGAGGGAGCAGGATGCGCTTTTGCTGCGTTTTGGATTCGGCCCGGTGGGAGATGTGCTCTGTGTGAAGCTCACCCCAGCTGTATTTGACCTGGCTCTGTTTTTAGGGTCTCTTGCAGTTGGTTTGTGCCTGGGAGAGGGCAAGGTGTGAAATGTGAAATGCTGCCCACGTGTTTTGCTCGTGCTTTACATTTTATTTGTCCGCGTAGAAATCCTGGTGGGAAGGAGGCAGTTTTAGAGGCAATACCCTCAGGAGGGGCTGTGTGAGGCAGGAGTAGAAAAATGAGCAAGAAAAAAAAAATCCCATCAGGTGCTGCGGATGGTCCTGGTTGCAAAGAGCAAATCTGTGATGGAATGTGGGGTGAGGGAGTGAGATGGGACATCAGGTTTGGAGCCTCTGGGCCGGAATTAGTGCAGAGTTTTTCTGGGTGTAGGAACAGAGATTTTATTTCAAAGCCATATTTATATCCGTGTCCCAGCTCCACCTTCCAGAAACAGTCTGATCCTAAAGGTCATTAAGCACAAACAAGTTCCTGACTAATTGAACAACATTTGCCATCTTGCTCCGTGGTATTCCCTTCTTTTTTTGCAGCAGCAGCAGCAACCACACTGGAGTTCATAACCTCTACCCAGATGTTTTAGAGGAGGCAGGAAAATATTCCAGGGAAGGTGTTAAATTACAGACTGGAGTTGGATGGAAGAGAGAACTAAAAGCAGGGAGAGATCTCATAATTCCCTCACCTCCCAGCTTAAGGAAGCAGCATTCCCTTACTGCTACCCATCCTTTCCAGGGAGAACCATGAGCTGGAGAGTTTTCTCTCTTCTTTTGTCCTTCCTGGGCTCAATTTCCTGCAGTTCCTGGTGCTGGAGATTGAACGTGGACGTTGGACCCACTGCTGAGTATAAAACAAGCCAGGGAATCTTCCTGGAGCCCAGAATCTTCTGGAAGAGAAAAGGAATAGAAAAGTCTCCTGTGTTTATCAGGGCTGTAGGCAGTGCTGACCCTGGAATGGGGGTGGCAGGAGGCTTCTCCTGAGGGCTGTAGGCAGTGCTGACCCTGGAATGGGGATGGAAGGAGGCTTCTCCTGAGGGCTGCAGGCAGTGCTGACCCTGGAATGGGGGTGGCAGGAGGCTTCTCCTGAGGGCTGTAGGCAGTGCTGACCCTGGAATGGGGGTGGAAGGAGGCTTCTCCTGGCTCTCTGTGCGAGCTCCTGGCGCTCAGGGAGGTGTCAGACAGGAGCTGGTTTCACAGTTGTGCCAACTGGGGGAGACACGTTTTCCTTAATGCAGTGGGAGATGAGTTTTGAGACGTGCGAGCGCCAAAGCACCCAGAACACTGCAAGGTAACTTTGTCCCTTGTGCCCCCAACAAAAGTGTCCTCTTGGCCTTGGCTGGGAGGAATCAGCTGCAGGCTGATGAACGGGCTCAGGGTGAGGAGATGATGTCATGAACGTGTTTGAAATCACCTCACCCCTCTGCTCCACCTTCTCCCTTCCCCTTTCTGCGCCCAGCAACCTAAATAACAAAATCTGGGCCAAACGGTGCCTCTGGGAAATGCCACCATGCCAGGAGCACTCGTGTCACCCTCAGAGCTGGACGTGCTGCTCCTAAATCGGGTTGGGGAGGCGGCGTGGGAAGGGGCGACTCAAAAACCGCTGCAACCCTGGGCTCTGCCCCCGAAGATCCACCTCCCTTTCTGCTGGGAACTTTCCTAGGAGTAATAAATTCACTCTGGCTGTGCTCTGAATGCAGAATTGATCAGGCTGCAGGAGCCAGGGGATCAATGGGGCGTTGGGAAGGCGCGGGCAGCGCGGCCCAGGCTGTGCCCTGCGCATCCTCTGGCCCCTGGCTCCCTCCTCCTGCCCCGGCCTGCAGATGCCACTGGAAATTGATATTTTTTACGAAATCCAAAGGTGAAGCGTGGCACTAGGCAGCTCAGAGCCATCTGTCTGCTCAGGGCTCCTGTTGGTGCGGGTGTTTGGGGTTTTTTGGTGGTAAAAAAGCACAGAAATTGCACTAAAGGTGCTTCCCTCTGCGTGAGGGAAAATTTCCTTTGTTTTCCCTACAAAACCCATCAGGATCTCTTCCCCTGATGGGGAAATCAGAGTCACACGTGTGCTGCACATGTTTTGCAGACACCCCAGAGCCACATCCTGCCAAGGTGCTGAATCATTCCCCCCAAAAAAACCCTCCAGGCACCTGCAACATCCCCCACCCCACAGGGAGACAATTCCAGCTCGCCAGAGCCAGGGGTGGCTTTTCAACAGTCCCAATAAATGAGAAAAGAAAGCAACAGATGCTGAGTCATCAGCCAGCATTGCTGTAGTGTCGTGTGCACCCCAAAAAGTTGGATTTGGGTTGGGTTTCCCTAACCTGGGAAGCAGGAGAGGATAGGAGGACATGAAAAAAAAAAAAAAAAAAGGAGCAGAGTCAAGGTGGTTTTGGTAACCTCTGTGTGATTTTCAGCACTGCTTTGTTTTTGAGTGTATATACGTGTGTATATTTAATTTTTATTGTTTTTCTCTATTTTTTTTTTACTTTTAATCTGTCTCAGTCACTGCTTTTTGTTTTGTTTTTCTCCTTTTATATTTTGCTGCAGTCTGTAGGCAGCCCCTCAGCCACGGCACAATCATGTAAACTGCTCTGAAGTTAAAAGCAAAAAGAGATTACTTTGTCCTCCTCCTTTATTTCACGGATGCTCACAATACCTTGAAGAAATCGCCGAGTTTTTTTGGAAGGGATTCAACTCCCAGCCTGCAAACGGGGCTCTTTGCCTTTCCAAGGGGCGAGCTGCATCTTCCTTTTCTTATTTCAACCTTGCACCCCGGTTTTGAGATCAGGACAAAGCCCCACAAACCCCTCTCCTCTCCCCGAAGAATCAATCAACCCCAACTAATACTTTAATGACTCCTTTCCCTACCAAGGAAACAAATTGAGGAGCGCACACACACACACACACACACACGCATGAACAAAAAAAAAATTCTATTTTTTTTTTTAAAAAAAAGGGAGCTAGAGGCTGAGGAGGACCTCGTCTGGTCAATGAAAGAAAGAGACGGATGTCTGGTGCCATGGCAATGGAGCAGGGATTACTTTGCACTGGAAAATAGGTTCTTTTTTTTTTTTTTTTCTTTTCCAGTTTTTTTTTTTTTTTTTTTTCTCTTCCAGTTTTTTTTTTTTTTTTTTTTCTCTTCCAGTTTTTTTTTTTTTTTTTTTCTCAAGCAGCTAAGAGTTGTCACCGAGTCTGAGAGGCCCATTTAGAGGAAAACGAGCCTCTGAGGAGAATTGAATGCTTGCTTTCAGCGGCTGCTGCTTGAACAGTCTGCTTTGCTTTTCGGGCAAGGCAGGATGCAAACACCCAGATTTGTTTGGAGCACTTTCCCCATCCCTTCGTGTGTGCATATGTGTGTGGAGAGAGCCATAAAAATCCCAGTAACTGGGAGGAACACACATTAATAACAAAAAACTACACTGCAGTGCAAAAGCTTTTTATCCTGCCTATGATTCCATGAGAATTTCTCAATTGATTGTCTGATTTTTTGGGGTGTATTTAGCATTTTCTTGCCATTAGGCTGAATTTTGACCGAGATTAATTCATTCCATTGAATGCAAGTCAAGATATTTTGTGACAAAAGGTATTTTTTTTCGTGGAAAAGGCTGATTTGTGGAGATTCTTCACTGGGAGCATTTTCCTTCTGCGCTGTTTCCTCCCTACCCCCAACTCTGAATATTTTGGGGCTGTTTGCTTGTTTGAGTCTGTTTTTTTTGTTTTTATTTGTTGTTTTGTTATTTTAACTAGTCACCAACTTTCAGCCTGAAGAAAATATTTTGGCCAAGACTCCATTCTTTTTGAAAATTCATTTTATTTAACAAAGAAATTGGCCAATGGAAACAAATCTAAGGGATGCTATTTTCAAGTGGGGTTTTTTTAGCTGCCTTTTTGAATTTCTGAACTTTTAAAGTATTTTTTGGCTGGGTTTTTTTTTTTCTTTTTTTTCTGTTACCTCTTGGGGTGAAGGAAAGGCTCCTTGCCTGTCTGCCAGCCAAGAGATGAAGGTGTTCTCTGATCTGTGAATCATCCACCCACCAGGCTCCAGACAAGCAGATACCAAGTAGATTATTTAAAGCAGGTAAAATGGAATAAAATACCTTTATGTGACTTTGCTGGGCTTGGCCAGGGAGTCCCAGGTGACACCTGAGGTAACTCTTGGTGAATTCCCCTCAATTTCCCACCCCAAAATGTTCCTTGCCCTCACACGTGGGGTAGATCAGAAAATAATTCCACTGCAAAATGGGATTTTTCTAGTGCTTTGAGCTTTCCCACATGGATTTAGGGGGAATTGGGTTGATTTCTCCCATTTTAAGGGCCAGGAAGTGCATTAATTTTGCAGTCTGGGTCATTTAAACACACATTTCACTGGCATCAACAAAGGCACAAGTTGCAAAATACTTCTTGCTATTCTGAGGTGATGTTGCTTTTTCCCATGGTAAAACTGCCTTAATAAATGAGCCAAAATATGGTTTTAAGTTATGTTAATCTTGCTCTGTATGTGCCCTGCCTTTTGCCTGGCAGGGCCACATGAAAGCCTCGAAATCCTGCAATTTTTCGTGCTCTCTGTCCTTTCTGGGCTGAGCTCTGTTGTTGTAAATGGAATGTGTCTCCTTTCTCCTGTCTGCAGTGAAAAATAGCTCCTCTCTTTGATCTTCCCCTCATTTGCTAAAAAGTAACCAAAAATAATCCCCCCCCTTTTTTTTTATGTTGGGGGTTAGGTGGTGAAATGTGCCAGGATTAAAAAAAAAAAAATAAATGTGACCCTCCTTTTCAGCGATTCCGAACTGTGAAACAGAAAATCTCTGTCCAGGTAAAAAATTTGAGTTGTCATAGCAACAGCAGGATGGCTATTTATTTTTGGATTTCCATTTTCACTGATTTATTTAACACATTGACAATCCATTTATAATGAAGAGGAATTCAAGAGGGTTTTTGTTTCTGCCTGGGTTTATAGCGAGCCAAGGTTGGGTTACTTTTCACCAGAGAAAATAAGCAAAGATAAAAGAGGTAAATAAAAAGGAAAGCTTGTGGCTTTTGGGGGCTTTTCTTGTAGGCAAATATGGGCTCACAGGCGAGTGAAATCATGACTGACTTGTTTATTTTGTCTTTTAATGCTGTAAAACAGAACAAAGCTTTGAGTGCAGGGCAGCTGCGAGCCACAGATGCTCACCTCCACCTGCCCTTGCTGCGTGCCCAGGCTGCCAGGGAGGGGTCAGCAGAGCCTTTGGAAGTGATTCCTCCTCTCCATCTCCCTGCAGGAGCCAGGGGGAGCCCCCAGGGCAGGGATAAAATCCAAATTTCTCCTTTTGGTGGTGACCTCTGTGCTCTCAGAGCTCCCTGAGGCTCTGCTCTCTGCGGCGTTTCTGTCCAGCCAAGGAGGCTTGGGAGGATCTGCTGGAGTTTGGGGAGCCCAGACACTCCTTCTGGTTGAGTCCCAAAATTATCTAACTGGTCTTGCCTCATTTTGGGGTGTTTGTGCCAGAATGGGCTGTGCTTTGTTCTCAGGAGGGGATGGTTTGCCAGGCCAGGAGTCCCTCAGCCAGGGGAAGGTTTTTGTGCCTGAAGATTTGAGCCATCCCTGGATCCAGCTCTGGATCCAGGCCCCCACAAAGTCAGAGGTGCCTGGGGAATTTCCTGCCTCCCAGCAGTGTGAGAGCACTTGGACAGCAGGGGAATGCAGCAAAACACCCAGGAAACCCCTGGAATTTAGGAATTCTGTGTACCTTCCTCCCTGGAGATTCAATTTCTGTGCATGCCTTTGCCATCACATTTACCTGCCACAATTAAACCAAACCTTCAGTGTTTGGTGATCTGAAAAACTTGAAAGATTGGGAAGTTTGGGGCAGGTTTTGCAGGAGGGAGAGGTGGAATCCAAGTGGAATAACCCAGGGAGAGCAAACCCAGCAGATTCCTGCTACAGAAGCTGTCTGGGACAGGAGATGAAGCAAATCTCTGCCTGGGTTTTCTCCCAGCCTGTGTCCCTGAAATTGCTCTGCAGATTGGCTCTGCTGGGATGGATTTGGGAGGCTGAGATGGATGGCTTTAAACGAACTCAGTGAAAACTGTGAGATACTGGGGGAAATCTCCCATCATTTTCTCCCATTATTGCTGGTTGTGGCATCAATCCTGGCTGGCTTTCAGGACAGCAGGGCAGCACCTGCCCAAAGCGTTGCACTTTTTGAGGCCAAACCCGTTAATTTGTGAAACACAGGCTCGGTTTTGAACCAGGCACTCCAGGAAAAGGTGAGGTTAGGAAAAAAATAAAATAAAATCAAGTGTTGTTTCTGGCTGGGATCTTGAGCCTGGAGGGAGGAGAGTGTCCATCAGCACTTCCCCCTTTTCTCCTGGCGGAGCATCCAGCTTGCAAATTGTCTTTTGGGGGCTGGCAGTTGTGGGGGGGAAGGGTGGGAAAACCCAAGGAATCAACTTCCAGACATAAATACAATATGGACAAGTCATAAACATTATTAAAGCAAGTCTATCCCTGCAGGGCAGGTTTTTGCTCATAATGCTTTCCTGATTGCGCTTCCGCAGCGCCGGGGAAGTGAATAGCGGGCTGATTATCCACGGCCTGATCTACAGCAGCGGAAAAGTGCTCCCTTTGTGTGCCAGGGGGGAACTTTGCATATTTACTGCCAGGGAACAGCCGTCCTGAAGGTCCACAGCAGGGCTGAGCCCAGGGAACAGCCGTCCTGAACGTCCACAGCGGGGCCCAGCCCAAACTGGCCATGCGGGTTCTGGCGGGGCTCTCCTTGTGTCGCGCGTTACCCCAAAGCCTGGCCCTGGTTGGCAGGGGAAAACCAGGGTTTTTTTTTTAAGACCTGATGCCTCAGGTTTTAGCTTTTATATTTTCTGATTTTTCAGATTTTTTTTCAGATTCTGTGCTGCTTCAGTGTGTGGGTCTGGGTTCACATCAGGGGATGGGGAGCTCTGTGCACAGAGCAGGGACACAAAACAATTCCTGCTCCAGCTGGGGACCAAGGACAAATGATCCAAATCTCAGCCCAAGAGCACAAACCCCGTGGGCTGGAGAGAGAAAAACAAGCAGGATGGGAGTGCAGGGGCTGAGCTGGAATTGGACACTGAACTGCAATGTGCACATGGAGCAGAGCTGATCCCAGGGAGAGACCCCGTGAGCGCTCGTGCATTTTGGGACCATTTGGGTTCATCTTGGGTGCAGCCCTGGCTGGGCTCTTGTGCTGCCCAAGGTGCATCCATGGAGGCCTTTTAATAAATCCCTGCTTTATTCTGTAACTCTGTCCAGCCTCAGCTCTAGGTCACAGCCCAGGCTGGGCCACCAAACACTTTGGATCCGTGGATGGGAGCTGTTGCTGCAAAGGCAGAATATAAGGGAAATTAATAATAACATTCATCATCATAATCACAACCACAATAACAATAATAATACTGAAAAAAAGACTCTGTGATGTATTAACAGAATTGTCATTAATTTCTTTTGAAAACCCCAAAACTTGGGAGAAATCCAAGTCTTTTTACATCACATTTTCTTGGAGTCAGTTGTCCAGCTCATCTGAGGTGTCACAGAAAATTCTGATTTGGAAGGGACCCCCAAGGATCAGAAGTGCCACTGATTTTGTTCAATATTCCATGCACTGCTCACTGGGATAATAATAATAATAATAGTAATAATAATAATAGACTCTGTGACCTAGTAACACAATTGACAATAATTTCTTTTAAAAGCACCCAAAACTTGAGAGAAATCCAAGCCCTTTTACACAATATTTTATTGGAGGCAGTTGTCCAGCTCATTTGAAGTATCCTGGAATATCCTGAGTTGGAAGTGACCCACAAGGATCAAAAGTGCCACTGACTTGTTCAATATTCTGAGCTGCTCACAGGGAGAGTCCAAATCAGAAAAATACTCAGAAAATAATAATCAGAAAATATCTGACTTTATAATCAGAACAAATCTGACTTTGTACAAAGCGTGGTGCTGGCAGAAATATCCCATAATAGACCCCTTGTGCTGGATCCTGTCAGAGCAGCAGAGTTTTTAAGCAGATGCTCAAGGTGCAGTCGCTTCATTATTCAATTATGACAGAATTCTCCCCAACAACTTAATGAACATTCATTTGTGATGTATTAAACCATTTTTTCTGTTGAACGTAAAGATCAGTGCTAGGAGCTATACATTCTGCGAGATAATTGCACTGTGTAATTCTGGTGCTTCAACAATTTATATTGAAATATTGATGGATATGTTCCAACATTCTTCTTTTTTTTTTTCTTCTTTTTAATTCTTTTTGCAAGCATATTTCATAATCTTTTAAATATCTCTCCCCTGAAAACTTTAATGTAAAGTACAAATCCTCTTATGTAAGAGAGTTTAATGCACTTGGATATTGCTAAGCAAACAAAAGCATTTCAGAGCCATTTCTGTTCTCAGAAATAAAAGAAATTGGTAACAGAAGGTATTGTAAATATGAATTTATGAGGAATATGCAATAGCAGAAAGGCACGACTAAGAAAAAGTTCAGGGTTTCTCTTTAATATCAGAAACACAAAGTATCTTTTCTGATTTTTCATTAGCATAACTAAGTAAAGCACCCTTCCATTTTCAAATAAGAATTTATGCTAAGTGGCATTTTGCATAATCTCCTTAGGAGAGGCCCTGTGGAATTTTGCTGTGTGTGGTTCCTGCATTGACCCAAGACTTGAATCAAGAAATTGAGATGCAGTGGGGTTGAACAGAGCAGTGAGGAGCATCTCAGAGAAGGAACCTTGCTCAGAAATGGGTTGGAAGAGTTCATTCAAGGGGTTTGAGTGTCTGCTGTGAAAAACAACTTCAATCAAGTTAATAAGTAGCCAGGATAAAGGATTTTGTTGTGAATTTATATAAACTGTGCTGAAAACTCTTGGGTTTGCTCTAGGAGGAAAGTTGTGGAAGATTGCTGAGAGCTTTGCTTTACCCCTGGGGTTAATTGGCACAGAAAATTTGAGGGTTTACCTGTGACATGCTCTTGGCTCCTGGTGTGGGAACAAAACATAAACTGGAGAGAAGGACCTGTGAAATCCACAAAAGCTCCTGTAATTTGTCACAGTGTCCTGCTCAGGTGTGAACTCCCAACGCAGTTTCTGTGTCTGCTGATCCGGGTTTGTTGTTTCCCCCAGCACACCATGCCAAGATGGTTTTCTGCATACTTTTTCCTGATTTTTTCTCTCTTTTGGTGCACCTTTCCTGCACTTTTTCTCTGCCCCATCTGGGAGCGTCTGAGGCCAGGCTGGGTGGAGATCTGAGCACTCTGGGCTATGGGAGGTGTCCCTGGCCAAGGTCACCATTAAGGTCCCTTCCAACCCAGGCCATTCTGAGATTTCTGCTGAGGATTTACATACAACTTGTCCAGACAAAATTTCTCAACCTGGTTGTCCCCAGCCATGTCCTGGAAGTCCCCTGGCTGACAATGGGCCATGGATCAGCCTTTTTTCCCTTCAGCTCCTTCCCCAAGCCCACAGGGCTGGATACTCTCTGTGAGAATGGTGACATTCCCCCACCAGGAGCTGTCCCTAGACCCTCATTTCATGTCACACAGGTCTCCAGCAGGAACCAGATCCTAAAGAGTGACAGGCCAGCTGCAGCATCCCAATCCCAGTGTCCTAAACTTATTCTCCACAGAGCTGCAGTGTCCCAATCCCAGTGTCCTGATCCTGTTCTCCACCAGAGCTGCAGTGTCCCAGTCCCAGGGTCCTGAGCCCATTCTGCACCAGAGTGTCCCAATCCCAGTGTCCTGAGCCCATTCTCCATCAGTGTCCCAGTCCCAGTGTCCTGATCCTGTTCTCCACCAGAGCTGCAGTGTCCCAGTCCCCAATCCTGAGCCCTTTCTCCACCAGAGTGTCCCAATCCCAGTGTCCTGAGCCCATTCTCCACCAGAGTGTCCCAATCCCAGTGTCCTGAGCCCATTCTCCACCAGAGTGTCCCAATCCCAGTGTCCTGAGCCCATTCTCCATCAGAGTGTCCCAATCCCAGTGTCCTGAGCCCATTCTCCAGTGGAGCTGCAGTGTCCCAATCCCAGGGTCCTGAGCCCATTTTCCATCAGTGTCCCAATCCCAGTGTCCTGAGCCCATTCTCCAGTGGAGCTGCAGTGTCCCAGTCCCCCGTCCTGAGCCCATTCTCCACCAGAGCTGCTGGGCATTGCTGCAGCCTTGCCCTGGCAGCAGAGATGTTGCCCAGGCAGTGCCCACCCAGGGCTATTCTCCTTGGGCTGGGTGCCATCCTTTCTGGGCAAGGGTACAGATCATGTCCTGAGCTGTGCCAGCCACGCTGCTTGTGCCTCATTTCTGCCTGTGAGCCTGGCTGAACAGAAAAAGGAGCTCTCTCTATGTATTTATATCTGTACCAGGGGTGTTCATGGATCATCTGACACCTTGGGATGGTCCTGGGGGATGACAACGAGACACCCAGTGCTGCACAACGTGTTTTGGCAAGCAGGAAGGGGTGGAAACCCCGTGCCTGCCTTTCCTCCTGCAAGTCTTCATGTTTCTTTTTGGCACATCCCCGCAAAGAGGAACAAGATGCAAAACCCTGCCAAAGCTTCTTGTGGAATAGATGACATTTATATTGTTATGCAGTTTGCTGATCTAAACATACCATTGCCTTGCCTTGATAGCCCAGGGCAAGTGATAATCAGCTTGTTTGGTGGGCACCCTGCCATCTGAAAGGGGGGACACAAATAGAGACAGTTTGTGCATCATCCACCAGCCTTGCAGGAACACGATTCCCAGCTGAGAGCATGGAAATGTGTCTGTCTCCTGAGCGTGTGCATGTTGGCATGGAAAAGAGAAGTGACAGCGTTAAATAGAATGGGTTTGGAATAAATCAGGCTTGTGTTTTGAGGCTGCTCCGAGCTGGCTATCACTATGTAAGTCACTGGTGGAAATGGTGGAAGCTCTGGGAGGCACCAAATTTGATCAGCTGGGATGAGACCCTGTGGGACTGCTCTGCATGAGGAGCTTTTTTTCTCTCTTCATCCTCTGAGGCATCTCCAAAAGATATTTGGTCTCACAGGTAACAGGGAAGATGAGGAACTGGGGTTCCTGGATTTTCTTCTGGGCAATTTGCCCTCTCTGTGTTGCCTGGCACCATCTCGTGTGTGTTCCAGGACCTGGACTTCATTGGTGTTTCAGGATTGAGGACTTTAATCAGGGTTTGCAGGAAGGGTCTGGATTGCTGCAGTGGATGGATGGATGGATGGATGGATGGATGGATGGATGATGGATGATGGATGGATGGATGGATGGATGGATACAACTCTTTGACCAAGGCATCCATGGCAAACAAGGAGAAGGGGCTGTGTTTTGTGCCAAGGAGGCTCTTGAGGCTCAGGAGCAGAGTGGGGAGGGTGTCGTGGTGTCACCTGTGAGTGCCCTGATTGAATGAAGCTGCCTTCAAACCACAGGAAAACCCCTTCTGTCACTCCAGGAGAAAATTCTGGTTGGATTTAAGGAGAGGAAGAACCCCAGAGCTGGGAGAGTGGTGCAGCTCAGTGAGGCTGTGGCATCTCTAATCCTAAGGACCTTCAGATTTGTGTGGACACCAGCAGATTCCATTTTTAGTTAAGCCATGATTTGAGTGATGGTTCAGGTGACTCCCAACCATCTTTTACACCCTCTGCACTTTTGTTCTACAAACCTCTCTGGAGATTTTCTGGATTTGCAGTCAGATGAGGAGGAGCCTCTCCATCCTTATTTCCAGCAGCATCTGAAGTGGCCTCCGTGCCATTTCCCACCTTTTCTTGGCTGTTTGATGCACATCCCTTCCCTGTTTCTGTGCACCCCTTTCCTATTTGCTTGTTTATCCCTCAGAGTGGATCTTCAGGGCTGTGTTTTAGGGAAAACTCGACCTGTGGGTGTTCCACAGAAGCAATTACCTTTCAAAACCCCTGAAGATGGGCTGAAAGTGGATACTTACATGAAATAAAGGGGGGCTTTGGGTGTACAAATAGAACTTGAGTTCTTTCTGGTTATCTGGCCCTCATCCCAGCCTTTTTGAAGGATAATCATCGTTCCAAGAGAGGTTTTCATGGACTATAGCATACACTTTATATTTCACTGTGTAATGGAACCTTCCCTACACTCAAGGAAAACAATTTACAGAGCTAATTGCTGAAGTCTGCAGATATAATCCTTTAAATGGGTTCTGTTAGATAAGAGTTTATGTTAAAAAAGAAGAAACGTTCTAGAGGAAAATTATTGTTTAGGGAACATTGATTTGCATGAATTAATGTTTTCACTTCAGCTGAGAGTTAAAAATGGATACTTAAGCTAAGCCCCATTTCAGTGTAACATCAATGCTTCATTAGTTCTGGTGTGAGCTGAAATCCATTGTTTGTTTGCTTTTTTGTGCCGTCAAACTTCAGCTGGCACGGAGTCAAACTGTCCCAAAGATTTAATTTTTTGAATTAAGAAAAAAAAAATAAATAAAAGCACTGCATGGACTGTGAGAGGGAGGATGGCTCAGAGCTCTCTTTGTTACTCACTGCTTCAGTTTAGACATTGCTCTCCACCCTCCTGTCTCAGCCTACTTATCAGGGAAATTAGGGGTGGTGTTAATGATCTTACCTGACACCGTTGTGGCAGGAATGAACTGATGAATATTTGCACAGTACAATATTTGTACAGAGGTGCTGCATCACTTGTGCTGCAGGAGCAGCCATCTGTCACATCTCTCATCTTTAAAGTCTGCAAGGAGCGTTTGGGGCCGGGGTAACTTTTACAGAACTTGGGGTTTTGATTGCTGTATTTTTATGGTTTAGGTTTTATTCAGAACTTAGCCCAGGTCTGAGCCTGCTGCCAGTTCTTTATAGTCCCTAAAATCTGGGTTATGGCACAAAGTGAGAGGTTCAGCATTCTGAGCCTGCTGCCAGTTCTTTATAGTCCCTAAAATCTGGGTTATGGCACAAAATGAGAGGTTCAGCACAGTTTAGGAGGTGTTTGTAATGAACTAGACACAGTATTTAATGTAATTTAATTTAATTTCAATCCCTTTTCTCCCATGTAGCTGAGTGCTGGTGGCAGACTGAGGGAGAAGGAATAACCCCAGCATTTTAAAGCCACTCTGTGGAACACAGAGTATGTGGATTTGTTCTCCATAGTTTTCTCTAATTATCCTGCAATTTCTGTGCTGTGCTTACCTCAGATATATTCAGAGGAACGTTTCAGAATCAGGGATGTCCAAAGAGGAAGAAACTAAGGAAAATATTCACATTGAGGCCACTCCCAGCACGTGACCAGAGCTGGGCTCTCCAGCACTCAGCAGCTGAGGAAAATCTGGAGTTAATTTCTAATTCCACCGTGAATTCCCTTCTTTTGCAGGGTCTGCCAGTGCTGGTGAAGTCTCTTTTGAGAAGCACACAGAAAATCTGCCATCCCAAATCCATCTCCTTCCCACTGGCCAACAGCCTGAGGAGGAGCTGTTCACAGGTGAGATGTTCCATCCATCACCAGGAGGGATCAGCCTTTTGTTCCTTGTGCCAGCTGGGAACTGAACTGAGAATTAAGAGCTCAGGAACTTTTAAACTCAGATTTATTTGTGTGTTTGTACTGTAATATATCACACAAACCTATTGCTGCCACACATTTTTAACTTGAAATTAAGCGGGGTGAAAAGGGTAATTTTTAAGGACCCTCCAGCTCAAATAATTCCATGATTCTATGAAGTTCCTGGATGCAAAACCACATATTAAGTGGAAAACAGACTTGACTCTCACTGAGATCATTTAAACCTCCCTTTATTTTTTTGGACACCCACCATCCTGCTGGGAAAACTGGATTTATTTTTGAAATCCCTAATTAAGGATGGGAATTTCACATCAGACAGATGCTGTCACTTTCTCCCAGCCCTTCCAGCAAAAATCCATGTGCATTTTGGTGCCTTGGGCTCTGAGACTGGAGGATGGCTTTGAGAAGCATTTCCCTCCTGGGAGCTGCAGTCAGATGAGTTGCATGGGCCAAGTTGAATCCCAAATCCTGAAAACAGCAGGAATTGCCACAGGATTTGGGCAGCAAACACAGGTTGGGACACTCTGGGTATTTGCTTTAATCCCCTCTGCTTCTATTTTGAATTTGCTGTGTTCTTACTCGCTAAACCACTTTCCTTTTTGGCCCTGTTTGCCCGTGGCAGAAGGAGGAGGGATATTTTGGAAGCTGGAAAAGTGTCAGTAATTCCTGCAGGTTTTCTGAACCCAGCACTGCCCCTCTCAGACAGTGATCCTCTCCAGGATTCCCCACAGAGATTCCCAGCCTCCCACAGGGCAGGTGACAGGATTCAGGTTCCTGAAGGTCTGAGGGGATGAGGGAGTTGGGATTTAAGGGCTCCCGCTCCTTTAGGCTCAGCAGGAGGGGTTCAGGAAGCCTAAATATTGTCAAAATATGGCCAAAAAATCAGGAGCAAGTGCATCCTTGAGCTGGCTGGAGCTCTGAACAACCCGGGGTAGTGGAAGGTGTCCCTGTCCATGGAACTGGATGAGCTTTGAGGTCTCCTCCAACTATTCTGGGAATTCTATGAGGTTTGATTTATTATTATTTTTGTAAAGTATTTTTTGTTTCCTCCCAGCAGAATAAGAGTTGCAAGGGTCTTGCTGCCATGCTGACACATGTTGTGGTGTGGTTCAGCAGGCATTCCTTGGGGGAAAAACTCCAAACCTGTCACAGAGCAGAGCCTCTCTTTTGGAGGAGTAAACAGATCTCACTTCTATTTTTTTGTTTCCCTTTTCCCTTGAGCTGAAATTTGGGAAAGCCGTTTCACAGCAGGTGGTGAGGCTTGGACCAAGCAGGAAAAAATCCCCTCTGGTGTTTGCTCATTTACTTAGGTGCACCACCGTGCCCACAGCTCCTCTCACCACTCCCAGAGAAAGTTTGTGTGAGTCCTAAAATAATTCCGTGCCTCTGGCCCACCAATATCCCCATTTGGTCAGCCTTTTATAGAGTAATTACTGTTTGACATGGCACTGCAGCTGGGGCTGGGCTTATTTTGGGTTAGGAGATATAAAAAGCTGCTTGTGAAAAAAAAAAAAATAGAAAAAGATGCCTGTGTTTGTTGATCTGTCATCCTAAACAAATGAGTGCAGGGAGCTGTTTTTTGTTATTCTTACTTGCTTCTTTTTTTGATTTATTTTGCTTTAAGGGTCATTTGTGAGAGAATTGGTTGGGCACCGAAGGCATCCAGCCTGGCTAATTCAGATGCGTCTCTAATTACCAAAATTCTAATTATTTTGGGTTGCTGTGGTGGTATTGAGACAGTTTCATGGGGTGGCACAAACCCAGGAAAAGGGGTCAGGACTTAACCATGGGAAATTCATTTTCCTGAACAGGTGATGGGTGGGAAGAAGCACCTTGAGGGAAAGGTCCTCCAAATCCTTGGATTTCTGAGCAGGCAGCTCATTCCCACAGCTCTGCGTGGTGTCAGGAACATTTTCTTGAGTCCAACATCAAAGTCCCTTCTAATTTCAATACCTTTGATATGCACATGGATATTTATGCACATGGATTTTTTATTCTGGCCATGGATGGATGTACAGGAGTGCAGCCAGGGAAGGGGAAAACAGGACCGTGTACAGACACGAGTCACTCCCTCCCTGCCCCCAAATACAGGTGCCTGTGTGGGAAACAAGTTGTGAAGCTGTTTATGGGACCAGAGCTCAGGAAGTTGGGATATTATATCCCCTTTTACAGTTTCCCATGTTGGGCTGGTTGTTTCACCTCAAATTTAGGCATCCCACTCGATTTCACAGAAGATCCCAATATTTTTAGTTATCCTAAGAAACAATGTTGTCCACTGGGAAGGAGGAAGTGGCTCTGGATCAGGAATCAGGGCTTTGGTTGTATTTTTTCTGCTGTTTTTATGGCCTGGGACAATCCTTAGCACTCTGCTGCACCTCTGTTTAACAGCAAAATGGGATTGTAACACTGAGTTACCTTGCCCTGAACTATTTCAAGATGAAATTGAAGTTTGGAGAGCTTTGGCATCAGAGGAACGGAGCAGTGATGAGAACTATTCCTGTGGTTTGGCTTTATTAACCGTGCCAGCTTCTTGAGGAATTGTATCCATGGAATGGGGCTGGGGAGCAAACCAGGAGCAGACCGGCAGGATCAAATCCCTTCAGGGGCAGTCATACAACAAAGCAAGGACAGCCGCAGCCCTGGCTTGGCTTTTCCTGTCAAAAATTCCAAAATGCACATGGAAAACCATTTCTTAGAACAAAAAAAGACAAGACAGCTGATATTTCAAAGGCTGTTGAGACAAGGGAGATGTGAAAATGAACACTTGGAGGATTTTATCTCTTGAACTGGGAATCTGAAAGCAGAAGGGATCTGGGAACAGCCCTTGGCTCAGGAATGGCTCTCAGGTTTCTTGGCTCCTGTCCTCCATCAGCTGTGCCAGGCAGGTGGGGAGTGGAATCCTGGAATCCTGGGCTAGAGGCAGATCCATCCTGAAAAGGGAAACAGAGCCATGGACATGATTTTCCCTCTGCTGGGTTGGGGTTTCCTGTCAGGTATCCATCACATTGGATGGATTTTGTCAATATCCATCACATTATTCCTCATATTCATATTCATCTCCTTGCTGTTTCTCCAGGTGCTCCATCCCACCTCTGACTTCTGCTGGATATTTCCATATTCCTGGTAAGAATCTGATTAATTTTTTTCCAACTACAGCAAACCTAACATGTGCAGGTAAATGTTCCTGTAGGAAGTAACAGGAAGGAGAAAAATTTGGAGCCAGGCTGTCAGGGATGGAATCTTTTCCATCCTAAAATTACTCTGAGGCTTTTATTGATCAGAAAAGCTGCATTCAGAGGCTCTGTCTTGAGTAGCTACAACAGGTTTAACTCACTGTAAAGTTCTTATTTGAGTTCATTTTATCATCCTGGTTTTTGCTTAATTTCATGCTTCTCTTCAAGGCAACAGGGAAAGCCTCACATGGTGCAGAGACAGAAAAATAAGTGCAGCTTTCCTTCCAGCCCATTAATTCCCTACCATGGAGCTCTGCACCAGTGTGAGGAATCACAGGGCAGACATCTCCACATTGCAGAAGCTCCAAAAAAAAGTGGATTTGTTTTGAAGCTCGTTTGTCCAAAGTCGTGGCCGGTTTTGGGAGCTCAGAACATTCTTGCTGTTCTGCCTCAGGATGAAACTTAGATCATAGGAACTGCAGAGAGATCCCAAAATATTTGAAGCTGTTTAAGTAAATGTAGACCTAATTCAGAGTTCTTTGCTGAGTGAGGCCAAGCAGGGATTTGAACCTGATTTTTATGCGCGCTCTTTTCTTCTCTCTCTTCCTTTCAACTCCAAGTTCCATCTCATATTAAAGAAACCATCCCTGGGGATTTAAAAAAAAAATGCTTTATTCAGGTCAGACTTTATTTTTTTTAACTGACCTGGTGTTTTGTGTCCAGCCACCCCCACCCCTGAAACAAATAAATAGGTTTAGCAGTGGAAATTTTCTGAGGAAATTTTCCTGTCCTGATCAACAATTTGTGTCATTTTACAACAGCCTGAGTTAGAACTCTGCCTAACTGTGTAATATAAAGGACAGAGAGCAAGAGGAATGTCCAGGATGGGAAAATCTGGTATTCAGGGGACAGTGTCCATCCAACCTCTGCTGGGTTCATTGACCTCTTGCTGTCCTGGACAGAAAAGGAAACTCCAGTTTTTCTTCCTTAGTCCGGATGCTGACTCACCTGAGTGGGGAAGGCAAACAGCCGCAGGGCTGGTGCTCACTGGTGTCCCAGTGTGCCTGGGGACAGCTCACCAGCTGCTTGGCTTTGCTTTTTGAGTTACTCACCCCTCTCTTGGTCCCCAGGTCGCTGTCACCGCTGAGTAAGTTCTTTCTCCCAGTTTGTTCCAAAGCCAGGGGCAATATTTGGGTGTTTGCTGTTTCCTTGATGCCCAGTGTCAGTCCCAGCCTGTTTTTCTGGGTGCTGGAAACCTGTCCTGACTCCTCTGTCCCTGCCCTGTGCCTGCTGCCAAATCCTGCCATGCTCTGGGGTGGATTGATGAGCTGTCCCCGTGCTGCTGTGTTTCACTGCTCACCACCAGGATGTCCCTGTTCCCAAATTTCTGCAGCCTGGCCGTGCCCAAGCAGCACAGACAGTCACAGCCATCCTGGTCCAGCCAGGGAAGCTTTCTGTGGCTTTTGGGTGTGTTCCCACACTCTCTGCCTGCTCCAGAAGGTTTCCAGGTCCCTTCAGACCAAGAAACTCCCTAAAATCTCACTGCAGAGGCCTTCACTTACGGCGCTGTGACACTTCCCCTGGTGTCCAGTGAGCACCCAGCTGGGGACACCAGTTCAGCCAGGCTACTGGGAAGAAGCTGGCTCTGAGCAGTGCCCAGGCAGGATGCTGATGGCCCTTGAGTCCTGCTGGCTGTGGCACTGCGGGTACCAACCTGCCACCCGTGCTCGCCTCCGCGGGCACGGCTCATTCCCGCTGCTGGGAATGCAGCGACACGACACGGGCAGGCAGGGCTGGAATGCAAATGCAGCCCCGCACAAAGTATTGATTCCGTGGCTGGCTGGCTCTCCCCTGGTAATAGGCCATAGGCAGAAGGCAGCAGGGTGAGGAGGAGGAGGAGGAGGAGGAGGAAAACCTGTCACGATCGTTCGATGCGGCTGCGGAGCCAATGGGAGGAGAACGCCGTGGATTGGGCTCGCAGAGAGCAGGGCTGGGGGGGCTCTCTTAGCAACAGCACAGAGCAGCTCTGCCCCCTCCCAGCCTGCAACCAGGCTGGAAAGTTCCTGATGATGGCCCTTAATGTATTTGTCTCGCTCATGCCAAGTTCGTACGTGATCTGGGTGACTTTGCCGGCTCATCCCTCTTCCCTGTGGCCTCTGGAAAGGCTAGAAGGGAATCTTTTCTTTATCTTTCTGCTAAAACCAGCAAGTGAGCTCAAGGTAAAGAGATCAGCTGCTGGATTCGGTGCTGTGCAAGCCCTGAGAACAAAAGGGAGTTTCGTGTTCTCTCTTTGTGGTTGGTGTCTTCCTCTTGACACCTTCCCAGGGCTGTCTGGTGCCACTTTTGTGCCAGTCTCTTGTGCCAGTGGGAGCTGGACACCTGGACTGTGTTCCCATCTCTGCCAATGAGTCCTTACATGAAGCCAGGTGAATCCCTGCCCTTCAAAATCCAGGTCACTTTGGTCTTTCTCAGTTAAACCCTCCCTGTGACCTGTGGGCTGACAAAAGCCCATCCTGCCTTGCCTGTTCTCTGCCTTACAGCAGGAATTGCTCTTTGCGTCTCTGTGCCTCTCCCCTGCTCAATCCACCACTGCTTTAGCCAACCAAAAAAATGAAAATAACAGCTGAATTTGTCCAAACCTTCAGAACATTTCTTGGAGACAAGCACTGGCACTTCCAGCACGGCGACCTTGGCTGTCCTCCCCTCACCTGCTGCCTCCTCCTGCTGCTCAGCATCCCCACGTTTGTGGCAGGGTTTGCATGCTGGAGGCATCTGTGGGTTTGGTGAGGGTTTTATGCTGGTGGCAGCTGTGGATTTGGTGAGGGTTTGATGCTGGAGGCAGCTGTGGATTTGGTGAGGGTTTGCATGCTGTCAGCTGTGGGTTTGGGGAGGGTTTGCATGCTGTCAGCTGTGGGTTTGGTGAGGGTTTGCATGCTGGTGAGCTGTGGGATTGGTGAGGGGTTGATGCTGGTGGCAGCCGTGGATTTGGCAGGATTGGCATGCTGGTGAGCCGTGGTTTGGTGAGGATTTGGTGCTGGTGGCAGCCGTGGGTTTGGTGAGGGTTTGATGCTGGAGGTATCCATTTGTTTGGTGAGGATTTGATGCTGGTGGCATCCATGGGTTTGGCAGGACTGGCATGCTGGTGAGCCATGGTTTGGTGAGGATTTGGTGCTGGTGGCATCCAAGGGTTTGGCAGGACTGGCATGCTGGTGAGCCATGGTTTGGTGAGGATTTGGTGCTGGTGGCATCCAAGGGTTTGGCAGGACTGGCATGCTGGTGAGCCATGGTTTGGTGAGGATTTGGTGCTGGTGGCATCCAAGGGTTTGGCAGGACTGGCATGCTGGTGAGCCATGGTTTGGTGAGGATTTGGTGCTGGTGGCATCCAAGGGTTTGGCAGGACTGGCATGCTGGTGAGCCATGGTTTGGTGAGGATTTGGTGCTGGTGGCATCCAAGGGTTTGGCAGGACTGGCATGCTGGTGAGCCATGGTTTGGTGAGGATTTGGTGCTGGTGGCATCCAAGGGTTTGGCAGGACTGGCATGCTGGTGAGCCATGGTTTGGTGAGGATTTGGTGCTGGTGGCATCCAAGGGTTTGGCAGGACTGGCATGCTGGTGAGCCATGGTTTGGTGAGGATTTGGTGCTGGTGGCATCCAAGGGTTTGGCAGGACTGGCATGCTGGTGAGCCATGGTTTGGTGAGGATTTGGTGCTGGTGGCATCCAAGGGTTTGGCAGGACTGGCATGCTGGTGAGCCATGGTTTGGTGAGGATTTGGTGCTGGTGGCATCCAAGGGTTTGGCAGGACTGGCATGCTGGTGAGCCATGGTTTGGTGAGGATTTGGTGCTGGTGGCATCCAAGGGTTTGGCAGGACTGGCATGCTGGTGAGCCATGGTTTGGTGAGGATTTGGTGCTGGTGGCATCCAAGGGTTTGGCAGGACTGGCATGCTGGTGAGCCATGGTTTGGTGAGGATTTGGTGCTGGTGGCATCCAAGGGTTTGGCAGGACTGGCATGCTGGTGAGCCATGGTTTGGTGAGGATTTGGTGCTGGTGGCATCCAAGGGTTTGGCAGGACTGGCATGCTGGTGAGCCATGGTTTGGTGAGGATTTGGTGCTGGTGGCATCCAAGGGTTTGGCAGGACTGGCATGCTGGTGAGCCATGGTTTGGTGAGGATTTGGTGCTGGTGGCATCCAAGGGTTTGGCAGGACTGGCATGCTGGTGAGCCGTGGTTTGGGGAGGATTTGGTGCTGGTGGCAGCCGTGGGTTTGGTGAGGGTTTGATGCTGGAGGTATCCATTTGTTTGGTGAGGATTTGATGCTGGTGGCATCCATGGGTTTGGCAGGACTGCCATGCTGGTGAGCCCTGGTTTGGGGAGCCCTGCACCCGTGCAGACGGCGGGGACAGTAACAGCAGCACCGGCGGGACCTTCGCAGGGTGGCCCACGGTGTCTGGGTCAGGGAGCCTTTCGCTGCAGTGACAGGGAATTTAGTCAGCTGTCATCGCTTCTTAATTAAAAATAGCTGAGACTCACTTACATTCCTGTGCTGTGTGCTGGCTCATTTGTCATCTTGTCCTCTGCTCTGCAGCAAAGCCCCCAAACACCTCTGGGAGCAGGCAGAGGGGGGAAATTCCTGTGGCAGGTAAGGGGAGCAGGGAGCAGAAAATCCATGCCAGAAGCTGCTCCTTGGGTCTGGAGCTGAGCAGGGTTCAAAGGGAATGAGGACACAGAATAAAATGTATTTATTTTACATTTATTTATAAGTATAAACCCATTTTATTTTTATTTACATATATAAAAGCTCCCCCAGGAGTGTCAGGAATAAATCCAACTGTGCTGGGGCTACAGGAAACTTTCCTTGCAGAAAAACCAACTTTCATTTTTCCATCTTGAATTTCCAGCATCTTCCTCTGGCCCAGTGCTCCCAAAAACCCATTTTTCTTTTTCAGTCTGAGCCAGGCAGACCTTTCCTAGGTACATAAGTGACTGGGTTCCTAATTCCACGCTAAATGGAATTTTGTGCTGCGATTGCTATCACCTTCCAGTAGGTTTCACTGATTTCTCTGGGATATTCCTGAGGGGACACCGAGCTGGGAGGTTACCCAGAGGTTCAGGAGCTGCAGAGGGAAAGAAACAGCAGGCTGTGATATCATTGCTGAGGGAAAATGTATCCCCCTCCTCATGCCAAAAAAAAAAAAAAAAGGATTTAGTGCGATTCTCACTAATGCTCAGAGCCAGGGGACAGTTTTGGCATGGTGAGAACTTTTTCTGGCTTCCTTTTTCCAAGTAAATCAGAGGTGGAAGGGCATGAGGCTGCCTGACTTCCTGAACTGGAAGTTGCATCCGGATTAGCATATTTAATTGCCTGGGATTGGCCTAATTTCCATGAATTTCATTAATCCATTTTGGATCCTGGGTGTGTGTTCAGTCTCCACGGCCTTGGGCAGTGATGAATTCCAGCATTAAATGGAATATTGTTGGGTTGTTGGATTTAATTCCAGCATTAAATGGAATATCGTTGGCTTTATTTTCTTGTTGGGTTGTTGGATTTAATTCCAGCATTAAATGGAATATTGTTGGGAAGGCCCATCCAGGATGTCCTGTACAACACCACCAACCTGCAGGAGGGAAGGGATGGCTCCTGCCTGGGTTTGGATTTGCTCATCCCAAACTGGGATAACTCCCTGGAGAAGGAGGAGAACCAAACCTCCCAGGTTTCACCACCCTGTGACCAACTGGGACCAGTCTGAGCTCCCAGTCCCGCTGCTAAAAGGGGATTTTTCTGCCCATCCAGTGATCCCCTCAGGAATGTGTTCCTGCTGACTTGACTGAAGATCCAGAGACACTTATGGATGTTCTAAAACCAGTTTTATTTCCTGCACAGGGGAATTTCACATGCAACTTATGGGATACACCTGGTTTAATTTAATTTATTATCTTCAAACTGGTTTTTTGATTTTTATTTATTTTTTTTTCCTGAGTCTAGTTCAAGAAAGCTGTGGAAGACTTCATAGGGATAAACAGGGAAGTGAACTGATTTTTTTGAGGATTTTAAGTTATTCTGAGGTGGGCTGGAACTGAAAATCAGAAGCAACAGGTAAAAGCTCATTTGAAGCCCAAAGCTGAGGACAGAGCTCCATGTTAGTTGAGACATTTTCACTGCAGAATCTTTTTTTTTTTTTAAACTAATTAAGCTCTGATGACTTCAGCTGTATTTTCAGCCTCTGATTAAGGGCATGATACTAATTAAACTCTTGAATTATTAAAAATGCAAATAGTCAGACCTGTGTGCAGCAGCAGACTTGCTTTTCCATGCTCCAGGACAGCAGCAGGAATATTTGACAGAGTCCCTTGTGGTCACAAATTTTTTTCTTTTCCCTTTTCTTTTCTATTGATGGCTGAACTCCACTGGATGCAGAACTAAAACATTCAGCTGCTGGGGTGTAAATGTCTCCAGTGCCTTGCAGCTACATCAAGAGCTTTGATGAAAACACAGCAAGTTTGGGGAGGAACTCTGGGTTTTTCTGACATTTTGGCTGGATGGGCTGTTGGGATTGAAATGCCATGCAGCCCTTGGAGATGCTCCCAGCAGCAGAGCTCCTGGAGCTGCCTTTAAGCTCCCACTTTGTTGTCATCGTTCAGGGTGTGACTTGCACCTCTAGCTGTCCCCTCAGCTCCTGGCCCTGTGACACACACGGATTTTCAGAGAGGTGTCCCCACCCCAGGAGGTCTCACTGTGGCCTTCCCTTCATCCTAGGTGTGTTTTGAGGTGCAATTGTGGCCTTTCCTTCAGCCCAGGAGTGTTTTCAGGTCCCACTGTGGCCTTCCCTTCATCCTAGGTGTGTTTTGAGGTGCAATTGTGGCCTTTCCTTCAGCCCAGGTGTGTTCTGAGGTCTCACTCTGGTGTTCCTTTCAAGCCAGGTGTGTTTTGAGGTCTCAGCATGATGTTCCCTTCAGCCCAGGTGTGTTCTGAGGTCTCACTCTGGTGTTCCTTTCAAGCCAGGTGTGTTTTGAGGTCTCACTGTGACCTTCCCTTCAGCCCAGGTGTGTTTTCAGGTCTCACTGTGGCCTTTCCTTCATTGTTTGTGTGTTTTGGTCGTGGCCCTGCCGAGCAGGAGGGCTCTCAGGGACATTTTGATCTCTTTGCTGCCACATCTCAGCACGCACCAAGCCCCTCTTTGGAGGAATCCTGGGGTACAAACACATCTTAGGAAGAGGTTTTGGGATCAGAAGTGGGGCTCCTCTCCAGGTGGAGAGTGCTGCAGGGGTACAATGAGCTGGGCTTTGAGCTGAGCTCAGAATTGTCACCTCTGACTGTCCCCCAGTGTCACCCTGCACCCAGACCATGGCAGTCTCTGTGTTTATTATAAAAAATGTTGTGCTGTGCCAGAGCCAAGAGCTTCAGTGCTACCTTGAGTGCCACTTCTGCATCTCTGCTGTGCCCTGGTCACCCTTTGGGACCATGGGACTTGTGCCTGTCCCCCCTGAGCCCTTTGCCACCCTGGAGCTCTGCTGGCCCGGGCAGTGGCTGCAGCCAGGACCAGCTGGGACACTGGAGGGATTTCAAGGAGCCAATGCAGCTGTAACCTGCCCAGAGGGAGTTTTCTTCCTCCTTGTGCCTGGTTAGCTCCTCACAAAGACATAAAATAAGGTGCAGGGGGCACTGTTCAAATGCAGCAAGTGCACATCATGTTTAATAACCTGTGAATCTCACCGGGGTGAAGTGACAACAAATTACTGGAGTCACTTACCAGACAAAAGTGACCCAGTGGCTGCAGCTGAGAGCAGTCAGTGGCAGGTGAGGGGGTAAAGCCATGGGTTTTTTTGCTTCTCCTCCTGACTGTCCTTTTAGTGTTAAAACAAAGGAAGTGGTCATTACTTCACCTATGACAAGGGATTTTTTTTTTCCCCCTCCTCCTGCTCTAATGGGCTGCAGGTGTTTCACAGCCAGCTCAGGCTAATCAGGACAGACTTTCTGGCCACAGGCCAAAATTATAAAACTGTCCAGGGACAGATTGCAGTTCAGGATAATGGAAGGACGCTTTCTGTGAGGAGCTCTCAGTTCTGGCATTTGCTTGAGGCTGTTTGGGGGCTGTGGGGAGGGGAGTGTGGGAAGGAAAAAACCCACCAAAATAATAAAGCAAGCGAGGGAGTCACTCCATGCTGAGATTTTGTACTTTTGTGTCTCCTGAAGTGAATACATCAGGAATCAAAGGTTTGAAAAGTCATTCAGCCTCTCCAAAGGAGAGGGGGAACCATCTGCACGCCAGGATGGAGCTCTCTGCTCCCTGTGGCACCAGGGTAACCCTGGAGCAGCTCCACCAGAGCTCCCAGCAGCTCAGGGGATGTGGGATCCTGGCTGGGTGTGGGCATCTTCCTGCCAGGATAACGTGTGGGACCAGCCCAGGGTCTCCATAGTGACAGCAGAGCTGCCAGGGAATCACTGTGGGCTTGTCCATTGGTCATTAATTAATCCCTTTTCAGCAAAATTGGAGCTGCAAAGACAAGGCAGAGCTCTGCAGCTCTCACCCTGTTGGATTTTAGTGCTGAATTGCCCTTAAGTCTCACATGGACAGCAATTCCCTGGTGTCTCCTGGAGGCTGAGGAAGGGAAGATGGGCTGTGTGAGGGTGGCAGCCCCTGTGCCCTCCCAGCTGGGCAGGGCTGGACCTTCCCCAGGGGCTGTAGTGTGTTTTTATACTTTGTAATGGTTTTGGTTTTGTATCCCCTTAATTTTCCCAAATGGCTTACCCCCTGATTGTGCCCCCTCCCTTTACCTGTGTATTCCCCCTCCTTTGTTGAGATCATCCCCAAATCCCTGCCCTGGCTCTCTGTCAATCACTCAGCATCCCATCCCTTCTATCTAGAACTTTCCATCCAGGTCATCGAGTGATTAGTCAGAGGCTGGGGTCAGCCCCCCAAGTGCTGCCCCATACGCTGTCCCAAATGTCCATTCCCTAAGTGTTCACCCCTGAAGTTCCTTTATTGGTCAGCAAATGTATCTACTTTTTGGTTCACACCTCCCTTTAAATTGTAATCTTGGCTCCTCTCCCAGGCAGCAGGCGGGCCCCCGAGGTGGGGAGCTCCCAGGAGCTGGGAATAAAACCTTGCCTTAACCCCTGCTAAGGGTCAGCCCTTTCATCCTCTGCTGATGTCCCTTCTGCTGCAAAGGTGACTAGTTTAGCTGCCTCGGTACCCTCGGGGCACGGGAGAATGTCCCCATGCTGTCTGGGGTTCCTGGGGGCTCCCAGAGAGATGGAGACACCCAGGTGCTGCGCTCTGGGGTGGGAGCCGAGCAGCAGCCAGGATGAGGAGCCCAGGGAAAAGCTGGATCTGAGGCCTGGCTGGCTCCCAGCACTTGGTTTGCCTTGCCCTGAGGCACTGTGGCTAATGCTGAGAGATGGAGCCTCCAGAGGAGCCCCTGTGCCATTGTGGCCCCTCACCTTCAGCTTCCTCAGGCAGTCCCTGAAGGTAAGTGAGATGTGTCCAAGCCTCGGGGCATGTCCGTGGGAGCTGTCTGGGTTTGGGGTCTGAACACCAGAATAATGAGCACAGCTGAGGTGGATGAATTCACAGGGTTCCATCTGACAGAGCCCGGCCACGAGTATCTCACCCAGATTTGTTCAGAGCCTGGGTTTGGGTGGGGCCAAGCGCTTTGTGCTGTTTGTTTATCTAAGATGTGGGTTTGGATGCTTAGCAGGGGGGGAAAAGAAACCCAAACAACAAAACCATGAGTGATGTTAATTATTTTCGTTTCAGATCTCCTTTTGGCAGCTGGCTGAGAAGGGAATGCCATGGCCAAGGAGGGATTGCCAGGGAGGGATTACCAAGGTTCGAGCTGAATTCCAAGGGAACAGGAGTTGTGTGTGCCACCTCTGCACCAGGTCAGTGCTCTCTCCCTGGCCCCGGTACCAGAGCTCTGAGGAGCATCCCTGATCCCTCAGGCTCTGCAGATGGCTTTAGAGGTGATCAAAATGGCACAGTGGAAATTCCCTGGTGTCAGGAATTACAGAGCTGCAAGGCTGAAATGATTCAATAAATTGGATTAGATCATTTTTTTTTTTCTTATAGGAAGCAAATGGCTGGTGAAAAGTTTCAAGAAGTACTTTATAGTCAGGCAGAGTGAGTCAGTTTTGAATTTTCTGCTTTTTTTTTGCATTTTGTAGTTGGTTGGAAAAGTCTGTGAGCTCTGGCTTGTTGTTTGCAGCGTGCTGAGAACACCGTGATACTTCTGAAAACACAAATAACAGTGGCAGTGAACAGCAGCTTATCAAACATTTTCTGATGGTTCAGAAATCCCTGGATTCTTTTATTCTCCACCCTTGGAGTATCCTGTGCTTCAGTTTCCGGCTTTGGATGCCAGCAAAGCCCAGCTGGGGCTGTGGAGATGGGACACAGAACCACAGGGATTTGGGGTGGCAGGGACATGACTTCATGTTCCTTTCTCCTTCAGCTTATCTGAGGGGAGGAAACTGGGTACCTTATCTTTTTCTGAGTGGAAAAACTGATTTCAAGTGCACATGTTCGGAGCTGCAGCCGTGAGCCAGGTTGGCTTGACTAAACCACAAAATCTGACTGAGCCTAATTAGAAACCAGGATGCCTCCCAGCACTTAAAGGTTGCTTTCAAGATTCTGATGAGCTGACAAAACAGATTAGTGAGAGGTGGGATTGGTATGAGCCATGTTTGGCATTTTCCTGCTTCGTGGCAGCAACGAGAGGCCCTGTGTGGAGATCAGAGCGCCCCGTGCGTGAGCCTGGGTGAATTCACTGCAACTGAAAGCACAAAGCTCCCAGAGTGGATGGGAGCTAAACGTGGATCTTAGAGCTAAGTGTTGTTTAGTTTGATTTAGATGAGATGTTAGGAAGGTGATCAGAGGGTGGGCAGGCCCTGGCACAGGGTGCCCAGAGAAGCTGGGGCTGCCCCTGGATCCTGGAAGTGCCCAAGGCCAGGCTGGATGAGCCTTGGGTCACCCTGGGACAGTGGAATGTGTCCCAGGGGTGGCACTGGATGGGCTTTAAGGTTCCTTCTGACCAAAACCATGCTGGGATTAATGAAGGAGAGCCCTGAGAAGGCAGGCTCTGAGGACTGATGCACAGGGAGCAGGCACTCTAATCTGCCAGCTCCCAAACCTTCCTGGATTGCCCGTGAGCAGGGGGGAGGATTTCAGGAGTTCAAGGAGGGCCCTGCAGTATTTTCCACATGTTTCTTTCCAGGATTTGTTTTGCCTTGAGGCAGTGCTGGATCCCTGTGCTCCCCATGCTGCACATGGCATGGCAGGGCTGGGAAGGGGCCGTGCCAGCCTGGCGGTGAGGGCAGAGCTGCTTTGCCCTGCAAACCTCCCCGTTGAGGGCCAGCAGGTGCTTTGGCCATCCAGGCCCTGCCAAGCTCCCTCCTGCTGCTCTCCCGAGTTCCAACATCCATCTCTGCTGTTTACAATCCCCGTGTCCTGCCTGCTCAGGGTTTGCAGGTTCCCTGGAGCCAGGGTTTTCCCCGACGGAGCCGCACCGGCGCCCGCTGGCCCCGAGCTCGGAGCTGAGCCACCCCTAACAGGTCCCCCTGCCCTCCCTGCAAGCACATGATGAGAGGTTTGAGGCTGAGCAGACAGCTGGTACGCTCTCCCAGGGCAGCCTCTGTGTCTGGGCCTCCGTTGTTTTTGTCCAAATCCCTTCTGACTCCTTTCCAAAAGTGGTTCAGTCTGTAAAACCAGACCAGGTGCCTTTGGTCGGGCTCATTCCTGAAATACCAGCTAGGAGCAAAAAAAAGCAGTTTGGATTGGTCTTTAAATAAGTAGGAAGTTCATTTCAAACTGGTTTTGTTGTTGTTTTTTTTTTTTTCCCTCACTTAAAGCATTTGAATCTTTCCTTTCCAGATAGAAAACTGACCTCGCTTGGAGTCCCTGGTTTCAGACCTGATTTATTGCATCCTCTTTTAGGAGAGCTTCAAAATCACTCAGTGCCACACTGCAGCCTCTGAAACCTCACCTCTAATACACATTCCCTGCACCTTGACCCCTCGGGTGTTTCACAGAGAGTAAAGCTCCCAGCAGGTCAGATGGGAGGTTTTGCTTTCCCATTCCACTCCTTAATTTGCCAAAACAGTGAGGGAAAAAAAAAACAAAAAAAAAAGCCCAATAGACCTCAGCAGCCAAACTTGGTGGAAGAGTTTAAAAGCTCTGCTTGCCTCTGAGCTTTGGTTTGGTTCTGCATCCCTGCTCCCTGCCAGGCTCTGTCCCCCAGGCTGCCCTTCCTCCAAACGGTGCCACGGGGCTGCTCCAGGGCTCCTGATGCTGCCAAGGAGATGGGCCCTGATCTGGGAGAGGAGCTTTGCCAACCTTCTGTGCCGGGGCCTTTGCAAACTTCCCCAAAGCATCTGCTTTGTTTCTGGTGCTGGGCTGCCCTGAATGGTCCTTTTGTGTGCTCTGCCCGACGGCTCCAAGCGGCCCTGGAGGACTCTGAGATAAATGTGACAGCTCCAGCTCTGGAGAATCCCCTGCACGCTGCCCAGCGTGTCCCTGCCGCTGTCACTCGTGATGTTTGTGTTGCTGTGTCACCAGAGATGGGACAGCTCTGCTGGGCCTCTGCTCTTGGGGACACAGATGGGATGAGCCTGGAGCTGTTTCCTCTGATCAGTGCACCCTGGCTCATCGGAGGGGCAGACAGGGCTGTGTGAAAGGACAGCAGAGCTGTGCTCCTGCAGGCTGGCACTGCTCCTCTGCACCCCCAGCTGCAGCTCTTTGATGCTCAGAGAAGGTTTCCATTGGATATTATGGAAAATTAGATTTTTATGTAAGCACAGGGTGCAGAAAGAAGTGGTTCTGCCTCCAGGACTCGCAGGGCAGCTGCTGGAGTGTCCCCAGCTCCAGGCTTCACCCAGAGGGAGCTGCTGGGAGCTGCCCTGGCTGTCTCTGGACAGTGTTTGGCTGCTTTTATCTCTCCAGGCTGTCTGGGGGAGTCGGGCTCTGTGCATTGCTCACATCTAATCTGCACTGCTGGACTCAGCGGGCTCAGGGGGCCAGCAGGGAGGGAGATAAGTAGGAGGGGGAAAGGTGGGAGTGGAAAATCCCATCTTTGAGGGGACAGCAGGAAACCTGCGCGCGCTCAGGGAATTGGCATGGCTTGGGAATTGTTCAGGACGTGGCCAAGTGAGTGTTTCCTGATCCACTCTCTTATTTTTTGCCTCTTTTTTAAATTCCTCTTGAAAACCAGGAGGAAAAGCTGCCTAGTAGGGCATGGCTGAGGGAATCCCAGCTTGGGGGATGACCTTAGCAAATGTCACTAGAAAGTGTCCCAGGTAGGTGGAACCTTGATCCCCCTCAAGGTAGCTCAGTTGCAAAGATCTTTTTCTATATTCTTTCCCTTTTTACCTGGATTTCCGTTCACCATCACCTGCTCAGTCCAATCCTTGCCTACACCTGGAGAGGAGATCTCTGCCTGGAGGATGTTTCAGTTTGTTGTTGTTTGCTTTTTGCTGTGGACAGGTGAATCCAGGTGGAGACTAAATGAGGTTCCTCAGCGAGGGGAAGAAAGCAGGAAAAATTCATAAAAGATAAAAGACATTATTGCTTCTGGATGAGAGGGGTGGGAGGTGCTGTTTGAGAGGAGAGGTGGGGCTGTGGGGCAGATCAGCCGTGTCCTTCCAAGTGCTCACACTCCAGCATCAAAGCCCCCACGTGAATGTCACACACTGCCCTCTGTTATTAAATTTGGGGATGTGCTCCCCCTTTCAGGGATCAATAACCCCACAGTCTGTACGGGCAGAGCTGGGATCACGGGATGCTCGTGGCACGTTCCCTGTGCTTCAGGGATTGATGGTGTCTGTTCTTTGTCTGCCCTGGTGAAATCAATAAATGCCTTTGCAGGCACCTGCGTGGCAGGTGACAGCTGAGCTGCTCGAGGTCGTTGAGGAGGGCACCCGGCAGCCTTTGAAAAAGAAAAGGATTTTTGATCCAGAATAGTCCTCATGTCCTACTTTCCCAGTCCCTTGGGCCAGCTTGTTCCTAGAGCAGGGCTCTGAAAGCAAAGAGAAGAGAATTGTCTCCTCTCAGGGATGATCTGAGGAATCTGGTGTTTCTCCAGTGCTCTGTTTGCTCCAGCTGTCACCTGTTTTGTTCCTCCTGTGCCTCTCATTAACGTCCTGGTGACAATTAGGTGAGGGATGACGTGGCAGGTTTATGATTTAGTTTCTGGTTATGGTTTAGTTTCTGGTTGCTCTGGGTGCTCAGGCATTGATGGGAACTGTTGGTATTTGTGTGAGCCCAGTGCTGCTTCATCAAGGCGAAAAGAAATTTGGGTTCAGACCCCTCTGCCTTCTGTCACTGCTTGAAACCCAGCTCGACCCCAAATGGACCCAAATTTTACATGCAGTACACATTTCCCCTCCATTCAGCCCAGCCCAGGAGTGCCACAGGCTCATTCAGAGCCATGAAAACAAATGCAAATCCCCGTGGCCTGGTTTGTTCTGCTGGATTAGCCCATTCCCCCCCAGACTGATGCAGGGGCATCTGCAGGTGTTGTCTCTGTGGCAGTCCTGGCATGCAGGGCTTGGAAGAGTGGCCACTGTGGGCTCTGGCACTGCCAATAAAAGGGTTTTTTTTTTTTCCCAGGATAAAGGGTGGATGCAGAATCCTGACCCTTTGGAGCAGATATCCCTCCATCCCTGGGACCCTCCATCATTCCTCCAACCCTCTTGCAGCTCTCAAGCATTATCACTATAAAATAAAGCACCCCTGGTAGGATGGACTTTTTAATTTTATTTTATTTGCTCAGGGGTATAAAAATCCTGGGTTTTTCCCCAGGATAAGGGGTGGATGCAGAATCCTGACCCTTTGGAGCAGATATCCCTCCATCCCTGGGACCCTCCATCATTCCTCCAACCCTCCTGAAGCTCTCAAGGATTATCACTATAAGACAAAACAGCCCTGGTAGGATGGGCTTTTTAATTTTATTTTCTTTTATTTGCTCAGGGGTATAAAAATGGTATCTTTTAACCTGTCAGTTTGCATTTACAACCCAGCTGAGGTTTGAAAGAGGCTGTCCAAAATGAAACCCAAGAGTAATGGGAGTGTGTTGGGAGAGCCAGTAGGCATTGAATAGTCTCTGTGGTGGCAGAAAAGCCTTAGGCTTCAACTGATTGCTAATTATGTGGCTTTATTCCTTTTTAAGAAAATACCATGCAAGGTTTGTGAAGGAGGTAAAGTGTGTTAATCTGTGCAGAGTTACCAGTTTGGGGGTTGGTGTTTTTTTCTTTATTTTTTCCCCTTTTATTTTATTTTTTTTTTTTTTTAATTCCCATGCCTCAATTTGGTTTTACAGCCTGGTTTGAAAACGAAGCCACATTCTCAAGTCCTGCCACCCATCTCTTAGAGCCCGTGTGTAAAGGGCACAAGTTATTCCACCTTAAAAAAAAAAGGGAAAAAAAAAAAAAAAGAAAAAGAAAAAGGGAAAAAAAATAAAAAAGCGCAAAACCCACGCTGTGCAGAGAGGGAGAGAGTTACAGCAAGTGGGCCCCCCGCTTTTCTCCGAGGGGGAATGTAAGCAGATCCTGCCTGAAACTGCTTCACTCAGCAGTTTTCAGCTTGTTTTAATTGGCCTGGCCTGAAAGAATTCTGAATGCTGTACCTGTGCCAATGAAAATGCAAATGTTTCCCCAGCCCCAGCTCCAGGGGCCTGTCCCCAGCACAGGGACGGGCTGGGAAACGGGCAGGGCTTGCCCTAAGCCAGCTCTGGGGGACAAAGGGCTTTGGAAAATCCTGTGTGAGCAGGGACAATGCTGGGTTACCTGCTGGAAATCCAAGGGTGCTGGAAAATCGAGTGTGAGCAGGGGAAATGCTGGGTTGGAACTCCAAGGGCTTTGGAAAATCGAGTGTGAGCAGGGGAAATGCTGGGTTGGAAGTCAAAGGGTGTTAAAAAAATCAAGTGTGAGCAGGAAAAATGCTGGGTTACCTGCTGGAAGTCCAAGGGCTTTGGAAAATTGAGTGTGAGCAGGAAAAATGCAGGGCTGGAAGTCCAGGGGTGTTACAAAATTGAGTGTGAGCAGGGGAAATGCTGGGTTGGAGCTCCAAGGGCTTTGGAAAATCCAGTGTGAGCAGGAAAAATGCAGGGCTGGAAGTCCAAGAATGTTACAAAACCAAGTGTGAGCAGGGTTGGAAGTCCAAGGGCTTTGGAAAATCAAGTGTGAACAGAAAAAATGCAGAGTTGGAAGTCCAAGGGTGCTGGAAAATCAAGTGTGAGCAGGAAAAATGCCGGGTTACCTGCTGGAAGTCCAGAAATTCAGGAGTTTTGTGTTGCCTGGCACTGGGCTGGGGGATCCTTTACTTCTCTCTTTCCATCTTTTGGGTTATCTGTGTAGTTTTCCTGGCAGGAACGTGCCCTGGGGCATCCCTGCAGCCCTTGGGGATGGTGCTGCTGATCTGAAACTGATCCCAGACTCCAGAACCTGCAGGGAGGAGCAGGGGAGGGCCCAGCTCCCATTTCACTGCACGGGACAGGAACTGACCCTGCTTTGGGGTGCGTTTGTAGGGCACAGCTCAGCACTGCAGCCCCATAGCCCATTTTTGTTCTGTTCATCCCCTGGAGATTTGTTCATCCCCTGGAGTTTTTCACAGAAAGGGTGATAAAGTTCTGGAATGTTCTGCCCGGGGAGGTGGTGCAGTCACCATCCCTGGGTGTGTTTAACAAAGCCTGGATGTGGCACTGGGGGCCAGGGTTGAGTTGAGCTGTTGGGGCTGGGCTCGATTTGATGATCTTGGAGGTCTCTTCCAACCCAGTGATTCTGTGATTCTGTAATTCTGTGAGATGCTGGTCCTACACAGGATTGTTTTTCAGTGAATCCCAGAATGGTTTAGGCTGGACAGGACCTTAAATATCTTCTCCTCCCACCCCTGCCGTGTTCAGGGACACCTCCCACTGTCCCAGGCTGCTCCAGCCTGGCCTTGGACACTTCCAGGGATCCAGGGGCAGCCACAGCTGCTCTGGGCAACCTATTCAATCCCAAAACTTATATTTTTTTATACTGTTCATCTCCAAAAAGAAGATACATGAACCCCAAGAAAAACCCCAACAAACCAAGGTAAGCAGCAACAATTCCTTTGAAATGACAGAGTTTTGTGTATTTGCTGTGGTTTTACACACCCCATGTGGGGCTGGGTTCCAATATTCCTCACAGATGGAAATTGTCCTTGTGCTGGACATCCCTCAGGGTGACCATTCTCAGTGCAGGTAACTCCACAATACAAATATTACAAGTTAAAAGCATGTTTTTAGGCATCCAAAAATCATCCCTCCTCCTAAAGGGCACATCCTAAAGTTCTGGAATGAGTGAATAAGAAAAATTACCTGGCTCAGCTTCTTCTTCTGCCTCATGTCAAATAACAGCCCAGCTGTGAATTGGGAAAAGAATTAATTTTCAATAACTGGTTGATCAATTCTTTTCTGGTTTTGCAATTCCCTATCCGGTAATGAATATGCGTCCTCTGCATTTTCCAGAGAAATATCCAGCATCTTAGGGTATTTAAAATTAGATCTGTATACATTTACAGGGTAATGATTATTCTGAATTTCATCCGAGGCAATTAAAAAAGCATCATGATGACATTTAAGGTGATATTTTTCTCCCCTATGTTAAATAATTATAAATAATAATAATGATTAAACAAATTATTCTGTTCCTCCCAGTCTGGATCAACCTTTAGGTTAATAATCTAAATCATTAAAATTCATCTGTCTCTCCAAGGATTGAGTAGTTAAAAAAAATTGGAGGAACCTTTTTGCAGAAGGGTGATTGATAATTACCAAAGAAAAGATGTTTTGTGGGTGAAAAATGGGGCAGCTCAGCAGATTGGTTTGGTTTGATCCTGGTTGGGTTGAGGTGATGTTTTCAGCAAGTAAACTTTTTATTTTATCAGTTTTACCAGCTGACATCCTCTTTGGGAGATGATGCAGGGTCAAGTCCAAGGCAGCTTCCCAGCAGGCAGAGCCATGGGGTGACCTCAGGCCACATTTTTGGAGATTATTTGTTAATTAGAATAGCAGTTAGGCCCTTATACCTGTAATTTTTTATTCTTTTTCCTCAAACTACCTCTGTGAATGAGATTTTTCTTGACTAACTTCAATCGTTGAGACTGGCAGTGTCCATCATTTCCTCTGCTTTAGGGTTGGTTGATTTTCCCACAGAGCTGCCTAAATCTCGTTATTTAGGATTTAAAGCACCAAAACAAAGAGTTGAGAATGGAAAGTCAACTTTTAGGGCCCAAATGGATAATCCATTTGGATATATATAATATATATATCCAGGAAGTGGAATAAATATATAGAATATACCTATATCCAGATATGGAATATCCAGAATACTGAATAGAGAATATACCTATACCCCTTCAGAACTGGAAGCAGAAAGATTTCCTATATAAAGAATATAGACGAAGGATATAGAATAAAGAACTGGAAGCAGAAAGATTTCCTATCTAAAGAATATAGACTAAGGATATAGAATAAAGATATACGAACACCCCATTCAGAGGAGCTGGGGCCAAATGGATTCCCTAAATACAGGGAATATAGAATAAGGATATTGAATATAGAAATACAGAATAAGGGCATAGAAACACCTCTTTGAAAGGAATTGGAACCAAATAGGTTCCCTAAATACAGGGAATATAGAATAAGGACATAGCATAGGGATATAGAATAAGGATATATAAACACCTCTTTCAGAGAAATTGAGACCAAACAGATTCCCTAAATACAAAATATGGAATAAGGATATAGAATGTAGAGTAAGGATATAAAATATAGAATGGGGATGTAGAATAAGGATTTAGAAACATTAATTTAAAAGGAATTGGGACCAGAGAGATTCCCTAAATGCAGAATATGGAATAAGGATATAGAATAGGGATACAGAATAAGGATATATAAACACCCCTTTCAAAGGAATTGGGACCACACGGATTCCCTAAATACAGAATATAGAATAAGGACACAGAAACCCCACCTTCAAAGGGATCAGGACCAAACAGATTCCCTTTATCTGGAACACAGCCTAGGGATATACAGAACCCAGACAAAATCTGGGGGACTGCAAAGTTCCATCTGCTTTCACTGCACACAGACCTGGCTGGTGATAGCTCTCCCTCTTTTTTCCCTATTTTCCCCTTTTAAACACATTTTTATACTCCCATCTCCCTCCTGAGCACCCTGGCTGTCTCCTGCACCTCAGTGTCGTTATCCCAGCTCTCCTGGAAATCCAGGGATCCTCCTGAGCCCAGCCCCTGCTGCTGCAGACAGACAGACAGACAGACAGGCTGCCATTCCCTGGAGAACAGCCCTGCTCAGGAAATGTAGCTATTTCCGCTCTGCCTGCAGTCAGGAAATGAGGAGGAGGCAGCACTGGAGATATTTTTTGAATTTGACAGGATTTTTTTTTTTTTCCTCGCTTCGGAGCAAGGAATGCTCAGCCTGGCTGGGCCTGCAGCAGGGGGGGGTTGGAAGCCACGGGGGTGGTGTCAGATTTTGGGGTCGTGTCGGATTTTGGGGTTGTGTCAGAGCTAGGTTAAGGTCTGGGATTTGAAAGCAGAAAAATGGGATCAAATGATCCAAAGATTCCAAGCCAAAACAGTAAACATGACCTCATAAAGCGTCTCTGCTTTCCCTTGCTGACGTCCTCACTGGCTTGGTTGACTTTAAACTGATTTTTTTTTTTTTGAGTTGGTTTTGGTTTCAGTGTTTGTTTTGACATGGAATGAAGTGATTCCAACTAAAATGTAATCGTTTTAATTCTGTTCAGAATCCAGAGCAGCACCTTTTGGGTGCTGCACGTGTGGAATTTCCCATCCGATCCCACTGCACTGAGAAGGGATTCAGCTCCCACATTTTAATATTAGCCCACTTTTACATTCATTTTAAATAGACTTTCTTCAAATTAATCTCATGAGATTGCAAAGCAGTCAGGGGCGCTTTAGTTTTAATGGAAGATGTGTGGCTAATTCCCTAGATTGTTTTAAAAATCTCCTCCTTATTATGGGAATATCCTGGAAACTCCTGCTGCAAGTAGGGCTTGAAACCCTGCAAGTGTTTTCAGAGGAGATGGAAAAATAGAAATGGTGAGCATTTAGTGGTGTTTGAGAAATTGGTTGGTTTTAGAGATAAAAGGAAGATAATTCTTGCAAAATATTTCAAATTTAGCTATTTTCAGAAACAGGCCCAGACTTTCTCTGAAGGAAGGTTTTCTCATTTCTTCCTAAAAAATGATATTTGATCAGAATTTGCCATTTCATCAAAATACTGACTATTTTTTAAAGGCAATATGCATTCACTAGGGATGGATTAAAAGGGTTCAGTGTCAGCATTGGATTTTTCTTTAATATATGAAAAAATAAGAGTAAAGCTGTAGTCAAAACTATGTAGAAGCAAAATGCAAAAAGTAATTTTTAATGAGAGATAAAACATTTGTTTGGAAGTTTTTGAATGGAGTTTTAAAGGATTTAAAGGTTTTTCCTGGTGTTATTCCCCACAAAAATGTTGTTGCGCCATTATCCTGATTTTTCCCAGGGTGTTTCCACAACGGTTCCCTGGAATCTTGTGGGATTATGGCTGAAATATGAGCTCCATTTGTTGACGTTTTGGAAGCAGAGTCCCAAACCAGAGGCCAAAATCCTGCCATCACCTCGGGAAGGGCCTCTGCCCTAAGAGTGGCTATTCCAAGGGTTCCTACAGCAAACCTTTCCCAAGGAAAGGATGCACGGAGCAGCTGGATCTGCACCCCAGAGCAGCCAGATCTCGTGTCTGTGCCCCTGGAGCCCCACTTGTGATGTTTAAGGGTTAGAAATTGTGCTTGAACTTCCAGACTGTGATCCCAGCTGGATTTTCATACTGCAGATTCTCGGTGTTTTCCCTGCAATCCCAAAGCCTGCTTTGTTGTGCCACGCCGCGTTTGGCTTCCCACAGGTGGAATTGTGGGGTGGTTTGGGCTGGAAAAGACCTTAAAGATCCTCAGTTTGTGTTTAGGTTGGCAGAGGAAGCTGAGTGTGCTCCTGGTGCAGCTCAAAGAGCAGCAGAGCCATAGATTGTGGGTCTGGAGAGGCAAAAAAAGAGGGAGAAAAGGTGAAATGATTTTCTTGTGGTCATCCAGAAGGAAAACAGGCAAAGAGAAATCTGACCTGCACTGCTAAGCTCCTTCCCTCAGCACCCAGTGCCTCCCAAGCCTTGTCCCACATCCCTGATTCACAGAATCACAGAATCACTGGGTTGGAAGAGACCTCCAAGATCATCGAGTCCAACCCAGCCCCAACAGCTCAACTCAACCCTGGCCCCCAGTGCCACATCCAGGCTTTGTTAAACACCCCCAGGGATGGGGACTGCACCACCTCCCCGGGCAGAACATTCCAGAACTTTATCCCCTTTCTGTGAAGAACTTTTTCCTGCTATCCAGCCTGTATTTCCCTTGGTGCAGCTTGGGGCTGTGTGCTCTGGCTCTGTCAGTGCCTGCAGACAGAGCCCAGCCCCAGCTGAGCACAGGCACCTTTCAGGAGCTGTGCAGAGTGAGGAGGGCACCCCTGAGTCTCCTTTTCTCCAGGTGAGCACCCCCAGCTCCCTCAGGGGTTCCTCTCAGGGTTTGTGTTCCCAGCCCCTCTCCAGCCTCGCTGTCCCCTCTGGCTGTGCTCAGTGTCCCAAGGTCCTTCCCAAGCTGAGGGGCCAGAGCTGGGCACAGCACTCCAGCTGTGCCCTCAGCAGCACCCAGTACATTCCCACTGAGCTCAGCTGTGGCCAAGGCAACACAAATATTGCTCCTCACACGTGGAGAACCACTCAGGTGCCCACCAGCCATCCACCTCAGCCCTGTGGACAGCACCCATCACCCAGGTGGGTGCCTGCAGGCTCAGCAGGCACTGGGGATTTTGGCTGGGGCCTGCAGGAGGAGCCTCCAGCGTGTTTGGTTTGGGGTTTCCGTGGCAGAGCACAAATAACGTTTGCTCATGAGGCAGAGCAGGGACACGGTGCCAGAAATAGAGGCTCCTGACAATCCTGCAGGATGTGCTGGGGTGTTATCATATGATTCATCCACTATGAGGCTGAACAATCGCTAACCTCAAGACACTCTCACTTTCACGCCCTCTGACACACATTCCACTGAGGACAAATACCCTCTGCATGAGTAAAAACCTCAGGACTGGGGTTTTTAACTCGTAAAGGTCACTTTGTGAGTGTTCAGATGTTGAGTTTGAGCTTTGCTGCCCAGTCCTTGAGTGTGGGGAGGGTTTCTGTGAGTGCTGTGACGTGCTGGCTTAGAAAATCCTTTTTGGATGCTGATCACAGTGATGGCTGTGGAGAGGGACTCCAAAAGGCCCATGGTGGAAACCACTGAAATCAATTACAAAGTGAATAAATTTGGCCCAGATGTTGTGATACAACTGAGCTGAAGGCAGGAGGGAGTTGGGCTGAGGAAGAGATCCAGGAAAGCTGGAAAAGACATGGCTGGAGGCATTCAGAGGCTTGCAGGAGGGTTCTTCTCATGAAAAAACTCTTGCTTGGTGGCAGCAATACCACCTGGTACCAGGTGAGCAGCTGGATTTGGAGACCTTTAGTTTCAAACCTGCACATCCTGAACGTCCCCCACCATGGAGAACAGCTGGATAATGGATGAGCTTCCATGCAATTCCTTCTATTGGAAGTGTTTTGTTATTGTGCCATGGCTGAGGGCCACCAGTGGCTGTGCACTTGGTGATTCTATTTATTTGATTGGATTTAATTTAGTCCTGGACCCCCTCTCCAAGCCTGGCTCTTGCTGGTGGTGGCCCCTCCAGGCCTGGGCTCTTTTCCCTTGCGAGCTCGCAGCACTAGATGGCAGTGTAATGGCAAAAACCTGCCCTGCCGGGGAGGAAAAGGCGAATTTCACCCCCAAAACCACCCGGGATGACATTTAAAATTTGAACGCAAAACAACCAGACCTTAAAAATGCCTCTCCAAGTTCCTTTAATTCCCATAACGGGCTCTGGGAAGAACCAGGACAAGGTCTTCACTGATGACCCAGTGGCATAGGAGCGATGCCAGTTTATGCCACCCACAGGTTTGGCCCACAGCAGCATCACAGGCAGACTTGTACAGAATATTTGGTCAGGAGATTTGGGTGAGGTCTAAAATGCAGAAGCACCAAAACAAATAAACATGATATTTTTCTTCAAAATGAAGCTCATAATTCCTTACCAGGATCATGTTTGGAGTTACTTTGCAGCCCCAGTGGTTGTGGTACAATAAATTAAGCTGTGGATCATCTCCTTTCAGATCCCTGCAGGATTCAATCCCGATTTTGCGGCCCCAAAAGGGGATTTAAGTGGTGGACAGGCTTGATGTTCTGTAGGGAAAATTCCATGCCATGGAAGCACACGGGGTGCGTGCATTTGCGTCTGTTTTCTCAGGTCTGGATTAGCGCCCTCATTTATGACCAGGCCTTTAAAAAAAAGGAGGAAAATGTCACAGTATAGAAAAATAAACAGGGTAAAAATAAATGGCAGAAAGACCACGCTGAACATGGCCCTTTCTGGACGTCACCAAGACAGCTGCTGGCCCCGAGCGAGATCTGAAGGTCTTTGTTAGGAAACGTTATTGCTGAGATTTTCACTGTTTGGATTTCCTGTTTTCCTCACTTCTGGACCCTTTAACTTTTGTAATCTAAGCAGGGTCAGGTCTGGTCATCTGTGGGGAAACAGGCTGGCTGTGAACAACAAGTGCTGCTGGAGGTGAACGCTGGGGAGGTGCTGGAGCCAGCCAGGATCCTCAGCACAGGCTGCTCTGACCTTCTGGGCACTGCTGGCCAAAAAACTTCCCTGTCTGCATGAAAAATACCCAGCCTTGGTTTTGAAATGTTGAGTGATGGGAATCCACCCACTGGCCTTCAGGAGCGCCTGCAGGGGGGAATTGCCTTTGGCTGATAAAAAATGAGTGTCTTGGTTTTGGTCAAAACCTACTTAGGTTTAATCTTCCTGTGCTTCTACCTGTTTGTACTTCTCATGGAAATTTTTTGTACCAGTCTTTGATGCCCTTAGATAAAGATATGCCCCAAAAGATGTTCCAAGAGCCATCACCTCCCAGATAAGATGTGAAAGTCTGGTAGGAACCAACTGACCTCTCTCAAAAACCGTAATATTTTTAGGATATGCCAAAATCCATTCAGGTCTGACCACCCACAAACTCCCCAGGCAGTATCAGTGTCATTAATGCTTTTAGCAGTCCTGGGCTGGGGATCTCTGTGTCTCCATTGGCTGGACAGTGGGACAACTTTCCTTGCAATAATTAAAGCAAATTGAGCTAGAAGGGATGAAATGAAAGCAGTGTAAAGGTGCAGGACGGGAAATAAAGGTTTAAAAGTCCCCCCCACTTGTTGGCAGGGGATTGTAAACACGTTGTGGTAGGGGCTGGTGTGTTGCTGTGTGAGATTCTTTGTCACTGTGTAATATTTAACTCAGAGTGGAGTGATCACAGCTGTACAACATGGCCAGGCACCAGGTGAGCCCGGGAGTAAATCTGTCTGTCAGCTTTGAGTGGAGTCTGAAGGAACAACTGCCGAGGTGTACAGAGCTCATTTTCCCTCCTGGGCATGCTTTTGGTGTAAGATAAACTTGGTCCTGTGTCACCATCCCTGGGGGTGGCCAGGGATTCTGCTGGGTACCACCAGCATCCTTCTTTTCCTTTCCATCATTCAGTTTCCTACCTCAAACACTGATTTTGGCCAGTTGGGTCAGATCTGGAAGGTGATCTTCACAGGGCTAGAAAGCTCCATTCCCTTCCTGGTTATCCATGGTCCATTGTCTCACAGTTACCCACTGGCTTGTCTCAGGGTCATGGTGGCACAGCTCATCCATGAGTTCTTTGGGACAGTGAAACCTTCCCAGCCCAACTGAAATTAAGTTCAACCACAGTTACCCACTGGCTTGTCTCAGGGTCATGGTGGCACAGCTCATCCATGAGTTCTTAATTAAGTTCAATTGGGAAAACTTTCACAGGGTTGGGTTAATCCCAGGACCTCCACCCAACATTTTGGTTTTCACCTTCAAATCCATAGGTGTAATTGATGCCATGCTGGTTTTAGTGCTTCTCTTCTGAGGTTTTAGTGCTTCTCTTCTGATTTATGGGGCTGTCTTGAAGGAAGGCAGAGAAATCCCCTGGGGCTGTATGAGTGTCTTCTATGTACGAGGAGATTTGGGTCCGTGGGTTGCTGGATGGTCAGGGTGAGGTTCCAGTGAGGTTGACAGGAATCTGAACGTGTCAGGGCACACTGGATTACGAATTACTGAATTATGTCTGAGTTCTTTGTGACAGTGAAATCTTTCTGGCTACAAGAATTCGAGTTCAACTGGGAAGAATTTTACAGGGTTGGATTTATCCCAGGACCTCCAACCAACATTTTGCTTTTCCCTTCAAATTCACAGGTGTAATTGTTGCCAGGACTTCTCATTCATGGGGAAGGGAGGCAGAGAAATCACCTGGGGTTGTATCAGTGCCGTCCACGTACGAGGAGATTTGGGTCCTGGATGGTCAGTGTGTGGTTCCAGTGAGGTTGTCAGGAATCTGAAGGTGTCAGGGCACACTGAGTTATGAATTATTGAATTCTCTGCTGCGCAGTGGGGACAGCATTCCCATCCCTCCTCCTCCCGAGCAGGTGGAGCGGGCAGCATCCCCATCTCTCCCACTCGCTGACCTCCCGGCAGCGCTGCTCCAACAGGACGTGGTGATTTACAAGGCCAAGGGCCAGCAGGAAATTCCGACCTCCGCCCCCCCGGAGCACGGAGGAAGCCGGAGCAGCTCCGTGGCTGACTCAGAGCCGCTCCTGAGTCACCGCGGCTCCGAGCCTGCCGAGCCCCGCTCGCCATCCCCCGGGTCCGCCTGGAATTCTCTGGTGGTACTGGAGGAGGAATTGTGGTGGGGGGCAAAAAAATTTAAAAGGAAAAAAAAAAAAAAAAGCCCGATTTGGTTAATGCTATTCTTTAATAAACAACTTATGGCAGGTGCCTGGCAGCTTATGATAATTAACGGGGTATTTGCTGGGATCAGAAAATACGCTGAGCTGAACAAGTCTCTCATCTGTCCTTGGCTCGCTGCAGCGGGATGGGGTCATTGGCTGTCTGGCTGCAGATAATAAATCAAAGGGCTGCAGAAACTGCAGGAGAGAGGGCATGAACTGCCCGAACATTCAGCTCATTGTGGCAGCGAGCGCGAAGCTTTCCCAGCCACATTTTCACTTCTGTCCAGCCCAGCTATTCCCTGCGGGCGGCTGGGCTGTCCGAGTAAACAGAGGTCACTTTACCTTGCCTAAACAATGGCTTTGCTATAGCGGGTGCCAGCTCTGGAGCAGCCAGAGCGAGCTTTAAAGGCTGCCAGGGAGAGTGGATCAGGCTGGCGTGCTTGGGGCAGGATTTGGGATGCTCAGGGATGCTGCCGTGGTGGGATCAGCTGATCCCCGAGTGGGGATGGAGCTCACGAACGAGCAGAGTGGCTGAGGAGGAAACAGCCAGGAGCTGGGGGAGTGGAGAAGGGATGACTTTCCTCTGATGTCAAAAATCCCATCATTCAGTGCTCGACGTGAAAAAGGCGAGAGGAGAAGAATGTGGAGAGAGGGAGAGAGACAGGGAGAAGAAATGAAGGGAAAGGACGGGCTCGTTCTTCTCCTGAATCCTGTAGGCTAAGCTTGCCCATCCTGGCGGGATGGAGAAATGAGGCTGGTCCCGAGTGCCAAGCCCTGCAGAGCCTTGCAAGCCCCAGGGATTGTTCCCAACCCCATCCCGATCTGGACTTGGTTAGTACTGCCTTGGTATGAATAATCAGGGAGATGAAAATTGTCCAGAAACTTACAGCACTTTCCACAGGGCTCTCTTTGCCTTAGCTTTTATTTCTGGCAGTTTGAATTTCCTGCTCACTGTGTTCGTGCCTGATCCTCGCAGGATTTCGGCAGGGCTGGGAGAAGGATCAGGGCTGGATGGAAGTGGAGAAGCAGCAGAGCTGGAGCTGCCCTGGAGCTCTGTCCACGTTCCTATTTCTTCCTTCCGAGGGGCTGAATATCAAAAAGGTGCCAGGTTTTGTCCTTCATGCATTTTGCTGTGTGCCTGTAATTAGTTTCTCAACTGAAAAAGCTTTCTCAATTGGGAGGAAAAAAAAAAGGCAAGAAAACCAACCCCCCACATTTTTGGCAATGGGTTGTTTTTCTAAGCAATTAATTAAGAGCTGATTTTAAAAGAATTTGAATGAATTCTTCCACTCTGTGTCGAGCATGGATTTTGTATTAATCACTTCACTACTCGCTGGCTGAATAAGGACTGAAAAAAGATGCAGGGAGTAAAAATTTCCCCAGGAAATGAATCAGACGAGGAACCTTTGCCTCATCTCGCCTCCTCCAAGTGAAGAAAGAGAGGATTTTGTCAATGGTGGGTCAGTTTACAAACGTGTCCTTTGCAGGGTGAGTCAGAGCGAGTGATGCATTTCACAGCAATGCAGCTGCAAGCAGCGCTGCATGGCAGCTGCAGATAAACAGGGGTGCATCCTGGTGCCCATGACAGCCAGCAGAATGAAAATGCAACCTGTTCAGATCTGCTTGTGCGCCAGCCAGCTCTTGCTGCCTTTGAAACCAAGCGTCAAAATTCCCTCTGGCTTCCACGGGAGCAGGGAAATCCCTCGGGATTTGGGATTTCCATTTGGTAAGGGAGAAATGTGGATTTTTGTAAGGTGGAGCTGGTGGAGGATCCAGTTTTTTCACTGGAATTTTCAGTGGGATCCAGTGTCCAGTCAAAGGTGGGTGCTCCCAGGTGGGCATCACCCCTTTGGGATAAAAATCAGGAGCAGGTTGGAAGCGCTGCTGTCTCTGGAGTTGGCATTACAAGTTTGGAGTTTTCCAAAATGCTGGACAAATATTTATGTTTTTTTCCCCCCAAGCACCAGCCTTTGTTAGTGTTAGAGCTGTTGAGGGATGTGCCAAAGCTGTTGTCGTGAAAGCACCATCAAGATTTGTTGTTGATGTTTCGGTTGTGGGCGAGATAATGACATTTAGCTGAGAGTCTGAGCTGAAATACGAAAATTTTAATCCTTTTCCCGGGTGCCACTTTCCCCAGTGTTTCCCGAGACTAAACCTTGTTAAGTGTGTTAGTCCTTGTGGGTTTGGGGTTGTTTTAGTGGGTTTTCTGGAGCTTCCCAGGCTGTAAAAGTGTTTAGGCAAAAGGGTGAAATATTTGGTGGGTCAGTGGTGAGATCACGATTTATGCTGGCTGAGATTGGTACCCTGGGGTGGCTGAGCTGCTGCAGGTCTTTCTTTGGGATAATGGTCATCCTTGGAAAGATCTGTAATTAAACCTCGATTTAATATGTGTTTATCAGTGCAGTTTTTCAGCCTCTTGGCTCAAAGACCATCCCAGTGTGCAAATATCAGCAAAGCGGCAGCACTGGGGCAAAAACAAGCTTGGCAAGGAGGTGGAGAATGGCAGACCTGGAGTGAAATTTAAATTTTCAAAGTGCTTGGCCAGGACTTTAACCACGAGTCCTCTTCTCTTTAGGGTTAAACGTTTCCTCTTAGAAAAAGAGCCAGAGGCTCTTGATTATCCATGCAAAACAGGCCAGGCTTTGATTTGTAAGGTTTTGTCTGCCACACTTTTAAACGGATGAAGCTTAATTTAGATCCCCACAAGAAAATCAAAATTGGACGGTGGAGACGCAGCCCCACTTTCCCTCTCTCATCCCGAGGCATCACTCCCCACCTTTCCCCTTTTTCTCCTCCCAAAAAAATAAAAAAAAAATTTAAAAAAATTAAAAAAAAAAAAAACCCACAAAAAATCTGACTTTGAAGGGAGCACATTTGGGGGATAGGGGAACAATTAAAGCAATGATGTGTGCGCTTCAAGGAGAAAAGCGAGCTGCGGTAGCTGTGCTTTGACAGGTCTTTGGAGGATTTCAAGGAAGTTACACCCACTTCATTCATGATAATCGGCTGTTTAACGCCGAGCAGCTCAGTGTTATGAATGAAAAGGGAGCGTGTTTTGGCTTGCAGAACAACTCGCAAATCTAATGCTTCACTCGTCAAATAACCAGCCACGTTCACCCAAAAAAAAAGGGGAAAAAAAAAAATCTTGACTTGATTCTTGAAATTAATGGGAAAAAAAAAAATTCCTGCAACACCTAAAGTTGCATCTTCTTTTCCTGCAGGGATCCAAAAATGTTTTGCTTCCCTTTGCCATATTTGTAACTCTTTGTTGGCTGGATGAAGTGGGGGAGAAAATGCAGCCTCTGCTGGACTTTGGTGCAGCTAAAGCCAGGTCCTGGTGGCTTTTTGTCATTTGATCAGAACGTGCTGAATTGTTGGATTTCACGTCATGTTGGGGGCAAAAAAAAAACAGAAGGGAAGAAAGGAAGGAATAAGTTTTGATTTGGATGGATTGCAGAGGCTCTGTGGGCTCTGTGCTGTGTTTGAGCAGACTCATTGATTAGGAATAAATTGATTTTATGGGGTACTGAAGCTGGATTTGTGGAACATCATGATTTCCTGGAGCTGCCAGCTGCCTTCATCCCTTCTGCTTGGTAGACTTGGATGCCACCTGGGAGGTTGTTGGAGGTCAGGATATGTTGAATTAAAGACAAAAATACTTTGAGGGAGCCTTTCTATGTTCCCTTATTCCAATTCTTTGGGAATAAGATGGCTTTTTTTTTTCCTTTGGGAATAAAATGGCTTTTTTGGAGGAGCAACATCCATGCCCATCCATGGCACTGCCTCCTCCAGCAGGAGGGAAGGGATCTGTGCCTGGGCAGGAAGGAATGCAGCTCCTTTGATCCCATAAACACCCACAGGTGGTTGCAAAACGTTTGTCATGGAGCCGAGCGGAATGTTTATTAATTGGAGTTTAGGAAGGAACGTGGGGAATCATTTCCCTCGTCTGGATTTGGGGTAAAAGTGCCAGCTGGGATGGTTTTAATTCGAGCAGAGTTTGACAAAGCTTTAACTGGTGCATCCATCGAGGGTTGTGCTGTGCTTGTGGAGATGACCTCTCAAGGGGAAGTTTTGCTCAAAAGAAGCCCCAAAAAAATAAAAAATCAATTGGAGAAAACACAATTCCAGCTGAAGATCTTCCATGCTGGGTCAGCAGCTGGGATCCTTGGATTGAAGGTGGGAAAACAAATTTCCCTCGTTGCTTTAGCAGTGAAATAATTCCCAGAACAGCGTTTGGCTCAAGGCAGGATCTCACTGCAGCCCTTTCCACTTAAAACTGGGGGGAAAGGGACTTTGGGCAAAAAGGGCAAAAAGGGCAAAAAGGGCTGAAGGCAAAGGTGGGTTGGATGGAGCCTGGGCTGGGAGGGAAGGTGAGCATCCCTTCTTCATCTCCTACACAAGAAATTAACCCCTTCTTTCTTCTCTTCCTCCACAGAGCCGTGTCTGGGGGAAGCCAAGAACTGAGCAGATCCTTTTTTATTTCCACTCCTTTTCAGGGTGAGTGAATCCTCTTGTCTCCACTCTGCTGTCGTGTCCTGTGCAGCTCCAAAGTGTGACTTCAGGTTCAGGGGAAAATCTCTCTTTTCCTAATCTTTGCCCTGATAACACGGAGCTTAATTTAGCAGCAGTCAGGCAGAACATTTGGATTTTGTCATCCATTTCCAAAACTATTGTTGGCTTCTCATTCCTTTGTTTCCACACACCAGCACCCCCAACTCGTTTCAGATTTACATTTTCTTGGAGGTGCCAAAAGATAAGGTAATGCCAACTTGATGATTAATTAGCTAATACTTTCCTCTGCCCTGAGATGGAAAGCCTTTATCTGAGTCACCTGTTAATTATTATTTTATTTATTGCTGCATGGGTGCATTTGAAGGGACTCGAGTTCTGCCCTCCTGAGAAGTTTGGGCAGGAATTTATAGGAAGAGGATGAAAGAAAGCCAAAGGAACTTCAACTTGTTATCAGAAAATAAGTCTTAATGTTGAGATCAGGGCACTTTTTATCTGTATTTTGCAAGCCCTGAGCAATATCAGAGTCTTATTGTCAAAATCACTGGAAATACAAAGTTCTGAGGCTTTCTAGTGTCCTTAGAGATGCAAAAATCAATAAAAACTTGATTTTCCAGAGGCTGTGGGACTGGATCAGCTATTCCTAGCTCAGCCTACTTGCCTGAGCTTGGAAAAACTGTGTGAAAAACTCACCTGGGGCACTTCTAACGTGGAAGTTTCCAGAAGCTTGGTGCTGGTGCACATCCCTTTGTTTTGGGAGCTGGGAAGAGGCTTCAGACATCTCCTCCCAAGTCAGAATCTTTCCAGTGGGATATCTGGAATTCCAGCTGGAGCTCAGAATGGTTATTCAGGGTGCCATAAATGCATTAACACAGGAGCAGGGACGTGGAGAAATTTAATTTAATAACGATAAAAAAGGGGCAAACTGGGGTTGGATAATGAGGATTAATTTATTGGTGGGTGAGCTTGGTTACCTCATTCCCCTGAGATCATGATGAGGAATGAGGTAAGTGCAGATTTTATGGCACTGTGGGCAGGAATGAATGCCGTGCCCGGGAGAGGTGCTGCACACCCCAGGGACGGTCCAGGAGGGCAGGAAACGCTGCAGAGTTCCAGGAGCTCTGTGCAAAAGGTGAACCAGCCAGGAAAACACCTCTGTGTTTCCTGTGAACCACCCAGGAAATCCCTTTGTAAACCTTTGGGGGTCTGAAACTGTGAGGGAAGAATTTATTCGTAATATCCAATCTCATAATAATAATATCCAATCTAAACCCACTGCCAGTTTGAAGGCATTCCTCCTTGAACAATCCCATTTTTTGGGGATGGTTCCAAGCCATTCCCCCTTGAACATTCCCATCCACTTTGGGGATGGTTCAAGGCAAAGATTTTTTCATCTGTTGGAGCCTTGAAATCCAGCTTTGTCCCTCCTTCCCCACTCCTGGATATCCTAAAAGAGGTGCCACAGGTCCCCAAGTACAAGTTAAATATTCAGTGTGGGTCACAGTGAGTGACACCTGTGGCTGCAGACACCATGACATTATGGTCTGTGTGCTCCTGGAATTGCCATCCCAGCTTTGTCCTGCTCAAATCCAGGTCCAAATGCCTTTTTTTTTTTTTTTGGCCTTAATTAAGTCCTGGCCTTGGTTTTGTTGTCACCTGTTAATCTGCTGAAATCAGAGCATAAATTAGAATGCCTGAATTAGAAGTTTTTAAGTTAGAATTAAAACTCAGAGCCTAAATTAGAAGTTTTATTCTGAATTGGAGTAAAACTTCCCTTGACTTCAGTGGGGTTAATCTGTTCCTGGGGCTGTTTTAAGGAGAAGGGAAGAAGGGGGATCAGTGGAAGAACTGCGAAGTTAAGAGACAAAAATCTGCCCCAAAAAGGAATCTTTTCCCCTCATACCATTTTTTTTTCCTTTCAGGTTTAACAGAAAATCTTTGCCTTCCCAAAGCAAAATAGAACAGTGGGATAGGGGGAATGGCTTAAAAAATAGATAAGGGGAATGGCGTCAAACTGAAAAAGTGGGTTTAGATTGGATATTAGGGAGAAATTCTTCCCTGGGAGGGTGGTGAGTGGATGGAATGGATTTCCCAGAGAAGCTTCCCTGGATCCCTGGAAGTGCCCAAGGCCAGGATGGACGGGGCTTGGAGCAGCCTGGGATGGTGGAAGGTGTCCTTTTATAGGACAGAAATATTCCTAATATCATATTCTAATTTCTATCTAATAACCTAATAACATATTTCTAATATTATGCCCACGGCACGGAATTAGAGGAGCTTTAAACTCCCTTCCAAGCCCAGCCATGCTGGGATTTGATGGGAATTCAGCTCTCAGGGCTGGGTTTGGCAGGATGAGGGAGGAGCGGGAGCAGCTCCCTTCCCTCACGTTCCCTGTGGTCACCTCAGATGTGGGACAGCCTGCTCTGCCTCCCTCCCTTCCTCCAGGAAATCTGAGCCCCAGCCAGGCTGCAGGAATGTCTGCTGAATTCCAGCCTGCACTAGTGCTGCTCTGCTTTGCGTGAATGGCCAAGCACTGACAGAGGCAGCTCTTACTGCAGGCATTCCCTTCCTGCTTCCTCCTAGGAAGGCTTGGACTGCTGAATTGTTTCATTTCACTCCTTATTTTTAATGAGATTATAGCTTTGAGCGCTGATTGTGCATTTTAATTGCTGATTTTTTTAAAGAGGAGCAGAGCCCAGGTTTCCCCTTTGCCAGGTGAGTGCCAAAGGCAGCACGTCAGTGAGCAATTTTCAGTGCACTAAATCCATTTTTTCCCCACTGAAAACGTGACAATTCCATCTTTCTTTCCCCACATTTTTAGCAGGAACTGTGGTGAGTCAGGACAGCTGGCAGCTGGGTGTTGAAGGCACTGAGATGGGCAGCACATCCTTCTCTTTTCCTTGGTCTTTTCCCACTGCTCTGCTGCAGAAATGGATCTTTTTCTAGGACTTTCTGTGTGATTTGCCGTGGTCACTGCATTTTATGCACAGGGCTGGGGGCTGAATGGAGTCTGACACTTTGGGAGTTTCCCTCCTGGGCACCTCAGATCCCCAAATTTCTGTGTAAGGAATCCTGGAGCGTTTTGTGGAGGGAGCAGATTTCTCACTGTGTGAATTTGACCTGCAGGAGCTGCAGCCCCTGTGAGGTTTTTAGGGACCTTGTGAGCTGCAGGAAAGGTGAGGGCAGTGCACTGATAGCAATTCTCTCTCTTCCACATCCAAAGGGAATTCCCAGCCGAGGCAAAAGAGCATTTGTGGAGCAGTTTCCTAATTTAGAGCAGTTGCTGGATGTTGAAATGTTGTGCCAGCAGAGCAATGTCCAGCTCTAAATTTGGAGGGCATTAAGCTGGGCCCTGGGCTCTGTGTCCTGGTGCCTTTGGCAGGGGGTGCCTCTCCTGGATTTTGGAGCAGGGAGGTCAGAGCCAGTGGAGGTGACAAAAAGCAAATGTCACTTGAGGCTGAGGCTGGGGGGAAGGCACAGGGATGCTTGGGGAGGACACAGAGCCCTCAGCTCATGTGAGATCAGGGAGCTGCAGAGGGAAGGGAAAACAGAGAGGAACAAAGTGGAAACAGAGAGGAACAAGCAGCAAAGTGTGCAAAAATTTGGAAGCAGCTGGTGGAGGAAGGTGATGTCCCACAGGTAGATGGGGTTTAGTCAATGTCTTCCTCCCCAGAGAGGTTTTAGCTTTTCAGGGGGGTCTTTACCAGGAGGGAGAGGTGGAAATAGCAGCTCTGGGTCCTGCCTCTCCCTCCTTCCTGAGGGATTTACCTCTCCAGCTCTGTGCTCAAGGTTTCTCTGAGCCGTGTGAATTTGACCTGCAGGAGCTGCAGCCCCTGTGAGGTTTTTAGGGACCTTGTGAGCTGCAGGAAAGGTGAGGGCAGTGCACTGATAGCAATTCTCTCTCTTCCACATCCAAAGGGAATTCCCAGCCGAGGCAAAAGAGCATTTGTGGAGCAGTTTCCTAATTTAGAGCAGTTGCTGGATGTTGAAATGTTGTGCCAGCAGAGCAATGTCCAGCTCTAAATTTGGAGGGCATTAAGCTGGGCCCTGGGCTCGGTGTCCTGGTGCCTTTGGCAGGGGGTGCCTCTCCTGGATTTTGGAGCAGGGAGGTCAGAGCCAGTGGAGGTGACAAAAAGCAAATGTCACTTGAGGCTGAGGCTGGGGGGAAGGCACAGGGATGCTTGGGGAGGACACAGAGCCCTCAGCTCATGTGAGATCAGGGAGCTGCAGAGGGAAGGGAAAACAGAGAGGAACAAAGTGGAAACAGAGAGGAACAAGCAGAAAAGTGTGCAAAAATTTGGAAGCAGCTGGTGGAGGAAGGTGATGTCCCACAGGTAGATGGGGTTTAGTCAATGTCTTCCTCCCCATAGGGGTTTTAGCTTTTCAGAGGGGTCTTTTCCAGGAGGGAGAGGTGGAAATAGCAGCTCTGGGTCCTGCCTCTCCCTCCTTCCTGAGGGATTTACCTCTCCAGCTCTGTGCTCAAGGTTTCTCTGAGCCCAGAACTGAAGGCAGGAGAGGCTCAAGGTTTCTTTGAGCCCAGAATTGAAGGCAGGAGAGATTCAAGGTTTCTTTGAGCCCAGAATTGAAGGCAGGAGAGGCTCAAGGTTTCTCTGAGCCCCTGACTGTGCTGCTGGCAGTGCTCTGCTCCTTTCCATCCCCATTTTCTGTTCCATTTGCTGCCTCCCTCAGCACCCTCCCCACACAATGGGCTCCTTTCTGTGCTGAGTCCCCTGCTCCACGCAGACACTGCTGGCTCCTCTCTTTGGGCTGCCTTTCAATGGGGAGAAGAGGGGAAAGCATTCCTTGTTCCCAGTGAAAACCAGCACTGGCAGCCTGGGTTATTTTGTCGGACGTGTGGCTTTAAGTGACGCCTTTGCCATCTGTTCCGTCTGCTAATTATGAATGCAAAACAAACGGAGCCCACAATTGCTTCATTTAGAATAAGAGAGATGGCAGTGACCAAAACAGTTTTATTTTGGTGTCAGATGCTCTTTTTATTTCTCCTGTCTCTTCCTAATCCAAAGCAGGGCTGGAGCACTTCTCCCTCTCCCAGTTTGCAGCAGTGGAGGCTGCTCTGACAAACGGGACCAACTTCTGCATGCTTAGCCTTTAGGGCCTTTAAGGGACAATCCCACAAGAGCAAGGAAAGAGAAAAAAACTTCATTTTCAACAGATTCCAGCTTTTCTGTTTTCAGTTCAGGTCTCAGAGCTGCAAAGAGACAATCGGGGTAGCTGCAGAGAGTTTGCCAGCAGCGTGTGAAGCCCTTCCTCAGCCTGTTCCACCCCTGGCTCCTCTCACCACAGAGGAGTTTTGCAGCCAGCCTGGGACAGGATTGGGGGAAGGAATGATGCACTCTGCTGGGGCTGTGTCCAGCAGCCCAGGAAATGTGTATTTTTAGCTTTTGGTTGTGAGTTTATCATCCCCAAGGTTGGGGATCCATCTCCAAGGAGACCCCTCCATTTATTCATTGGGTGCTGTCAGCTCTTTAACATTCCCAAAATTACTGCTGACTTACTCCAGACCATGGAGAATCCTGGAGGTATCCCTGGCAGCACAGATTGATTGACCTAGCTTGGGAAAATGGACACTCTATTCCTCTTCCTTCTTTCCCTCCCCAGGCATCACTCTTGCTGTGATAATCAACATGCATTTAATTTTATTTTTTGGCTGTTGAGGGGCACTGGGCTGGCAGTGTTTTTATGCCTACTAAAGCCATTTTCTGGACAGGAGAAGACCTCCCTCTTTCCTCTGCACAAATCTCCATGAAAACTTTTCAGCTTGTGCTTAAAGATTATTTTAAAATTATTCTCACTACCATCAAGTTTTCCTAAAGTTCCCATTGAATATTTCCCCCCCCAGTTGGAAAGGAATGGCAGGGGACACTCTCCCAGTGAGAAATTGTATCTGAAAAGTTCTCCCTCCCCATTTCCAGCTCCCAGCAAACTGCCCTAGCCCAGCTGAGGCAGAAATGCGTGGAGGGCTCTGTCATGAAGTGCCCAAATCTGAGATCCCAAACTGGGCTGGGTTCCTCCAGCCCTGAGCAGCCAGATCAGGATCCTGCCCCAGCCTGGAGGCCACCTCTGCTATAAAAACGGTGGGAAATGATTCAGGAGCGTCCAGCACGAGGGTTAAAGGTTCTGGTGGTGTCCCAGGCCTGAGGGATGATGTTGTGGTTTAAACATTTGGACTGGAACCAAGAGATGTGAGAGAAATTCCAGGCTCTGATGGTCACTTCCTCTGTCAGCTCCTGGAAATCTCTGCTGCTCCTTTTGCTCCCATCCTCTGCCTGTGACCACTTCAGTAGGGAATGGAACTGATAAACCAGGTAATCTTCTGAAGTCCTTCAATTCAGGGTTAAAATAGTGTTCCATCCCCACGTGCCTACAAAGTGGAAACAGTTTAAAGTTGGAAATTGAGGACAGAAAGCTCAGGAAGTCTGAAGGACATGGGTGAATGCCCTTTCCTCAGCCTGGTGACAGTGAGGGACAGCCTGGATCAGTGACTGGGGGGTGGCAATGCCAGGAAATGAAGGCAGGGCACATTTTTCCCTGGCTTTGATTAGATTCCCAAAGAATGAGTGTCCATGAGCAATGCTGAAAGGATCAGTGTGAAGAAGAATTAATTTTGTGCCTCCAAAGCTGTATTTAGTAAGTCATGGCCATTGAAATCCACTTAATTGGGTAAGTTCTTTGCCAATGTCACAATCTGATGGATGAAGGTTTGTCCTCCTGGAACCTGACGTGTCAGGAGGAAAGGGAAGAAGGAAGGACAATTTCTGGATGCTTTCTTTAGGTGTCTCAACATCTATTTTCTGCTAAATTAATTTGTACTTGAAGGTTTGTGTGTCGAGAAGAGTTTACAGGGTCAGCTGCCCTGGTTTGGTGTTAAAATTTGCCTTTGGTTTCTTTATCACAGCTTTAATTTCAAGCTGGAAGAAGGTAAATTTTCTTTTCTCTGTGGGATTTCTAGAACAGGGCATGTAGAGGTCAAAATTTCTTGCTAGAAAGCCTTGACAGGTGTGAAAAATTGAATCCAACCCATTGATAACACGTGATTCTCTTCACCACTTGATGCATTTAACTGCTCTGGGACAGCGAGTCAGCTTTTATTCCAAATATCAGCAGCCTTGGGTCAAATTTGGGCTGTTGCTCAGGAAGGGAAATTCTGCATATCCTGGTGGTGCCTCGTGGCCCATCTGAGTGTTTGCAGCTTCAGGCATCGCTCCTGCTCTGCCTCAGCTTGAGCCCAGAGCTGGAGAATTTGGGTCTCATGCTTCTTTGCCCAAATTGTGGTACTTGTAACAAAAAAAACCCCAAAAAACCAAAAACAACCCCCCCCCCCAAAAAAAAAAAAAGTGCTGTAGGAAGAGATTGCAGAAAATCTCATTTTCTTGGTGATGAGGCAATAAAAACCCCCATGGCCAGCAGCAGCAAGGTGGATTTTCCATGAGGGAAGCTGCAGAAGGGAAAAGGCTCCCTAAATTCAGTGACCTGAGCTGCATTTATACCACATTATAATAACATTAAAGTGGAGTTTTCTCCTTCTTTTGTGGGGATTTATCTGCTCTGTGGATGCTTCCAAACAACTTTATTATTTCCTAGATATTATTATTTCCTAGATACTATTTTTTCCTAGATAACTTGGGATTTCTTTTCCTTTCATTGGGATGCACCAGCTTGTTCCATGTGGCAGGTATTATCCCAAAAGATTTGCTGGAAGGGAAGCAACTCTCAGCCCTCCTGCAAGGATTTTATCTCTCTTTTAAATTCCCCAGTTCAAATGCACGGGTAATGACACTTGTAATGATGATAAAAATGGGAGTGTGGCTGCGTGGAGTAACATTTAAAAATAATGATACACCTCTTAAGTAGGTCTTATAAAAGGAAATCTTAAATAGCTCCAGGGAAACAGATGCTTTGGGGGACTTGTGGATAAAAATAGTGGCTTCCAATTGGCAACCAAAACAAAAATGGAGCCCCACTCAGTCAACTTCAGCTGCAGAAATTCCTCTGAAAACCTCAGGGCCTGAAAGTGGGAAGGTGTGAAAAGCACCTGGTGCTGCACCTGCAGTGGGTTTAGCATCTTTTTGCCTCTTCTGCTTTTCAGCACAGAATAATGGAATGCTTTGGGTGGGAAGGACATTCAAGCTCCTCCAGTTCCACCCTGACACCTTCCAGCATCCCAGGCTGCTCCAGCCTGGCCTTGGGCACTGCCAGGGACTCAGGGCACCTGTGCCAGGGCCTGCCCACCCTCCCAGGGGAGAACTGCTTCCCAGTATCCCAGCTAAACCTCCTTTCTGTCAGTTCAAAGTGATTTTTCTTGCTATTCCTCAGCTTTCTCTCCGTGGCGCCTTTCTGTGCAGTCAGGAGCTTTGCCCAGGGTTCCTTTTTGGGGCTGCTCAGGGCTTGGTGGTTTCCTGGGATGAGAAAGGTCTGAGCCAAACCCAGCAGAGCTGGAGGTTTCTGCTTTGTAGGGTGAGGCTTCCAAAGGAGAGCTGCAGGTGGCTGGCTAGGGGCAAAGGCAGGGAATGTTTTCCTGCTCACCTGGGCTGGCTCCCCCAGGGGACAGAGCTGTGCGGGCAGCCCCAGTCCAGCTCAGTGTCTGCTCAGGTACCAGTCTCACTGATTTTAAGTAAAAATAACTGGGATTTCATGGACATGAGGAGCTGTGGCTCGATCCCTTCTCCTGGCTCTGCTGTGGAAGTGAAAACCTCCTTCAACAACCCCTCAAAGCTCATTCCAGCTGTTTGTCCTTCATCAGCCTCACCAGCCCCTCAAACCTCGTTCCAGCTGTTTGTCCTTCATCAGCCTCACCAACACCTCAAATCTCATTCCAGCTGTTTGTCCTTCATCAGTCTCACCAACACCTCAAACCTCATTCCAGCTGTTTCTTGATGGGTGCACCTCAAGGCAGGTGCCTCAACCCCACATTTTTGGGTTTGGGATGGAAGAACCAGCCTGTACAAAGGAACTGAGCAAGCTGAAGAGAGGGGAATGTTTATTTTGTGTCCTTTTGTTTAATTCAGAAAAATGCTCCAAAATCCTGGTTTTAGTCATGATTTCTGCTTTTAGGGCAAATGCCAAATCTCAAATGAACAATTTTAACTTGTTGGTTTGGTATTTTCCTTTCAGGTGGTTTCTCCCAAACCAAGACAAGCAGTCAGGTGAGTCAAACCTTGATCTCTACTCCCAGCTCATGGAATACTTCTCCTGCCTGGGGTGACATGGACAGGGAATCCTCTGAGGCTGAGCACAAGGAATTGCCCCTCCTGTGCTTCTGTCCTGGGTAGAAAGCAAAGATGATGCTCCTTGGGGAGCTTTGGGTTCCTCTTATGGGATGTGCTGCCTTCGGGACAATCCGTCACTCAGAGGATCCCAGATCTGATGGGACTTTAAAGCCACTTCATTCCAGCCCCTGCCATGGGAAGGCTTTTCCTTGGGAGCTGAGAGTGGGACAATGCTCCAAGGCACAGCCCATGAAATTGGCTTTTCCCATGTGTGCTGCTGCTGGTTTTGTAGATTCTTGGATTCCTCGTGTGAGCATGAAAGTCATCATCTTCCTCAATGCACAAAAGGAGCAGGAAAAGCAGGTGTTGAATGATCCCACTGAGCTGTCCATCAGCAGGAGAGGATTTGAGATGGGCAAGAGAGGGAAAGGAGGGCTTAAAGAAAGAGATGGATTTCCTGCATCCAAATCAAGGAACAGCAAAAAAAAAAAAAAGCAAAGAAAACCCCACCAAGTTTAATCCTGTCCCGGGCAAGGTCAGCAGGCACCACGCACAAATAGCTCAGGCTTTGATTTGATCTGCCCCTTCCTAAAAGTGGAAGGTGAAAATATTACATCCAAGTGTGTGCTTTGGGAACAGGCAGGGGGGGAAAACTGAAGGGGGGAGGAAGAAAGGGTTGTTTAATGTGGATATATGACCCCAGCGTGCTGGGAGAACGAGCCCCAGCGTCTGGTGGCAGCAAGTGGGTCGGACATTGTTAGATCTGGCAGGGATTCAGACATCTGCCAGGGAAGGGGGATTTTGTCAGGAGAAGTGGGAGAGGAGAGAGAGGGAGAGACGCAGCGAGAGCCTCGCGGCGTTCTATATCTGCCCGGATAACACTTCCTCTTTAAAATTCCCTTACTAAGCTGGGCTCCTAGATTTTATATTCAGCAGCGAGGTCCCCGCCCCCCCAGCCCTCCCCACCCACCGCCACCCTGGCTGCCTTTAACTTGTTAAGTTTGAAAGATGATCCAGAGCCACGCTCTGCTCTGCCAGGCAGCCCCGTTTAAGGCCAAGATTAATGCAGAGCATTGGTGCAATCGTGCCGCAGTGCTGCGTGATCGGAATACGAGATGGAATATGGGGGGAAAGGCCACAAATGTGCCTGGATTCCCAGTTTACACAAGTCTCCTTAGCAACTTGTCTGATTATTTTCTTCTTCTTTTTTTTCCCCTTCTTTTTATTTTTCCGTACATGTGCGTGCAGCAGCGTTGTCCCAAATCTCCAGCGAATAAAACATTCCCCGACTTTTTAAACCGCTTCGGTTGATGGTCTTGGTGTTGTTTTGCCTTTTCCTTTTGTTAAATTAGTGGCTTCATTTTTATTTTTTTAATTTTTTCCCCTCCCCCTGGAGAGACTCCCACCCTGTGCCCTCCGAGAAGGATGGCACAGGGGCTGGGGTGGGGGCACTGGGACAGTTTTCATTGTGACTTCCCCAGAGTTGGTTCCTTTCCAGTTGTTCACATCTCAGCATGTGGAATTATTGTGCTTTCTTCCGATTTGCCACAGAATTGGCACTAGCCTGACATTGTTACTCATTGGAATTGTATTTGGAGCCGGGCTGGTTTTGTTTTCGTTTTTTTTTTTCATTTTTATTTTTTAGCTTATTTATTTATTTTAATCACCCACATTTTTGTTTTTTAAATTTCATAACAACGCCTTTGATTTTACAAACAATATATTTAACAGTCTGTAAAATGGAGGAGAGGAGGAAAAAAAAAAAAACCCACCAGAGTGAGAGGATTGTGGCAGTCTGTCCCTGAATCCCATATTCCCCTCCCCGTGCAATTTTTTTTAGTTGCCTCCTGAAGAACCCCCTCCCTCCCCATAGGAGGGAGTGGCCTTTTAGGGATCAAGGTACGTTGGATTATTTTTTTTCCCCCAGTTTGTGTGATACTTTATTAATAGCATGGGGCAAGAGAGAGGCTGAAGGGTGGGGAGAGCAGGGGAGGAGGGTGGAGAGAAGCAGAGTTCTCCTCCAAGCCCTGTACCTTGAAATAACTCAAGGGGAAAAGAGTTGCAGCCTCACTTGAGTTGTTTCAAAATCTTCCTGGGTGCTTTTACTTTTTCTTTTGCTTCTATTTTTTTTTTTTCTTCCAAGGGGTGGGGGTAGAAAAAGAAAAAAAAATAAAAAGAAGAAACTGAGCCAAAAAACATTTTGAAGGCTTGATCTTGGCTTCTATACAAACAGATGTTGCCTGTCATTCCGTTGTTAAGCAGGCAGCAGATTGGAGCAAGCAGCAGCAGTTTAGGGGGAACTGCAGCAGAACTGCAAAGTGGGAGATACAGAAATATAGAAATATATTCTTTTTTCTTTTCTTTTTTTTTTTTTTTTTTTTTTTGTTCTACACATAAATATTTTTCCCCTGGAATTACCTCTAATTACAACACGTCTCTCTTCAATTTCTATTTTTTTTTTTTTTTTTTTTTTTTTTTTTGTTCTACACATAAATATTTTTCCCCTGGAATTACCTCTAATTACAACACGTCTCTCTTCAATTTTTTTTTTTTTAATTCAATTTTTTTTTTTTTTTAAACAGGCAAAACAACCCCAAAACCAAATGGAAAATCAGTAGGAACTTCCACCCAAATTTTACCAAAGCAGCTATTTTTTTAGGGCTCATTTTGAGAGCTCTTTTTCGGTTGTTCTTTCTCACACGTGTAGGGAAGGGGGTTCTGTTGGAAATGCTTTGGCATTCTCGGTAAGTGAACGTTTGCCATCCATCAGGTCAGGGATTGCAGGGATTTTGGGATTCTCCTTGCTGCTAGCCCTGCTCCTGATGCTGGAGGTGCAGCTGTGGAGCTCGAAGGCCTTTGTGTGTCCTCTCCAAGTTTTGGGAAGGCTGCAGGACCAGAACCTTGCTGAAATTCTCCCAGAGCACCGCGGCTCTTTTGTGCTCTGCGTGTGCTGCTGTGGGTTTCATCCCCCGTCCTTTTGATGCTCTCAGGTTTTTTCCTCCCCACTCCCTTTTTCACTTCTCCCCCCTGATTTAATCGCTGCCTGGATGGGAGGAGAGAGGAAACCAAAACGCAGCGGGCTTTGAGCCGAAGGAGTTAAAAGTTTTTTGGCACCAGAGCAGCAGTTTAGCAACAGATCAGTTCATTTAAATGAAAGAAATCACAGCCCGAGCCATCTGATTTTGAAATTTCACATCTTCTGCTTCCACTTTAGAACAAAGCTTCTGTTTTTCTCTCCCCCTTTGATTAATTCACGCTGCTTTTGTTCTAGACTCGGTGCGTTTGCACAGAAACTTCGGACTCGGGCTGGGTTTTCCCTTAAAATGTGAAATTGGGGGGTGCCTCCATCATCTCCTGCACACCCAGCAGCTGGTGGAAGGGCTGTTTGCTCTTTGTGAGCTGAGAACAGCTCCCATTTTGGGGATAAAGGCACCTCAGCTCTGGGAAAAGGAGCTGTGTCCAGCGGGGAACTGAGGAACCGAGCGGGGAATTTCCCTGCCCACATCTGGAGTTTGTGTCCCGCCAACATCTGCAGCACCCAGTGGTTGCTCAGGGTTCCATTATCCTGCACTTTATGGTGTACACAGAGCATAACCCCCGTCATGATTTTAATATTCTGGCCCGAGAAGGATCACAAACAACTTTTTTTGTTGCTGTTTGTTCATTTAAATGCGCTCGAGCCTTGGCACCGCTCCCGGGAGTTTTGTTTCTACGTCAAGGAAAATGAAATAAATCAACTCCTCAGTGGAGAAGTTGGGGATTTAAAAAAATAATGGTGGTTAAAAAAAAAATAAAATTAAAATTTAAATAAATTTTTAAAAAATTAAAAATTTTAAAAAAGAAAAATAACAGAAAAAAGAAAAAGAAAAAAGGAAAAAAATTGGAAAATTAAAAATTGATCTATTGACAAATTATAAAAAAAATTTTAAAAATGAAATTCAGTGGCTTACGCTGAAGGAATGTGTTTGGAGGGAGCTGGGACAAGAGGTTTTTCCGTGGAGCTTCTTCCCAGTGGCATTGCATCCAAGGAAGGCCGGGATGTTTGGGAACGGTTGAATCCTGTCACGGAAAAAGGGTGGGATGGGCCGGGAGGACGTGTGCAGGAGGGAATCCTTCTGTCAGGGGGCTGCTCCCCCATCTCACCATCCCTGCACCCCCGGGTGAAACCCTCAGTGGGGAGGAACGGCCTTGAGCGGGTGAAAAATCGAGGTGGTGGTGCTGAGAGGGGGGAGAGGTGTCAACCTCCGCCTCTGCCGTGGCTGCTCGTGGGTCTGGCAGGTTTGGGGTTTTGTTCTTCCCTGGTCTCCTGGCGCTGGGGGAACGCCAGCATCGGGAGCCGGCCCGTCCCCCTCAATATTGGGAATATTTCTGTGGGTGTCGTTGTGGTTACATCACAGCGCTCTCCTTCCTCATCTCCATTCTTGTGCAAAATTCAAATAATTCCCCCCCTCCCCGATAGCAGCTGTGCATGGGGTTTTTTTTTTTTGGTTTTTTTTTTTTTTAAGTCGCTCTTTAACGTTGCGAAAGGAACAATAAAATGAAAGGCAAAACCGGCATCTTAAAACTTGGCAAGTGAAAGCAGCTTGGACTGGCAGCCAAGAATCCTGCTGTGGTGCAAAAAGAATAGCATCCACGGAGCCACCACAACCCGGGGCTTCTCCTCTTTTCACAATCGCGTCGGCACCGAGAAATAATTATTCCTTGTATCAGTGTTAAAAGAGTCAACAAGCTTAAAAAAGCTTGCTTGGTGAACCTCCTCCAAAGCAGGTAACGATGCTCCTCTTTGATTCTGCTTGCTCCAGCTGGACTTTTGGGATGAGGATCTGGAGAGGAGAACTAATCACTTGCAGGAGTTGGTGCGTGTCGCTAACTGCCAGGGAAGGCGTTCGCCTCGCCGGTGCTTTCTTTTCCTGAATGGATTTGGTGGGAATAGGACTGGCAAACTTCTGGAGTGGTTGTGTTACAGGGAATGTTTTATTTCCACGGGTTTAACGCCGGGGGGTGGGGGGAGAGCGCGAGTGGGTTGAGCCAAGGTGGAAGACGGAAAATAATCATCCAAAAAAAATTTAAAAGTGAGGATGTTGGGAGGTGGGGAGTCATTTCTCTCGTAGGAGCTTGGCTGTTCCTTTTGCTCCTAATGCTGTAGCCTCTGGGTGTAGGAAAACAGCATCCATTCCTTGAAAATATGCCATGAAAATATCCATAAATATTTTGTCTTCCAGAATACGTTCCCGAGGAGTTGGGCCTAGCAATATGGCAGCGCACGTTCCATAGGAAATCCTGCAGAATGCTGCTGCTGCTGAGGTAATTTGGATTCTCAGTCAGTATCTCCCTTTTCCTTCTCATTCCTTGAAATTATTTCAAGCACAGAAATCCTTACAAAGTTGCTTTTTGAAGCTAGGATAGAGTGCATGTGTGTGTGTGTGTGTGTATATATAAATATATATATATGTATATGTTTATAGGCCTAATTACCTTGGGGTTAAAACTGGGGAGAAAAGAATGGGAATTATTTCACAGTTGTGTTTCTTATTTGCCTGAATTTCGGGGCAGAAGGATGAAATGCAAACAGCTTTTTGTCAGGCACACAATGCATTCCGTGGTGATCGATTTCCCTGGACAGGGCATTTCTGCTTTGTGGTTTGCAAGAAAACCACCCACAGACCAAACCCCAGTGTTAGACCTTTAGAGATTTTATTTCTCCACATTTCCCTCTATGTTCCTTTGGATATAAATCTATAAAATACGAGCTTTATATTGGGTTGTTACTGACAAAAATATTCGGTATTTTTGGCTGTCCCATGTACCAGAGCCTTGTTGATCCTGTGATCACTGATACTGTAAAATTAATAATGAAGCAAAGTGTGCTCAGTGTAAGGATCTGAGAAACCTAAATATAAAATCCCTTAATGTACAGGTTGAAACTTTTTATTTGTAGTCTCAGCATTCGAGGCAAATACAGGCTGATGCTGATTGATTTGTTTGCCTCTGATGGATTTTCTGCCACTGTGTGTATGCTCATCAGGTTTTCACAAGGTGCAATAGCTCTGGGATCAATCAATGGGGGGAAACGTTTCCAACCCCACATCTTGGCAAATCCATGGATCTCTTTCAATCTCCCTGAATATATTGGATACAAGTGAAATTCCTGTTTAAAAAGCATAAATCATTAAAAAAAAAAAACCCCTGCATTTTTCAACAAACAAAACTGTTGCTTTGCTGCTGCGTTTATCAATTTGCTGTCTTAGAGCTTGTCCATGGGTTTGTTTTCCAAAAGGAGCAGGTTGGTTGCTGGATATTTGTAATTTACAGCCCACAGGTGCCATGGAATGCCATCCCTGTGCCCCATTCCTCCAGGGCCCTCAGGAATGCAGGGGGGCACAATCACATTTATAGTGGGGATTTCTTTGGAGCTTTCCTAGGAATGGCTCTTGCTGCTTTTCCCTTTTTTCTCCCTTTTTTTCCCCCTCTGAGTGAAGCTCTGGTGATGGATCCCAACTCTCCTTGTTCCCTTTTGTGTTGGAAAAGCCAATCAGGTGGGGAGTGGGAGGTGCAGCAGGGAAAAGGGTGGATTTTCCCAACAAATCCCAGATTTCCTGGAGCATGTGCAGGGTTCCTTGAAGGTCTGGCTCTGGGTGTCCCCTCCAGGCAGAGCTGGGGACACTTGTGACATGCAAAAGCCACCCAAATTTTACAGCCGGGTTTCTTTCATGGATTTATCCCAGGGAAAGGAGATTAGCCCAGGAATAATGGGAAAGAAAAAAAAAAGGTTTTGGAAATAGACAAAGTGAGGAAAATGTAACCTCATGATGATTTCAGTGAGATCATCTCATATAAAAACATAAAGTATTTCTCTGCCAGAGCCATTCAAATTAGCTCACTTCATACATATAACTGAATATAAAGAATATTACATGTCAGGTTAAGCTTTTGTTTTTTTGACTATCCTGTTCTATAACATTTCTAAATCAATATTTCTTATCTCAAAAATTACACACAGATATAAACCTTCTATGAGAACCATATAAACCTTCTATTATAAACCATACCACACAAACCTTCTATACCCCATAAACCTTCTATACCACATATACCAAACCAAACCTTCTATAAACCATACCTTATAAACCTTCTATTAACCTTCTTTTAAAAATTCTCTCCAAATTCATTTCCTACAACTAAAGTTAAAAAAGAATATACTGAATATAAAGAGAACATTCTGCCTGATGCAGTTTTGCACAGGCAGTGAGGCTGAGGGGAAAATTCCCCGTTTCAGGAAGAAATCCTGGTGCACCCAGCAACAACTGACCCTAAAATTGTACCTTTAGGCCCTCTTGGACAACCTGGATTTTAACCTCAGGTTCCCTGCAATAAATGAGCTTTGTGGTGGAGGGCTGGGGTTATTTTTGGCCGGGTAACATTTGTTGTGTTCCATTTGCAGCTCTGTTCCCAAGGAGGGCACAATCCCTGCCCCGCTCCAGCCTCGAGCACTGCAGGCACTGAGTTTTCTCCACCCCAAAACTCCAACCCTGGATTTTCAAAGATGCTGCAGCACGAATTTTGGCTGCTGAAAACTTTGGGAGAAGCTGGATGCTTTTAAGGTGAGTGTCAGCATAGGAGTGTAAAATTGGAGGATGAATTTAGATAACCTTTGGGCAGATGGTGAAAGTTTAATGTCTATAACAGGAGTTTCTTGCCACCCAGTGATTCCAAATAAAGGAAAATTGTATTTTATAATTGCATATTTACCAGGCTGGAAAGGTTGAAATGATTTATTTTAAGAACCTGCACCAAAAAAAAAAAAAAAAAAAAAAAAGAAGAGGGAGAATTTTCTAACAGCATCCAAATAGCAAAATTCTTTTCCAAGTGATGCCTGTTTGATTTTACAGAGGATCATATTCACTTACATTAATATGGTTTGTTTCCTGAAGGAAAAGAAGTGAAAAATTGGTGACACTTTGAGCAAGTGATTTTGTCCACCAGCTCCATGTGGAGCTCACAGCCAGGCTGCTTTTCCCCACCAATAAAATGGGAAATATTCCTTCCACAGGAAAGGAAACTTGGAAACCTCAGGGGAAGGAGGGGACGCCTCCTGCTTGCGGTGGCAAAACTTTGCTTTTCAAGCTTTATTAGAAAAATCCTAAAGAACTTTTATATTTGTCTGTGTGGAAGAAATGCAGGGTTGAGGTTAGGGGGAATTGCCAGCTCGTTCAGCAGAGTGACAGGGGTTTTGTTTTTTGCCTTTAAAAATAGAGTTAAAGTAGAACCCCAGCCCAGTAATGACTTCTCTGAAAGTTAAAACAACTCTCAGGCAGTTGTTTCTTCTGCCTGCTTCAGCCAGGCTGCCAGAATGGAAACAGCTTTTTGCAGGGTGGGGGGAATGGCTGTGTATTGGAATTCTGATTGTATCCCAAAATTTTGCTGTTGGATCATTTCCTGCCCTGTTTTAGTGCTATACCCCCAATGCTGCTTGTTAATTTAATTCCTGTTAACCTCAGTACTGTGTAATCACCAGAAATTCTGTCCAGCAAAGTGCTTGTGAGGAAGAAGCACAGATCAGCTATATTTTGGTTGGGTTAAATTTATATTTTTATTTTATTTTGCTGATTTTCTTAAAGCTCCCACGGGAGTGCAGGAATCTGTGGCTGTATGTCCTAACAAAATCAATAATCCACTCTGCCCCCCACCCTCCAAGGAGGGGCTTTGAGAGAACGAAGGCTCCTGGCTAAACCTCAAAAATTCCACTTGCAGAAAGGTTTTTCCTCTTTCCATCCCCCCCAAAAAGTGACCCCAAACCCTGTCAGTGCCAGCAGGAATCCCTGCCTGCTGCCACAAACCCGTAGATCCGAACTTGTGCTCATATTCCACACAAGCTTGTATCTATAGGTCTGTGGCTGGCTGGCAAGAGCACCCTGGGATGCTGCTGCACTTCACCTCCAAATATTCTTCACCCTTTCCTCCTTTTTTCCCCCCTCCTCCCTCTTTTATTTCTATTTATTTTTATTTATTTTTGTTTAGAGGATTATAAAAGTGGAGCTGCAGAGCTCGCCCTGCAATTACCAGCTCAGCTTTCAGTGCTGAAATCCCCTCGTGCCTGGGGGGTTTGCGTGGCTGGTGCTGAGGAAAAGGGGATGGGGGGAGTTGATTTGGAGAAATTAAATCCCACCCGTGGCCTGCCCTGCTCTGGTTCTAGGGAGCATTCTTGTGATGATTCTGGAACAGATAAGATAATTTCATTTCTAAAGTAACATGGAGTTATTCCTTCCTTGCTTAGTCCAGGAAATTGTGAGAGGAACAATCACTTCTCCTCCTTTAGATCCAGGAATTTGGAATCCCTTCTCTGACACAGGAGGGGCTTGGCCCTCCAACTCCTCTCTCAAAAAACAGTTTATTATAGCATCCCATTCCTCCCAATTTCGTGGTATTTTTGTCTTTTCAAATAGTTTTTAAGAGAAAAGAATTGTGCTGGAACGTCCAAAAGAAGTGTAGGGCAGGAAAACCCCATGGGAGCAGGCAGTGCAAAGGCTGCTGTGGAAAAGTCACCTTTAAAGTTGGGAGAGTGGAACAATTATTTTTGAAGAAGTCGTTTTTTCAAACCCCAGTGTACAGATTCTATATGAAAATAATTAGGCTGTAAACTCAAAATAAAGTCTGACTATTTCTTTCCAGCAGCTTTCAGTGTTAATTCCACCAAAGATTTGCTCTGCATTTCCACTTTTAAATTTCTCTGGTTTGAACTTGGCTGCTTTGACGTATGCTGCTGTAGGCCAAAAAAGTTTTTTTTTTTCCCCCTCTTTGTTGAATTTCCAGGGTTTTCTATGTGTTTTCTGTTTATTATAGAAGTTTTATTAAACATTTATACTAAAATGAAGTCAGGGAAGTCCAACCACTCTTCTTTCTCCCTGTGAGCTGAAACTAGGATTAAAAAAAGGGGAAAAAATTGCATTTTGGTGCCCTGTGTGATGCAAAGTTGGGTATAAAAGCTGATTCTCAATATTCCCCAAATGTTTGGATGGGAAATCAAGGAATAAAAGCTGATGAGTCGTTTCCAGCAGAACTTTTGCCCCTGAACTGTTGTAGTGGGATTTTACCCAGAGCAGGCACCTGAAGTCAGGCTCTCCTTTGGGATTTGGAGGGTGGGATGAGCAGGGGCTCACCATGGAAGCAGGAGGAGATTGGGACAGTAAAAACTGGTTTTCCCAGAAGATCTGTGAATAATCTGGGCTGCTTTGGGGTTGGTTTTTTAAATGCTGGGAATGCTCATCACCTTGGATTCCCACGTGCAGGCTCCAAGAGAGCCATGGGCTCCTTTAGTCTGAGCTCCAAGGAGAAGTGAGCTGGTAAAACCCAATAAAATCCATATTTCTGGAGGGTGGTCTCCTCCATTTGGGGTAGAATGGGCTGAGAAAAGCCTGGAATTTGTCAAGGATGTTCTGGGGAATTGGGTCAGATATGTCCCAAAATGAGGTACCACCATTTGCTTTGGTATTTTGTTTTATTAGGAAATCAATACTTGAATCATAAAAGAGGAAAGAAGAAACAGATTTTCTTTTTTTTTCTTCTCTGTAAAATATTTTAGTGCCCTTTGTCTCTGAATAAGTTGGGACCTGCTAATCAATATCTGATTTTCTTTTTACCTCCTGTTGGGGAGAGGCTTGGTCTAAACACAGCTGGATGCTTAGAAAGGAAACTTCAGAGAAGTGGCAGCAGAAGTGGGGTGAGCTGCTGGGAGGAGGAGCAGGGAGTTATTTCTGAGGCTCAGCATGTCTGCTGATTGCTCCTGGTTTTTTGGGGTCAGTTTGGGGTTTTCTGTGGTTTCAGGTTTGTGGGACAGGCTCAGGGAAGGTTTTGCAGGGAGGATGGAAGGACCAGCAGCTCAGCTTCCCTGAGCTCAGCTTACCCAATAAACCCAATAAAACCTCTTCTCACTGAGATTTAAAGTGCATTTCATTTTGATGTGCATTTCACATGCTTGCTGATTGCTGCTGGTTTTCTGGGGTGAGTTTGGGGTTTGCTGTGGCCTCAGCTTTGTGGGACAGGCTCAGGGAAGGTTTTGCAGGGAGGATGGAAGGACCAGCAGCTCAGCTTCCCTGAGCTCAGCTTACCCAATAAACCCAATAAAACCTCTTCTCACTGAGATTTAAGGTGCATTTCAGTTTGTCTCTCCCTGCTCTTTTTGAGCTGCAGCCTCCCATATTCTGCCCCTTTGGCTTTCCAGCCTTTTGAAAAGCACTGAATTGTGGTTCCAGCCTTCATTTGTGTTTCTTTGCTGCTGCTTGTGTTCCACTACACTTCACTGAGCTCTCTGGTGAAACTGGAGTCTGACAAAGTGATGTGAAGAACCTTGAAATGTGTCTTCCTTTTAGGATGGAGGAGAATAATTGGAGCCCGTGCAGCTCCTACCTGTGCTTACAAGGAGTTCTTTAAAATTATTATTATTTACCCCTTTAAAAAATATTATTCATCATATTAATTTTTAATATTTATTATTATGAACATAATTCATTATTGTTCATTATATATTACATATACTATACACTAATATATTAAATATCATATAAAATATATAAGATGTAATATATAAGGTAATATTTAATATACTACATATTAAATATTAAATACATTATATTATATATTGTATAAAATTCATTATAATAATTTTTCTATTAATTCAATTAACTATTCTCAAAATAATAATAATAATAATAATTATTATTATTATTATTATTATTATTATTATTATTATTATTATTATTATTATTATTATTATTATTATTATTATTATTATTATTATTATTATTATTATTATTATTATTATTATTATTATTATTATTATTATTATTATTATTTCCTCCTAACATTGTGGACAAGGAGCTTGCCTTTGTGCAGCAGCTTTGATCCAGGGTGCACAGATCTCCCTTCATCTGTCACTGATGCTCAGAGAGCTGCTGAGAGCAGAGCCCTTCACCCACCTGGAGGCTGCAGGGGGCTCAAGGAGGCACTGCTGGAATCACACAGAGCACCTGGGCGTGGGAATTACCCCAGAATGTCCCAATATCCTCTGCAAAAATCAGTGCCTTCATTAATGCAGCTCCTTTCTCTGGAAATGGGCAGAGTGGCTGCTTTAGGGGTTAAAAAAACCCAAAACCAAACCCTCCTGTGTGTGGCTGCATCTGGGGAGGTTTTGCTGGGCTTGTTTCCTCCTTGAAAGCTGCAGAAGTCTCTGATGAAGCAAAGCTTTCCCAAATCTCTTCTTTTTTTTTCTTCTTTTTTTTCTTTTTTTAATATTCGGTAAATCTTTTCCTCCCTCAAAATACCACAGTGCCGTTTCTCACTGGGCATTTCTGGCTCCTGCTGCTGCCTGAGAACACCTGTAAGGTGTCCTGCAGCCAGGGATGCCTCGTGGTCCCCACTGAGGGATGGAAAGGGAATCGATTTGTGTGCTGCCTCCTTTCCCAGCCTGCTGAGGAGCACAGTGAGCCCTTGTCAGCAGAGGAGCACACAATAGCACTCGGGTAATTAGAATAACCATATGCAGTGGCAAATGGGATTCGTGATAAGCAGAATGGAATTGTGTACCCTGGAATTTGAACCGTATCCAAATACTCTTATTCAGATCATCAAATCTGGTTAAACTCTTAAAAGGCAGATACATTTCAGTATTCTGGTTATTTCAGTAATCTGATTTTTTTTCCTACCCCCCACCTCCTCCCTTCTCTTTTTGTTTATTTTCTTCTAATCAGTAAGGGAGGAAATAAGGGAGAAAATAAGGAGAGGATTTTTAGGGGAGGGATCCAGGGCACCTGCCCTTGAGCCAGGAATGCTCCAGGAGCATTGCAGGAGTGGCATTCCCTGAGCTGGAAGTGCTCCAGCTGGGCTGGGGAGCCTCTGGTTGGATTTTTGCAGGGTCATGGTGAGATCCAGCCCCAGCAATCCACCCTGGAGGTGGCACCAGGTGTTGGTTCAGCTTCCTGTCAGTTCCTTCCTTTTCCAGCATGCAGGTGAAACCAGCCTTGGCTCCAGGTCCAGATCAAGCTGTGCAGAGCTTCAGTCACAAAGCAGGCCTGGGATAAACCAAAAAATTAAAAAAAAAGGTTTATTAGGATCATTTAGAGTCATGAGGACTTGTTACTTGTGCCACTTTCCCCCCTTAGATCAGCAGGGGTTTTCAGGTTCTGTTGTCTCACCCGGAGCTGATGCTCCAGCTCCTCCCAAAAGCCACATTTGGTTCAGGAGTGAGAGCCCAGCCACCTTTCCCCTAGAAAAACCCAGGGACTGAAATGTAATATTGAGCAAACCTTCAGATTGCCGCAACCCTGGCTAAAAGTTGAGGCACGGTTTTTGTCATGAGTTGAAACATTTTGGAGAGCTTTCAAAATATTTACTTGCTCTGGATTTCAGCTGAGCCCAGATGAGGCTTCTTTCCCTACTTTGCAGCCTCTTGGACTTCCAGCCCATTTTAGTGTGTTTGCCAGACTTCTAGGAGAGCTCTCTGAGCTGGGCTAAACCTTTGAGCCTCTTGAGGTTCCTCATTGCAACCAACTTCTAAGAAAGTTTCACCAAATAAAGCTGAAGGAGTGAGGTGAGCAGCAGAAATCATGTCAGCATTTCCAGTGTGAAACCCCCTCCTGTCTGAGGTCTATGAAAAAAAAAAAAAAGAAAAGATCACTCCAGGCTGAAATTTGGCAAAGGGGATCTCAGCCCTCCAACTGGGGCATTTGGTGTTTTTTGTGTTCGTGGCATTTGTGGGTTTTTGCATTTTTTTTTTTGCCCAGTGACTTCAGGAAATGCATTTGCTTAGGGGGTGTTTTCTGTTCTGCCACCCCCTCCTTGGCAAGCCCTGCCTGGGGTCTGAGATGGAAGTGAACTCTTCCTTCTGCATCATCCAGAGCCAAACCTCAGCTGATGATTTTCCTGATTATAATGAGACAAAGTTCAGCTTCCCTGCCCATCCATAGTGAGTGTCCATTGCTGGAATCCTGTTCAAAGCCAGTAGGTCTGCAAATGCACATAAAGTGGGATTTAGAGCAGGGGATTCATGCATGGGGCACTGTGTTATGGCATTATTTGGGAATATTCTGCCCTCTGCACGCCTGCTTTTCTGTGCCACTGAATTGCTGCTTTCCACTCTTTGAAAGGAATGGGATATTCCAACCAAGTTCCCAAAAACCAGCTCTGGGTTGGGATTCTCACCTCATTCTTGGGGAAATTCAACCGGAAATGTGGGGAGGGGAAGCAGCTTTGTGGATTTTTCTCTCACCTGAAGCCAGTGAAGGGAACAGGCAATAAAACCAGTGAGGAGTAAAGAAAAAAACCTGTGAGGAGTGAAGAAAAAACCAGTGAGGAGTGAAGTCTTCCCAGCCAGACTAATCTCAGTCCTGGTATCTGCTGAGCTCGGTGGCGTGGGCAGGTGGGAGCTCCAGAGCTGGAGAGCCCGAGAAGAGCTGCTCCAGTGGAATTCTGTCTCTTTTTGAAAAGAAATAATCCCTGGATGTGAATCCCAGCGTTTCTGTGGTAGGACAGCAGGTGGGGTCACGTTTCCTTCAGGAATCAGAGAGCTACAGGGAGAGAAAACACAATTTTTTAATTACACTGGAGCTTTAGAATAAGGCTGGGCTGGGCTGGGCCAGAGATTCCCTTTTGTCCCCTGAAGGGTGAAATCATTTCTGGGATTCTGAAACAGCAAGAGGCCTAAAAGGGGTCCCAGACAAAAGGCACTGGGGCCCCATGAGGTGATTTAGGAGCACAGAGCTGCACATGTTCAACAGGAGCCTCCTGACATCGATAACGTATCGCAACATTGCCACTGGATTACAGATTCGCCCTAATTGCGTAATTAGGTATGATTGTGCTAATTGGGTAAAGACGTAATTGAGAAAAATCACCAGAAAACAAACAGGCAGCTCGGTGCCACCGCGGGGATGTGTCACAAGGGCTGTGCCTGCCTCTGCTCTGCCCCTCCCCAGACCAGGCACGGGGAGGGGACACTCAGGGACACAAATAATGGCACAAATATGGCACAAATAATGGCACAAATATGGCACAAATATGGCAGAAATAATGGCACAAATAATGCACAAATAGCACAAATAATGGCACAAATAATAATGACACTAATAATGGCACAAATAATGGCGCAAATATGGCACAAACAAAGGCACAAATATGGTGCGAAAATGGTGCAAATATGGCACAAATAATGGCACAAATATGGCAGAAATAATGGCACAAATAATGCACAAATAATGGCACTAATAATGGCACAAATAATGACACTAATAATGGCACAAATAATGGCGCAAATATGGCACAAACAAAGGCACAAATATGGTGCGAAAATGGTGCGAAAATGGCACAAATAATGGCACAAATATGGCACTAATAATGGCACAAATAATGGTGCAAATATGGTGCAAAATATGGAGCAAATATGGCACAAAAAATGGCACAAATAATGGCAGAAATATGGCAAAATATGGCACAAATAATGCACAAATAATGGTGCAAATAATGGCACAAATATGGCACAAAAAATAGCACAAATAATGCACAAATAATGGTGCAAATAATGACACTAATAATGGCACAAATAATGGCAGAAATATGGCAAAATATGGCACAAACATGGCACAAATATGGCACAAATAATGGTGCAAATATGGCACAAATAATGACACAAAAATGGCACAAATATGGCACAAGTTATGGCACAAATATGGCACAAGTTATGGCACAAATATGGCACAAATAATGGCACAAATAATGGCCCAAATAATGATATTAATATGGCACAAATATGGCACAAATAATGGCACAAATAACGGCACAAATAATGGTCCAAATAATGACATTAATATGTCACAAATATGGCACAAATAGTGACACAAAAAGTGACACAAATATGGCACAAATAATGGTGCAAATATGGCGCAAATATGACACAAATAATGGCACCAAAATGGCACAAATAATGGCACAAATAATAGTGCAAATATGGCACAAACACGGCACAAATAATAATACAAAAAGTTACACAAATAATGGCCATGAGATTGCTCCAGTTTGACACCTGCTCTCAATTCCCAAACTCTGTGCTTCCTGCCATGGCACAAATATGGCAGAAATAATGGCACAAATAATGCACAAATAATGGCACTAATAATGGCACAAATAATGACACTAATAATGGCACAAATAATGGCGCAAATATGGCACAAACAAAGGCACAAATATGGTGCGAAAATGGTGCGAAAATGGCACAAATAATGGCACAAATATGGCACTAATAATGGCACAAATAATGGTGCAAATATGGTGCAAAATATGGAGCAAATATGGCACAAAAAATGGCACAAATAATGGCAGAAATATGGCAAAATATGGCACAAATAATGCACAAATAATGGTGCAAATAATGACACTAATAATGGCACAAATAATGGCAGAAATATGGCAAAATATGGCACAAACATGGCACAAATATGGCACAAATAATGGTGCAAATATGGCACAAATAATGACACAAAAATGGCACAAATATGGCACAAGTTATGGCACAAATATGGCACAAGTTATGGCACAAATATGGCACAAATAATGGCACAAATAATGGCCCAAATAATGATATTAATATGGCACAAATATGGCACAAATAATGACGCAAAAAGTGACACAAATATGGCACAAATATGACACAAATAATGGCACCAAAATGGCACAAATAATGGCACAAATAATAGTGCAAATATGGCACAAACACGGCACAAATAATAATACAAAAAGTTACACAAATAATGGCCATGAGATTGCTCCAGTTTGACACCTGCTCTCAATTCCCAAACTCTGTGCTTCCTGCCTTTATTACCAGCAGATTTTCTAAGTGACTCGAATGCCTGGCACTTTTTTCCTGCTGGAAATTGCAGTTTCTCTGGGATGCAAATACACTTCGAGCTGTCCAAGCTTTGAGGGGACAAAACACCTGCAGTGGGCGACGGAGCCGTAAATGGGGGGAGTTTTCCAGGATAATTTGTGCAGCAGGATGGGGAGGTGTCTGAAAGTTGACCCCAGAGGGTGAGTTCGGTGTCAAAGCCTGGAACAGAAATTTTTCTGGTGTTTGGAAAGTTCCTGAAGTCTCTGTGTAGATGGAAGAGCAGCAAGGAGATGTAGGGAGTCACTAGCATTGGCAAACCTGAGAAAAAATTTAGGTTATTTTGGCGTAAATCTAAAATAAGGAATTTATTATTGCTATTTATCCATGAAAAGACCTTTGCTGAGTATACAAATGAAACAAAACTCTCTACCCCTCTCTGCCTTCCATTTTAGAGCAAATTATTGGAGAGTTTTTGGTTTTTTTGCTCAGTTCTGCTTTTAAATACCTGGTGTGCAAGGGGTGCCTGTGTTAGTGTTAACAGCACCTTCTCATTAACCTGATCAGATATGGGTAATAATTGATAAATTTTTAGTTGCGAAGTGTTGGATATTACAAGATTGAGATGCAGAAAAATTCTTGCAGGGATAAGTTGTAGAAAATTAGCGGAAATGGTTTCGTTCATAAAATGTGAAACAAGTGGTTTTTGCAAGTCTGAGGGGGAATTTGTCTGCTCTGTGATCCAGAGATTGGGTAGGATTTGGGATTTTCCACCAGCCTAACTCAGCACACAGGTTCACTCCCTCCCACAGAACAACTTGAGTTAAATAATTGGATTTAATGTTGGACAAAAGCTGTTCAGGGCACAGAAATGATGGTGTTACATCGAGGAGTTGGGTCCAGGATGTTTTTTAGACAAGGATAAATCTCCTGGTTGGAGTTCAGGGTCAGAAATCTGTGGTTTCCTTATCCAGAGCTGTGCTTTGGTCACTGCTCCAACTGATCAAACAGTTAACAGTGCCTGTGCTCTCTGCTGCTGACTAAAATATGCTGCATTTCCACTCTTTGGTCAAAGTAAACTTTACTAAATATGGAATCATGAGAAATTGGGATACCATCAACATCGTGGGCACTCAGACATCACAGAAAGATTATTTTGCGTTTTTTTCCAACGTGTTCTCCTGCTGTTGCAGGCTGAATTCTGAGCAGTGATGCTGCTTCCCACCTTCCTCCTTTATTTCCTGCCAGGCTTGGGGTGTAAAGGCAGGGCAGTGCTTTTTCCATCTTTAAAACTCTGCTTTTGTCTTGGGAATTCAGCAGAGCTCAGTGTTCATCCCTGAGGTTTGATTCCCTTGGAATCCCCTTCCTGTGCCAGGGGCTGGATTCACCTGAGGGGCAGCTCCAGCCCCACCAGCACATTTGGGGATGATAATAATAGTAGTAATAATAATAATAATAGTAATAATAGTAATAATAATAATAATAATAATAATAATAATAATAATAAAACCAGGCAGCCTGCTGTTTTAAGTGCTGCCTTGGTGGGTGCTGGGTGAGTCACAAGGATAACATCCTGCTGGTTTGGCTGGGAATTAATTTTACAAGTTAAAAACGTGTAGCTTGTGAAGGGAAGGTGGCTGGCTGCTGAGGGAGGCTCCGTGGGGCTTTTCCAGAATGGTTCATCTGGACCCTTTGGTACAAATCACCTCAGGGTTTGTGCCCCTTCTGCAGTTCTCTCCCAACCCCATTCCTGCACATCCTTCAAACATCCAGGAGCCAAGGTCGAGGTCAGCGTGGTGTGTTCAGAAAGGAAAAGACAAATTTTGGCAGGACAAATTTCACCCTGAGCCTTCTTTAAATGCTTTTAAAGTAATAAACATGTCTGTGTATGTTCTGAATCTGCTGTGGAAGGGGAACACCAATATTTTGGCCAGGGAAAAAATTCCATCTCGTGTGAAAACCTCCATGATCTTATCCAAATCCAGCAGGAATAACCCTGGCTTGTCGTGTCTTATCACATTTCCACTGTGGGGAGCTGAATTTGGGGTTGGTGTCTTTCCCCCAGCAGTTTATTCCCTCTAAATTAAACCACTGAGGATTTGGAGGCCTTTTATTTTTTTTTTTCGTGTAAGTAGAAGCCCCTGAGGTTATGAATTTTTGACTGCATGCATCCAGGTTGAGGTAGTAGGTTGTATAGTTTAGAATTACACCAAGGGAGATAACTGTACAACCTCCTAGCTTTCCTTGGGTCTTGCACACACCGGCGTGAGGAGCGACCAAAAATCCTCAGCACTCTTTGCTCTGGACACCTGGAACAGGAAAGAGCAGGTAAGACAAGCTGGAAAACCTTTCTAAATCCTTCTGCCTCTCTAGAATTACCAAAAATGTTGATTTTATAAGCATTTATTTTCTACTTGTTGGTGCTGTTTTATTGAGTTTGTAGCAAATCCAGTGATGTTTGTCTTCCTTCATTAGCCCTGGAGCAGCGTGGTGTTAACATTCCCAAAAAGCACCATGGCAGCCCCTCAGTGCTCTTGCCTTCGTGGTCGGCAAGCAGAAGTCTCCAAAGGTAAAAATATCCTGTATTTTTTCCCCCTTTCCATTAGTCTTTGATTAGCTCAGTTAATTCTGCACTGGGAGTTAAACGAGGCTGGTGATTCCAGATAAAGTCTTGGAGGTTTTATCCAGACATTTATTCCAGATAAAGCCTTGGAGGTTTTATCCAGATATTTATTCCAGATAAAGCCTTGGAGGCTTTATCCAGACATTTATTCCAGATAAAGCCTTGGAGGTTTTATCCAGACATTTATTCCAGATAAAGCCTTGGAGGCTTTATCCAGATATTTATTCCAGATAAAGCCTTGGAGCCTTTATCCAGACCTTTATTCCAGATAAAGCCTTGGAGGTTTTATCCAGACCTTTATTCCAGATAAAGCCTTGGAGGTTTTATCCAGATATTTATTCCAGATAAAGCCTTGGAGGTTTTATCCAGACATTTATTCCAGATAAAGCCTTGGAGGTTTTATCCAGATATTTATTCCAGATAAAGCCTTGGAGGGTTTTGGTGAAAGTACCTAAATCTACAGAGCCCTCAGGAGAGCTGTTCCTTGGGAATATCCAGTGGGGAACGAATACACCCATCTGAAATGGGGGTTTTGAGGGGTTTTTGTACATTAAAATTGGGAGTTTCAAAGCAGAGGTTTGCTTCTCCCTCCCAGCAGTTTGGGTGAAGGAGATGGGGAGCACCCCAAATGTTGTGGAGAAGCTGTGGGACCAAAACCCCCACATTTCTGGTGTGTTTTACAGGGAATTTGGAAAATGCAATTTACCCAGCTGCTTCTGAAATCCATGGTTTTATTTGCCTGAATATTGGAGACCTGAAAAACCCTTGAAACTCTCCTAAAGTTGGAAGAGAAAAGTGAACATTTTGATGTTGGCAGCACTCAGGGTTCAGGTCCTCTGGGGACCTGGGTGAAGGTGGTGGCCACAACCCTTGGTCAGGGCCCAGGACCTGAACTTAAATCTTTTCACTCTCCAGATGAGTAATTCTGGCAAGGTTCTCTGAGTTCCCAGAATTAAGAGGCCTCTGTCTCTTCCTAAACTTGTTCAGTTGGTGAAGAAAAATAAAGAGCAGGCACTGGGTTAATTTCATTAGGTTAATCTGAAAGTGTGAACATGGTAATGATATTTCAAGGTATCTAAATAACCAAGAAAATTGGGGTTTTTTCTGGTAAAGTGGCCCTTAAAAACTCGAATATCTTCAAATCCCTGTTTGCTGAATGCAAAGAGAAGCTGTGAGGGTTACTCAGGGCTCACTTATGAGTTATTCCAAGAGCGGATTAATGGGATTTTTATCCCATTTTGCTTTCAAAGAGGTTACAGGTACCACTGCCATGGTTTATAGCTCTGCAGCTCCTCAGGACAAGGGAAGGATCTGGGATAGCACAAGGCTGCTCTGTGTTTCAGGAAGGCTCATGCCCCAAACACATGCAGGTAGTTAAAAAATGAGGAATCTTCCTGGCACGTTCCAGGCACTACCTTATTTCCCCCCCATAAATCTTTCTGCAGATGGAAGTGCAAATTTTCAGCTGCATTGATTCCCATCCAACACAGAGGGGTTTTTTTTCCATGAGAGCTGGGTTTTTTAACCTGTTTGGGACTTCTTTAGGAGCAGCTTTATGAATAATCCCAAATAAGAACATGCTCTTCTTTTATTTTTTTTTTTTTCTTTTTTGGTAGTTTTTTAATGTGTTTGGGACTTCTTTAGGAGCAGCTTTATGAATAATCCCAAATAAGAACATGCTCTTTTTTCCTTTTTTTTTTTTTTGTGTTTTTTTTAACCTGTTTAGGACTTTAGGAGCAGTTTAGTGAAGAATCCCAAATAAGAACATGCTCTTTTTTCCTTTTTTTTTTTTTTTGTATTTTTTTAACCTGTTTAGGACTTTAGTAGCAGTTTAGTGAAGAATCCCAAATAAGAACAGGCTCTTCTTTTTTGGGTTTTTTTTGGTGATTCTTTAACCTATTTGGGACTTCTTTAGGAGCAGCTTTATGAATAATCCCAAATAGGAACGGGCTCTTCTTTTTTTGGTTTTTTTTGGGTTTTTTTTGGTGATTCTTTAAGCTCTTTGGGACTTCTTTAGGAGTAGCTTTGTGAATAATCCCAAATAAGAACATGCTCTGCTTTTTTTGGTTTTTTAACCCATTTGGGACTTCTTTTAGGAGCAGCTTTTTGAAGTATCCCAAATAAGAACAGGCTCCTCATTTTTTTTTTGGTGGCAACATTTCAGATTTGCTCCGCACTCTCCAAACTTCAGGAGGTTCAAAAATGATGACTATTAATAATAATCCTGTCAAACACAACTTGATGTTAACGCCGTGAGCTGTAAATGAAAAGACCCATCCCGCTCCAAAACCCGAGGAATCGTAATTAAAAAGGAGAATGGTCAGTGGTGAACATAATTCAATGTGCATATTTTCCCTCTGAACAAAACAGCATTCCAGCTCTCCCCCTGATGAGAGGAATGTATTGTCAATTAATTAGACTCCCATCATATGTCCTCGGATGCCCTTCCATCATATGCCTTCCATATGTCCCCGTGTCATATGCCTTCCATATGCCCTCTGTGTAATTAAGCTCCCATCATATGGCTTCCATCATGTGCCATTTAAGAAGATTTCCAGGAGAACGTGGCACTGTTACAGTTATGGACCTTTAGCAGCAAGGAAAGGAACAACTCAGGAGCTGCAAATGAGGAGAGGAGGAAGCAAAAAGGAAGGTGGCTGAGAGCTGCCTTTAATTGCTGGTTTTGTTTAGCTCAGTTTGAGCTGTGGAGGCACAAAAGTGTCCTGTTTTCCTTGGGTTCCAGTCCCAGTTTTTATTCAGTTCAGCCCCTGGATAGCCAAGGAGATAGCGACTGTTTTTCAGGGAATGTTTCCACTGGAATGTGAAATGCAAAAGCAACAATTCACCTCCCAGAAAAGTGTTTGTCCTGTGATAGGGAAATGGAAATTTGTCCTTTTTTTGGGCTCCTGAAGGTGGAGAACCAGAAATAGCCTGGGAGGGAATTCATGGAGAGGAGATGGCACAGTCCACTTCCATCCCTGCTCTCCCTCATGGACCACGGGTGTGGAGGGCACTGAACTTCCCTTGCCATGAGAGGGCTTGGGGGATAATGCCCAAGGAAATCTGAGGTGGATTCCAAATGTGCTGGGATTTATTAGGGATGAAGACCAAAAATAGGCACTGATGCTTGCACGTGTAATGAAGGAAAGTGCAAACATCCAAGGAATTATGGAATGGTTCCCAATGAAAGGACAGCTCGTGTGCCTCGTGTGCAGTTGTGTCTCTGTGCCTTCCTTCTTCCCAACAACTTCTGAGACTCTTTTCTAATCCCAAACCTGCTCTAAACTGGACAGAAGAGCACTGACTTCCAAGGGTGCTCTGCTCCAGCTTTGCAGGAATTGCAGAAATCCCAGCCATGCATCCTGAAATTCCAGCCATGCACCCCAAAATCTCAGCCATGTATCTCAAAATCCCAGCCACGCATCCCAAAATCCCAGCCACGCACCCCAAAATCCCAACCACACACCCAGAAATCCCAGCCATGCATCCTGAAATTCCAGCCGTGCACCCCAAAATCTAGAGAAGGTAAAACAGCCATTTGTGCTGAGATCTCTCAGTTAAAAAATTCAGAGTATTTTGTAAAATATCCCAGTTTACCTGGATTGAATGGCAACAGTTCAAACTTGCACAGGCTGGGAACCAGTGTGTCCCTAAAAACTTTGTATTCCAGCTGCTGGAGCATGGCAAAACCCAATATTTGGATGTGCTCTGGCTAGACTGAGTCAGTATTGACCCAAAACTCATGCTGTGTTTGCTGTTTGGGCATTCTGCACCGTTTGTAACACAGGTGCATTCCTGAGAGACAGGTGACAGCTCTTGCTCTGGCTTAATCTTTAATTTTCAACTCAACCCTCATTTAAATCACACACAGCAAATCCAACCAGCCCATCTGAAAGCTTTAGGTCATTAGGGAAATGATTTGGGAAATATTTTGTGGTCTTGCACCATCATTAGTTTGCCACAGTTGTAAAGTGCATATTAAGGGAAGCTTTTAAGCCTCTTGTAGAGCACCACTGAAATTATCTGCCCAGAATTGCTACTCAAGTGTTGTATTCTGAAATATTTTATTCTTCTGGCTTGCTGGGCAGCAAGAAAATCCTCGCAGTAGTGCTCATCTTTTGCTTCTCTGTTCTCACACGCTCTGCCGCTTGTGGGAAATGAAACTTTAATCGTTTGAGGGATTTTTTCCCTTATTTTTGTTTTTTAATTTTTAACCAGTGGCTTCCATCTACTTCTGCACCCAGCTGAAACTCTGCTGCCACCCTCCTCAGTGGGATGCATTAAGCAGAGTGAAATTTGTACATAAAAGTTCCGTGAGGACTGGGATGAGCTGGAGTGGAGTGCCAGAATGACTCGTTGTTCCCTGAATAAGGCCCTGAGTGTTCCCTTGATGCCGTTTCTAAATCTCTGTCATATCTACAGAATTCCTGCCATAACTGGAATTCCAAGCACAGCTACCTTGGGAGGTAAATGGTGATGATGATCGTGGGGTTCTGCTTGATTTCATCTGGGTTCTCTGCCTGAAAGCTGATCAGACAGTTAAAAATAAGATAATTTCATTCCCCAGACACAGAGCTGCTCCTCACACCTTTGGGAATGCCAGGAGAGGGAAGTTCTCTCTCTGTGTACATGTGTTGGAGTTTAAAAGTATAAAATTTTATATAAAATTATAAATAAGTTAAAATATTTAAAGAAATAAATGAAATTAAAATAATAAATTATAGTTCAGAAATAAATTATAGCTCAGAAATGCTGCTCCTCACATCTTTGGGAATGCCAGGAGAGGGAAGTTCTCTCTCTGTGTACATGTGTTGGACTTTAAAAGTATAGAATTTTATATAAAATTATAAATAAATTAAAATATTTAAAGAAATAAAATTAAAATAAGAAATAAAAAATAAAGAAATTATAGCTCAGAAATAAATTATAGCTCAGAAATGCTGCTCCTCATGTCTTTGGGAATGCCAGAGAGGGAAGTTCTCTCTCTGTGAATTTGGCTTGGAGTGTATAGAATTTTACATAAAATTAGAAATAAATCAAAATATTTAAATAAATAAAAATAAAATAAAATAATAAATTTAAATAAATGATAGCTCAGAAATAAATAATAGCTCATAAATGCTCCTCCTCATGTCTTTGGGAATGCCAGGAGACAGAAGACCTGTGTTGGAGTGTATAGAATTTTATATAAAATTATAAAAAAATTAAAATATTTAAATAAATAAATAAAAATTAAAACAATAAATAAAAAATAAATAAATTACAGCTCAGAAATGCTGCTCTTGACATCTTTGGGAATGCCAGGAGAGGGAAGTTCTCTCTCTATGTGTGTTTAAAAGTGTAGAATTTTATCTAAAATTATAAATAAATTTAAAATATTTAAATAAAGAAATTAAAATAATAAACAATTGAATTAAAATATTTAAATGAATCAAATTATTTCTATAAATTTTTAATCTGTAAGGGACACAGATGTCCTTTCAGTGAGATGGGGACACTGATTGCAGTTCCCAGTGGAAGGATGAGCTGGTGTGGAGCAGCTCAGTATTTGGAAATGAACAGTCTGAGGCAGAGATGGGAGTGCACATCTCTCTCTTTTAACCAGCTTTTTCCTTCTCATTCCCACTTTTCCCTCTTCGTAGCTCAGGGATTTAGGTGTGAAACCAAGTTCAGCATTTCTGGTGGGAGTTTTTGGGATGAGTTCTGTGTCCACTCAGGCTTCAGGCAGGGACAAACTCAAAATTGAGGTGTTGGACTAGCAGGGTTTCAGCAAACTGCAACAGAGAAGAAATCCCACATCTGGAAATTTCCCATAGCACAGAAAATCCAAAATATTTGGGAATGCATCCCTCCTTTATTTTAATTTGCTTTTTAAATAAGACAAAACTGCTGGTTGCCCTGACTCTGCTGCTGCTCCAGGCAGTCCCACTTGCATAAATTATATATTTATACATTCAAAATATAAATTATGTGCTGTCCCTGAGCACATCATCTGCACATGCTATAGGGTGAAATTAGCCTCTTTGTGCAATGTCATGGCCCTGTTTCCTGGGGAAATAAGTTCAAGAATCAGGTTTCTGGGGCAGACATGGAAAGAATTTGAAATTCTTCCTTCTGTCTTATCTCCTCCCTCCCATCACCTCCACTCCAGACCCTTTTTAAGAATCATTGAATTCTTGATTCTTGAACCAGACTTTGCTGCTTGTTTTTTCTTATATCCAGTAGATTTGTAACTCAAGCCATGAATTTTAGTTTTTTTGAACATTTTAGGCCTCGTCCCTCTTATAAGGTGGGAGTGGGTAAACCCCTGCTCGACACTAAAGGGAAATTTTTGGGTCCAAAGACACTAAGATGGCCCAGGAGCTGTTCCACCAAAGCTGAGAGGACAAAAAGTGGCTAAAAAGGTGCCAGCAAAAAGCAGAGATAAATCTGAACCATGGCTCTGAACCATGCCCATCAGAAAAGAAAAAAACCAAATGGATATTATGAGGAAAAAAAAGGATCAGGAGGGAGACTGGGAATCTCTCTGTTTCACAAAGTGAGTGCAAGGAGTGAAATCAAATAGTGACAAATTCAAACTGTTTTATGAAGCTGTTCTTTTTCCACCAGTATTTAATAAAAAAAAAAATAAATAAAGGAACCTAATTGCTTTTAGAAGTTAATGGGAACTTTGCAAGTCCAGAACAGATCAGATACTTGTGTTTTTAATAACCATACACAGAATTATGGGCGTTCATTGTCATGACTTTGGAACGGAGCTTAGATTCCGTAAGGTTTGGGATGAAAAGCAGCAACTCAGGAGGAGGGAAAATCCAGTGGGAAGGGCAGATTTGGGCTGTCCAAAGCTGCTAATTCTGGTCACTGCTGGGGGAAAATGTTGGGGAAGTCTGGAGCGTGACCCAGTCCATGGATGGCTCCTCCAAAGGACTGAGCACAGAATTTCTTACTGGGAAATAAAAATGAAGGGGGGAAATGGATGTGGATGGCTCCTCCAAAGGATTGAGCACAGAATTTCCTAGTGGAAAATAAAAATGAAGGGGGAAATGGATGTGGATGGCTCTTCCAAAGGATTGAGCAGAGAATTTCTTACTGGGAAATAAAAGAGAAGGGGGGAAATAGATGAAATAGATGTGGATGGCTCTTCCAAGGGCTGAGCACAGAATTTCCTACTGGGACATAAAAATGAAGGGGGAAATGGATGTGGATGGCTCTTCCAAAGGATTGAGCAGAGAATTTCTTACTGGGAAATAAAAGTGAAGGGGGATGGATGTTTGCCCTGCTCACAGGCTGAGCAGCTGCAGTGCCGCAGTGTTGGTGGCAATTTTCAAATGTGTGGCACTGAGTAATTCCTGTCCAGAGGAAAGGAGAGCAGAGGAGACACCCGGGGGCAGACAGAGCATCTTGGAGGGATGGGTACAAAACCCAGCTCGCTCAGCCACAGATCTGCACCCAAACGTGGGCTGAGCCCATTTTCCTCCTCAGGAAATGAGTTTTCTGTAAGCCTGGCACTGCCAGGAGTTTCAGGAGCAGTGAGGGTCACACCTGGCTCTGCTTTCCCAACCCTATTTCACTGTGAGGTCGCTCCCAAACCATCCTGGCTGCAATTTGTGGTGCAGCAGCCCAGGCTGGTGTGAGATTTGGGGTCACCACAGTCCCTGGCCAGTGCAGGCAGCCCCTTTGTGCTCCTCAGCTTAAGGGAGATTTAAGGAATTGCTGCGAACAGCAGGTCAAACCCATTCCGGGATTAGCGGCACTGGTGTGGCTTTAGCGAGAAGTTTGTTTTGCTCATGTTTGAAGTGGCCTCTCATCTCCTGTGACAACAAACAGCAGCCGTGGCAGCCCAGAGGGTGTCTGCAGCCTGGCAGGTGCCTCAGCTGCCCTCTGGGTCTGCAGTTCCTTCCACAAAGGAGGTGGAGGACGGGGTTTGGAAAAAGAACCAGGAGGAGATGGGAAAACAGGAGGGAAATTGGAAGGGAAGAAGGGAAAACATGAAACTGGAAGGGAAGAAAGGATAAGAGGAAGGAATTTGTAAGGGAAGAAGGGAAAACACAAAGGAAATTGAAAGGGAAGAAGGGAAAACATGAAATGGGAAGAGAAGAAGGGATAACAGGAAGGAATTTGTAAGGGAAGAAGGGAAAACGTGATATTGGAAGAGAGGAAGGAATAAGAGGAAAGAAATTGGAAGGGAAGAAGGGAAGACATGAAACTGAAAGGGAAGAACGGATAAGAGGAAGGAAATTGGAAGGGAAGAAGGGAAAACACAAAGGAAATTGAAAGGGAAGAAGGGAAAACATGAAATGGGAAGAGAAGAAGGGATAACAGGAAGGAAATTGGAAGGGAAGAAGGGAAACAGGACGGAAATTGGAGGGGAAGAAGGGAAAATAGGGAGGCATTTGGAAGGGAAAACAGGAAGGAATTTGTAAGGGAAGAAGGGAAAACACAATGGAAATTGGAGGGGAAGAAGGGAAAACACAAAGGAGATTGGAAGGGGAAGAAGGGAAACAGGAAGGAAATTGGAAGGGGAGGCTCCACTGCTCTGCTGCAGATCTACAGCTGACTTTAGAGAGTGCCCTTCCCTTCTGAAGTGGGAAAGGAACTGATTTTCTAAGAGCCCTGAGATAGTTCAGTCACGTGCTTGCCTTCATTTGCATGTGAGAATAATTCTTGAATGAGGAGTTAACCAGGGGAATGAGGAGTTAATGGAAAAAACACAATCAGTGTCCAGGGCATTCCATGGTAGGGATGTAGTGAGGCTGCTGAACCAGGGCTGGTTGGAGGTCTTAGGATAGAAGTCACTGCTCAGAAATATATTTATTTTTGTTTTATTAATGTATAGCACAATAAATTTATACTACAAGAAAATTGAGTTTATAATGTATAATATTATAAACAAAATATTTATAATATTATATTAATTTTTATTATTGCTTAGCTCTCAGCAACAGGGAACTCTCCATCCATACTCAAGTCAAGGGTTAAATGTTTAATCCATAAATTAGTGCTGGAAATCAAGAAAATTCTGCATGACAGCTGAAATCACAGGGAGGTTTTATTCTCTTTAAAGGAGAAACCCTCTCCAAATTATTTAAAACCTTTTTCTCTGGGCCGGTGTTTGCTCTTGGTTAGGAGTGACTTTGTTCATCAGGATTTTCCTCTTTTAAAGGAGCTGGCTCCTGATTTAAATTGCACAGGAAATGCCTCCAGGTGCCATTGCCATGGATTCTGCTCTGAATTTTGGGTATGGAATCGATGTCATTTGGTCACCTCCCTGTCCCTCAGTCAGCTCTTCAACAGCATTGCCTTCAGCCCCAGGAGTGATGAGCTCTGCTGGAAATTCACTTTTTTGTTTCATTCTTACCCTGAAATCTCAATGGGTTCAGAATCCCAACATGGGATTGGGAGGTAGAGACTGTGCAGCCTTTGCCCATCAATAATAAAACAGGACAAGCAGTGTGAGCTGCACACAAACAAGGGGCAAGATGAAAATGACAACCTTCATTCACCTGGTGTCTCCAGGAAATCCAAACTCGTTTCCCACAGGAAACACCAATTCCCAGAGAAACCCCTCCCAAAGTCACTTTTACCTGGGATAATTCAGGAACAGCCCCTCATTGTCACTGTCTGACCCCACGGGTGGTCCCTGCTCCTGGCTGGAGCTGCTGCTCCAGTGTGTTGGAGGTGTTGGAAGGGACCTCAAAAATCACTGAATTCCAGCCCTGCCATGGCAGGGATGCCTTCCACCATCCCAGGCTGCTCCAGCCTGGCCTTGGGCACTTCCAGGCATCCAGGGACAGCCACAGTTTCTCTGAGAAATCCATTCCAGGGCGTCCCCACCCTCACAGGGAAGAATTTATTCCCAGTATCCCATCCAAGCCTGCCCTCTGTCAGCTTGCAGCCATTTCTGGAAGAACAGCGAGCACAAAAGCAATCTCTCCTCTGCCTGGGTAGCTGAGGGAGCTTTAAAAGCCCCAAACAGGACAGAACTGCCCTGGGAAGCTGCAGGACTGTAAAGCAGCTCCCTCCCTGCCTCCTGCCACATTGCATCACATCTGAACAGGGCTTTTGCATTATATATTAGCAGAGATTTGTCCTCAGATACCCTCCTCTGGAGAAGACCATTTTTAAATCTTTAATAGGGCATTAGAGCAATTTGCCTGTGATTTAGCTCTAAGTGGGCAAGGAGAGTGGTGACACACGAAGCCGGGAGGCCCCTGAAATTCTTTGAATATTCCATGTTTTCCTGGAACTGTGAGGAAAATGCTGCCAGAGAGGTCTTGGCAGGTTTTCTAGGTGGCTGGCCAAGTCTGAAGCAAACGTGGATGGTTAACAGGCTAATGCAGCTCTGCTTCCAGGCTCAGACGTATAGAACATACGTTTTTATTTAAGAAATCCCACCACATGGAGGAGCAAATGTAGTGCTAATATATCTTCCTGAAGGAAAATGGCAAGGGGAAAAACAGTGTCATCTTGCCACGAAAAAATAAAAGTTCTTTTGCCCTTGCTTTTTGGGGACTTGGGGCTGTCAGCTGAAGGAAATGAAATCCAGTGGCTTTCCCACGAGGGCCCCTTATTAATCAGGAATGGCTTATTGGTGTCTGAGGGAAGAGGCAGAAGTTGTTCAAAGAATGGATTTCCGATGCCAGATTGACTTTTTGTTGTTGCCATGCGAGTAATTAAAACTGGCAATCAGGCAGGAAGGTGATCAGATAATCACTTGGGAGCTGCTGCTGCACTTGGCTCCACGTGGAGCTCCAGCCAGGAGCAGGGACCACCCGTGGGGTCAGACAGTGACAATGAGGGGCTGTTCCTGAATTATCCCAGGTAAAAGTGACTTTGGGAGGGGTTTCTCTGGGAATTGGTGTTTCCTGTGGGAAACACGAGTTTGGGATTCCAGGTGAATGAAGGTTGTCATTTTCATCTTGGAAAGATTTGATTGAAGGACTCCACCTTTTCATGCAATGGTTCTATTGGAATTTGAATTAAAGTTTAAAACAGCATTAAATGTTGATCAGACATTCTTTTGTGGCAGCCTTACAGGGTAACATCTACAGCTCCATCTCTTAGTAACTGATGTATTTCAAAATTTGCCTGATTTCAGGGTGAAACCTCAAATCTTAAGAAATTATATCCCCAAACCAGGTGAATTTACCTGAAATAAGAGTGAGCTTCTTGGAGCTTTTTTTGTGTTCTGAATTAATTAAATCTTAAACTTTTTGTGGCCCTGAACCCACATGAAATGTGAGGGGTTTGGGTGCTTTGTGTGAGATGGAATTGGCAAATCACACCAGAGTGATGTAATAATTATTTGTGTGGCTTCATGCACGTAGCTTTGGGTTTCACCTTGAGTTTCAGTTTGGTTAAATCCATTTGGTTTTAGGAGAACTCGGGATCAGGGCAGACAAAACAGAAATTCTGGGTGAGGTGTTGCCACTTCTCTGGTTTTGGATGAATCAGCCTTTGTAACCTTTCTCTCCAAGTCCCTCTGTGACACTGGCTGACCTTTTGTTGAATTCTTCCCTTTTCCCTAATCCAGGGTTTCAGTCAGTGCAGAGTCCCAGGGCCTTTCCCACTGCCTCATTTTCCTTTCCCCTTGCTTCACCACCTTAAGATCCGATCATTTCATGGCTTTCTCACCTTTATTATTTCCATTTTCCCCCATTTTCCAGGGAGGGGTGGAGTTGGGGCTCAAGGAGAACCTGTTGGCAGAAGTGCAGGGTGGGGGGAAAATCCAACCACCACTTTTTGATGTTGGGAGAGGCAAAATCTGTTGGTTTGGAGGGGAAAGGTGCTGGGTGAAAAGGGTTTGGAGGTGGTGAAATGGGACTGATTTTGAACCATGCTCTGTCCTCTCTGTTGAACACCAGGGGATCAGATGAGGGTGACAAAAGCAATGTGGACACTGCAGCTTCTCCCAGGGACTCACAGCCCGCCAGGGATGTGGTAAGTGTTGTCCTGATGGTTCTGTATTTTTACAGAATGTTGATTTTATTGGTGATTTGGTGTGGAATTGGCCTGCAAAACAGTGAGGCTCCAATTAGAAGCTTTTGGTTGGCAAGGTCACCACTCTGGAAATATCCAAATCATGACAACTTCGCCCAGTTTTGCTTTCCACTCTGAATTTTACCTCTCCTCACATCATTTGAATTCTTAATTTCTGTTACTGAATGTTTTTTACTGGCCTGAAGATGTTTAATGAATTTGGAAGCCATTCTCATGTATGCTGTCCTTACAGCTGAGCTGTAAGGATTATTTTAAAGATATTTCTAAATGATCTCTGTCCACTTTGCCCAGAGTGAAGTTATTGACTGCTCTCAAAAAGGCCTCAAGGTTTTATATTTAATGCTGAAGTCCCTAAAGCTTCCTCCCTGGCTGAACATCCCTTCTCCTGTGTGTCTTCCCCTTTGAATTGCTAATTCCAATTGATCTGAGGAGAAAAAAATTGTAATAGTTTGTATTTACTCTACTTTCTGCTACAACAGCACCTACCAAGGTCTCTCCTTCCTTTGATCCTGTCTCCATTATTAAATTCATTCTTCCTTTCTGTTTTCCAGCTTCTCTCTGCAAACTTTCTTTTGCTCCATTCCTGCAAGAATTTCCTGCAAACCCTGTCCCTGAGAGGATTAGTGGAGGGGATACCAATTGTATTTATATTTATTTACAAATGAACTGCAGACACTTGGCCCCTTTTTAAATATGAGAACAATTTTCAGGCCTCTTTCTGTTGTGGTTATTTCACTCCAGAAAAAAAAAAAAAAAAAAAAAAAAAACACCAAACCCAGCAAACCACAGAACAATAGAGAAATATGAGAAGTTGTGGAAACCCCTCAAACTTTCTCTGCTTAAATTTTGAATTCCTGGTGGTCACGGGGCCAGGTGATGCTGCCAGTTGTGGGGTTTTTGTGTAGTGCCTGGCCCAGAGCAGCAAGTTGAGTTAAATGCAAAGCTGGGATCAAACCAAACAGAATGACACCTCTGTTTCTTTATTATTTTTATTTTATTGTTTTTGCCAGCCCAGAGGCCTTTAACATTTTGGAATTTGAGTGTTTGCAAAACAGGGCTGCTGGACTACAGTAAATGAAGTGTCTGGATGTCGGTGGCGATTCATAAAAGCAATTAAAAGAGGAAAGTGCTTTTCCTCTGAGCTTAATGTCCTGGTTGAGGATGTCCTTAAGTGAGTGTGAAGTGCTCAGGCAGTGGTCAGGGGATGGGGGCTCTGTGTTCCAGGCCATGGATCTGTTTCCAGCAAACGCTTCTTTATCACCTGCTGCTGCTGATTAAAACCAATTTATTTTTTCTCACAGAGTCCCGGAGCATTTGGGGTGGGAAGGGAGCTCTGGAGGGTCCCCAGCCCAACCCCCCTGGCCAGGCAGGGTCACCTGGAGCAGGGACAGGGGACACATCCAGGTGGGGCTGGGGTGGCTCCAGCAGGGAGAACCAAAACCTCCCTGGGCTGTTCAGGGCTCTGCCACCTCCATGGGCAGGAAGTTCTTCCCCAGGCTGAGGTGGAACTTGTTGAGCTTTACTTTCTGTCTCCTTTTCCTGTCACCAAAAGCAGTCTGGCACCCTCCTCTGACACCTGCCTTGGGGGTATTTGTATGGATTTAACTGCTGAATCCTATTTCATTTCTATTTCAATATTTCAAATATTTCAATATTCAATATCCCATTTCTCCCTTCTCATATTTGAGGACAATCCTGCTGAGGATGCAACGTTTTCCATGGGAGAAACACAACGTAAACACTGGCGGTGATGGATAATTGAAGTTCATCAAATGTGATGAATGCAACCCCCTGGCATTTCTGACCCTCCCCAAACACAGAACACCCCATTTGCACAGCTTTAAAGCGATTTTCCAGGAGCCAGGCTGAGCTTGGTTGGAACACGATGGATTGCACTCAAGGATCCATCAGCACGGCCACGTTCCCTAAGGCAGAAGCAGACCCTGAGGCACTCCCTACAAACCTCCCTCGTGGCTTTTCCAGCCTTCCCAACCAACCCGGTGGATTTTAGGGGTGGTTATCAGGCTGTCCCAGAGCTGGCACTTCCAGTCTCGCTGCCTTTTCCAAGGGGATTCATCTGTCTTTTTTTGGAGCTTGCACAAATTGAAGTTGTGCCTTCCGTTGCTTTGCCCTCCCTTCCTGCCCTTGGTTATCCCATCTAAGGCAGGCAGAAGAGTTTACTGATTTATCATGGATCATTAGGTGGAAGTAACTATTCTTAAAACATCAGGATGGATACAATAATTAGGGATGTGCTTTTGTTAACACCGCCAGCCTCTACCCTCTTGTACAGTACCCTTGGGTACTAAATAATTACCCACTTTGTGTGGTTATCTAGCTCACTAATTACCCACAAAAATTGGGGTCAGGTGTTAACTGCTTGAAATAAGTATCCTCCAAAGGCTTGGCTAAAGTGTATAAAGAAATTATGTGTTTGCTACAAAACTTTGGGAAAAAAAAAATCAAACATTTTTTATTGGGAAGGAGGATAAGGAGACAATGGATGTGAAATGCTCTGTGCGATGGCAAAATCTTGCAGTGGTGGTGAGGGACTCTAAAGGGAGTGAAAACATGGTTGGCAGATACAGTCACTAATCCAAACTACTTTTCCCAAAGATTAGATCCTTCAGTACACAGGTTTGATTCTTCCCCTATCTAGGTTGATGCCAATCAGGATTATAAATAAAATAATTTGTATCTGTGGATTCCCAAACTGACTTTGCTGCATAATCCCACCTCTTCCATCACCCGGAGACTTCTGCATTGCACCCAATAATTTAATTACGGGCTGCATATTTATTTCCATGCCTTTATTTTAGCTGTGCCCAGCTCTGTGTGCATGCAGAATTTCATTCTGAGGCTGCTGCTCATAAAATGCAGTTTGCTTGGAGCAATAATTTGATTCCTGTGCTCAGGGAGTTACCCCAGTGAGTCAAAGATTTCTAGATAGCCCCACCCTCCCCAACTTCCCGAACGCTCACACTGCAGCCACTTTCTCTTTGCCAGACCCACACAAGCTGTCTAACCAGCCAAAATCCCAAGGGGCAATCCCAATCTCCTGCCTCCCCTGTTTCAGCCCCAGAAAACTGGGAAATAAAGCCAGGGCAGCCCTAAAGCCCTTGAAACACCCGGCACAGAGGGATGTTTAACAGCCCTTCTTCCCAACCTGGCTTCTTGCAGAGGTGCTCCCTGCCTCCAGTACAAAGGAAAGGGATTTCAGGGGGAGCTGGAAGGTGTTTCTGGCAATCCTTGTGCTTTTGGGTGCCCGGATACCTTTAATTCCTGAGCGTCCGTGCGGTGCTCAGCGTAACAAAGAAGCTGCCTGCGTTTATTGCTGTATTTTGCGGGAGGTGCTTCCTCTCCTCCACAGCCAGAACCTTCCGTTCCTACGAGCACCTTCTGAAGCCCGTGTGGGTTCAGGTATCAGACATCACCATCCCCAGCGTCTGGGCAAACGGGGGGGGCTGGGCAAGGCCCCAGAGCTCGGTTTTGGGGCTACCTGCGCCCCGCATTGTGCGGAGCATCCCTGGGAAAGGCAGGGCTCAGCCTCCTAAAGCACAATGCAGATTTAGTCGTCATCTTTGTCTCTCCCCCCGCGCCCCCCCGCTCCGCTCCCCGCTGATGTTAACTGTCTGTATTATTATTTATTGTTATCAGGGGATTTGGTTTGATCAATGAAGTGTATATGCGTCTGACGGACATTCGGGGAGGAAATGCTTGCAGAATGAGTAACATGTCTGCAGTGGAGGGTGTGTGAGGCAGAGAGAGGGAGCATCGCTACTAGAAACATTGACTGATGAGTTCATTTTAAAATCCAAGGGCATATAGCTGGTAAATTAGCACATATTGCAAATATAGTCTGGTGCGAGAGGCAGCAGCGCTGCCATTGAGCGCAGGGGTGGGTGTGGAGGGGAAGGGGGGGTCGAGGAGAGGAGCTTGTCAGCTCTAAAGTCATCACGGGCATGAGCCAGGCAGTCTGCCTGCCTCACTGCAGACGTGGGGCGTGCGATTTCCACGGGCGGCTGCGGCGTGGCGGCGGAGGGGGGGAGCGGGGGGCACCCGCCGGAGCCAGCGCTGGATTTTTATTGTCTTAAAATCCACCGCCAGCCGCAGGGATGCGAGGCGAAGGGCTGCAGCCCCTCCGCTTCCCCCTCTGCTTGCCCTTCAGCCCCCTGCACCCCCGTCGGAAGGCGGAGGGGGAGCGGCAGCGGTCCCGGAGGGTCCCGGGGCGGTGCCCGGCGGGGATGCGGCGGGGCCGGGGATGCGGCGGGGATGCGCCGGCGGGTTTCTCCCGGCAGCTTAAGAGATTATTGGGAAGGGTGACCGGCGGTGGTGTGTGTGTGAGTGTGTGAGTGTGTGCGGGGCTGGCGGCGGGGGGAGCCGGGTCCTTATTCTGTTAAAGATTTAAGTAGGCATGCAAGGAATCTCTAGGATAGTTGGCAGAGGGCGAGGGTGGGGAGCGGGGGGGAAGGATCCAAAAGAGTCTGTAACCAGACACTGAAGCTTTCCAGGAGTGAGAGTGTGTGAGAGAGAAGGAGACAGAGCGAGAGGAAGAGAGGGGGCAGTGTGGTCTAGTACATTTTCATCTGGTCGTTGATTTGAGCCTGATGCTTGCTGTCCCTCAACAGCCTCCCTTGCCTGGATTTTTTCTTTCCCCCTCTCCTCTCCTTTCCCTTCTAATTCATCGAAGCCTAGGGGAGCCAGGAAAGATTAAATGTGCTTTCGAAAAGGCAGCCACTTCATGCAGCTATGTCTGCTTCCCCCCCACACCCCCCAGCCACCCCAGATGGGGGGGAAGAAAAAAAAAAAAAAAGAAAATATTTGAGCTCCTGGACGAGGAAGGACTTTGGTGAATGGGCTCAGACTCCTGAGGTGAGAAAAGGACGGAGTGAATGATGATGATGATGATGGTTCCGTAATGGTGCCTGTTACCGCTGCCCCCGGCCGGGCGGCGGCGGGGCCGGGGCCGGGGGGGACCTGCCTTCGGCAGCGCCGGATATTTTGCATTTTTAACCTCGGGCCCTCCGGTACGTTTCGGCTTCTCCCCGCTCATGCCGCTGGGCCTAAAGCGGTTCCAGAGCTGGGTGGAGGGTGCGGATCCGGATTATTTATTTGGGCGGGGGGGGGTG